>NC_140584.1:1174051812-1174689959 GCF_964204655.1 Triturus cristatus | reverse complement strand
GGCCCCAAAGAACCTCTGTAAATTCCATATTTGTTTTAATTATCTCTGAATGACACTGTCACCCTTAGTACTATCTCTGATGAATGGGTTGTAGAATCAGAGCATGAAATGCTAAAAGATCTAAGACATTCTACTGTTTTGTCGTCTGATAAACTGTACAAAGGTACATCAAATTATGATGAAAGTTCTGTTTTCAACATTATGGTCATCATTTCCTGCATAAAGAAAGTACTGCATGTGCTGTTTTAATGATACACAATGAGAACATTGCCTGACACCACCACGGGGTAGTTAAAAAACATTTGCGAAGAAATTTTTTATTTTTTTGTTTTTATACATTAGACCAAGTGTTTAATTATTATAAACTTGCACCATCACCTGCAAAGGAAAACATGCTGACAAACACAAAGCTGATATATTCTGCCTCCTTTCTTTCCCAGCTGTCCACACAAGTGTTTGACTTTTGGAAGGACACTATTGATGTCAAGTCAATTTCGGGGGACAAAGGACTGACAGGTTCAGGGGAACGAGTCTTTGTTTAGAGCTTGCCCTATGTGAAACAACACTTGTCTCTTCTTTCTGATGACTTGGAACTACAGGACTTCTTGTTACATTCTAGAAAACCATGTCAAAAACACTTCCTGTATACAATGTACAATGAAATATGGAAAGTTTCTCAGCAAGAGGCTGCTGAAAGACTGCGCAAGATTGACAGGGCTAATCTAGAAAAGGCTCTGGTGATAGTTGACAATGGTATGACAACTTTGTCATCTAGAATGTACTCCCTGGGTAACAGTGTCATCGGCAATTGACATTATACAACATAACATGTCCGCATTACAGCATGGGCGGGCGCAACTTAGATCTAGCCTGCTATTAGGGTGGGCCCTTCATTCACTTCGTTCAGGTCGCGTACCATGGCGACACATATTAATGCTACAAGCCTGTTTTCACCATACCAACTTATTAAACAACAAACACTCATGGCACGCAAAGATGATACATACATTATGTTACACATAGGGAAATTAGAGAAGCTATCTTTCATTGCTGTTGAGACACCTTCCATGGATTGGATGATCCACAGACTCATTACTCTGCTGATTTCGCCATTTTATTTCTGTACCTGCTTAGAATTCCATCAAGTGGGCAGATATGAAGTGTTGGGGGAAGGGCATTTAGATTAGCATTGGGAACTACCTTTCAAATTCCAGTGTCAGAATAAAGACACTGATGTTTTTATTGGTCGTTCCGGCTGCGAGAATGCTTTGAGTGGTTCCTTAGTGTACAAGGAGGTTTCAATCCATGGGGCTTGTAATGCTTCCGTAGCAAATTTATCTTCCTACTTGAAAGGTTCCCCAGTGCCCATGCTTCGTCTGGCTTTCAGATTACTCTTGAATGGGAGTTGCACAATCAAGGTTGCTGTGGGATGAGAACAGGCGTAGCTTATCTTTTCACAGTTTCTTCCGTGGTCACTTGTTGAACACAACTACTGTTTCCACCTGACCGCAAAGTTAGAGAGGTGAGGCTTTGGCCTTCAATAGAACTTTTGAACGTGACTTTCCCACCTAGAGCAGGCTGAAAGCCTTACTGTTCCAAAAAAATGTGGCCTTAACATTTTCAAAGGAGATGTTTGATCTTGAAGTTGCAAGGGCCTCTTCTAAAATACAGTTGTACTTTTCACTGATTTCCCACAACATTTTGGAGAATTGGTGCCCTACATTTTTAACAGGTCTCATACTGCAGGGGTAGCACACTTTTTTAAAAGCTCAGGCTCTGGGTTGGTGAGCACCTTACAGACAGTCTTCGGAGTAATTCCATCATTTATTCAGTCCGTGCTTGGAAGTATCTTTGGAGGACTTCCGCTGATCCTATTCCTGATTGTAGGGACTTTGATTTACATTTTTCTGCTCTGAATTGGATGTCCCATTTTGAGATCGAATGGAGCTGGCACAACCACGTGTGCTGCTGTGCATGCATAGTACAATGCTTCAGTACTCCTTTGCATCAGGAACTAATTGAGCATTGGTTCTTGTCCTTTCTGCATGTGTGGCTTCATTGTGTGAAGCCTATATTCCCCTGTATGCTATGAACTTTTGAGTGTGCCTTGGACTTGTGCCTGGGAATGGTTCAATCTCTGGACATAGAAGTATTGGTGGATCCCCTAAAGGCTCATTCTTATCAATATCCCCTGTGTTTGCCATTGCTGTTGAACACATTCTACAAGCCTTCCTGAGAATGCTTCTGCTCCTGGTAAGTTGGATCTTGGCTCTGGTTCTGCGGACTCTCCACTGGCTGTGGTCACTTCTTCAGCAGATGGGAACACACTTGCTTTTTAAACCTGCTCAGAGGTGTGCCTCTGGAATCAATGCTTGCGGTTGCTGGGAACAGAAATGTTTCTTCTACCAACCGAAACACATAAACAATTGGTTGCTCCGTTTGGTGGGAACATTTTGATCCAGTCTGTTCTTAGTATCTTAAATTCTTTTTACATTTGTTTTTTATTAGCTCTTATATTTTTAATAATTGCTTTCTGTATGCTTTGGTTTTCAAACTGTATGATTGCCTTTGACAGACAACTTTTTGATTTTAGCATATTTTATGTGAACACATGCTGTAGCATTGCTATGGATAGCTGTCTTCTAATTTGATAGCTTTAGTCAACTTATGTCGAAGGACTGGGTGTCACATGGCCAGGTTAGGCCCGTGAAGAAACACTGCCATTTTACATGTCCACGTTTCTCAAGTTGCCTTCTTTTCCACATGATGACTTTTGGCACATATTTTCTTGTGTGACAGTGCAGGACTAGTTTCTCTGAAATCACATTGCTTACAATTCGGGAAGCATAGATACTGTTATTAGAAATACACACGCATTTCAGTGCTAAAATCAGAGGAGCACTCTGCTGTCATTGCGAAGTCATCGCTGTATCAGAGTCTCAGCCCAGCTGATTCCAGTTCACCATCTGCGGGGAGGAATGCCCAACTTGTGACCAAGACGGGGACCTACATACTTGACCTTCAGGTACTGGAGAGTTAGATCATCCAGTAGGGGATTCCTAGGCAACTAGTCTAGGGAGCGTATAGTAGGAGTACACTATACCCAGTAATATACACTAATTTATCACAATTGTAGAATTGGTCATTCTTTTCACAATCTTTCTATTGCTGATCACTTGTATCTGCTTCTGTCTAATAATTATTGCAGCACACATATTTTATACAAGAATCACAATAGTTCAATACCTATTGAAAATGCCCCCTTGTGCATTTCTTGTGTATTCTCCTGAGTGAGCAAAAGTGACTGAGCGAAAAGGTTATAGATCTGTTACTTCATGTTCTGAGGTTGCCAAAACCATTTGTTACCTTACTATGTTTAGGAGTACTTATGGTCGCACTGTGAGATAGCTGGTCTACATGCTAACATATCCCACGGGGGTGCATGGAATCAGCCTGGCACCATCCTAACTTTTATGTCATCCAACAAACAAACAGTTCCTACTGAGAAAGTGGAAACCATACGACGAACTCACCCCTTTCAAATCCTAGTCCACCCCTGCCAAACAGAAACCCACCTTTTATAATCCCACAGCCCCCTCCCAAAACCCAAGGGCACCCCTACCAAACCAAAGGGCACACCTCCAAAACCCAATGGATCCCAAACAAAAACCACCTCCTACCATGTGAGATCTTTTTAGGTGTCTGCTCTGCCCACTAGATGCCCCTTCCTGAAGAGGTCCCCTTTGGCAGTTATGTAGGCAAGTTGAGTACCTCTGCACAACAGTCCCTAGAAATTTTGGCACAAGGAATGGACTGCCATTTGGCTTGATTTTATTTTGGGGAGACTCTCATTGGAATGAATAAAATAAACACCTATTTTTCATTTTGCCAAGTTTGTCCTGGCATTATTTTTCCATCCAATTGTATTATTACTAGCAATGTTTTTGAGTAAAATGTGAAAAACCTATATATATTTCCCATGGTGACAGGTGATACAACTGATTTGTTTATTGTCTACTTCGTTAAAAGCATTCACTGCTAAACATTGTATGTGATGGTCATTTGAATTTCGATGCAGGCATTCATCACACTAATGACCTCTTGAACCAACTATTTGATGTTACAATTGTTTTGGGGATGGGTTACTACAGGTGTTTGTTTCACTTTAATTACTGATCAGTATGAGCACATATGCATGACACCTTAAAAATTATATTGTGACTATTGATATTGGATACAGTACAGGACTTGCACTAGCAAAGGGGAAATGTTACATGTATGTACATGTTAATTACTACTAATTTGTGACTGAAATTCATTTTACTGTTAAATTGTACGGTAAAGGTAAAACCTTGTCTAGTGCAATTTCGACATCATGTTACATTGTACTTATTGATTTGAGTTGCATATGTTTTTAACATTTGAATTTTCAACATTTCTTCCAACACACATGAATGGTGACTTTTAGATTTTTGTTTTGATATCCCATTTAAGTGTCCATATTTTGGAAGGGAGCTTGCACCAAATTCATACATACAGTTTGTTGATATAGGGGTGTTTCTATAAATTTCTAAGACGTCAACATTACAGACATATGCATTGCACATCGGTATGTTATTCCTTGTACTAGCGATTTCTAATTGCACGAGTACTGTGGAAATGTTAACAGGCAAGTCAATGGGTAACAGTGTGGCTTACCATCGATTGTGTCCACGACTGTGTTGGTCTTGTTTCTCATCGAGCAGCAGCAGCAGTACTTGACAGATCGGATCCATGGCAAAACAGGAAATGTGGATGTGAGAAAAGATGAGTTCCAGCATTATTTCCAAAACAAAAGATATGCTGTTCCTCAATGATAAGGTGTCAGAGTCAGGGAGTTCGTGACCAACTTAACCCACAGGGGTTTAGAGTTGGGGATCCATGTATTGGATTGTAATGCCCTCACACACCCTTTCAGGTGTCATGCTTCATCATCTGGGCTGCTCCTCGTTGGGTCGGAGGTGCAATACCCAACGGGCTCCCTGTAGTAGGGGCACTTTGGCGGAGATCTTTTTCCAATCGCCGTATGGTGAAGTGGGGGTGAGGGGCCAGAACTGTGTAGATGTGTAAGTTTTGAGAGGTGATTTTAAAATGGGGTTCGGAGTGCCAGGACATCTAACACCCTAGATTTGAAATATCTTGTGATTACAGTGGGACACAACCACAGGGATTGCATTCATTTTAATGTTGATCAGGTACTAGGTTACACAGATAACTCAGTACCATTTTGGATGAAACTACCAGTATCCCTACTGGAGAAGGTGATGCTTATTAAGATGTTAGTTCCCCCTCTACCGTCCCCCCTGATGCCTTTATTTATTCCTTGGAGTCATATGCTTATTGCTTAAGAATCTGTTTTGGAGATTGAAAGGTTTGCAGTCAATCATGAAATGGATTTGACCCAAAGTTTAATTTTAAACCCCCTAAACTGTGGTATGACTTAGTGTAACTAATTTAGGACTCATGTACGATTGCCCAGATACCCTCCATTATTTCCCTGATCTAAAATTACCCAAACCATTACCCAGGAGTGGGGACATAACAGGGAAGAGACATTTTGCTGAATAACATACAGTAACTGGCGTTTCCTTGCCAATTGCCAGGTGTTTTTCTTATGGTTGCACCAACTATTATGTAGTAACGAAGTCCAGACGTGTAGAGGATGTTCAGATGTTCATTGGTAGATAGTTACAGGACATGTAGTTAAGTCCAGTACAGACCCCAACGGGAGCAGCCAGCATGCTGCTCAGCCCTTCTCAACTGTGACTTCCGACTCCCAGCATTCTGTAATTCATCATCCTTGGAACATTCCACTGGCAGAGCATGAGGTAACATGAATGACATTAAAGCCAGGATACTACATATCCCCTTTTCTTCTATATAAAAAAAACAATAATTAAGGTAAACAGAAAGAAAAAAACGAGATTGAGGATAGACAAAGAGGAAATCAGAAACATCACAAACCAATGAGAGAAGAGAGCAACAAAAAGAGAACACGAAGATCTATAGGATAAAAACATAGAAACAACAGGTGAGAAAAACAGATAAATATAATCCGTCCTCCCTTCTATAAATAACAATAGAAAAGAAAAGAGGAACACAGCGAAAGAAAACAACAAGAAATAGGAAAACGCGAAAGCATCAATGACTATCTCCTGAACACGTCAGCTGGCCAGCAGACATGCGAGGAGGTAAGGCATACCAGCACAACAACACTAGGGTGAAACCAGATAGAGAACAAAGACAAATGACAGTAAAAGAAAAGTTCAGAATCCACAGATGACAAAAGAGAAATATACATCAGGAGGAAAACTGAACAGAAGCAAGAAACAGGGAAGCTGAGATAAAACACAATGAGATCACTCAAACTTCTCTGCTAAAGTTGAAATGATAAAATAATGTAAACAACATTGCACAGGAAAAATTGACAGTGTAAAGCAATTATGCATAACGTTGAGAAAAACATCAAGAGGGAATGAGACCCAAACAAATCACCCTATATAAAGGTACAGGTGTACACAAAAATGCCAATAAGAGACTAAAACCAATAGAAGAACTAGAAGGTTGAATTAATGGGACTGAAACCCATACTGTGCACCTCGCGTAGAGGTCACATGTTGTGCACGATAATGATGGGATTGTAACCCATACGACGTACCTTATGTAGAGGTCACATGTTGTGCACCGTAGCAATGGGACTATAACCCATGCAACACACCACGAAAAAAGTTTGTGCAAGGACAACCTCGGATAGCGGTTCAAATGTTGTGCACTGTTGTGACGGGACTACAACGCATACAACACACCCAAAGTAGGGTAAAACGTAAAAGTTTTTGTGCAAGGGCAACCTCGGGTAGAGGTTCGAACGTTGTGCCCTGTTGTGATGGATCATGGGACTACAACCCATACGACACACCCAGAGTAGGGCAAAGGCGACCTAGTGTAATGGTCTGTTGTTGTGCACCATAGTAATGAGACAGGACCTCATACTACACACCCTGTGTGAAATAAAAAGAAAACTAGTAGACTGAACATACACGTAAAACTTACCCGAAATGTACGGGAAAATAACTGAGGTCAAGTAACGTATATGAGTATGAACCCATGACCAATTTCACAACTATGAAATTAGTTTTGATAACTAGTCTATATCCATATGTGGATGAGAACCCATGACTTATCTCTAGAAATAGTGTGCTAGAAAACCGCACCCTTGGGATGAACACCCAAAAGGGTCAAGTGATGCACTCTGTGAGAATGGGACTAGTACCCATCCCCATAATTGTAAATGATGTTAACCAAACTCAGACAGAATTAAAATACCGTAACCCAGCTGGTTCGGTAGAAGTGATATGCATTGGAAAAAAAATAATGTATATAAATCCCTTAGGCAAAGAAACCTAAAACAGTGGAATTATAAGCACATAAGCTGTGAACATGAAATTACTCAAATATAGAATCAAGTAAAGCAAACTCTGCAAACATATGTGAAACCATTAGTAACACATATTCATCTAAGCTAGTGAGCAATCACTCACCCGAATAGCGTGAGTGGCGGCACACCGGCCACACCCGCTTTTGTGCACCCCAAGGTGACCTGTATAGAAAACGCAAATTAAGCTATAAACCTAGCAAATACAATAAATCTCAGCTGGTGTACAAAGAGTGCCTTGTAGACTTGTAGTAGAAGCAGTAGTGGCAACACTTGAATCAGATGGAAAAATGTCACTGTTGCAGAACGATGCATTACTCATGACATGCGTGGTCAAAGTCATTCTCCAAACAAAATGCAGAGTCTCACCAAACGAATGTCTCGACGACGACGGTTTCCCTTGTACAACCAGTGTAGAAAAGATTGTGAAGCGTCTCGTCCACGGACTCCTTCAAGCAAAATAAAAACTTTATTGAGGCAAAGATGACAGAATGGTTGGAAAAGAACAAAGGCAAAGTACCAAGCACTAAGAACTAAGTGCTTCAGCTAACCCTAAGATGGCCACATGCTGCCGGCGTAATGCCGGGTGGCTCACGGCGCGTAGATGCTCCAACAACGTCCCAGGAGCAGAACAGAATGTCAAAGAAGATCCACGAAGAATGGAGAGACGGGAGGCATTCGGGAGACACAGCAGGTAAGATAGCGCGTGCTGTTGATATGTCGCACGACATACATTTGAACCGCATCACGGCGGTTGGCAAATGCCCACCGACAAGATGTCTCAGAGGGGGCACAAAACCACAGACATAAAATTGTTTCACCTGATAAATCCTCCATGAAGAACTTGTGCATTGTTCACTTGTAGATGCTGCCAAAACAAAACTGTAAATGTCCATGAAAGACACGATGTGCGCAACGATCCAAAAAAATCTGAGTAATCTTGTTGAACAGCAAAAATGTAGTGGCAGGACATAGAAGACTCTCCAGGTGAAGTTTATCAGAAACACATGATTGTGTTGGCAGGCATCTACTGAAAGCGCAGATTTCTGAGACTTGTGCCAGAGCACTATGAGTGGCACACACATCTAGATAGCTGTGACACCTTGGCTGGCACACACATACAAAAGCACACTTCTTCTCCACACAGTGCAGACGTCGATATGTAGCAGGTGAACACAATATATCAGGTATACCCTGACTGAAGGCGCAGCACTGAAAATGTGGTCCAAAGAATAACATTGACAGGAAACAGCTGTTGTTCCTTACTTTGTTTGAGGAGGTAAACCCAGTAGATGTGGCCACAGAGAATGAGGACAGCACGTTTGAATGGGGCCTGTCCGATGTAAGGGCAACTGGTGGGGATACGAGCCGTGCTGTTGGAGGTAGTCTTCTCTTGAGTTTCTGTTTCTTGTTTCTTTTCTAACATCTGTGACCTCTGTGAGGAAATCCTCTTTGTAGAGCAAGAAGCACAAGGGTCAGTTTCCAGATCGTCGCCAATAAAATGTAGTAACGAAGTCCAGACATGTAGAGGTTGTTCAGATGTTTATTTGTAGATAGCTACAGGACATGTAGTTAAGTCCAGTACAGACCCCACCAGGAGCAGCCAGCATGCTGCTCAGCCCTTCTCAACTGTGACGTCTGACTCCCAACATTCTGTAATACATCATCCTTTTGAACATTCCACTGGCAGAGCATGAGGTGACATGAATGAAATTAAAGCCAGGATACTACATACTGTTACTAGCCTCCAGGAGTTTCCAATCATGAACCTGATTAACACATAATGTCATCTTTATTTTGTGGCACAGAGCCCTTTAAGCCCTGGCACTTCCATGAATTTGTGTACACCAAGACAAAAAAAACTAGTGTTAAGCCAGATGTCACAACATAAGTGTGTATTCACAGAAAGAGAGAGCTTTAATTGTGAGTTTGTCAGTAATTTCTTTTTTGCCCCTGCAGATAATTACATGGTGCACGTTTTGCTTGGCACCCAGACATGTGATGAATATAACATTAACAAGTTAGATCTGCTGTAGGGCTCTCCCTTGCACATTAAGGTCATTACTGGAAGGCTAGTACACTTGTAGGGTACAACTGGATACTTGAACCGACACAGAGTCACATACATATACCAGATGTTTAGCCTGGTTACAGCATGCAGCAGCTGGCTCATCCCCCAGACAGGCACAGTGACCTATAGGAACATGCAAGTGTTTCACTGAAATAACGCTGTTGCTGTAGTTTATTAGATCTTCACATATTGACATGTAATTACAGAGGGTCCTTAGCTTATGCACTAATGCGGCTCATCATAAGGTCAGTGAGCAAGAACTTCTATCTATAGGGCTGGGCTGGCCTACATGGCAATCAGACGGTGCCAGAAGGGCTGGTTTGTCAGTGTATGAGCGGAATTTTGCCTGCTTGTGGACCTGTTTTATGTTTGATGGCCTAGTTTGTAAGGTTGATTTCCTTGATATTGCCACAAACATTGTCTGCAGCAAGCACAAATGCATGCAGTCTCCGATACACTGCAAAACACCTATAAAGCTTGTCTTTGAAAGTTGAAAAATTCCCCGATTTGAAAATGTGGGTCACTTTTTTAGCTATCTGATTCTCTAATGGTGATTTTTTTTTTGTTTGTTTACCAGGCACATTTTCTGATCCAATTTGACCTTGTATATTGGGGTTATCCAACAAGTAGCTTGGCATCTACTGGTAGCTCTCCAACTGCCTGTGAGTAGCTCCTCCATCTCAACCTAGCAACCAAAGTTTAATTAGGTATGTTTCCAGAATGGAAAATGATTTATTTTAAAGGAAAATGTGTGTATTTAGAGCCCTGAGAAGCTGATGTTTGGGGAAAAAGTCTTATTTAATGTTTATAGTTAAATGGTAAATCATGCTACCTTGGCGAGCCTTATTTCTGATGTTCTTCCGAGGTGCCTGGGGGCATTGCAAGTACGATGCTGTGACATGTAGAGGCATTCAAAATTAAAATTGATAAGCCTTTTTTTAATCATTGCTGGTGACCGTGCCTGATGCATTGCGGTGGTCACTGCTAGTGTTCCTGCATGGAATGTCCACTCATGAAATATTAGCTGAAGTGGTCACTTTTATGACAATCATAAATTGTGTGAGTAGCTCGGGATGATTTTCATTAAACATTAGTAGCTCTTTTTATGGAAGAGGTAGGAGAGCCAAAAAGTCACAAGCCGTGGCCCAGCGTAGTGTTGTATCTTCATTTTCACCGAGAGGACATAGGCCACATGTCATGGTCGCCTTGGCAAGAAATAGAAAATGCATGTATCCTTGGCCTTTGACAGACACACATTGAATCTGTGTTAATCTCAGCCCAGCTGCAGGGTTCTCTGCTCCTTGGCATACCACTCAACGAGCTAAACTCTCTGAATAAAACTGGCCTGCCTGGTAACAACTCACCCACGCAAAGTCAACATTCCTGTTACTAGAGCCAATACGCCCATAATCCCCCAATCTGCTGTTCGGAGAGGTAGCATAAATTCTGTGGTAAAGTCAGTACACAAGGGAAAGAAGTGCAAGATCTCCGCTTGCTTACTATTTCCCCTCTCACCTTCTCGGGGACTTTTTACACTCTCACTGTTATTTTTTTCCCAGTCTTGCTCTCTACTTGTTTGTATAATTGCTATTCATTTAAAAAATATAGTTTTAATTTTAAATGATTTAGTATTTTTTTTAATTGTTATTAGTAATTTATAGTGTCGTAGCAGGTTGATGGGTTTGTAGAGGGATAGGGTGGGATGATATTTAAATTAGAAATGTATTTATTAGTAATAATTCGTTTTTATTGTTAAATCATTTTTTAATACATTATTAATTCTGTGCATTTTTAATTTGTTTTACATTTTGAATTTAAAATTGAGGGTTTTATTTTAATTTTAATTATTATTAGTAGTAAGTGATATTTTAGTAAAAAGCTGTTGGGTTTCAATGGATATACGATTGGAAGATGAGTAAGTAATAAATAATTCTATATTATTGTCAACTAGTTTTTAAATATTAATTATTTACTTGATTGTTAATTAGGTAAATAGATTAATAGTGATTTGTTTAAGTTATAATTTAGTTGCGGGTTGTTGGGTTTGAAAAATAATAGGGTGGGAAGTTGAATAAAATTAAAAGTAATTTAATTTAATGCTAACTTTTAAAGTAAATAATATTTGATTAATCATTATGCAAATGACTTAATGTATTATAGATTGTATAATTGTACTGTTTTATTGATTTTCATATGAATTTTAGTTTTTATATGTTTATACAAATATATTATTTAATGCTGTTATTTTTTTAGACGAGTTGGTGGGGAAGAAAATATATATATCTAATTTATTTATTGGGAAATGATTATGTATATATTTTACAGTTATTATTTTGTTAACATTTTTAAATGTATTTAATGGTAACTGGTTAACGAATTATTGTTTGTGCATTGATATTTATTACTTAAATTGTATTGTTTTGTATGTATTAATTGAAAGTAAATAAATACATATTGATTTAATAATTTTAGTATTTTGATGTTGTTAGGGAAGTTGATATTATATGTAACTTAATTTTTTCATTATAATCTATTTTAATATAAATATTACATTTTGTTTTAAAATAATGAATATAAATTTATTTCTATGTACTGTAGTTTAATAATTTTATATTAAGTGTTTGCAAGTATTTTCTCAATCAATAGGAGCCTATTAATATATGCAATGACTCTGAAGTCAAACACTTTACCTAGTGCTGTTTAGACTGAAGTGGGAATAGTAAATCTAATCCCTTCAAACTCCTGCACTTTCCCTGCTGTTGCTTAGAATGGAGTAGGAATAGTAAATTAACCTGCCTCGAAGCCCACATTTTCCCTACTGTTGTTTAGAATGGATTAGGAATAGTAAATTGATCCCCTTTGAAGTGCAACACTTTACTTACTGTTTCTCAAACTGGAACAGGAATAGTAAATTCAAATCCTCCTAAGTATAAAACTTTCCCTACGTTTAATTAGAATGGAGTGGGAATAGAAAATCTATCTCCGCTGAAGTCCAACACGTTCCCTACTTTTGCTTTGACTGGAGTGGAAATAGTAAATTTAAATCTTCTAAATTCCACCACTTTCCCTATTGTTGCTTAGACTGGAGAAGTGATAGTAAATGTATCCCAAAGTCCAACACTTTAATAAATTGAACTGCTTCGAAGTCCAACATTTTCTCTACTATTGTTTAGACTTGATGGTGAATAGTAAATGTATCCCGTTTGATGCCCAACACTTTCCCTACTGTTACTTAGACTGAAGTGGGAATAGTAAATATAAGCCCTCCATACTCCAACAATTTCCCTACTGTTGCTTAGACTGGAGTGGGAATAGTAAATCTATTTCCTTCAAATTCCAGCACTGTCCCTACTGCTGCTTAGCCTGGAGTGAGAATAGTAAATGTAATCCCTTTGAAGTGCAACATTTTCCCTACTGTTGTTTAGAATGGAGTAGGAATAGTATATTTAACCCCTTCGTAGTCCAACACTTTCCCTACTTTTGCTTAGACTGGAGTGGAAATAGTAAATCTAACTTCCCTGAAGTCCAACGGTTTCCCTACTGTTGTTTAGACTGGAGTGGGAACAGTGAATTTAACCCCTCCATTCTCCAACAATTTCTCTTCAGTTACTAAGCGCCCAATTACTAGTTTGGGGGTCTCACTGACATACTGCTGCGGCGGCAGTCCCAGGATGACCGCTGAGCCATTGGTCTTCCATCTGCCGTATTATGATTCATACAGCCTAAACCACTGACCACGCCAATGGAGTGTGTCCCGTCTGGGCTGCGGTGGACTGCAATGTTGGTGATGAGTACTCTGTTGCTGTCAGGGCTGCAGCTTCCCTCAGAGACGATTACGAAAACACAGTTGTACTGGTAGTCCCCTTGCTGCAGTCCCCCGGCTATGATAGGATGTTGCGGTTCGCTCTCAGCAAAGCACCCGAACAGTGTCCATTGGATGGATACAAAAACAACACAGCTGATATCCATTGACCAAGGGGACACACCTGCAAATCACACTATAAAACACACCCAATCCTAGATCGTGATCGTTGGCCTCTCCACTGCAGCACAGCAAGACAGAGACCACACTTTTTTGGTGAGATAAGGTAGCCATTTTTTCCCGACCCCATTTAACACTCTCCACACACTTTTGTTGCATTTTTCTAATATCCCTTTATGTTTTTTTGTCATTGTCAATCACTTTAATTTAGAGTTATGTTATGTCAAAAGTATTTACATTTTTCAGAGGCTGAGTTGTCAGTCATGGTGGATGAAATCATAAAAGTAGAGCCCACAATTGTTTGAAGCCCAAGTCCAACATACTCCTCTCAATGGGAAAAGAGTAATATGGAACAGGGTAGTCGATAGAGTAAATGCTGTAGGTACCACCGTGCGCACAATGGAGGAAATTAGGAGGAGGTGAAATTACCTGAGGGGTAAGGTGCGTTCCCTGGCCTCCAAGCAACACCTGGAGGCCCAGAAGGCTGGTGGTGGTCCTTCCAGTGCCCTATTACAACTCTTTCCCTGGGAGGAGAAGGTCTGAATAGCTGGGGGAGTGGAGTTTGATAAGTTACTCCTTACTAACTGTCACAGCACTTCAATGTCCTGCATGCACTCATCTCATCTCATCTCAAGATTTGCTAATGTGTTGTCTATCTACTTTCCTAACATGCAATACTCAAAGTATCAGAGATGTTTGATTGTCAATGTCAATGTGTATTGTTGCAAATAAGATCACGTTTTAATCTCCATCACATGCCACATGTTGGAATGGAGTCTGTAAATGTATTACTATTAAATTATCATCTCAGGACCCAAGATATGTGTCAATATGAAAATGTATGGTCCAACCCAACTGCATTTTGGCAACCGGTATGTAAGACTAACCATTTGTCAAGTGTTGGGAGGCAGAGATTGAAATGACAACAAGTACTATGAGGCCCTGTTTCTGTAACAGAAGACAAGATGCAATAGTGATTTTGACCGTCCTCACTTGTCTGCCATATTACAACTGATGTTCATTTCTCATTGACTGAGCAATCCAAATACAATGCACAACTCAGAGTCATGTCTGCCTGCGTAGCTTGATGTTGTCCTGGTATCCTCAACTGATACTATTGATGGCATGAGTGACACCATACTAAGAGTGTACCTCAAATATTTTAAAGGCATTAAGGTAAGTCATCTGATTAGAAGTGCCACCTGACCCATTGACTCTACGCTGCTCACATGATGACTAATGCTAAATATTCAACCAAGTTGTGTGTTCACCTATATTGTACACAACTAGGCCTTGGAATGGTCACATACACGTGGTACTTCTCTACTGTGTCGGCTTAAATATTTATGAGACATCATGTTCATTCTTTAACCCAAAATGAAACATATCAGCACATCTAATGAGCTGCTCAATTCTAGTACATGTATTTAATGTCTCTAAATGTCTTGTTAACAAGTTGAATACCACGGAAATATAATACAATATGAATCTCTACCTATTTTTCCCCCCCATCTTTACTTACTATGACACAAAACATTTGGATGTAGATACCACACTTCCACCAATAACAATGTTTTATATTTCACAACAGGTCAATCTGGCACAGCACATGGGCAGAGCTTGGCAACTGAACAGACTCCCACACCACCCCCGGATGAAGCCCTCAGTGATGACAACACTCCTGGACATGTGGATGTGGATGACGGTCCTGGCTCATCTGGTCAGCCTGGGCAGATGGCAACAGTGAGTCTCACTGTACCCACACTGACATATCCCACCCCAGCTGCAACCCCTCAGCCAACTCCAGTCCCCCCAACTTGTGTACCTAGCATCGTTTCTACCATCTTGTGGCCCCCAGGCCACGATTCGCTGGTGAGAATCACCAGCCCACTCACAGAGAAAACAGGATCCAGTGGGTGAGGGCACCCTCGGTCGAGTGCACAGGCTGGTGGAAGTAGGGATGGTGGGAGTGGTACTGTGGCCGGCAGAGTGAGCACACTGGGGCACTCACACCCAGGCCACCATCTACCAAGTCTTGTGAGTCTATCATGAGTCCCAAGATGTGATGGGCCAGGTATTGACGAAAATACGGGAGATGAAGCAACTGCAGAGGGACTTACACCAGGAGCCACCCACGACACTAACATGGGCCTGCTCATGTGGGTGCTGCAGGACATCAACACAACCCTGTGCAGGGCTTTTCCATCACCATCTACTGTTTCCTGTGGTCCAAATACATCTGGGCCATCTACCTTTGAGGCATCCAAAGAAAGAGTGGTGATGCCGGAGGAAGGCATGCCTGCAGACACCTCTGTCCCAGCGCCGGTGGATCCCCCCACGTTCATAAAGCAAGGATGTCTATGCAAAAATCCAACAAGTGAGGATGGCGAGACACCCACCACCACCCGCAAGAAACCTCAACCTTAATTTCCTCCAGTCTCTCAGTCAATTTGGCATCTACATCTATAGTTTCATTCACCATGACTGACTACTTCACTTTTTTGTAATGTTTGTTGTTGCAAAATGTATCTCTTCACCTTTACCACTTTAATAAATAAAGAAGTCACAAACTCATTGTCTACTGTAGTAAATCTCATATCTAGCAATGTATACATGTACTCCCATTTGAACTTTACAATGCTAAAACAAGCTACTTGTGTAAGCATTGATATGTTGCATGTACACAATGTTTAGCTCAGGATCACAACCATGTCACACCAACACATACATACAAGTGTCTTGTCTTATAACATCTTTATTCCATTGTTCCAGTCACAGGCTCCCATAATGCCAGAAACAATGCAAATCATTCATGACCCAAACATTCTGTGTCAGCGATCACATATTCAGGTGCAGACCTTAACAATATGGAAGGAGTGGGATACATCAGACAATTTCCTACAGAATAAGCTAAATTAAATTGGTCTGTGTCATCAGCTGGAGCGACATCACCTACCGCACAAAAGGTATCCTGCTTCAGTTAAACCAATAAACAGACACATGGCAGTAAAACATTTTCTGATCACAGGGTCATTACAATCCAGTGTTGCTGCATCTGGTGGAATATCACAAACAAATGTCAGTTACGTGCCACAAGCAGTTTGGCCTACAATGGAGACACAGCTACATTCAGTTTATACACAATGAGGATTTAGCCAATATGAAGGGAGACTAGCATTTTTTGGGCCCACAACAACATGATGGCACACATATTAGAAGCAGCCAACTTTAGTATCATAGGGGACCTCAACCTACACCTGGAATGCCAAGATTCCCAGGAGATTATCAATTTTCAGGGAGATATGGATGCCTGTCAGTTAACGCAGATGGTGGTGGGACCAACACATGTAGCAGGTCATCTACTTGATCCTGTATTCCCGAATCTCCAGACTATGGAAGGCCAACCCGCCCATCCCTATGCTCTGGACGGGTCACTTTGTCATCTCTCTGCGCCTCAATTCCCCCATCAGTCTTCAATGAAGCGCCCATGGCATAAATTGGACTCGACCATTTTCACATCCACTCTAAAGTCATATCGCCCAGAATGGCCTACCGACTTAGAGGCAGCAGACGTTGCGTTTCAGGGATTGGTCAATAAAGCATTAGATCACTGTATTCCGATTAAAATGACCCATGCCAAACGTATTCAAACCCACGCTTGGTATGATGAGGCCCTGATTGCGGAAAAGAAAAAATGTCCAATCCTACAACGGTACTGGAGAAGTGCATATGATCTCACAGCAACAAATATCTATAGGAATGCAGTCAAAGCATACCACAAATTGGTCTGGAAGACCAAGGCCATGTTTTATGCTAACATGATCACGACGAGCAGCAATCATACTAAAACTATTTTTGCCCTTATGAAAGAAATGGTAAAATCCCTGCCTGCTGTCAATGACACTATATCCTCCAACCTACAATGCGAGACATTGGCTAAATATTTCATCAGCTAGGTGGAACGTATTTATAGTGCATTCTGTTAGAGGAAGGCGGCCTCCGAACTTCGGGAGACTTCTACTATGGTAGCAATACCTCACTCCTTACAGGACCTTCCGCCCATGTCCCCTAAAGACATGTACGTTCTGTCAGCCAAGGTAAAATCAGGCTCTCCTGAACTTTTCAGGAAATGTCATGACTGCCTCCTGACGGAGGGCGGGGAGCTGATTAATAGGTCACTCTCAGCGGAGGTGATCCCTAAGTCTTGGAAACACGCCAAAGTTATTTCCTTACTAAAAAAAACAACACTAGATACGTCTCTGCCAGAGAACTTACGTCCAATATCCCTACTCCCATACTTGGCTAAAATCATGGAGTCCTATGTCAACACCGCTTTGACTAAATACTTGGGAGCAAATGCAATCCTGGATAGGTCACAAAATGGCTTTTGGCCTAGACATAGCACTGAATCTGCACTATTTGCAGTCACAGAGCAGCTACGGGCCACTTTGGATGAGGGCAAAACCTCGACACTGATTTTGTTGGACCTCAGGGCGGCCTTTGACACGGTGTTCCGTAGGATTCTGTTACAACGGTTAGAGGAGATCGGGGTCAAGGCCAATATCCTGGCCTGGTCTGCATCTTTTCTGACCGATCGATCCTTTCAGGTCTCTGCACCCCCTTTTTCTTCCAGCATCTACCCTCTCGGATGTGGTGTTCCTCAGGGTTCTGCCCTGAGCCCCACTCTATTTAATGTTTACGTCCGTCCCCCTGGCCCTTGTGGCCAAAGCATAGAACATCGACATGGTATCATACGCCGATGAGACCCAACTGGTATTAACTTTCTCCAATAACGCCAAACAGGACCAAGCAAAATTTCAAGATGATCTTATGGCCATCTCTGACTGGATGACGGATAACTACTTGCAATTGAATTCCACCAAGTCTGAGGTGCTCCTTGTGGGCCGCGATGCCCATCTATGGGACAACCAATGGTGGCCTGCGACCCTGGGTGCCCCTCCCAAACTGAAAACTGTGGTTAAGAACTTAGGAGTTCTGATGGACAGTGCCCTCTCATTTGTGAGTCAAGCCTAAACAGTGTCAGGCACCTGCTTCAGTCTCCTACATGGCCTGAAACCCATTCTGGGATACTTTGACATGTCCATCCGTCAAATGATTTTCAAATCTACTGTACAGTCCCGATTAGACTACTGTAATGGGCTTTTACTCGGC
Organism: Triturus cristatus; assembly: GCF_964204655.1. Taxonomy (NCBI): domain Eukaryota; kingdom Metazoa; phylum Chordata; class Amphibia; order Caudata; family Salamandridae; genus Triturus; species Triturus cristatus. The sequence continues at coordinate 1,174,671,263 of NC_140584.1, read as the reverse complement.
GTGAATAAAGCTGTGACCAAAAGATTTCAACTGGCTCAGAATGCAGCTGCCCATATGCTTTTTGCACAACCTAAGCACTACCATGCCTCAGACCTTCTTTGCCGGCTTCACTGGCTGCCGATAGAACCGATAGTCTATTTTAAGACTCTCTGTACTACACACAAAATCTTGCATGGCCAAGGTTCGCAAATCTTGAACGGGCTGTGCTCGCTGTATGTTCCGGCTCAAGTCCTGTGCTCAGCGGATCTGCATATGGCCTGTGTCCCCTGGGTGCACAGATTAAGAGCAGGGGGCGCTCTTTCAGGGCTATGGCACCCGTCCTATGGAATTCTATTCCTCTTGCTGCTCGGGGCATAAAGACCATTGGGCCTGCAGAAAAATTATTAAAATGTGTCTTTTCTCTAACGTCTAGTTGAAATCTTTCCCTGCATGCTCCTGTCAGTCTTAGTGCTGGGACTCCCCTTTGCTGGGGCATCTATGCTCTTTATAAGGATTTATAACTTAACATATAAGATATTGCATTAGGCTCACCACATGACAAGGAACAAGTCCAGTTGATTCCTTTAAACTTTCATCCTATCGCTGTGCAAGCTGTCTTGGTACAGGTTTTGTACACCCAAAGTCTGTGACAGACATTCCCAGGAACAATACCTGTCCACTTCGTACATCCAAACATCATCGTATACCCGCTAATTTCCCAACTCTGAAAAGTCCAAATGAAGATGACATGGTGAAGGTACCTAAAACAAACCAAAACAAAGGGAGTAGCTATTAAACGATAAATATGACACAATTCACATTGTCATCCTCTGGAGAACACAGTCCATGACAAAAATTAAAGCTAAACAAAGCAACACTAAAAAAATGTGTGGAAATGTGGATTTTCCTGATCAGTTATGTCCCCTATCTTGGACCCCAACGATTCTATGTGCATGTCACAAGTACATGTGTGTTCCCTCCAGTTCCAGTTTCCAAGACGCAAACATATGTGTGTCTACCGTCGACATGTTCTCTGTCAGATCCGCCATCAATGGGCTGGATATTCAATTCCTAAGTATGAAAAGCCACCGACTTTATATGGCTAAGGTACTCCATTTTTACAGTTCAGGCAAGTAGGCCCGATTCTTTCCTCAAAGCCTTTCCCTGCTCTCTGTCTCTGACAGTTTCAGCTTGAGCTCGCATCTGTATCCATGAACTTTGTCCTACTCCCTGTGCAGCTAACGGTGCCTGCCTCGGCCAGTTTTCGCCTGCCTGCCAAGAAGCTGTATTTCACCTTCGAATTATCTATTTTGCTCTTCAGCCGATGCATTCCTGTCTAGTGATTTAGGTAAACATTTCCTTTAGCTCACAGGCAAAGGACTCAGCCTTTCCGTCCTCCTGCAAGTGATTCATAGCCCTGTTGCCATGGAAAGTTTTCTGCCCCTCGCTTCTCATATAGACACTTAGACGCTTGTACACGCACATACAGTTAGTATAGAATAGATTCTGTCCGAGAGTCCTTCCTTGTGGATAACATAGTTCTCTAAACATAGGATGTTAGATATGATTTGGGATTAGGTTGACATGACCCCCTAGACTTCTCGTCTCCACATGTAGAGCTAAATGTCAAGTCCCCTTCACCCCCTAGTTGCACGTCAATCACACGTCATGCTGCTGCGCACGCATCCATGTTAAGTATTATCGTATAGATCCACCTATGTAAGATAATGAGAGCCAATCACGTTTCTTTTTGCTCCTTATTACGCCTAGTTTCAATTACGTATCACTATGTTAATTTATCTTATCAATTGTTACGCCTTTCTGCACTTGTTTCATTGTAAATGTATGACCTATAAAAGTTACTTCTTGTCAATAAAGTATTGTACTTCACTTCCTGAACCCTCGTGGTGACGGAACCTGAAGGCCGCGACTCGAGTCGGCCATTTTGGATGGAATAAAGCCCATTTAGAAAACCTCTTATACCACGGATTCTGCCTCTTGTTATTCTGAGCTATTTTACTTTATTTTAAGGATTCCGTATGAAATTCAGTTTCGGTAAAAAGAATATTTACCACATAATGGCGCCCGAACAGGGACACTTTCTCATCTCACGCGCCGGCGGTGCGTTGCAGGCCCGGTCTCCTGCCACAGCTGGACGGACCATAAACGCGTACCAGCAGGATTTCCTGTAAGCTCCCTCCGGTCAAGCGGGGGCGACTGAGGCTGCGATCAACCCAGACGAGGCGGTGAGAAGTGCGAAGTATCCCGACCAGAGCCTAGCTGAGAGAGCAAGATCCGAGGTATACAGAAGCCCACCAGGTTTTTCGAAATCCCGATGTCCAGAGGGTCCGCTATCCGCAGTTATCGAGTCCTGTCCATTCTCTGAGGCCTTCCGTTTCAAGGAGCTACTCGGTGAGTACCATCGCCGAGGAGGCGTGTTGACGCGCACATAGGTTGTGCCGGTCAAGACGGATTTGGGTACACAAATCCGGTCTGCACTGTTTAGCAGTGTATATGTACTGTTTAGCAGTATATCAAGTATTCCGAAGTATTCAGTTATTGTCAAGAATTCAGCGTGGTGATTAGTTAGGCAGACTGTCATCATTGTCGGTTATTGTTAAAATGATTAATGTTCAATGTTTAAAGTGTTCAAATGTCTTGCATATTGTGGTATGAATGATTGTTCTTTGTTCACTGTTCATTATTGTGTTTTTCGTATTAAGTGAATTCAAGAGTAAGTATCAGATCAGTTGTCAATATGCCGCTCTTCTCGAAGTTAAGACAGATTACTACCAAAAAAGGGGTGCTCGAAGAAGCAGTTCCTATTCCTCCTAGGGACACTCCAGGGCATTTTATGTACCACAAGCATGGCTTAGATGCCATATTGTTTCTTGATCTATGGGTAGATTATACCAAGGGATTGCCGGAAAGTCAAAGGTGGCCCGCAGCGGGAACCTGGGATGCAGAGTGCATCATGAAAGTGGAGGAAGAGTTATGGAAAAGAAAGGTCAGACAGTCACAGAAAGACGCTGTTGAGTTATGGCGTAAAGAATCTCATAGACGTACAGAAAAAGCACGTAGACAAGAAGAGAGGAGTAAAGAAAGTTCAAATAAAGTTCAAGAAAATCTATTAATTGAGGAAGGTATCCGAGTGAAGTCAGAACAAGTAAATAGACAAAGAAATGCTCTTATGAATGGTATGTATCCCCTTCTAGCCGAAGGACTACCAAAGGCTGTTCCAAGGATGCCAAAAGACTTGCCACCCCCGTTATTTCCAATTAAGGTACATCAAAAAGGGCATCCCAGAACCGCAGAAGATGTTTTTCTTTCCTCATATCTAGACGACACAGCTCCCGAGTATACTAACGCCACACTACATAGACCGTCTGGCGGAGGGGTTCAACGTCAGGATCAGGTATCCGACCCCGTGCAACAGCAAGTCCCGATACAAGCTTCGGCAAGCACATCTGTCCCCGCAGTCGATTCTACAGTGGTATCGACACCCATAGTTGCTGTGTCACGTTCAACGAACCCATTCACACCCGATGCCCCAGATGGGGCCACGGGAGGTGCTAGCAATACCTTTACACCACCCAGAATAAATAAACTTGTCTTTCAAGAATCAGCGCATTCACGTACACCTAAATTCGTAAATGAACGTACGCTTAAGGAACTCCTTGTAAATTGTAGATATGACCCGGTGGTTGGTAAAGAGGACGAAATGGTCCTGGCATCATTACGCATCAGGCGAGCCGCAGAGTATTTAGCAAGGTTACCAGGAATGACTACGCATCTAGATAACATATACCATTTTGTTCAAACAGGACGAGATCCAGGATGTATTAACAGAGCTATGGAATTCCAGAAAGTAGAGATACAGGGGGAACTGTTACGTTTCCTCATAAACTGTGTGATCAGAAATCAAGACCGTCCGGGGGTAGACCCGAATGCAATGCTTATTCTTACAAGATGGAGCCAGAATATATCAGAAGGGAGACACGATAAGCAAAATTGTATAATAGCCATGTGCCGAAAAATCCGTAGAGAAATAGAGCGTATTCATGAAGAAAGATTGGGAACAGACGAGTTCGAGCAAGATGAAGTGTCCGAATCAGGGAATTCCGCAAGACAGTCAGAGACCATAGCCTATGTAGGCAGAGGAAGATCCTGTGATAATGCTAGATGTTTTTCTGATCCCATACACTCTGTATGCCCAAATAATAGCAGAACGTATCCGACGCCTGTAATAAATCTGAAGTCTCCTGAACATTTGTTTCAAGCCGCAGATAAAATACTGCGAGAACGAAGGGGTTACCACCTCCTCGATTCCATGGATGAGCAAGAATTAGCCAGATCAGCTGTTCACTGGATTGACAGTCCTGAAAAATACGGTGATGAGACCGTAGCACACACGTTTTTTAATCTCAGTGCAGATGAACAACGTTTAGCTGGAATCTATATGATTCAGCAACTCCTTATATTATATAAGAGCCAACATGCTGACCCTGGTCCTTTACCTGATATATTAACGGAACTACTCACGAACAGATGGAGAGGTTCTAGTAACAAGCTAATTAAAGAGATATTAGTGTCACGTAAACAGTATGTCCTTTTTGTAAATCCGGATTCTCTCTCGCTGCCCCACAGAGAAAGAACGCCGTACTATATGGATAGACAAAATCCTTTACGAGAAGTGCACCCAATAAAAGGCGAAGACAATGAGTTTCACCGTGTATTTGTTTACACACCCATATCAAAAATGGAATTATTAGAAATGAAGAAAGTAGTACCTAGTCATGACAAAGACCCAGCGGGTTTCCACCGAGAAATTAAAGACATGTTACTAATGGGAGAGTACACCTTTCCTGATATTATGACGATATTAAAGGTGCTTTTGCCTGCTGGCATCTATGAAAAACTGAAAGAAAAAGAGTGGGAAGTGGGAGACCAAAAGATAGACTGGACAGCATTAGCAGAGGAAGAAAGGGCCCGAACTGCAGGTTCAGGGCTCGGGGATAAAGTTAAACTGTTACCAGGTTTACTAGTACAGGTACTGCCACGTCTATTAAACTACAAAAAAGGAAGATTGGGGTGCAATCACAGCCTGCAAACAAAAGCAAGATGAAGACACAAGCGATTATTATGCTCGATTTGAAAAATGTTTTGGTATAAACAGTGGTATAAAAGCAAGTAGTGACTCATATCCACATTTATTTGTGACAAAATTAGTGGAAAATGCATTGCCTCCAGTGAAGAATAGAATATTGAAATTCGAGAGTACCTGGCAAAGTAACACTCCGTCACAGATGCTACAAATGTTACAGTATCATCACAATAGAATTAGGGATGAACAAGAACACGAGCATAGACGCATGAAGGATACAAAAATGAAAATGCTAGTTTCTCAGACAGTACCAGCAGAGGGTCACAAAAAGGGTGTGACACATTCTGGTGATTCTGCAGCTCCTGTAAAAGGAACCTGCAATTACTGTAAGCAACTAGGCCATTATGTACACGATTGTCCAGTCCTGAAACGTAATATAGCTACAGGTATTGCAAAAGAGAGACCACGATTAGTTAGACAAGATCAGAATGAACAAGGAGCTATGCAGCATGGACAGTCCATGCCAGTTCAGCAACAGTCCATGCCAGCCTCACAGCAGCCCATACAGTTTGTGCCAGCTGCACCACCGTTGCCTGCTACTGCCACACAAACCACAACACGACAAATGTATCAGACTGCACAATATGAATATCCTGAGTATCAGCGTTACGCATGAACAAGCCTAGAGAGGGAAGTTGACTTACCGCTCATCGAGATTCCTGTAGATCAAGAAGGACCGTATGTACATAGTGAATTGTTAGGTCAAGATAGAAAATTCTTACTCGATACAGGGGCAAGTCGAACAACTATAAAACGTAGTGAAGTTCCAGGGGCACCCCTCTCAGGCTCTCAAAATGTTTCCCTTGGTTTTTCAGGAAAACCTATTGTTAATGAAGTATCACAGCCTCTCCCACTTACGATAGGACCTTTGACACGAACTACAGATTTATTGCTTACTAAATCATGCCCAGAAAATCTGTTAGGAATTAAAACTCTGAAAGCACTAGGAGCCATAATATGTTGTTCTCCGGAAGGAGTAAGGTTGTTTCTACGTGATTTTAAAGGTCACTATGTGTCTAGGGACATGGATCCCCGACTACAGACTTTACCAGTACATCTATGGGCACAAGGCCCTACGGATGTTGGCTGCATGAACATTACACCATACCGAGTCACATTGAAAGCAGGAGTGGTACTACCACGAATGCGACAATACAAGTTACCACATGATGCTGTAGTGGCTTTGCTGAAAATCATTGATGAGCTAATTGCCCAGGGAGTAGTTGTAGAAACAGACTCCAATGTATGTAATTCACCGATAATTCCGATTCTTAAACGAACTGATCCTACTGCCCTACCAGTATACCGATTGGTTATTGATTTGCGTGAACTAAACAAGTGCATTGTACCACAATTTCCTGTGGTCCCTGATATATCATCATTATTGACAGCAATTGATTCCGAAGCAACATTCTTTACTGTAATTGATCTCAAGAATGCCTTTTTCAGCGTCCCAATAGATCCGGAAAGCCAATATTTGTTCGGATTCAGTTTAAATGGGCGCAGCTTTAAATTCTCACGCGCTCCCCAAGGATTCACAGAAAGCCCCAGCATCTACAGCCAAGCACTGAAACGAGAACTTGACAGTATCCACATGCCAGTCAATACTGCACTGCTTCAATATGTCGATGATCTGCTGATCACCGCGAGAAGCGAACCTGAATGTGAAAAGGCTTCTCTGACAGTTTTACATTTTCTAGCCGACAAGGGGCACAAGGTGTCTCCTTCTAAGCTGCAATTCTGTGTCCAGCGAGTTATTTATCTTGGTCACTCGCTGTCCAAGGAGGGAAGGCAGCTTACACCCGACCGCATTCAGTTAATTGCTAACATGTCAATACCCCAGACACAAAAGGAAGTGCGGGCTTTTATAGGCCTCACTTCATATTGTAGGCAGTGGATCCCTCAGTACGCATTTCTAGCAAAACCACTCATTCAGTTAACCACACAGGAGGCAGCCACATCGACTGTTCTCCCTTGGACTCAGGAACATACACAAGCTTTTGAAAGCCTAAAGGAAGCTTTATGTCAAGCACCTGTTTTAGCAACACCATGTTATAGCAAACATTTTACACTTTTTGTTACAGAACGTGAAGGTACTGCCTTGTCAGTACTCACTCAGGATCAAGCAGGATCACGCAAGCCATGTGCTTATTTTTCCAGTACATTAGATCCCGTAGCTCAGGCTTTGCCTGCATGCCTGAAATCAGTGGCGGCGACAGCTTTAGCAATCAGACAAAGCGATGCCATAGTATTAGGACATCCATTGACAGTACAAGTACCACATGCAGTAGAGGTTCTTGTGAACCGAACACAAACACAACACTTGACCATAGCAAGACTTACCGGTTATGAACTGACATTGTTTCAACCACACATAGAGATCCGACGGTGTAATACATTGAATCCTGCTACACTATTACCTGTAATTGGAACAGACCCACTAGCTCATGATTGTGTTGAAATCATTGAAATAAAGACGAAACCTAGACAAGACTTGACAGACGTTCCATTGTTAGATCCAGACCTGACGTTGTATGTAGACGGATCGTGCATGAGAACAAGTACAGGAGATTTAGTGGCCGCGTATGCAGTCACAACAGACACTGAAGTTATTGAGACAAATTGTATAGATACTTTGTCAGCCCAAGCAGCAGAACTTATTGCTCTAACACAAGCCTGTATTCAAGCCACAAATAAGAAAGTTAATGTATACACTGACTCACGTTATGCATTCGGAGTTGTACACGACTTCGGCGTACTGTGGCGAGAGAGAGGTTATTTAACCTCCCATGGTGCCCACATTCAGCACGGACCCCTCATTCATGCCTTGTTAGACGCAATACATCTACCCACTGCTATATCGATTATGAAATGTAAAGCACACACGAAGGTTACTGATATCATTTCTCAAGGCAATGATTTAGCTGACAGAACAGCTAAACAGACTGCTCAGAATCGCACATTAGACATGACAAAGCCAATAGTTCAGACACCAACACAGTGTATGACAATTAAGGATCCCGCACTTGACGTAATTGACATACAGACACATGCTACTGCAGAAGAATTAAAGAAATGGACTGAACTAGGAGGGATCCAGACAGATCAGGGATGGATGACGAAGGAGAAATCTGTATGGTTTCTTCCTGACTCTATGGTCCAAGCCATTATAGCTACAATTCACAGCCCGGCGCATTTAGGAGAAAAAGCTATGCTAGATAGCATTCAACACATTTGGTTCAATAAACATTTACGAGCAGCAGCTAAACAAAAGGTCCGTACCTGTATGATATGTTGTCAGTTCAACCCGGGAAAAAGTGTTCCCGTAGAACAGGGTGGATTCCAGACTCCTGATCATCCTTTTGAAGTGCTCCAAATGGATTATATCCAGATGGAACGATGTCGAGGATTCAAATATGTTCTTGTAGTTGTCTGCGCTCTCTCCCGATGGACTGAGGCGTACCCAGTATCAGATTACACGGCCCGACTACTGCCAAACAGTTAGTTCGAGAATTCTTCCCACGGTACGGGCTACCACGTGTTGTATATTCAGATAACGGCCAGCCTTTCTCATCCGAATTAATGAAACATGTCTCACTTTTGTTGGGATATCAGTGGAAGTTCCACTGTGTCCGACACCCCGAGGCAGCAGGTCTCGTGGAACGACATAATCAAATTTTGAAAATCAGATTGTCTAAAATATGTAAGGAGAAAGGTGTTGACTGGATAGTAGCCTTACCAGTTGCACTATTTTACATAAGAATGGTAGCACACTCTCGAACAGGGCTATCCCCGTATGAGGTGATCTTCGGAAGGCCACCAAATATGTGGGGGACGCCTGTACCACGTAAAATAACTGATGTTAATTGTAATATGCTGACAGATTACCTGGCTTCCTTGATGTCTGCACTACAATCTTGTCGTTCACAGGTAGCTGCAGCTTTTCCTGACAACACTGAGGTGAAACCCCATGACGTTGCTCCGGGGGATCTGGTGTTTGTGAGGAATTTCGATCGGAAAACCCAATTGGAGCCCAGGTGGAAAACACCGAAGCTAGTCCTGCTGACCACAAGAACAGCCGTGAAAGTGGAGGGCCGCAAAGGATGGATACATTCCAGTCACGTTAAGAAATTTCATGGACTATCCTCGGATATAGACACTGTGCCCTGCACTCCCTCACAGACTGATTCAAAACTTCCCTTTGTTGAAAGGAATGACTCTCAGAACTATAAATTAAAACTTAGGCCCAAACAGTCGAGCAATTTGATTGTTTAAGTCCTCTCCAAGGTGAAGCGGTTGAATTGTCTCTGACATGTATCCCTTGGACCTGAGTAGAGAAAATACCAGAGAAATGTTGAAACGACAGGCGTATTGTAAATCACTGCGTAGCTACTGTGTGAGGACATTATTAATTCTGTTTTTATTGAGTGTTTTAATAATCATTACGAGTGTGATTTTGCACATATATCATCCTATTTCTAGACATGTTTATAATATTACTGCTGAACATTCTTTTAGTGACCTACCGCCACATGAATTATCTTATAGACTTGCGCTGCGCAATAACACCTTCATTAGTATGTTACATCATTCCCATCAGACTAGTAATGCCACCAATTGTTGGGTGTGTGGCCGACTCCCTCCCTATCAGAATAACAAAGGAGTTCTGCCTTTCTTTCCACATCCGTTCACACACAATGGCTCCTGTGGAGCATGGTTTAGTTTACTAAATTCCATAGACCCAGACACAGCAGTTTATCAACAACATTGGATATGGGGAAATCTGAATCTAGTTTTATTCAAAGTCTGTCACCCTAATAAGGAGGGTCACCCCAGTAGAACAGGAACTGATTTAGAAAATGAAGTGTATAAATTAGGTAATTTTACGCCTAACCTCATGATTTTGAACGTCAAATCCGAAGTTGAATTAATTCTGCCCACTATGTCAGTATTTCCAGTTAAGGGTGAATTATGTGTGAGAAAAGTTGGTTCCATACACATGGGCCATAGCAAATGCGTTACTACAGTAGAATATAGTGATCAAGGGAAATCTTCATTTAGAGCTTCTCGCCATTCTTACTTTATATGTGGTCAGACGGCATATATGCGTCTGCCTCTAGATTGGGATGGTACCTGTTACATAGCATTCCTTTTGCCACCTGTTTTCCTAGCTCCCCCTGATTATTATCGAAATGTTCATTTAGTACACAAAAGAGAGCGTAGAGATCTCCCAGTTGTCGATTATACTGAGACGGCATGGGACAAGTATGTAGATTTCAATAAAGGTATCTTTCCCTATATAGGTACAATATCAAATAGTAAGCTGATACGCAGACTCACCAAGACTCTTGAAGCTGTAGTAAACGAGACTATAGCCGCCCTAGGCAATCTGACAGAGGAACAATCAGTGATGAGAATTGTTGTTCTCCAGAATCGTCTTGTCCTTGACGTCATCCTGGCCGATAGGGGCGGAGCTTGCAGGGTCATCGGATCCAGCTGCTGCATATTCATACCAGAAAATTCGCCATCTGTATATAAAGCTATAACACGCCTTCATAAGATTGTAAGCCAGATACACGAGAATCCAGGCACTTGGACGTGGTCCGGGTGGTTTTGGAGTGTGATATCAGCCTGGGGATGGAGAGTTCTATCCTTCCTAGGTATTGGCCTTCTTATGCTCTTCAGTTGTTGTTTATGCCTGCAATGTGGACCAGCGATTTGTGGTCTGTGTGCCACATCATGCATTCCATATCAAAGTTCTCGTTCAAAATGCCGGAAAAAGAAGGAAGAAGAAATGATGCTCCATGAGCAAATCGATGGAATAATGAAGATTGATATCTCTTGAAGGGCAAGTAGGGGACAAGGAGGGAATGTGGAAATGTGGATTTTCCTGATCAGTTATGTCCCCTATCTTGGACCCCAACGATTCTATGTGCATGTCACAAGTACATGTGTGTTCCCTCCAGTTCCAGTTTCCAAGACGCAAACATATGTGTGTCTACCGTCGACATGTTCTCTGTCAGATCCGCCATCAATGGGCTGGATATTCAATTCCTAAGTATGAAAAGCCACCGACTTTATATGGCTAAGGTACTCCATTTTTACAGTTCAGGCAAGTAGGCCCGATTCTTTCCTCAAAGCCTTTCCCTGCTCTCTGTCTCTGACAGTTTCAGCTTGAGCTCGCATCTGTATCCATGAACTTTGTCCTACTCCCTGTGCAGCTAACGGTGCCTGCCTCGGCCAGTTTTCGCCTGCCTGCCAAGAAGCTGTATTTCACCTTCGAATTATCTATTTTGCTCTTCAGCCGATGCATTCCTGTCTAGTGATTTAGGTAAACATTTCCTTTAGCTCACAGGCAAAGGACTCAGCCTTTCCGTCCTCCTGCAAGTGATTCATAGCCCTGTTGCCATGGAAAGTTTTCTGCCCCTCGCTTCTCATATAGACACTTAGACGCTTGTACACGCACATACAGTTAGTATAGAATAGATTCTGTCCGAGAGTCCTTCCTTGTGGATAACATAGTTCTCTAAACATAGGATGTTAGATATGATTTGGGATTAGGTTGACATGACCCCCTAGACTTCTCGTCTCCACATGTAGAGCTAAATGTCAAGTCCCCTTCACCCCCTAGTTGCACGTCAATCACACGTCATGCTGCTGCGCACGCATCCATGTTAAGTATTATCGTATAGATCCACCTATGTAAGATAATGAGAGCCAATCACGTTTCTTTTTGCTCCTTATTACGCCTAGTTTCAATTACGTATCACTATGTTAATTTATCTTATCAATTGTTACGCCTTTCTGCACTTGTTTCATTGTAAATGTATGACCTATAAAAGTTACTTCTTGTCAATAAAGTATTGTACTTCACTTCCTGAACCCTCGTGGTGACGGAACCTGAAGGCCGCGACTCGAGTCGGCCATTTTGGATGGAATAAAGCCCATTTAGAAAACCTCTTATACCACGGATTCTGCCTCTTGTTATTCTGAGCTATTTTACTTTATTTTAAGGATTCCGTATGAAATTCAGTTTCGGTAAAAAGAATATTTACCACAAATGAGTATGGTTCAAAACCTTCCTCCACAAACACCTTTCACCAGAATTTGCCATAGCTGTAGCTTCCAAATATTTTCCCTAAACATACTCCTCATATCATCACAACAAGAGTTGCTTTAATAGTCAAAGTCATGACATCTCATACCATACTTACGCTCATGAGAAGGCTAGGCAACACACTCTCTACGACGTAGGGAATTGTATGCGGAAGCGTTGTGCGCAAAATCAAGATGTGAACACTCTGGGCTAAGGAGTTCCAGCAAGACGGCGGACTCACAAATGGGAAATAACCAGACAAAAGAACCGACGACTCTACCTTAACTAAAACAACGACGGGGAAAAACTCTAACAAAGCGTCTCCAGTCAGGAGTTCAGGTGAAGTGCGCCGGCGTTCTAAGTTGAGCGCTCTAAGTAGAATCTTGGGGCAGGGTAAAAAGACTAGAACCACACTCGTTTGGAATGTCAGCCATCTTGGAGTTTCTCAATTTCCATGCCTCACTCCAAGTAATAGGTCTTCCTCCCTGAGTGATTAATTGTGACAGTTCTTGAGCAGTGGTACATATGGAAGCGTTAATGTTTCTAGAAATCCTGACAGTATCCCTTTGCAAGGAAGGTTCTTCCGGTCGAGGCTTCCTTGGGAACTTCAGATGAAAAGCCCTTACTAAACGGGGAGCATGTACATCAGAGTATAGTTCCCAGGATCTTTCCTCAGGACCGTAACCCTTCCAGTCTATCAAATAATAGACTTTTCCTCTTGATTTTCTGGAGTCTAATATTCTCTTAACTTTAAATTTGTTTCCTGATTCTAATTGTACTGGTCTTAAAGGAAGAGTAACTGTCATGTCTGGTGATGCCTTCTTTAACAGGGAAATATGGAAGACTTGGCGCACCTTCATTCCTTTTGCTAGTTTTAAACGGTAGGTTACAGGGTTAACTACCTTTTCAATTTGGTATGGGCCTACAAATCTGGGTTGGAATTTACGATCTCCTTTTAACTAGGCCTGAGTGGTAAACTTCGTTCCGTTCGTGGAGTTTGCAGAGTTTTCTGCACTCTGCACTCCGCGGAGCTCGCGGAGTGCAGAAAACGCCGCTTCGCGATGTGTAGCGGAGTTTTTTCTGCGCTCATAAACGCGAACTGTAAATTCGCACTCGTGAACGGTAAGTTTGCGAGCTGCTGCTCGGGTAGAATTTCTAGCCGAGCAGCAGGCATACCAGAACAAACTGCAGTTCACACTGCACTCCGCCACTCGTGGAACTTTGCTGAGTTTTTCTGAAACTTCGCAGAGTTCCGCATAGCAAAACTACACAAACTACGCCCAGGCCTGCTTTTAACCTAAGATTCTTTGCGTTTAACCAGACCTTATCACCAACTTGTAATACTGGACCCTCCTTTCTCTTTTTATCGGCATATTTCTTATAGTTATCTTAAGCCCTTACCAGGTTTTCTGTAGCTGCCTGATGAACTTGTGTTAGATTTTTAACTACCATTTGAACTGCTGGCACTGAGATTTCCCTGCCAATTACAGACGAATTTGGGTGTCTGCCATAGTTTAGATATAAAGGGGAAAACCCTGGTGAGACATTTTTTGCATTATTATGTACAAATTCTACAGCCCTTAGGAACTCTGGCCAATCCCATTCTTGATCAAGTAGGAATAGTCTTAAATACTGCTATATTTCTTGGTTTCCTCTCTCTGTCTGCCCATCAGTTTCTGGGTGATAGCTAGTGGAGTATCTTGTTTCTATACTCAGCCCTTCCATAAATGCCTTCCAAAAATGCGACCGAGATTAAGAACCCTGGTCAGAGATGATTATTTTAGAAATACCACGGGCCCGTACTACGTTGGTACTAAAATGAGTGTCTAATTTTTTAGCTGGTGGAACTCCTTTTAATGCAGTGAAATGAACCATCTTGGTGAATGCATCAACAAACACTAAAATGTTATTGTATCTGTAGGACAGTAGGATCTGCACTTATTTTGCCCCTACTTTTTTTCTGATGTTAACACTGGTTTCTGGCTATAGTCTGGCTGGGTCCCTGCTAATCAGGGCCCCAGTCTCTCTGTTCTCTCTAAACAACTTGGAGTGCATATTAGATGCACTAGTGATAGGATACTGCGGTGCCTTATGAGCCCCTAGTATATGGTACCCTAGGTACCAAGGGCATAGGTACTTCACAGGCCTACCAGGGGCTGAAGCATGTATTATGCCACCCCTGGGAAGCAGACTAAATCTGACACCACAGGCCTGCTGCTACAGCCTGGGTGAGGTAGTGTTAGCACTCCTCACTGAGGTATAGGTTCCTATATCTCACCATACACACACATACAAACCTATCAGTCACCCCTAAGGCAGGCCCTATCAATCCTGAGGGCAGGGTGCTTGGTTTACAATGTGAGGGGGTGCCTCTGCATGAGCAGGACCCCTCTGCAGCTGGCAGAGTCCATTCTCTGTGGCTGTTTGTGGATGCGGTTAAACCATATACTCTTAAGTGCATTATAACTAGGGCTCCCGGTTTTCCGTTTAAACGGATTTTTACATATAAATACAGACGGAAAACAAGTTTTCCTTTATCTGTATTTATATATAAAAACGGGAAAATACTACTATATTTTGTCATTGACATTAATAGAATCACACCCCCAACCATCTGGTGTCTCCCCCTCCTTAGAGGGTTAAGAGGTGTCAGCCCAGGCTGAGACAGCTTCCAGGGCGCACACATAGCCACCAAACCCGAGTACTTCACAGGTCTTTGAAAGACTGTTTACTTCTTAATGAGGCTTTGTTGTTCTTTGACCCCTTAGCCCCTGCCTCTTCACTCTGCCGATTGCACCAGCACCCGTCTTTTCCTCGCAGACTGGGTTTTACAAGGGCAGCTTGCTTTGCGCGCACATACAGGTGGTAGGTTAAAAAGGGCTGGTGCGGTATATTAAACCAGCCAGTTTACAGTCCACGCCCACGCTGTGAACTGCTTCAGTTAGCCAGAGCAACAGCAGTAAGCAAACCTAGCCTGGCGAGTGCTATATACGGACGCGTACTGTAAGGGTCGGACCCCCTCCCCCCTTTACAGGTCGGCCAAATCCCCTCACCGGCACTCGGGAGGCGGGTCACACCCCATGCATGAAAAGCTGACCAAGGTTTTAGCCATCCCATGAATGTCGAGAATATGACAAGATTTGCTTGCACTAAATGCAATCACAGTTGTTCACAGTTTAAGATCTTTATGATGTGTAAAACCAAGACAGCCTGGGTGCTGGAGGCGAAGCCCTGAATAAACATACTCTCAGTGTAGTCCAACCAGGAATGCGGGGGATTAAGAGAAGTTATCGAGATAAGATTATAAAAAAATGAGAAACAAACAAAGAGCTCTATTGTGCGTGGACTGAGAACGGAGACAAGAGGCGAGTCGGTTTAAGCACCACAATGAAATGGATCCAAAAATAGAAGAAACACTTTTGCTGCAAATGTCTTTGTCTGACATTTTTCTACTCCAAAATGCAGCCTCAGGAGGAGAGAAAAAAAGGTTTTAACATACAAACAATAAATACATAACTAAATAAAGCAAGACAGAGTAGTCGCAAAGTGGCCAGATTGGTTTTATTTACACTGAAACACATTAGCGCCACCTTACAGATTTTGCCAGTGAAGTGCTACTTTTCTTTTCATGTTGTTAGCTTTTCAAGCAAAAACACTAATTGATTTCTGAATAATGAGTGTAAAAGCTTTAAGTTGTATTCCCTATGAGTGTTTGCTTTTTTTCCCACTATGTTGTTACTTTTTTTCAGGCAGCATATTACTGTAGTCTAGTGCATAATTTGAATTGAATTGCTTCCAGGTGTTTATTGCGGGGCACAATTGGGTTGCAGCTGAAGGCAGTGTGAGTTTCTCAGTGGGGCAGTATGGTGTTAAGTGGGGGAGAGGATGTGGCACTCTGCCGATGACAGAAACTGCAAGGCTCTGAGACAAATGGCTTGTGATAGCACTTTTAAGCATATTTGGGATATTCTGCAAATGGCAAAGTTTTCAGATGAATGTATAGTGTTGACCAATAACAACCGAGTGCATGTGTGCATTGTCAATTTAAATAAATGTGGAAAAATACTAGCTGAAGCGTCGTCTTTTGCTTGTGACAAAAATAAATGTGAATAAATACAGAAAAAATGCCCAAAAAATAAATATGGCTAAATACAGACGGAAATGGCAAAAAAATAAATACCATAAAACCGGGAGCCCTAATTATAACCTACCGGTAAATGCTAACTTTGGAATGACTGCATCAAAACATGTTGTGTTTGGTGTCAAACAACTTGGAATCATACCCCGACACCAGTAACTGGTGTGGGAGTATGATCCCACTCTTCTAGAGGGGACGGCATGTACCCACTGTGGAAACACAGTAGAAATCTGAAAGAGCCCTGGCATCACAAAATGGATGCCACCAGCACAGACACTGGGCTGCCCTCCTGCTGCTGACTGAAACTCGTGGTGGAGCAGGTCCAATAATTGGCATCCTGTCACAGGGAGGTGTCACCACCTTCCAGACAGGATTTAGTGTATTGGGGCTGGGTGGGTGCACTCCTAGAGTCCTGCACTGGGGGAGCAGTAGGCTCCTCTGTGCATATGCCAGCTCAAACCGGTTCAGGGGCTACCTGTCCCTGCTCTGGCACGAAACTGGGCAAAGGGAAGTGGGTGTAACTACCCCCTACCCTGACCCTCCCAGAGGAGTGGTCATGAAGCTAGTCCCTCCCTTTCTTTTAGTATAAGATAGGGAACCCTTGCCATTGCAAACTAGATATCCCTGGACGATGCTTTACAAAAAGAATCCTGGCCCTTCGACGTTCCACTACCTTTGGAAGACAGAAGAATCTCCCTTGGAGTCAAGGAGTGATTCCCCTGCTTGGCAGGCACCAAAAACTCTAAGCAATGGTTGCAAACTTTCCCGCTCCCGCTGGAGTCCGAAGTCCCTGCAGCCCCAAAAGTGGATTTTCTGACTTCTCGATGGCCATTATGAGTCCCCAGCAGAGCTGAGGTGAGTGGACCCCACGAGTGATGAGAAACAGCAATACCTGGGTACCGTGCACTATTGACTAGTGCAACCCCTTCACGACAATCTAAGAATTTGTGCTTTGGACCATTGATGGCCCACGCCTCCAGCAGGTTGTGCATCGACAATCAGAGGCCTACCCCATCTTGAGTGACCGTGGGCTCTTGTAAAACATTTCGTCATGAGGCATCTTTGTGATCCCTTGCCCGTTGGCTTGTGGGTCCCCTGAAGACTTTCTGATCAAACCAAAGGGCTCCTCTGATTTCTCCAGGCCTGCCCTCACTCACCCTTGCTGAGTGAGTCCCTCAGATCCTGCTGGTCTGCACTGCTGACTTTCTTCAACTTCCACAAGACTTGCTGTTGCCAAGGCTTGTTGGCTCCAATCCGGTTGCCAACACCTTAGTAAGCTGCAGACGTCAGGGGATACTCCGAATCCAGCTCCTGGTTGTCCTCGACACCTCCTGGACCTCATGGCTGAAGAGTCAAAACACCCTTGATCACCTGAAATCATCCAACTTCCGTGGGCATCCATCTTCCTGGGCCTGGCAAGTGACTGTGAACACTGTCCCTTCTGCTTTCAGGTCTTCTTCATCTTGAATCCAGCCTTGGATTCCACCGGACACTTCTTCAGTCTTCACAAGCAGCAAAACTTCTTCGGCTTCCATAGAAAACGACGACCCGACACCAAAAGACACCTATGCACCCGGCTTCCCTGGGTGAGGTAACTCGTGTACTCTGGTGCACTAGTGGGTGTTGGTCCTCGAACTACTTACCTTGTAAGTGACTTGCTTGTAGACTTCCTAGAAGTACCTTTAAACTTTAAAAATCCAACCGCGACTTGCTCCATTGAAATCAATAAGGAACCTGTGGCTGTGTTCTCACACTGCACGTGTCTCCCGTGGATCTTTTACTTACCTGCCTTGGTTGGATTAGTGAAGCCCCAGCGTTTCTACAGGCCCTAAGCCTTGTCCCCCTGCAAGTCGACTTTCCTAAACCTCTTTTTTAGTATATGGTCTGGTACGCCCCTAGGGCCCCAGCCATATGTGTGCTTAACTTATTGTGAAACGTTGATATTTGAATGTGTTCCTGACTTCTAATCTCATAAAGAGATTAGTAGAGTGTGTCTAGAAATAAATACATATATATTTGATATATATACCTGTGTGGTGTCCTTTCATTTGGTAATTCAAGAGATTATAAGGTAAAACAAGCTGCTTTACATTCCTCTGAGACTTAGCCTGAAGGCTGCTCTCCACAGCTACCACTAGGATAGTTTTCTTTAAAAGGTTGTCTTAAACCTATCTACCATAAGAGTCGCATTGGACTGGTGCACGTTGGCCACTATAACTAGTGACCAGCATATGCCAGGCCAACTTCTCACAGTACCCTTGACAGGAAGGCAGATGTACAATTAAGTCTACAGTAATGGTATGCTAAGGATGTGGAGGGGTGGGCATAGGTTGGAGTAATCCTTTTGGAGATTGTCTCTCCGATTTTCCCTGAGCACAGACCTCACATGTTCTCACATAGGATTGAATATCTTTAGTCATTTGTTGCCACCAATAATTTCTTTTTACCAAGTCTTCAGGCTTTAAGATTCCTTTATGACCCGCTAGTCAGCTTTCATGACTTGAGAACTAACTGTTGTAGCTCTCAACTGGGTAGATGACGTTTTCCTGCATTAAATAGCAAGTTGTGTTGAATTTCTCTCTGGGGTTCTTGTTTTGCCCATTCTGACATTTCTTCTAGTGACATTGTTTTAGCCACTCAATCTGCGATAGTTACCTGACTCACTGATCCCACAATTTTGTGTTTAGGAATAATCATTTGTTGTTCTTGGCAATATTCTGCTCTTTCTGTGTCAATTCTAGATAGAGTGTCAGCCTTTCTTTTGTTTGTTCCTGGTCTATAGGTAATCACAAAATCAGAGTCCGCAAAGTATAATGCCAACCTAAGTTGTCGTGGAGTAAGGGTTTTAGCAGACTTCAAAAATTTCAGATTCCGATGATGTGTGAACACCGTAACAGCATGCCTTGCTTGCTCCCACTAAGTAATGTCTCCACTCTTTAAATGCGTCCTTGATGGCCAGTAACTCTTTTTCAGTAATCATGTAGTTAACTTCTGCGGGTGTCAATTTTCTTGATCTATACGCTACTGGGTGGATTTGTCCTGTTCTTTTATGCCTCCCCCAATAGCCAAATCTGAGGCGTCTGCCTCAAGATAGAATGGTTGTGTGGGGTCTGCTTGCAATAAAACTGGTGCGGTGGGAAACTCTTTCTTCAGCGATCGAAAGGCCCTTTCTGCATCTTCCATCCACTCAAAGGGAACTCCCTTCTTTAGGAGCTGAGTGAGTGGAATTAATTTGTGTGAAAATTAGTTTATAAATCTTCGATTGAAATTGGCAAAGCCAATGAAGCTTTGCAACTCTTTCACACAACTCAGGGATTTCCACTCCTGGATGGCCACTACCATCCGCATATCCATAGTAATTCCAGATGGAGTAAGTACAAATCCAGGAAATTCTACCTCTTTCACATTGAATGCACAATTTTCCAATTTTACATACAAGTTGTTTTCTCTCAGTCTTTGTAGAATTCTTCTCACTTGATTTGGATGTTCTTCTTCGGAATTTGAGTAAATTAAAAAATCATCAATGTATATTATAACACATTGATCAATGAACTCTCTTAGCACACTATTTATGAAGTGCTGGAAGGCGGCTGGCACATTACACAGCCCATATAGCATCACTTGATATTCGTACTAACCCAGACTTGTCCTGCAGGCCGTCTTCCACTCATCACCTTCTCGGACTCTGATCAAATGATATGCACCTCTAGGATCCAGCTTGGTGGAAATTTGTGCTTCATTCACCTGGTCTAAGAGTACTGAGATGAGAGCAAGTGGATACCTATTCTTGATGGTGACCTTGTTTACCACTTGATAGTCTATGCGAGTCATCAACTCGCCTTCGTTCTTGAGGACAAAGAATAATGGCGAAGAAACAGGTGACTGGGAGGGGCATATAAAACCGTTGGCCAGATATTTCTTGATATAGTCCTTCAGATGTTCATTTTCTTTTTCTGTCAAGGCATAGACTTGACTACATGGTAGATTAGCACCCGGTTTCAGGTCCATTCTGCAGTCAAATGGTCTATGTCGTGGCAATTTTTCTGCCCCTGTCTCATTAAATACGTCCTCGACTTCTTTATATTCTGGTGGGATCTCACTGGTGTGAATCACGCACACTGAGGCTCTTTCTTCACTCAGGAGGGTTGCAGGTCCTAGTTCTCTAGATCTTGTTCTGGTACAAAAACAATTTTCCTTACAGAAGTCTGAATCCATCTTTACTGTTCTTGCACCCTAATCACTGCTCAGATTATGCTCAATGAGCCACAGCAGACCCAGGATTAATTGAAACTGTGGAGCATCAATCAAATCGAACTGTATAATTTCTCGATGTCCTTCTTGAAACGTTAATTCCACTTGTTCTGTGTGACTGACTATGGGTCGGGAAGAGAGGTTCGTCCCATCAACTTTAAATCGCAAATGTTTCCAGTCGCTCCTGAGTCAATCATAACTGAAACTTCAGTTAAGGTTATGTGCCTGAATTTTAACGTTATTGAGATTATTAGATATGGGGACAAAGATTGTAAATTGTTGGCCAAGAAGTGTTCTTCTGGAATTGTCTTTTCCTCTGCACACACCAACCCAACTCCATTTACTGGTGGTGCTTCAAGTTTTCCTTCTCCTTGGAGGACATTTTTGGTTTCTTCGGACATACTCTCACAAAGTGTCCAGTGCCTCCACAATACATGCAAATATTATTCTGTTGTCTCTTTTCTTTTTCCTCCTTAGATAAGGGCCCCGAACAACTCCAATCTGCATGGGTTCTACTCCGGGTTGATTTTCAGTGACTCTTAACGTTTCCGCCTTAACTCTATCAAATCTTGGAATGCTGTACTTGAACTCTTTTCTTCTCTCACCTCTTCTTTTGCTCTGACAAAAATCGATCTCCAGAACTAGGTCTACCAAGGCTGATATGTCAGTGGGTCTATTTGGGATCTGTGCTAGGGTATCTTTCAGTTCATTCCTCAATCCACGATAAAAGACTGTAGCTCTTTTACTTTCTGGCCAGTCCGTTTCAACCGCCAGCTTATTAAACTGGGCCAAATAAGTCACTTGATCTTTGTTACCATGCTTCAGTTCTAAAAGTTCATTATCTGTTGCTTGGGAGATGTTCCGCCGATCAAAACTCCGAGGGAATTCTCTCTTAAAGACTTCAAAATTATAGAGAAGAGTGTCATCTGGGGTAACCAAGGGCATGGACCAACTTGCGCCATCGCAACTGAGGTATGACAAAATAAAGGCCACGCAGGACTGTGCGTCTGGGAAAATCAAAGGACGACACATAAAATGGAAGGACCATTGTGTCAATCAATCAATCAAAGTAAGCTTTATTTGATTGCAAGAGGATAATCATAAAAGCACAGTAAAATACAAATTACAAAAATAGATCATATTTAAAACGAGTTCATAACAGTTCATTTACTCGAAATTTATAACATTTCCATAAGATAAGACTTTGCTAAAACTGACTGAACTCCCTTTTGCCAAAAAGCTTACAAGCTAAAACAGATTCTAATCAATTATAAAATACATTCAGAAAACAATTATGACTTTAGAAAGAAATTAAAACCCATTACACATATAACCGGAAACCATCCACCTCCCTCTGCACCTTACTATCTCAACACAGTGTTTTCCTAATTCGGAGCACTCTATTAATGTATAAAGCAATCCTCCAGGCAATATGTTAATTTTCTAGGTATTGCAAGTGAATTAGCGCTATGCGTCACTGTCTTAAACCATACGCTTTTAAAACGAGTACAAGTAATGCTTTTCTTTGTGTCACATAAAATTTACAGAAAAACACCACGTGTAGTGTTGTCTGATTTGATTGGGAATCACACGGACAGGCTGTTAAATTATGTGACCAGTCATTCATTATAGGAAATGTCAATAATCTGTGAATGGATCCTAACCTGAATCTAAAAAGCAGCATTCTATCAAACCCACTAGATACAAAGGATAGGTATGGCTCCATCACCCCAAATGTGAGTGTTAACTGATGTTTCAACACACAGGGTTTCGATAGCTCACCTAATGCTCTCTTTTCAGCTAGGAAACACACATAAAATGTAAGGACCATTGTGTTAAACATATCTTACCCTTCTGGGAATCCCCACTAAATCATTCTGGTGGCGCTTAGGGAATTACTGGGGACAAAGAATGTACTACATGAGCAGCTACTCTCGAAGTTGAACCCACATTCTCTCCTATATTTAAAAAGCTTCTAGAATTGTCTCCGGAAGGGGAAAAGGGAGTTGGATAAAACAACAAACAACAAGAAGAGACTGCCACTGGTCATCAGCTTTCTGCACCCTTAGTTTCTCTCTTCAGGAATAGTGTTCTGCCTTGGATTGTTGGGTTCTCGAAAAACTAAAGCACACAATATTTCGTCTTGAACTTTATGATACATCTGCAATTCTAAATATCTAACTCTTGTAATTCTAAACATACCTATATAACCTTAGGCCATTGCTTCTCTTCTTATACAGAATAATATGTTTCTTAACTGAGAAGTATTTCCCAAATTCTTTCTTTCTTATTTTTTCACAGAGAAATTAATTCAGGAGGACTCACGCTCTCCAGGTAAGTCTTGAAGTTTGTAGTCTATTCAGTTTTTTATATGTACAATTCAAGGAAAAAATAACTAGTTTCAGTTTAACATGCACTCAGTTTATTATTTGTATTTTCATGAGAACTGTATGCAGTCTTCTTAAAGAGGAAGTTGTACTTAGCTCCTTGTGATAGTCTGCTTCCTTCTTTGTGAAGACGCTGCTCACTTGATTTTGGAAGAATTCACTTCGGCTTGCTGAATGCTGCTTTTCTTTCACTGGATAGTAAACTATGCATGCCCGCTGGGCTACACACTCTCTTTGACGAAGGGAATTGTACGCGGAAGCGTTGTGCGCAGAATCAAGATTTGAACACTCTGCGTTAAGGAGTATCAGCAAGACGGCAGACTCATGAACGGGAAATAACCCAATGAAAGAACCGACAACACAACCTTAACTAAAACGATGACGGGGAAAAACTCGAATGAAGCGTCTCCAGTCAGGACTTCAGGTGAAGTGCGCCGGCGTTCTAAGTTGAGCACTCTAAGTAGATTCTTGTGGCAGGGGAAAAAGATTAGAACCACACTTGATTGGAATGTCAGCCATCTTGGAGTTTCTCAATTTCCATGCCTCACTCCAAGTAATGGTTCTTCCTCTCTGAGTGATTAATTGTGACATTTCTTGAGCTTTGGTACATATGGAAGCGTTAATGTTTCTAGGAATCCTGACACCTAGCTAGTAGTGTGCAAGAAGGCGCGTTTGCAGAGTGGTGGTGAAAGGGAGTGGGGCCTCCGGCGACTTGCCGTCCAGGTTTGTTTTTTAAAACGTTAAATTAGGGGAGGAGAGCCCCGTGGCCCCACCTTCCTGTGGCCAATTTTGGCCCCAGGGACACCATCCCCCAAAGCTAAGTCCTTTGTTAGATGGGAGGGGGGCACACGGCCCCACTCCTGGGATGATTTTGGTCCTGGGGACCGTCCTTTTTTTTAGTTTTTTTTTTAATTAAAGGGAGGGGGGCCGAGCTTTTTATTTCTTTAGCTTCTTTATTTCTGTTACCATTTTTGTGGCCACTCATAGATAGTTTCTTTCTCCCTTTCAGATGTTTAGGTAAAATCCCTTTTTTAATTATATTTGGCCCTGGAGGATGGGGTCCTCAGTGCGTAGTGAGGCTGGGCCAAACGGCATCCCTCCCTTTTAAAGCAATGCACAGCCCAGGAGGATGGGTCCCTGGGGTTGATAAGGCTCAGGGAAGGTGGAGCCGTGCAACCCTTCTTTCCCTTTAAACAAAAAACAGCCATGGATGATGTGGTTCAAGGGGCCTATGAGTGTTCAGGGAGGGGGGCCACATGGCCTCCCTTCCCTTTTTATTCATTTGGCCCCAGGGGATGGGGTCCCCGATGCCCAAGAATGCTTGGTGAAGGTGGCCGCGTGGCCTCCTCCCATTTTATATTGTATTTGGCCTCCAGGATGGGGTCAGGGAGGGGGATGCAAGCTCTACTCCCCAGTTTAATTTTATTTCGCACAAGGGTATAGGGTCCCCCAGGCCTTTTAAGGCTGTGGAAGGAGGCCACACAGCTCATTTCCCCTTTTTATTGGAACTGGTCCGAGGTATGGGTCCCCAGGGTCAATTAAGGATCAGGGAGGGGCTGCATGCCCGCCTCCCCTAAATATATATGTTTTGGTACTCATGGGTTGTGGTCCCTGGGGCACAAAAGCTAAACCTATGCTGCTCATGCCAAAGGCTGTGCACAGTGTGAGGTTAGCAGCTTGCTGAGTTTTGGCCAAAGGGCCAGGCAGCAGACCATGCCCTGTGGCCAACCCCTTGCAGCACATAACCAATGACTGTGCGTAGCATGGTGTTGGCTGCCGCAGAGCCTGGCCATGCACTGCGCGATTTGGCTTTACTTATGGGAATAAAATATTACTTTACATTAATAAAACCCTAGAAATGCACTGAAAAAAACAAGGCTAAAGCAACATTGTAGTGAAGTGTGATAAGGTGGTCTCTTTTTATTTAGAAAAAAACCTTAGAAATTCACTTTAAAAAAATGAAGGTTAAAGTAACACTATAGTTAGGTGACTATGTCAGTGAGAAAATTTACGTTTTTAACAAAAGAAATCACAGAAATTCACCAGTTATAGTTAGCACTGCTAACTATAACTTGGGCCACATCATGCCATCAATGATGAAATTTAAGATGTTATCAATGATGTGATAAATGATGTGATAGAACATGTCCATGAGTGATGTAATACGTGAAGTCATAAGCAGTTCATGGCGGGGGTGATTCATTTAGTTAGCTCTGCTAACTATAACTCGTGAATTCTGTGTTTTTTAGGTCAAAACGTTAATGCTGTCACTGACATATTCACCTAACTACAATGTTACTTTAATTATTTTTTTTATATCACTTGAATCTATTTACTTTACATTATATTAACTTTATATATTGATATGTTGCACATTTAATACTGTAAACAGTATATATGGTTGAGAAACAATATTTTTGTATTTTTTGACTACATTAATGTCCACGATATTTATTTCACAATATTTTTGTCTTTTCCTTTATAAGTATAGGATCACGATACTGTGATAAAGTTTTTTTTTACTCAATAGTTTGGTCAATGGTTTTGTTCACCACAATATTGTGTCATTGATCCCGGCTCTCATAATTTATTTCCCATTGCAGGCTGCAACTAAAGAGGAGTCTATCTGTAGTGAGCGCGCTACAAGTAAGCATCTGTTTTTCTTGGCCTTTTAATTTTGGTATTGTGCAGTTCAGTATATATTTCTGCAGTGTTTTAATGAGACACACATTGTCACTTAGCCTTTCTTTTTTTAATTGTCCCATATCAATGTTATATTGCTGTAGTCAATTTTACTGCAGCTATTCTTTTATTTTATATTTTGACCTTCATATTGCAATAATTGTTTTACTGCCACAATCTTCTTTTACCACCTCATGCATATTTATTTCCCAATGTTTTATTTCCACGTTATTTTTATTCCTCATTTGCCTTTTTTAAGAAGTAATTCAATCACAATATTGTATTCAATTATAACTGCTGGCATCTGTATCACTACATAAAAACGATTACTCAGACATACAATTGCAACTTCGCACAATACCCTTAAAATGCCCCATTACAATACATACTTTTATGATTATAGCAGTTATAATCCAATAACGTTTATTGATTGCTTGATTGATTATTACTGAAGTCCATTTACTCTCCCGTCCTTCATGGTGACATTTGGCCTTTATTGGGCCACAGTATTATTACCTCATATTATTTTTTATTGTCTTGTTTCTATTTTTTCACAAACTCACTTATTTTACCATCGTTCATTTTTAATTTAATATTTTCCTCTCCTTTCTTTACTATCCAGTTTTATTATTGCTCACTATTATGTTTTATTGCAACCGTTATTTTTTATTTGCACTATCAAAGTAAATGTTGAAGCCCCTTTCACTGTTAGACCCATATCAGTTTCTTCCTGTCAGACCTGGATGTCTCTTTCATCTTTCCCCTCTGCTGTTAGTATCTCTTTCTGAGGGTCATGCCTATTGATTGTTAATTGTACGCATTATTTTAGGTTGGTGAACCCATCCAACACCACCTTGCAACACCAAGTCCACAGTCCACCAGTTTGGTGCATCCAGTAGATTTCATGCACGTGTCAGGTTTCTTAGGGTGATCTGAATGTCTGCAGAATTAGAAGCAGCCCAGAATTTTACCTTGCATGGGCGTTCCAACTATTAGACCATACGCCAGAAATGACAAGTAGATGTCTAGGATGCTCACCAGATGCTGGAAGTGATAATCAGCTACCCAGTTGGCATCCTAAAGTCACAATTTGCCACAAGGTGTCTTTTCTTTCTGAGGTACCCAAGGTGGAATCGATGCCAGGGATATCCACCAGACACCCCTAGTGGCGTCTAAATACTAGGGGTGGGTGGAATTTGCGTAGTCGCGCTCCGCAATGCTCCGCGAAACGGTAAAAAATCTCTGCGAGCACGCAGAAATTCCGCGAACACGTGGAATTGCTTGTTTGCTATGCTTTTTTACTGCTCTCGAACGCTGTTTGCATGCTCGTGGGGAAATATCTCGCAAACACGCATTTTGAAAGAGCGAACAAGCAAAACATTCCGTGCAGCTGCGGAACGCGGAATTTTTGGCAATTCCGCGTTCTCAGCGGAACGCAAAAATACCCAAATTCTGCGAGCAGAACGGAATTTACCGCCCAGGCCTATTTAATACCAGATATGACCAGCAAAAGCCACTGGTGGTTACCAGTGTGCCAGAGGCCATCACTATATGACAGTCACCCAGGATGAATATCAGATCTTAAGATGCTAAGCATGACCACCGCATGCCAAGGTTCCCGGTGCAACCATTTTTAATGCCCATGTCACAATTACAGAACAGAGATTTACACTGTATGCCAGGGGGACAATACAAGCTATACAGATAGACTCTTGGGTTTACAAACGGATATAGACACATACAGAAAGAGACACACCCATGCGCACACCATCACAAACACTTATAACCCAGGCCCACATGAACAGATGCACACATACCCACATCTCTCCTCATCTCGGCCTCATCCCACCCATGCACCAAGACTCTGCCCATTATTTAGCTGCTCCAGGCGCTTTTCTGCCTTGGCATGCTGAAGCGTAGGACACCACAGAACCTTCCAGTGTATTCATCTCTGTACTCCACAGAAGAGAGCCATGAGATGCGACAGCGAGAAGCAGCCTTTGATTCAGCATTTGTGTCAGCATCTCGATGATCACACAAACAAAAATACACATATCAACACACAAAGCTGCATTCTGATAAGCCATGCATTATATCGCCCACACCTTCATCCAGTGTGTGTTTGTGTGTGTGTACAACTGTGTGTGTGTTTGTGTGTGCACGCACACGCTTGCAGGTGTATGTGTGAAGATATGTGCAGTTTATTTGAGTGCCAGGGACAGCAGTGCGTCCCCCAGATCTCACACACTGTGTGCTTCCCTCCATCTCCGAATGCATGAATTGGGCATGTGGGTTGTAGCACTAGCCACACAACACATGCACAATCCATTCTTGGCGGCTACTGTCAAACTGAGGATCTGTGTAGTGCAGGAATCAGCAGCACATGGTTTTACATATCACATATTTTAAAGTGTCTATTTATTAGTGTGTGTATTCTGTTCTGGGATTATAATTCTGGTCTCTTGTTTCCTCACATCTTTTGCCACATCTCCTTCCCTTACACCTTCCTTCTTTCTGTTACATCTACATTCCTTACCACACCTCCTGCCACATCTCCTGTCCAAATTAAAACACCAATTTTGCCATACCTCTTTCCCTTCCCACAGCTTCTCATTTTGCCAGAATTCCTCTGGAGGTGTAACTTTGTCTCCCACTCATTTCATTCAGCACCCACAGTCTCACAAGTATTTTAAATATACAACTTTTGTAATGCTTTCAGAACAATTAGATACATAGTTTCACCTGGGCCATGTTGTGACAGATATATCATATTGTTTCCTTTGTACCCAGCAGCGGCAGATGCTGATCCGACGTGGGGGAAGGGCAGCGCGGAGGTGGGGGATAACAATCAAAATAATAAGAAATGTGCACTTACCTTTCACCGCACTGGGCTGATCTTCTGCTCCTGTGCCGCTTTGCTCCTGGCACTCCAATCCCATGAGCACAGGCTCCTAGCTCACCAAGGAATCCCAGCGCTGCTCTCATGCTATTACTCCGAGCATGAGAGCAGCGCTGGGTTTGGGCGGAGCGGGCAGGGTTATAAACCAGCTGGGACCGGGAGCCTGTGTTCCTGAGCACTGCTGACATCTCCAAGGTACAGCCTGAAGATATCAAAGTGCGCATGTCGGTTTGACTGGCTGTGGTCAGCCTGCCAAACCGACATGCGCACTTTCAGTGCCTAGCACTCCTCCCCTTGCTGTGTAAGTTGCAACATGGTCCTGCCCCGCCCTACTGCACGCGGCTAAAAAGTGAAAAATAAAATGACAATAATATAGTTTTATTGTCATTTTATTTGTATTTTGTCTGCTGCTTTAAAGCAGTGGGGCGAAGCTCCTCCGCCATAGTGGAGGAGCCGCCCCTACTTTTACCTGGTGCTCAGCGTAAAATACCGTAAGCTCTACTGAATAGAGAGCACAGAAGTGTTCCACTGAGAAAGCTTCTCACTTGGCCTATTACTGGAGCTTGGAGGGAGAAGGCTCTTGGAGCGGGCAAGAAATGCTGAGTCAGCCCATTGCAAGCAGGGTTAGGGCCCAGATGATTCTCACTCTTGGCCTCTTCAATGCAGGTATGATAGGTACTGCAGCAGGCTCCTTTCTCCCTCCTCATCTTCCCTCCCACCCCTGCATGCACCAATAGCTGCAGGCTTCCCCTCTCACCTAACACACTAACCTCTGCTCTTGGGCCTTGGCCCTGCTCGGCCCAGTCATATCTTCTTGGCTGCTCTCTGCAGTTTTTAAGCCTGCAGAATGTTTCGCACCCAGTGTGTCACTGGACAGCTTGCAGACTAGGACTCGCCCAGTCGTGTGCCATGTGCTGGCACCCTTGTGCTGCCTCGGCGAAGGCAAGAAAACATCTGCAATTTTAGAGGTCTGGGTACCAATACCCATGATTTCACCTCCCCTAACATCTTTGACATGAAAATTACTGTTTGAATGTAGGAATGTGATTGTTTTTAATAGGATATTGCATCCAGTGAAACTGCAGCTAAAGCTCTAAACTTCAGAAGCATTTTTTGCAAACATGCAGATACTTCTTAACAATACAACAAATTAAAAGCACAGCAAGTTCTAGAAAAAGCGCCTCCTCCTTGTCCACAGTAAATGTCCAAAGGATCTATTTTTTACACATCTGTGTGCACTCACTAAAAGCACCCTCTTCCCAGGGATGCAACCATATGGTCAAAGTATACTTCTAACACAACTAGTAGTGCACCACAAATAATATTTTCACAAAATTGAGTTACAATCAATTTTTCTGTTTATTTTTGCATAAAACACCCAAGGGTTACAGCAGAAAACAGCCAACACGTTTCATCCAAAGACTAGACTTCTTCAGGACATAGTTATAGTGATTGTAATCATCAAGGGCCAATGGCCATTCAACACCCACCCATTGGAACAAAAATAATTTCTATGTCCATGGTAGGGAAGGATCCAGATTTGAACCTATAATTATAGAAGCATTTGGGCCAATCTGCCCTGTAGGTTGATGCTAGGTCAACAGCCAGAGCTGTCTTTTAAAATTCACTGTTCTACTGCGCTCGACAATGCAACTGCGTTGCCAAAAGATCCAAAGGTCAGCCACAAAGAAAAATGTCTAAGTAAATTACGTGTCCCTCGTGTACGTCATGCCGATCCTCACAAAAGTGGCTAACCTTTAGATCTTTTGGCAACGCAGTTGCGTTGAGCGCAATAGAACAAGAGACTTTTAGACTTCATCTGCAGCATTGTCTACAGTTGAGAAGACCACACTTGGAGCATTTTATTAAGATGGAGGAAACAGCTACAGAATGTTGT
Source organism: Triturus cristatus (assembly GCF_964204655.1). Lineage (NCBI taxonomy): Eukaryota > Metazoa > Chordata > Amphibia > Caudata > Salamandridae > Triturus > Triturus cristatus. The sequence goes on along the minus strand of NC_140584.1, from coordinate 1,174,640,770 downwards.
ACAAAGCTAAAAGCCCCACATTGTATCCACTTCTGTAGTTGATTCAGAGATGAATATTAAGGTCATAAGATGCCTCTTGACTGATGTCCAGTTCTAGAGACATCATCTGAGGCACTGTGTCCAGAAATGGAGGGCACATTGTAGTATTGGGATCACAGGACGCGGTGATACATCAGGCATGGATTGTAATGATGCGGACAGAATGATTCAGGAGGATGTTGTTTGGTTTAGAAACTGCACAGTTGAGAGTCTGGATCTGGGCTTTCAGCTGAGCTGGTGAGCTTTTTCAAATAAACTCTTTAGTACCACTCAACCACTGCTCTGGATTTCATGACTGCAGTGCAAGAGCAGAATCACAACACGCATCAAGAATAATCTTTTCATTGCTGGAGACTTCCCCTGGGGGTTTTACGCAGAAAATATCTGGATATTTAGCTTGTGTTTTGGAGGCATCCCTTACATAATTATTCCTAGTTCCACAATACCATCTTGAGTACAAATAAGGAAGTCTCATCTGGAATATTGTGTCTAGGTCTAAAGACATTCAGAGTGCTGTGTCCTTACCGAAGGCTACTCCTGAAAGCATTGCATTACTCTTCGATGGCACCGAAACAAGTTCTGGAGGATTCATTTCACTTTTTGGGAGAACCCTTCAAGAGTCTTGTGTATACTTTAGGATGTACCATGCACGGTTTGTACTGCAGTTATTAAGGATGGATTTGGAATATTGTGTCCTTTTCTGAAGACATAATCTCAAACATTGTTTTCTTGTTTGGGGGTACATTGGCAGTATTGCATCAAGTTCTAGAGACTTCATCTTGAGGATAGGGTCAAATAATGTATAGCACATATGGAATATTAGGGACATCACTTGAAGTATTTTGGTCTGCTGTGTTATCCTAATCTAATGGATGCTGTCCAGATCTCTCAGGATGCATATATTGTGCTCAAGTCTGGAATTTAGTTTGGATTACTAGATTAGAAGAACATTTAGGCATGCTTCCATTGTAGGGAAACAGTGAACAAAGTGAAATGCATCAATCCACAAGACATATCTAATTTTGCCAAGTCAAATGCCTTTATTCACTGGATTAACAATATATCATACACACTGAACTAGAAAGAAAGATAAGCAAGTACCATTCCAGGCAGGGTTTTAGAGCCTCTGGACTAGTAAAACCTCAGCCTTGTGTTAGGATTTGCCCTTAAAAGGCAGCTGTAAGTGGCAACTAACCTACAGCAAGCCGAGCCCCATGCCACCCTGCCTGTTTGCAGTTTCTGCACCTTTACCTTCACCATCTTCTCAAAGGGTTGGCGCTGTGAGGGCATCATGTCTATTTGACTGTCTGTGCTTCTGTAGCTCCCTCATGCCAAGGAAGGATGCATGGAGGTCGGAGGTGTAGAGACAGCTCAGCCCGATTCGCAACTAAGCCTGCTCCCACCATACTATTGGAGCGAAACAGTTTCTACAAGGTTCACGTGCTAATCCAGGGAAGACCTTGACACACAAGGTAATCTCTAAGGGTGGGTAGCCAACTCCGCTCTGCCAGTTGAGTTTGCGGAGTTTTGCCAACTCTGCGCTCCGCTGGAAACGCAGAGTTCAGCAAAAACTTTGATTCCGCAGCATGGCGGAATTTGCCCCTGCCGCTCACCCCTATATTTCACAGGCCTTTGGCAAGTCGGCCAGTGCATCACGCTCATTCAGGGGATCAGGCAATCGAAGGATGCGCTGCATGCCCCCACCTCCTCACCTGCTTCAGCACTTCCAGCAAAGCACTCCGATATCAGATAGTGTCCAGGACCTCAACTCAATTCACCGATCTTTACCGCAGCAGCCGGGTATGCTGTCCCTGCCGAGAGCACCACAGCATACTGCGTGCAGCTGGTGTCTATGCCACTGCTGTGTCACTTGCTCAGAAGGCCGCCGCGGCTTACGGAGTCTTACCTGGATCTAGCGTTCTGGCCATGCCCGGGCTGTCCTCCTCCTGGTTGTCTCCTCATGCATGCGCGGTCCTCCCAAGTCGTACAGGTAGGGGTTTTTCACTGACGAGGAGAGAGGAGGACAGCCCGGGCAAGGAGAACGGCAGATCCAGTTAAGCTGTTAAGCAGGTGGCAGTCTGGGGGTCAGGAACCCTCCACATCTGCTGTCTGCATGCATGGTTAAGGCGGAGCAGAGCGGAGCGGAATTCTACAGAGTTTTTAGGCAATTCTGTGGAATTCCACATTGTGGCACATTGCCAACTCCACCCACCCTCAATAATCACACACCTGATGAAAGCTGATTTTGCTTTAACAAGAATTGACCATAATCAACTCAAAATCACCATCTATGGATTTAAAAATTAGCCCTCACCAGGATTTATGAGAAAATATTGTGACAGCAAGACAATGAGATTTTGCATTTATCAATTAAGAAAGCAATTGGAGTTTGTATTAATTACATTCTTTGCCCTGATGAAGCAATTTGAAAATTAATTTCATGAATCAAGTGCTGGCAATTTCCCGACATTATGATGATCTATTGCTGTCATTTAACCAATGGAACTCACCAACCAAATAATGGATTTAAAACACAACCGTAATGGAGCTAAAAATCTGTCTCTAACCTCAATTGGTCTCTTTAAACAGTTTCCACCCGGCTCTGAATTTTACTCCTGGTTTCTTAGTTGGAGGAATTGGATGTTGGGGTTTAATTTTTCTGGAACTACAAACACTAGACAGCTCTAGCTAAAGCAACCATTGCATCTAGGGCCATATAGGTGGTGAGAAGGTGAAGGTACAACTAGTATTTGTATTTGGTATTTGTAAAGCACACAACTCATCCCCAGAGGGATATCCTGGCGCTAGACTGAGTCAATTACTGGTTCAGATTAAGATCTAAAGTGGCTACAGCCAATTTTTTCCTAAATTTCAACAAGTCCAACACAATGCGTAAATCCTGAGGGAGCCTATTCCAATGAGTGGAGGCAAATAAAATAAAAGAGCAGGGTGTGGCTTAGCCTGACTGCAAGATGGCTGCACTTTGAGTGGGCTCTACCAGCCGAGCAACTGAATCTGGCAAGATACGATGGTAGGAGGACATATTAATCCTCTCCAAAATGTGCTCCAAATCCCAGATAATACATTGATTGAAACAACCCGATGAGAATTCTGTAGCCCGCTATAAATGCGGCGTAATATTAACAGCGACTGAGAAGCAGAGGCGGCCTGTCACACACCCTACCTGCAGGTTGAGTGGATGGGTGGAGAATACAGGAAGGTGGCAGCCCCATATGCAGTGGATACAGTTTCAGAAACCCGTGGAGGCCGTACAACAGCTTCACCAGCAGGACCGAAAAGGATCTCACAGAGGTGGAAATGCATGGGCCAATTGTTGACTGGGCCCGATGACCCCCCCGGCTCTCAACCATATGTATTGGCCTGCTGGCCTCCGGGACGCTCAATTATTGATAGGGACCTTGTGCCCTGAAGCATTTCTATATCACACACAATTAATTAGAAGTGTGGCACTTGAGAATAACATATCATCAGTGATAAATGGCTCATTTGAACGTATGCAAGAGGCTAGATATAGATATCGCTGTGGAGTTAGCTGCACAGCCCGCCCTTAGCCACTTAGGTGTCCCTTGCAACAGGACAAACATTTGAACTGGCCTGGAGGCGGTGCAGCTGGTGTAATGCTCCCCCCTCCTCCTCCAAGCTTACAAAGACACCAGCCAAAACTGAAGAGGTGCTACTCAGAGTTAAGCCTGGGCAAAGCACTACGCTACGCTCGCGTAGTTAGCGAAGTTCGGGCTACTTCGCACTACGCGAACTACACGTAGCACAGTGCGAACACGCGTAGCGTAGTGTTGCATAGTGCTGCGGTCATTTTTTGCTTGCTCGCGGTCCTCAACGTCAAGTTGGCGACCGCGAGCAAGCAAAATGACATCCCGGCGAGACTTTTTCCTTGTTCGCGATCAGCAACATCAAGTTGGCGATCGCGAGCATTGAAAATAAACCTCCCGGCGAGATTCCCAATGCGAGGAGGTCAGGTTTCTCATTGCGAGTGGTCGCGTATGCTCACGACCGCTCGCGATGAGAAACTACCAGTTCGCGTTGAGAAAGCTGCCGCTCGAGTAAAAATCTACTCGAGCAGCAGAAAACTACAGCTCGCACTGTGCAAGATGCCATTTTCAATGATTGCACATTGCTGGTTGCTTGTCCGCACTGTGCAATCATTGAAAACGACATCTGGCACAGTGCGAACAAGGTACTACGCAGTTCGCGAAGTGCTACGCGTAGCTCGCGTAGTGCGAACTGCACTTTGCGTAGCTTCGCGAAGTGCTACTTCGCGAACTACGCCCAGGGTTACTCAGAGTATAGTACGCATTAATGGGCATGCCTGATGCCAAACAACCCAAGCTCACATTTGACAGACTACGCCACATCAGACAGGGTGAACCATCCCAAGCTGCGGAGGGACAGGCCAGACAAACAAAGACCATTGGAACCCCAGATGAAGATATTTGCTCATTCCTATTGGAGATAAAAAACCAGCTTAAAGACCATAGACTCCAAGCTTGATCTCCTCACTGCTCACCTAGACAAGGTTAAGCAACGGATCGACAAGCAAAACATGCATACAAACAACCTGGAAACAAGGGTGTTGGATGTTGATGACAGAACGGCTGAAGACAGACAACAACTGCTGAAAATGGACAGAGTACTGGAGGTCATAAAAGCCAAAAATGAAGACTTAGAATCACACTCTCGCAGAGACAACTTCTGTATCACTGGAGTCCCAGAGTCAACTGCCATCTTTTGAATGGAGGACTATGTAGAGACACTACTGCGTGAGCGACAACCTCTCTGCTGTTTTTTTTGAGAGAGCACACCGATAGCTCGGTCCAAGAGCATCGCCTGGTGCCCTGGCACGCCCATAATAGATCGCCTACTAAACTAATGCGATCGAGATGCGATACTCCGGCGTGCAAGAGAGTGTGGGAAGATTCACCACCGGGGCAATGTCCTCTCCTATTATCCGGATTTCGCCTTGACAGTGCAGGCCACAAGAAGGGAGTTCTTACCGGCTAAGCGCACACTTAAACAACTTGGAGTGCAGTATTATACGCTATTATACCCGGTCAAACTGCGGGTCTCGCACAATTGGAAAACACACTTCTTCAAAGACCCTGTAGCAGAGCTAAAACTCGCCAAACAACTCAACAAAGCCAGACGTGCCTCATCCAAATCTCCCCGTTCATCTCAGGAAGACCGAACCAATGACAATGACTAATCCTACCTGCACTGTCTAATACTGGCCCAGCTCCCCTTCAAGGACATGGACCTGGAGAGAAAACAGTGTCAATCTCTGACTGTCCCCGCTGGCTCAACCTGCGTGGTGCCACCAGTCACAATTGTGATCTATCTGTCCCCTAGTAAAACCGCACTTGGCCACCTTGGTCTCTGCATCAGGGTTGTCCAGGGAGCGGCCATGGGATATTTCCCATATCTAGCTATAATGATTTGGGTTTTGGGTTGTGGGAGGTGGGTGAGTATGTTAACTCAATCTGTTTGGGGAGGTTGGAGTGGAAGGGGAAAAGTCTATGATTTTGTTTTTCACAGTGTGGACGGTAGGAGATGGCGGGGGTTTGAGTTACTTTTCATTTATCATTGTAGGCGATTTGCTGAGTTTTTCGTGCTCGACTGACTTGTGCATGTCACAATCACCAGACCCCTTTTTGCACACAGGAAAACCAGCACTGACAACCACACTTACACCCCGCTCTGATGGCAAGCGTTAGTTGTCTGACTTGGAATATATGTGGCCTCAACGACCATCGTAAGTCATGTTTGGTACATGCATACCTGGCGTGCCACAAGGTAGATGTATGTTTTTTGCAGGAGACGCACCAGACTGACAGCACTGTCTCTAGATTGTAGACTTGCTAGTGGGGCGAGACGCACTCTCAGTATATATCAATTTCAGCTGAGGCGTCTCAATACTGTACAGGAAAGGACTACTGTGGCCTACCACACAATCTCTCATAGATAAGGAAGGCTGGTACATTATACTAGTCGGCACATTATATAAACAATCTATGACACTGGTGGCAGTATATGGCCCCAAAACACACAACCTGCAATTCTTTCTGCATGTCTGGAGGCAGGTGGCAGACTATGGTCCATGGACAGTCCTATGGGGCGGAGATTTCAACGTGGCACTGGAGGGGACAATAGACTGATCCGGGACATGACAGCAACACACACACTCCGCCGTAGCCCTAAACACATTGATATCCGACTATTCACTTACAGGTGTGTGGTAACACACCCAACTGATGGCACAGGAAGGTACATGCTTCTCCTCTTATCACAACACATAGTCCCATTTATATTACTGACTTCACTAGTCACACATCTCCTACATACAGTTTCCAAAAATGCACCAGTAAAATTAGCGATTCGGATCCCACAGATTGTACCCCCCTTGTCTTTTCATGGTGATTTCCCCCCCCCCCCCCCCCGAATGCACTGCAAGACATGGCCTTCAGAGAAGACACCTGTACCTCAATCATAAATTACTTTGAGCTGAATGCTGGATCAGTTGAACATATGTGACTGAACTGAGGTGGGCCAACTCCCGGATGATCTCCTCTACAGCGGAACTGCCTGAAATCATGGCCACTTTTTACGCCCAATTATATACCGCCAGAAGAGGGATTGAACCGGAAGCACTACAGGGTTTCTTTGACTCCATGCAACTCTTGAGGCTGGACTAGGGGCATAGGGAATGTCTACATGCTCCGATTACGCCGGAAGAGATTGCCCAAGTTATCACAAGATTTTATTTTTGGTGAGATGCCTGTAAATAGCGCACATAATACATAATTAGTATAATTAGTGTCGTGGATACATGTAGTAAAGGAATTAATCTTGGTGTAGCGTTTCCTGCACTGCTTAATGTACACCAAAAAATAAGGAAATATGATGGATTCTGCTACCCAATGCAATGCCAGATCAGGGATCCTGGACAGTAAAGAGCTGTTTTCTGCACAGCTCCTGAAAATATTCCAGTATTGTCAGGGACAGCTGAATGTTAGATAAATCCTGGCACAAAACAACACACAATCCTTTCCAAATCAATGTCCAAGGGGTGCCTCACAGAAACATGTTTGAGCAAAATCAAGTGTTTAGTCTCAAGTTTGAAAAATAAATGAAACCCCGATTTGGTAATGCACACTGACCAGAAGGGGTTAACCTTTCCTTTTTGTTGTAAGATTTTGCCATAGAATGTCGCCAGTAAGATGGCAATCCACGAAGCCCAGCAACATCGGTGCCACCAAGGGACAGTGAGCAATGGACCCAAGAAGTGGTACAGACGAACGTTCCCAAAGGTAAGGGAAGTTTGATCAAGAAACACCATTGCTGAATAGTAAGACAGCAAGTCCAACGAAGTAAGTGGATCAGTGCGATCCCAACATGGCTAAAGGTAAAGGAGCTTCATCAGGCAGCGCCACCGCGGTGCCTTCACGATGTTGACGAATGTCAATTCTGGCTTTGGAGCCAGACAGAGTTCAAGTAAGTGGAAAGTCCAGCAAAGAAATGTCTTCTCCCAAGAAAACTAGGCAGCCAAGTGTCGGTCAGATCTTGTGACACGGTATTAATACCCGCCCCTACTGTCTGTCACAGGCTTGAAACCCTGCATGTTTTTGATCGGATCATGCACTCTAAAGAAGGAAACTCAGAGAGCAGTGAGGGGGAGGGAAGAAAGTTAAAGCCAGGTATAATCCCCAATGGTTCACAATGGAGGCCTTACATAGAGGAGGCTTCAATGTAATATCTTAAAGCAAACCCGAGGCACAAAGATGTGGCTTATTAAATCCTGCAGAGGACACATATAACACAGATGGTGTAAGTGGTGACAGTACCTAATCCCAAAGGCCGACAGAGGTGGTGAGGTTTGTGAGAATGAAGGAGTTGAAATCGCCAGTTGAGTCCAGGAGCATGAAGTGCTGAAGCTGGTTCCAAGAATCTCTCTTCTGGGCCATAGACCTTCCAGTCCATCAAATAATAAAGAACCCCTCCTTCCCATTTTTGTTCTTCATATTCCCAGAGTTGACTGGAATTTATGGGTGGAGGGTCTTTTCAGGTCTAGTGTGTCAGGTAGGGGCATAACAAGGAAACATGGAGGACCAGGTGGACCTGATATACAGGGGGTAATGATAATTATATCACTGGGTTTAGGACTTGTGCTGTAGGAAAGGGACCTATAAATCTAGGAAACAATTCACGAGGCCCTTCCAATTTTAGCTGTTTTGTGGATAACCAGACTAGATCATCTTCCTTGTCATTTGGCTGTAAGGATCTATACCTATCCACCTGTTGTTTCTTACAATCCTGATGCTGAGCTATGTTCTTTTGTAGTTGTGATAGAATGTGTGTAAGGTGTTGATGATGTTTGTGAACTGAGGGCATGGGACTTATCCTGTGTATCTCATCCTGGGGAAGTACTCTAAGGTGCTGTCCTGTAATACAAAAGAAATGGCAATATTCTATAACTGCATGGACACTATTATTGTATACAAATTCAGCTAGGGTAAGCACCTTGTGCCACTCACTTGTGAATGTGATGAGGAGAATGTGGACGATTTGTTCAATGGACTGATTTGAATGTTCTCTTGCCCATTCATTTGAGGATGGTATGTGGAACATAAACAAAGATCCATATCTAAGGTTTTACAAAAGTAGTGCCATAATTTTGATACAAATTGAGGGCTTTGATCTGGCACAGTCATAGAAGGCACACCAAGTAACCACAGAATATAGGAAATGAACAAGTCCGCTATTCTTTTGCTGTATGGATTTTTTTTTATTGGCCTAAAATGTGCCATCCGACTGAGCAAGTCAACAATAACCCATACTCCTGTGTAACTATTTGATATGGGTAAATCTGTGACGACATACTTAATTATGGTATTCCACAGTGTATGTGGTATAAGGAAGGGACTTAATAGTCCTGCAAGGCATTGTCATGGGATCTTTGTTCTCATCAAAGTTGGCCAGGTTCTGACATTATTTTTTACTTCTTTAAACAAGATGGGTCACTGTAAAAAAAGCGTTTCATTATTACTCAAAAGAGAAGCTTTTAGACATTTGAGAAATACAAAAATTTTCTATGGCCATAAACTAATGGAAAAAGCATTCCATAACTTGGGGTCCAGAGAAGAGAAAGCTCTGCCCCCAGTCAGTAGAACTGTCAATAGCCTAGCATCAACATAGACATCTCACGAGCCCTTTTCTTGGATCTAAATGGGGTTCATATGTGATAGATTAAACTCTTTTAGATTGACGTCAGACACAATACTATGTGAATGCCTGTTTTGGGACATTTTGGCCCTGATAACTTTCTTAAAAACATGTTTCATCTTTAGGAGGCCTTATCTTGCGAACTTCTCAAGTGAATACTTTATCAACGCTCCATCATTAATTTGAACCGGGGGCTTCCGTATCAGCCGCAAAAAACGGAAGGCACCTGACACACTTGAGTGAGTATGCACTCTATTTTGAGAAGCATTGACAAAAGCCACATACCGCATAATTATACCTTGTGTTCACAGTTGCACTACTACCATGCAATATTTACGTGTGGCATCCCCCTTTTCATTTCATTTTTGCAGATTATTCCTGCGCTGATGTACAACAAATTTTTATGAAAGTATACCAGCCTAATCGACATCAAGCCTTGCAACTCGTTTAGGTATCTTTACCATCACACTACATTACCTCTCTCCCAAATATGTCTGTCTGTGTAATGTGTCTTTATGACAAACGGACTGCATACAAACTGTTCCTTATGCTCATATATTTTTCAGCATTGACGTTTGCCATTGCCGCTCTAGACAGAACGTGCCATATTACTGCAGATGAAATTTCGATTAGGAACACTCTGTTTGACCTTTTGAACAGTAAGGTACATTGAACTGTCATAGTTCATTACAAAGTAGATATCCCCTATGAGTAATCGAAAGTGCACAGCGATGTCTTTTCTTTTGGGACACAAAAGTGTTACCGGGTAAAAAACTCTTGCTTTCTAATCTTATCTTTCACGTCTCACTGACTGGTAAATGCATGGATCACGCTAATTATGAATATAATGCACAATATGATGGGTGCAGCTATTGAGGTTATTTTTTCCTCCATTTCGAGGCATTCACCCACTACGCATTGATACATCACCTAAAATTAAAGGTTTTACGTTCTAGCATGGGTAGATTAAAAAATAAATGTATTCCATTTTGTTGTATTTTTAGGTATCCCTACCCAGCACAAGTCTGTTGTCACCATATCCTAAGTGGGCGAGGTCCTGATGAAGGTGGTTTCATTCCATACTATCCCACCGAAACGCGCGTAGACCACGTGCGCCCAAACCCATTAAGAGTTGTGTCCTCATCATCAACTATTGGAGATATCTTTATTATTCTGATACTCCTGACACCTACATAGTATAAGTGTTATGTATGAATGAAAGTATAACTGAGTTACGAGTGTGTTTATGAGTGCTGTTTGAGTCTTGGCTGAGTAGGATTGTTTTGTATTTTAGATAACAGTTATAAAAAAAAATTTCTTCTGTCTAAAAAATTGTACGTTCATTAATTTAGGAAATGAAATGTTTGGCATCAGTAAATGAATTTATCTGATGAACAATTGTAAGAAAACTTTAAATTTTGAGAATGAATATTCAAAATAAAATGAACATTTTTATATAAAAAACAAAAAGTTTATGTATTAATCGAGTTAAATGTAAAATGACTATGCAACATTAGTAATGGATAACCCATGCACAGATTTAATCTGAGGAAAAAGAAATATAGGTCAGAGAGGAGTTATTGCTGTGTTATATTGTCTACCTTCCCCTCTTACTCCTAGACCTTACGTATCTTTGAGGGGGTCCCTTTATTTACAAGCCCAGTCAGTAGAACTGTCAATAGCCTAGCATCAACATACAATTAGGGTGGTAGCTAAACAATCTTGATTGCTTAAAGCCTGGGCTTTTCTTTTAGAAAGTCCTGTAGACGAGACGAACACTCTTATAACTTAAAGGTTTTTAACAGGTACCCAGTGTAGCTTTCTCAGTTGGTTTCTTGTGCTACTATATAGATGGGATTTTCAGAAAAACCTGCTCTGCAGGGGTTTTAAGTCTCTTGGATGCTTTGTGCTGCTTTTCCCAGAAGACCTCAATATAGGGAGTTGAAATAGTCTATCAGAGCAAGAATCATTGTGCACCGCTAAGCTCATATGGCCACCATTCAGAACGGATATGTAGGTCGTGGGAAATTTCCTTATTTTCCATCCTGAGATAAAAAATTCCTTTCTTTCCCCCGATCTTTACCTTTTCTGCTTCCTATGTTGCCCGAATCCCCTTCAGGAACAGCTACCCTTGAGTGTTGCACATATGTGTTCTAGAGAGCATGGGCACTGGACCTCTTTTTTTTCCGCTCCTGGTTCCTACTTTTGGGGTTTGCACTATTCAGAACACCAGTCCATCTACTCCTCTCCAAGTAGCATTATCCATGATTTATCTCCATTCAACTTCAACAAATGGAACTTCAACCTTTTAGCCACTCTTCTCAGACAATCCTGAAAGTTTAGCTTAATCCTTGAGAAGTCACTATAAAAGGACCAAAGTTTTGGTATCATCTGAATATATGATATAAGCATTAATCCATAGCTGTGGAAACAATTTGCCAGTGTTCTCATATAGATGTTACATAAGGTAGGAGTCAATGCAGGCTGCTGTGAGACTCTGCACCCCAACTCTTTTGCCTCAGAGTTAAATGGATTTAAGATTACTGATTGTTAGCTATTGGACAGAAGAGACCTAAACCATTGGGAAGCTTGATTGGTGACCCACAAAAACTAAGCCTTACACAAGGGATATGGTGAAAGATGATATTTAAAGGCCACACTTTTAGTGTAATACTACCAGACAAGCCTTACCTCCTCTGTCCAAAAGCATTCTCATGTCACCTGTCAGCACTAACAAAGTCACTTTGCTCCCATGAAGCGTATGGAATCTTGCCTGAGTCACATCCATTAAGCCGTTAGTATATAAAATGTAGATAACTGAGCATTTACCCCTTTTATTTAGAACGTTTGGTGGATACGCTAGCAGGAATACCTGGTAGTAGTTACTACTTACCTCTGCGTCTGCCATTGTCTGTTTCAGTAATGGAATTACCCAAGCTGCTTTGTAAGATTTAGGTACTAGAACTGTCTCCAGAATCATATTGCATCCTCCCCTAAGCTGGCGAGCAATTGCATCTTTAGCTAAACTAAAGATAGCTGCTGGACACAGATCCCTAAGAGACTCTGACTAAATACTACCCACAAAGCCTCTTTCTTCTTCATTACTGTATTCTTGAAATCTACTTACTCCAGCGGAATACATTTATTTCCTAAATACCTCTATCATGAATAGATTCTTGCGGCATTCCTTCTCAATCAGTAATTGATGGATTTTATTTTTGCCTCAAAAAACACTGAGAAATCTTCACACAATTTAGAAGATGGCTCAATCCTTGTGGCCAGATGTGGGGAGAAAACATACTTTTTGACCACTTCCAAAACCTCTTTAGCTACGTTTTCGGTCAATTCTATTGCATCAGCAAGGAACACAATTTTGATTTTTGACAGAGTGGTTTATCAATTTCCAGTTCAAGACAGTTACTTGTTTTGAGTCCTTACTGTAACCACAACTCCACCTCCTCTCTAGAGCCTTGCGGCATTGTTTCACTTTTCTCAGCTCTACTGAGGGCCAGGGGCTATCATAGACTCCCTTTTAGGATGAACCTCCTTGATTGGAGCCACCAATTCTAGTGCTGAGGAAAGCCAATTCTCAAATTGATTAGTTTTGGTCTCCATGTGGTTATATATCCTTTCATCCTCTAATTACACACTCAAAGCCACATTCAAATGTCCTTTTGTTTTATTCTAAACTATGACCCGCTAGAGCTTTGATGTACTCTACCGGCCCAAGCTAATTACTCTGCTGGCAAGGAGGTAGGTCAAATCCACTCATCAACCGTAGGCCCATTCAGATTGGATTAGCTTTCTCATTGTAAAAGAAGAGATAAGGTTAAATCTACATTGGATGATTAACTGACACGTCACTGACAAGCGTGGGCATGTCCTTCACACAGAGGCAATAAGGAAACAGAAAGGCCTCTGGTATCAGCCACACCATGGGAGACCTTTGAATTCTTAGAGGGAAGGAACCAGTTCTGCTCCATCAGTCAAGGGTGGAGTCAAGGCCCAGGGTGAGCTTCCGCTGACCACCACTTGTTTTCACCAACTTAGAAATTACCCAATATGCTGCACAAAGTAGACAAAGGGTTATATGTCACCTCTGGGTAGGCAGAGACACCCAATTTATACAAATATCCACCTCCAATTCTGAATCCCTGCACAAACAATCATCTTTGAGAAGAAGAAGAGACTGCCGCAGAGAAAGGAAGGACCTCTGTGTGTATGAACCCATGGAGCAGCGGAAGGACACCCGGGAATTGTACTTTCTGTTAAACTGGGGGATCCTGTCTCCAAAGCTAGATGCATTGGCCTCACCACTCACTGAGGGGGACAGTAGAATGTGAGCTTGCTGGGGATACTGAAATTGAATGTTTCTTTGGACTGCTGTGCAGTAGTTCTGACTAGACATGCCCTAAGAAGGGGTACCCCAGGCTGCTGCAAGACAAACAGGTGCCATAAAGAGGTAAGGAATTCATGGGGCTTGGGACATGGAGTCAGGCGTTGTAGTCTGCATTGAGAATCATGGAGTGCTGCAGCTGACAGACCCTGGGCCAAGTTGACTGCTAGGAGCTGGAGGAGATGGATGGCAGGTGGGTCCCTGAGCTCTTCCTCATCAGAGCAAGAGCAATCTAAAAAAGGTCCTTATAGAACCATCTGAAAATGTAGATGCAGAGAGGCCTTAACCTAACGCTGCTGGTGGTTGGAGCACACACCAGCAGGAGACCGCACTAAACGTCATCAAAAAGGCCCATCCCGGCCATAGAGTTCAGTACTTGCATGCTCTGCTCTTGTTTGAGCTGCCTGGCAGGTCCTCAGTGCCACTGGGCCAAGGAACGAATAGATTCTCAAGTATTTTTTAATCACACCATACACGGGAAGGGCCAGTACTGCAGCTGCGAGCACTCGGCATCACAGCACGCATCTGTAGTTTCACCACACTACTCTGGGCACGAATGCTAGTTTGGATTAAGTCTGGACCTGTGAAATGCCCCTTGTTGTATTTACAGTCCACCTGGGCGCTGTGGGTCCTGTCTGACCTGGTCTCATCATGTGGAAATCTATTTACAAAATTCACTAGACGCTGCATCTGGAGCAGTGTGGTGAAGTCTGCTGCTGTTCCTTCAAAGGTGCCCGGCTCCATGGATAGAAAACCTGCAAAGAGAAATGATGTCACTATAGCGGTTGAAGAGTCTTCCTCGGACGCCGCAGTACTTCTCTGTGCCTGTTGGTGGAACAACTTCAGGCTTCCCTCTCTTACCAGGATTCCTCTCTCACGAGAATTCCTTGAGCCCCTTTTCACTGTGCTTCCATGTGACTGTGTGGACTGCGCAGTATCCCTCCCATGCCACACCACAGGGCCATGGAGGAAATGCCCCTAACCAACAGCCACACCTTCAAGTCACTCGCTCAGCCTCAAGGGTGGTTGTATCAGGGTCTGTGTCCTCTTGACATCCGACTCAAGTGCACCAGCATCTACTGGCTAGTCTTTGGGTGACCTAGTCTCTATACGTGACTCCCACGATTACCGATACTTGTCATGGAGCATCTGCAGCCAGATCTCTCTTACTGGGATTCCTCTCACACAATAAGTCCCTAAAGACAATTGCCCATGAATTGCCACAGGACTATGTGGGCTGTGTGGGGCCTTTCATAGGCCTGGCCAAGGGGCCACTGACTTTATGCGAACAGGGCCATGTCCAAACCGTTCGTGCAATCCCAAGGGTGGATGGTACAATGGTTGTGTGTGCTCTCTCCATCAGGCGTCAGGTTCACCGGGGATCACATGGTTTATGGGTGGCCAGCCTCCTGCAGTGCCAGGGATGTCTTGTTATTCGCCAGGTGTTTTGCGGACGCACTGCTCCACTCTAGATGTACGGTGCTCCTTAGGTGGTTAAATTGATACACTGGACAATGATGACACTCCCAATGATGAAGACTGTTAATCATCTGTTGTGTGACAGGTGTCTTGCTACACACCTTTCACTTTTTCCTTCATAATTTAGTGCTGTGGCCTCGTGTCATATTCTTCTTCTCCTCTTTTCCATCTTCTTAGCGATGTGGTAATGTTCCATCTTCTCAAACTCTGCACCTCTTTTCTCTTCCAACTCCAGATGTGGCCTTGTTCCTTCTTGTCATGCTCTTCTTTCGACCAGGCCTCTCGATGTGACGTGCACTTCACATGGAGCTCCATGGCCACGCCCTAATCCTAGGACTGACTCTATTCTCCTATGTCTCCTGACCAGGCCTCTGGCTATGATCTTCTTTTCACAGGCACCTACCTGGTCACGTCCTATCCACTATAGGACTAGAATCTTCCTCTCGTGGTGGACCTCTCACAGGTCTTCTTGTGGTAGACCTCTCACAGGTCTTCTTGTGGTGGACCTCCCACAGGTCTTCTTGTCGTAGACCTCTCACAGGTCTTCGTGTCGTAGACCTCTCACAGGTTTTCTTGTCGTAGACCTCTCACAGGTCTTCTTGTCGTAGACCTCTCACAGGTCTTCTTGAGGTGGACCTCTCACAGGTCTTCTTGTCGTGGACCTCTCACAGGTCTTCTTGTCGTGGACCTCTCACAGGTCTTCTTGTGGTGGACCTCTCACAGGTCTTCTTGTCGTAGACCTCTCACAGGCCTTCTTGTGGTGGACCTCCCACAGGTCTTCTTGTCATAGACCTCTCACAGGTCTTCTTGTGGTGGACCTCTCACAGGTCTTCTTGTGGTGGACCTCTCACAGCTCTTCTTGTCGTAGACCTCTCACAGGTCTTCTTGTGGTAGACCTCTCACAGGTCTTTTTGTCGTAGACCGCTCACAGGTCTTCTTGTCGTAGACCTCTCACAGGTCTTCTTGTTGTAGACCTCTCACAGGTCTTCTTGTGGTAGACCTCTCACAGGTCTTCTTGTCGTGGACCTCTCACAGGTCTTCTTGTCGAGGACCTCTCACGGGTCTTCTTGTCGTAGACCTCTCACAGGTCTTCTTGTGGTGGACCTCTTGCAGGTCTTCTTTTCGTAGACCTCTCACAGGTCTTCTTGTCGTAGACCTCTCACAGGTCTTCTTGACGTAGACCTCTCACAGGTCTTCTTGTCGTAGACCTCTCGCAGGTCTGCTTGTGGTGGACCTCTCACAGGTCTTCTTGTCATAGACCTCTCACAGGTCTTCTTGTGGTGGACCTCTCACAGGTCTTCTTGTCGTGGGCCTCTCACAGGTCTTCTTGTCGTAGACCTCTCACAGGTCTTCTTGTCGTAGACCTCTCACAGGTCTTCTTGTGGTGGACCTCTCACAGGTCTTCTTGTCGTGGACCTCTCACAGGTCTTCTTGTCGTAGACCTCTCACAGGTCTTCTTGTGGTGGACATCTCACAGGTCTTCTTGTCGTAGACCTCTCACAGGTCTTCTTGTGGTGGACCTCTCACAGGTCTTCTTGTGGTGGACCTCTCACAGGTCTTCTTGTCGTGGACCTCGCACAGGTCTTTCTTGTCGTGGACCTCGCACAGGTCTTTCTTGTCGTGGACCTCTCACAGGTCTTCTTGTGACCTCTCACAGGTCTTCTTGTCGTAGACCTCTCACAGGTCTTCTTGTCGTGGACCTCTCACAGGTCTTCTTGTCGTAGACCTCTCACAGGTCTTCTTGTCGTAGACCTCTCACAAGTCTTCTTGTTGTAGACCTCTCACAGGTCTTCTTGTCGTAGACCTCTCACAGGCCTTCTTGTGGTGGACCTCTCACAGGTCTTCTTGTGGTGGACCTCTCACAGGTCTTCTTGTTGTAGACCTCTCACAAGTCTTCTTGTCGTAGACCTCTCACAGGTCTTCTTGTGGTGGACCTCTCACAGGTCTTCTTGTGGTGGACCTGTCACAGGTCTTCCTGTGGTGGACCTCTCACAGGTCTTCTTGTCGTAGACCTCTCACAGGTCTTCTTGTGGTAGACCTCTCACAGGTCTTCTTGTGGTAGACATCTCACAGGTCTTCTTATGGTAGACCTCTCACAGGTCTTCTTGTCGTAGACCTCTCGCAGGTCTTCTTGTCATAGACCTCTCACAGGTCTTCTTGTGGTGGACCTCTCACAGGTCTTCTTGTCGTAGACCTCTCACAGGTCTTCTTGTGGTGGACCTCTCACAGGTCTTCTTGTCGTGGACCTCTCACACGTCTTCTTGTCGTAGACCTCTCACAGGTCTTCTTGTGGTGGACCTCTCACAGGTCTTCTTGTCGTGGACCTCTCACAGGTCTTCTTGTCGTGGACCTCTCACAGGTCTTCTAGTCATAGACCTCTCACAGATCTTCCTGTGGTAGACCTCACACAGGTCTTCTTGTGGTGGACCTCTCACAGGTCTTCTTGTGGTGGACCTCTCACAGGTCTTCTTGTGGTGGACCTCTCACTGGTCTTCTTGTGGTGGACCTCTCACAGGCCTTGTTGTGGTGGACCTCTCACAGGTCTTCTTGTCGTAAACCTCTCACAGGTCTTCTTGTGGTGCACATCTCACAGGTCTTCTTGTTGTAGACCTCTCACAGGTCTTCTTGTCGTAGACCTCTCACAGGTCTTCTTGTCGTAGACCTCTCACAGGTCTTCTTGTTGTAGAACTCTCACAGGTCTTCTTGTGGTGGACCTCTCACAGGTCTTCTTGTCGTGGACCTCTCACAGGTCTTCTTGTTGTAGACCTCTTACAGGTCTTCTTGTCGTGGACCTTTCACAGGTCTTCTTGTCGTATACCTCTCACAGGTCTTCTTTTCGTAGACCTCTCACAGGTCTTCTTGTGGTGGACCTCTCACAGGTCTTCGTGTCGTAGACCTCTCACAGGTCTTCTTGTCGTGGACCTCTCACAGGTCTTCTTGTCGTAGACCTCTCACAGGTCTTCTTGTGGTGGACCTCTCACAGGTCTTCTTGTCGTTGACCTCTCACAGGTCTTCTTGTCGTAGACCTCTCACAGGTCTACTTGTGGTGGACCTCTCACAGGTCTTCTTGTCGTAGACCTCGCACAGGTCTTCTTGTGGTGGACCTCTCACAGGTCTTCTTGTCGTAGACCTCTCACAGGTCTTCTTGTCGTAGACCTCTCACAGGTCTTCTTGTCGTAGAACTCTCACAGGTCTTCTTGTGGTGGACCTCTCACAGGTTTTCTTGTCGTGGACCTCTCACAGGTCTTCTTGTTGTAGACCTGTCACAGGTCTTCTTGTCATGGACTTTTCACAGGTCTTCTTGTTGTAGACCTCTCACAGGTCTTCTTGTGGTGAACCTCTCACAGGTATTCTTGTCGTGCACCTGTCACAGGTCTTCTTGTCGTAGACCTCTCACAGGTCTTCTTGTGGTGGACCTCTCACAGGTCTTCTTGTCGTAGACCTCGCACAGGTCTTCTTGTGGTGGACCTCTCACAGGTCTTGTTGTCGTGGACCTCTCACAGGTCTTCTTGTTGTAGACCTCTCAAAGGTCTTCTTGTTGTAGACCTCTCACAGGTCTTCTTGTCGTGGACCTTTCACAGGTCTTCTTGTTGCAGACCTCTCACAGGTCTTCTTGTGGTGGACCTCTCACAGGTCTTCTTGTCGTGCACCTCTCACAGGTCTTCTTGTCGTGGACCTCTCACAGGTCTTCTTGTGGTGGACCTCACACAGGTCTTCTTGTCGTAGACCTCGCACAGGTCTTCTTGTAGTCGACCTCTCACAGGTCTTCTTGTGGTGGACCTCTCACAGGTCTTCTTGTCATGGACCTCTCACAGGTCTTCTTGTCGTAGACCTCTCACAGGTCTTCTTGTCATAGACCCCTCACAGGTCTTCTTGTGGTGGACCTCTCACAGGTCTTCTTGTGGTGGACCTCTCACAGGTCTTCTTGTGGTGGACCTCTCACAGGTCTTCTTGTCGTGAACCTCTCACAGGTCTTCTTGTGGTGCACCTCTCACAGGTCTTCTTGTCGTGGACCTCTCACAGGTCTTCTTGTCGTAGACCTCTCACAAGTCTTCTTGTCGTGGACCTCTCACAGGTCTTCTTGTCGTGGACCTCTCACAGGTCTTCTTGTCGTGGACCTCTCACAGGTCTTCTTGTCGTAGACCTCTCACAGGTCTTCTTGTGGTGGACATCTCACAGGTCTTCTTGTCGTAGACCTCTCACAGGTCTTCTTGTGGTGGACATCTCACAGGTCTTCTTGTCGTAGACCTCTCACGGGTCTTCTTGTCGTAGACCTCTCACAGGTCTTCTTGTCGTAGACCTCTCACAGGTCTTCTTGTTGTAGACCTCTCACAGGTCTTCTTGTGGTGGACCTTATACAGGTCTTCTTGTTGTGGACCTCTCACAGGTCTTCTTGTTGTAGACCTCTTACAGGTCTTCTTGTCGTGGACCTTTCACAGGTCTTCTTGTCGTAGACCTCTCACAGGTCTTCTTGTCGTAGACCTCTCACAGGTCTTCTTGTGGTGGACCTCTCACAGGTCTTCTTGTCGTAGACCTCTCACAGGTCTTCTTGTCGTGGACCTCTCACAGGTCTTCTTGTCGTAGACCTCTCACAGGTCTTCTTGTCGTAGACCTCTCACAGGTCTTCTTGTGGTGGACCTCTCACAGGTCTTCTTGTCGTAGACCTCGCACAGGTCTTCTTGTGGTGGACCTCTCACAGGTCTTCTTGTCGTAGACCTCTCACAGGTCTTCTTGTCATAGACCTCTCACAGGTCTTCTTTTGGTGGACATCTCACAGGTCTTCTTGTCGTAGACCTCTCACAGGTCTTCTTGTCGTGGACCTCTCACAGGTCTTCTTGTTGTAGACCTCTTACAGGTCTTCTTGTCGTGGACCTTTCACAGGTCTTCTTGTCGTAGACCTCTCACAGGTCTTCTTGTCGTAGACCTCTCACAGGTCTTCTTGTGGTGGACCTCTCACAGGTCTTCTTGTCGTAGACCTCTCACAGGTCTTCTTGTCGTGGACCTCTCACAGGTCTTCTTGTCGTAGACCTCTCACAGGTCTTCTTGTGGTGGACCTCTCACAGGTCTTCTTGTCGTAGACCTCGCACAGGTCTTCTTGTGGTGGACCGCTCACAGGTCTTCTTGTCGTAGACCTCTCACAGGTCTTCTTGTCATAGACCTCTCACAGGTCTTCTTGTGGTGGACATCTCACAGGTCTTCTTGTCGTAGACCTCTCACAGGTCTTCTTGTCGTAGACCTCTCACAGGTCTTCCTGTCGTAGACCTCTCACAGGTCTTATTGTCGTAGACCTCTCACAGGTCTTCTTGTCGTAGAACTCTCACAGGTCTTCTTGTGGTGGACCTCTCACAGGTCTTCTTGTCGTGGACCTCTCACAGGTCTTCTTGTCGTAGACCTGTCACAGGTCTTCTTGTCGTGGACTTTTCACAGGTCTTCTTGTTGTAGACCTCTCACAGGTCTTCTTGTGGTGGACCTCTCACAGGTCTTCTTGTCATGCACCTGTCACAGGTCTTCTTGTCGTAGACCTCTCACAGGTCTTCTTGTGGTGGACCTCTCACAGGTCTTCTTGTCGTAGACCTCGCACAGGTCTTCTTGTGGTGGACCTCTCACAGGTCTTCTTGTGGTGGACCTCTCACAGGTCTTCTTGTTGTAGACCTCTCACAGGTCTTCTTGTTGTAGACCTCTCACAGGTCTTCTTGTCGTGGACCTTTCACAGGTCTTCTTGTCGTAGACCTCTCACAGGTCTTTTTGTGGTGGACCTCTCACAGGTCTTCTTGTCGTGGACCTCTCACACGTCTTCTTGTCGTAGACCTCTCACAGGTCTTCTTGTGGTGGACCTCTCACAGGTCTTCTTGTCGTGGACCTCTCACAGGTCTTCTTGTCGTGGACCTCTCACAGGTCTTCTAGTCATAGACCTCTCACAGATCTTCCTGTGGTAGACCTCACACAGGTCTTCTTGTGGTGGACCTCTCACAGGTCTTCTTGTGGTGGAACTCTCACAGGTCTTCTTGTGGTGGACCTCTCACTGGTCTTCTTGTGGTGGACCTCTCACAGGCCTTGTTGTGGTGGACCTCTCACAGGTCTTCTTGTCGTAAACCTCTCACAGGTCTTCTTGTGGTGCACATCTCACAGGTCTTCTTGTTGTAGACCTCTCACAGGTCTTCTTGTCGTAGACCTCTCACAGGTCTTCTTGTCGTAGACCTCTCACAGGTCTTCTTGTTGTAGAACTCTCACAGGTCTTCTTGTGGTGGACCTCTCACAGGTCTTCTTGTCGTGGACCTCTCACAGGTCTTCTTGTTGTAGACCTCTTACAGGTCTTCTTGTCGTGGACCTTTCACAGGTCTTCTTGTCGTATACCTCTCACAGGTCTTCTTTTCGTAGACCTCTCACAGGTCTTCTTGTGGTGGACCTCTCACAGGTCTTCGTGTCGTAGACCTCTCACAGGTCTTCTTGTCGTGGACCTCTCACAGGTCTTCTTGTCGTAGACCTCTCACAGGTCTTCTTGTGGTGGACCTCTCACAGGTCTTCTTGTCGTTGACCTCTCACAGGTCTTCTTGTCGTAGACCTCTCACAGGTCTACTTGTGGTGGACCTCTCACAGGTCTTCTTGTCGTAGACCTCGCACAGGTCTTCTTGTGGTGGACCTCTCACAGGTCTTCTTGTCGTAGACCTCTCACAGGTCTTCTTGTCGTAGACCTCTCACAGGTCTTCTTGTCGTAGAACTCTCACAGGTCTTCTTGTGGTGGACCTCTCACAGGTTTTCTTGTCGTGGACCTCTCACAGGTCTTCTTGTTGTAGACCTGTCACAGGTCTTCTTGTCATGGACTTTTCACAGGTCTTCTTGTTGTAGACCTCTCACAGGTCTTCTTGTGGTGAACCTCTCACAGGTATTCTTGTCGTGCACCTGTCACAGGTCTTCTTGTCGTAGACCTCTCACAGGTCTTCTTGTGGTGGACCTCTCACAGGTCTTCTTGTCGTAGACCTCGCACAGGTCTTCTTGTGGTGGACCTCTCACAGGTCTTGTTGTCGTGGACCTCTCACAGGTCTTCTTGTTGTAGACCTCTCAAAGGTCTTCTTGTTGTAGACCTCTCACAGGTCTTCTTGTCGTGGACCTTTCACAGGTCTTCTTGTTGCAGACCTCTCACAGGTCTTCTTGTGGTGGACCTCTCACAGGTCTTCTTGTCGTGCACCTCTCACAGGTCTTCTTGTCGTGGACCTCTCACAGGTCTTCTTGTGGTGGACCTCACACAGGTCTTCTTGTCGTAGACCTCGCACAGGTCTTCTTGTAGTCGACCTCTCACAGGTCTTCTTGTGGTGGACCTCTCACAGGTCTTCTTGTCATGGACCTCTCACAGGTCTTCTTGTCGTAGACCTCTCACAGGTCTTCTTGTCATAGACCCCTCACAGGTCTTCTTGTGGTGGACCTCTCACAGGTCTTCTTGTGGTGGACCTCTCACAGGTCTTCTTGTGGTGGACCTCTCACAGGTCTTCTTGTCGTGAACCTCTCACAGGTCTTCTTGTGGTGCACCTCTCACAGGTCTTCTTGTCGTGGACCTCTCACAGGTCTTCTTGTCGTAGACCTCTCACAAGTCTTCTTGTCGTGGACCTCTCACAGGTCTTCTTGTCGTGGACCTCTCACAGGTCTTCTTGTCGTGGACCTCTCACAGGTCTTCTTGTCGTAGACCTCTCACAGGTCTTCTTGTGGTGGACATCTCACAGGTCTTCTTGTCGTAGACCTCTCACAGGTCTTCTTGTGGTGGACATCTCACAGGTCTTCTTGTCGTAGACCTCTCACGGGTCTTCTTGTCGTAGACCTCTCACAGGTCTTCTTGTCGTAGACCTCTCACAGGTCTTCTTGTTGTAGACCTCTCACAGGTCTTCTTGTGGTGGACCTTATACAGGTCTTCTTGTTGTGGACCTCTCACAGGTCTTCTTGTTGTAGACCTCTTACAGGTCTTCTTGTCGTGGACCTTTCACAGGTCTTCTTGTCGTAGACCTCTCACAGGTCTTCTTGTCGTAGACCTCTCACAGGTCTTCTTGTGGTGGACCTCTCACAGGTCTTCTTGTCGTAGACCTCTCACAGGTCTTCTTGTCGTGGACCTCTCACAGGTCTTCTTGTCGTAGACCTCTCACAGGTCTTCTTGTCGTAGACCTCTCACAGGTCTTCTTGTGGTGGACCTCTCACAGGTCTTCTTGTCGTAGACCTCGCACAGGTCTTCTTGTGGTGGACCTCTCACAGGTCTTCTTGTCGTAGACCTCTCACAGGTCTTCTTGTCATAGACCTCTCACAGGTCTTCTTTTGGTGGACATCTCACAGGTCTTCTTGTCGTAGACCTCTCACAGGTCTTCTTGTCGTGGACCTCTCACAGGTCTTCTTGTTGTAGACCTCTTACAGGTCTTCTTGTCGTGGACCTTTCACAGGTCTTCTTGTCGTAGACCTCTCACAGGTCTTCTTGTCGTAGACCTCTCACAGGTCTTCTTGTGGTGGACCTCTCACAGGTCTTCTTGTCGTAGACCTCTCACAGGTCTTCTTGTCGTGGACCTCTCACAGGTCTTCTTGTCGTAGACCTCTCACAGGTCTTCTTGTGGTGGACCTCTCACAGGTCTTCTTGTCGTAGACCTCGCACAGGTCTTCTTGTGGTGGACCGCTCACAGGTCTTCTTGTCGTAGACCTCTCACAGGTCTTCTTGTCATAGACCTCTCACAGGTCTTCTTGTGGTGGACATCTCACAGGTCTTCTTGTCGTAGACCTCTCACAGGTCTTCTTGTCGTAGACCTCTCACAGGTCTTCCTGTCGTAGACCTCTCACAGGTCTTATTGTCGTAGACCTCTCACAGGTCTTCTTGTCGTAGAACTCTCACAGGTCTTCTTGTGGTGGACCTCTCACAGGTCTTCTTGTCGTGGACCTCTCACAGGTCTTCTTGTCGTAGACCTGTCACAGGTCTTCTTGTCGTGGACTTTTCACAGGTCTTCTTGTTGTAGACCTCTCACAGGTCTTCTTGTGGTGGACCTCTCACAGGTCTTCTTGTCATGCACCTGTCACAGGTCTTCTTGTCGTAGACCTCTCACAGGTCTTCTTGTGGTGGACCTCTCACAGGTCTTCTTGTCGTAGACCTCGCACAGGTCTTCTTGTGGTGGACCTCTCACAGGTCTTCTTGTGGTGGACCTCTCACAGGTCTTCTTGTTGTAGACCTCTCACAGGTCTTCTTGTTGTAGACCTCTCACAGGTCTTCTTGTCGTGGACCTTTCACAGGTCTTCTTGTCGTAGACCTCTCACAGGTCTTTTTGTGGTGGACCTCTCACAGGTCTTCTTGTCGTACACCTCTCACAGGTCTTCTTGTCATGGACCTCTCAGAGGTCTTCTTGTGGTGGACCTCACACAGGTCTTCTTGTCGTAGATCTCGCACAGGTCTTCTTGTAGTCGACCTCTCACAGGTCTTCTTGTGGTGGACCTTCCACAGGTCTTCTTGTCGTGGACCTCTCACAGGTCTTCTTGTCGTAGACCTCTCACAAGTCTTCTTGTCATAGACCCCTCACTGGTCTTCTTGTCGTGGACCTCTCACAGGTCTTCTTGTGGTGGACCTCTCATAGGACTTCTTGTGGTGGACCTCTCACAGGTCTTCTTGTCGTAGATGTCTCACAGGTCTTCTTGTCGTAGACCTCTCACAGGTCTTCTTGTCGTAGACCTCTCACAGGTCTTCTTGTGGTGGACCTCTCAAAGGTCTTCTTGGGGTGGACCTCTCACAGGTCTTCTTGTTTTAGACCTCTCACAGGTCTTCTTGTGGTGGACCTCTCACAGGTCTTCTTGTTGTAGACCTCTAACAGGTCTTCTTGTCGTGGACCTCTCACAGGTCTTCTTGTCATGGACCTCTCACAGGTCTTCTTGTCGTGGACCTCTCACAGGTCTTCTTGTGGTAGACCTCTCACAGGTCTTCTTGTGGTGGACCTCTCACAGGTCTTCTTGTGGTGCACCTCTCACAGGTCTTCTTGTCATGGACCTCTCAAAGGTCTTCTTGTGGTGCACCTCTCACAGGTCTTCTTGTCATGGACCTCTCACAGGTCTTCTTGTCGTGGACCTCTCACAGGTCTTCTTGTCATGGACCTCTCACAGGTCTTCTTGTCGTGGACCTCTCACAGGTCTTCTTGTCGTGGACCTCTCACAGGTCTTCTTGTCGTGGACCTCTCACAGGTCTTCTTGTCGTAGACCTCTCACAGGTCTTCTTGTGGTGGGCCTCTCACAGGTCTTCTTGTCGTGGACCTCTCACAGGTCTTCTTGTCGTAGACCTCTCACAGGTCTTCTTGTGGTGGACCTCTCACAGGTCTTCTTGTCATAGACCTCGCACAGGTCTTCTTGTGGTGGACCTCTCACAGGTCTTCTTGTCGTGGACCTCTCACAGGTCTTCTTGTCGTGGACCTCTCACAGGTCTTCTTGTGGTGGACCTCTCACAAGTCTTCTTGTCATAGACCTCGCACAGGTCTTCTTGTGGTGGACCTCTCACAGGTCTTCTTGTGGTGGACCTCTCACAGGTCTTCTTGTCGTGGACCTCTCACAGGTCTTCTTGTGGTAGACCTCTCACAAGTCTTCTTGTCTTGGACCTCTCACAGGTCTTCTTGTTGTGGACCTCTCACAGGTCTTCTTGTGGTGGACCTCTCACAGGTCTTCTTGACGTGGACCTCTCACAGGTCTTCTTGTCGTAGACCTCTCACAGGTCTTCTTGTCGTGGACCTCTCACAGGTCTTCTTGTTGTGGACCTCTCACTGGTCTTCTTGTCATAGACACCTCACAGGTCTTCTTGTGGTGGACCTCTCACAGGTCTTCTTGTGGTGGACCTCTCACAGGTCTTCTTGTGGTGGACCTCTCACAGGTCTTCTTGTCATGGAGTTCTCACAGGTCTTCTTGTCGTAGACCTCTCACAGGTCTTCTTGTCGTAGACCTCTCACAGGTCTTCTTGTGGTGGACCTCTCACAGGTCTTGTTGTCGTGGACCTCTCACAGGTCTTCTTGTTGTAGACCTCTAAAAGGTCTTCTTGTTGTAGACCTCTCACAGGTCTTCTTGTCGTGGACCTTTCACAGGTCTTCTTGTCGCAGACCTCTCACAGGTCTTCTTGTCATAGACCTCGCACAGGTCTTCTTGTCGTGGACCTCTCACAGGTCTTCTTGTGGTGGACCTCTCACAAGTCTTCTTGTCATAGACCTCGCACAGGTCTTCTTGTGGTGGACCTCTCACAGGTCTTCTTGTGGTGGACCTCTCACAGGTCTTCTTGTCGTGGACCTCTCACAGGTCTTCTTGTGGTAGACCTCTCACAAGTCTTCTTGTCTTGGACCTCTCACAGGTCTTCTTGTTGTGGACCTCTCACAGGTCTTCTTGTGGTGGACCTCTCACAGGTCTTCTTGACGTGGACCTCTCACAGGTCTTCTTGTCGTAGACCTCTCACAGGTCTTCTTGTCGTGGACCTCTCACAGGTCTTCTTGTTGTGGACCTCTCACTGGTCTTCTTGTCATAGACACCTCACAGGTCTTCTTGTGGTGGACCTCTCACAGGTCTTCTTGTGGTGGACCTCTCACAGGTCTTCTTGTGGTGGACCTCTCACAGGTCTTCTTGTCATGGAGTTCTCACAGGTCTTCTTGTCGTAGACCTCTCACAGGTCTTCTTGTCGTAGACCTCTCACAGGTCTTCTTGTGGTGGACCTCTCACAGGTCTTGTTGTCGTGGACCTCTCACAGGTCTTCTTGTTGTAGACCTCTAAAAGGTCTTCTTGTTGTAGACCTCTCACAGGTCTTCTTGTCGTGGACCTCTCACAGGTCTTCTTGTGGTGGACCTCTCACAAGTCTTCTTGTCATAGACCTCGCACAGGTCTTCTTGTGGTGGACCTCTCACAGGTCTTCTTGTCGTGGACCTCTCACAGGTCTTCTTGTCGTGGACCTCTCACAGGTCTTCTTGTGGTAGACCTCTCACAAGTCTTCTTGTCGTGCACCTCTCACAGGTCTTCTTGTTGTGGACCTCTCACAGGTCTTCTTGTGGTGGACCTCTCACAGGTCTTCTTGACGTGGACCTCTCACAGGTCTTCTTGTCGTAGACCTCTCACAGGTCTTCTTGTCGTGGACCTCTCACAGGACTTCTTGTTGTGGACCTCTCACTGGTCTTCTTGTCATAGACACCTCACAGGTCTTCTTGTGGTGGACCTCTCACAGGTCTTCTTGTGGTGGACCTCTCACAGGTCTTCTTGTGGTGGACCTCTCACAGGTCTTCTTGTCATGGAGCTCTCACAGGTCTTCTTGTCGTAGACCTCTCACAGGTCTTCTTGTCGTAGACCTCTCACAGGTCTTCTTGTGGTGGACCTCTCACATGTCTTCTTGTGGTGGACCTCTCACAGGTCTTCTTGTCGTAGACCTCTCACAGGTCTTCTTGTGGTGGACCTCTCACAGGTCTTCTTGTGGTGGACCTCTCACAGGTCTTCTTGTCGTGCACCTCTCACAGGTCTTCTTGTCGTGGACCTCTCACAGGTCTTCTTGTGGTGGACCTCTCACAGGTCTTCTTGTGGTGGACCTCTCACAGGTCTTCTTGTGGTGGACCTCTCACAGGTCTTCTTCTCGTAGACCTCTCACAGGTCTTCTTGTTGTAGACCTCTCACAGGTCTTCTTGTGGTGGACCTCTCACAGGTCTTCTTGTGGTGGACCTCTCACAGGTCTTCTTGTCGTAGACCTCTCACAGGTCTTCTTGTCGTAGACCTCTCACAGGTCTTCTTGTGGTGGACCTCTCACAGGTTTTCTTGTCGTAGACCTCTCACAGGTCTTCTTGTTGTAGACATCTCACAGGTCTTCTTGTGGTGGACCTCTCACAGGTCTTCTTGTGGTGGACCTCTCACAGGTCTTCTTGTGGTGGACCTCTCACAGGTCTTCTTGTCGTAGACCTCTCACAGGTCTTCTTGTGGTGGACCTCTCACAGGTCTTCTTATTGTAGACCTCTCATAGGTCTTCTTGTCGTGGACCTCTCAGAGGTCTTCTTGTCGTAGACCTCTCACAGGTCTTCATTTCGTAGACCTCTCACAGGTCTTCTTGTGGTGGACCTCTCACAGGTCTTCTTGTGGTGCACCTCTCACAGATCTTCTTGTCGTAGACCTCTCACAGGTCTTTTCGTCGTGGTCCTGTCCCTTGCCCGAGGGATGTTCCTGTCTTGAGGGCCACCTTTCTTCACTCAACGGCATCATGCGTGCACCTCGAAGTTACGCCATTGTAGTGCTCGCTCCTGCCTCTATTCAGGCAGGCTGTGCAGGGTGTGTCACACTGTGTGACAACATTTTTCCTCTTCCTCGTAGGGTCCTCTCACTCCCAGGCTCCTGCACATGCTATCCGGTCTCCAGATGGGGCCCTATGCGCACCTCTGTTCCCGTGCTCTCAGTCTCTTCATGGGGCACTCTCTCTCCACTGGCGCTTCACGCACCCGTTCCTTTCTCCTGCGGTTCTGGCCTTTGCCACTAGGGGGCGCAGTCACCACTCCTTAAGTATGCAGTGGTGATACGCAACTGCTGGGAGGTGCACAACTCTCACATTTCTCTAATGAGGGTCTTTTTCACATTCGTGAGGCCTCTTCCCTCAGACCAATACTCTTGCGTCGTTCCCCCTCCCCCCCCCTCCCACGACAGTCAGCTCACAGGGGGAGGTGTATGGCATACTCTGGCCCAGTCTCCTTAACAGTTCCTGCCCCCGGGTGCTGCCAGCACTTCAGTTCTGAGCCACAGCATCCTTCTTCATGCTGCGAGCCGTTTCCAGGCTTTCGAGGCGGGGTTATGGGCCTGTGAGTTCAGGTGACAGCTGCTGTGCGAGGGAAGGGAACATGCATCTCTGCCTCATTCTTAAGAGTCAAGAGTCAGCCGATGCCGGAAGCAAACAGCCTCTTCTCTGCCCTTCCACCATCGACGCGGTTGACAGGCTCTTGACCACGAGTCGTCTCATGCTGCAGCGCTTTTTCATGGGCACTCTTCCTTCAGGACATGTCATTGCGGGTTGGCCCTGCAGTGGCTGCCCCCCTTCACCCACCGGTGCTTTCTTATGTGATGGCCTGACGTGCCTGCAAACCTCTCAATGCGGCCATCTTTTACTCCTGTAGCGGCATGGTGCACGGCGTTATGCTACGGTGTTTCGGAATGCCTCCCGCTGGCTTTCCGACGTGGCGGGCGCCCCCCTCTTCCCTTTTGATGGCCCACTCCCTGCAAGGCGAGTCAGGGTCGCGGCTGTGGGGATTCACCTTGCAAGCGCCATCGTCCTCGCTCATCAGGTGGCAGCATCTTGGCAGGGGTGCCTCATGCGCAGGTGGCAGGGGTTCCTTATGCGCAGGTGGCAGGGGTGCCTTAAGCGCAGGTTGCACGGGCGCCTTATGCGCAGGTGGCAGAGGTGCCTTATGCGCAGGTGGCAGGGGCGCCTTATGCGCAGGTGGCAGGGGCGCCTTATGCGCAGGTGGCAGGGGCGCCGTATGTGCAGGTTACAAACAATCTCCCCTACACGGACTTCAGAGTAGCTGCACGCAAGCACGCAGGTCCCACCTGCTTGATGCCAATGTAATACATGCAGACCCATAGCTGGGGTACTGTCAACTGGCCCAGGGCACGTGCACCCGGCCCCTTTTTTTGCAGGGTCACCTGACCGTTGATATGTGTGATGGATCGGTGTGGGGTGAGTATAGAAGCCAGCCCGCAAGGAGTGGCTGATGGAAACACAGAGTATAGAAACACTAGACTGTTATCAGCCGGTCACCACATCGTTCAGGGACAACTTATTCACCTGGAGTGTTGTGTCCTGTTCTGTACACGTCACCTGGCGTCTAGTGTCCAAGGACGACTAATTCACGTGCAACATTGTGTCTATTTCTGGAGAGAACATCTGGTATATTGTGCTCAGAGTTTAATGCATCAATTGGAATATTTGTTCTGTTTCTGAGAGACCCTTCTTGGATATCTTCTCTGTTTTGGAGGCCTCTGCTGGAGTATTGTGGCCAGTTCCAGAGGCCTCCACAAGGAGCTGTGTGCCTGGCTCTAGAGGCTGCATCTGAAATGCTCTGTGGGCCCCACCGGTCGGAGTGCCCAAGGCTATGATGGGCGTTTCCAGTTGTGTGTTCCTGTCTGGAGAACACCTCTAGAGCACTGTGTCCAGAGCCAGCAGTCACATCTCTAGAGGGACACAGAGTGGAGACAGCCCACCGTGGTGCACTGCTTAAAGAAGAAGGAGCAGTCTGTGCTCACCGGGAGGAATGGAGGCTGTGGCGACAGAGACAGCTCACCTGCCTCACCGGCCACCCTCCCTTGCCACCTTCATCTTCACTCATTGACCCCTGACCTTCAACTCCACCTTTCAACATGCATCTTCTTCTTCGTTGTCTTTTATCCCTTTCAGTCTTGGTCTCTAATATCTCGCACCACTTGTCTTTGATCTTCCCTCACTTCTTGACTCTCTTCATTTCACTGTCTCGCAGACCTCATTTCACTTTCAGAGCAAGGTGAAAACTCTCTACACCTCTCTATCTTCCCAATCACTTCAGTGTAGCTCCTCCTTTCACCTTCTCTCACTCCTCTGCCTCTCTCCTCCAATTCGGTCTGCTCTTCACCACAACACTGCACACCTCAAACCTGGGTAGCCTCACTTTCTCTAGTCTCTTCCCCCCACCCCTCTCCACCGCTTGTGCCGTCTGCCGCCCATTGCTCCGACGCTCTCTCCCTTGCCTCCCCTCGTTTACTCTATCTCCCTCTCTCACGTCCCTCTGCTTCCTTTCTTCACTCGTTCTCACTGTTCTCTTCATCTCTCGCCACTCGTCGCCCGTTATCCTTTTTTGCCCCTCTTCTTACCCCTCAGATCCTCTGTTTCTCCCCTCTCCTTTCATCTTCCACTCTTTCCTCACTCATTCCCTTCTCTCAGCACCCCTCCGCCCCCCTCCATCCTTCACCTGATATTCTACATGGAATGATATTTCCGGAAGTGAGAGCTTTATTGATCTGAATGTACATAGCCAGGCCCGGCTGCTGTGCCAGTGAGAGGTGGGGGTGAGGAGGGCGGGGTCTGCGGGCGGGGGGGAGAGAGCTCTGCTTAGATTTTACCCGAGTGACTTGGGTATGTCTAAGAATAGAATGCTCGGGAACAATGAAAAATCCACGTGCCTTATCCTGTAAAATATTAATTTGCTGCTGGGGCGCCTTCCACGTCCTGTTTCAGCTTGTTTGATTGTGTGCATCAGAGGCATTATTGTTTAATTTCACAGCAGGCTACACAAAGTAGCTGCGACGCTAGAACGTTTGTTTTAATTTCATTTTAATCACTGAAAGGTTGAGATGAACCATCCATTTGTTGTCAGTAGGGGCACAATCGGCCATCAGCTCTGTCCACAACAGAAGCTAAACTCATCTGTATTCTCCCCTCCACGCCAGTATTAAGTCAACATTCCCACTTCTAAAGCGAGGAATGAATCTGTGCACACATCCAGCGACTCTCCCTTACACACCGGATATCACAGGTGAACCTGAAATCACCGAAGGCGACTCTTGAGGTCGCTCCACCTCCGCACAGCACCGCCTGTGCGTCCTGTCCCTGCCCCAGCTGCCACTGCTGAGGAAAGTTGAGGCCCTCCTCCACCCGCAGGCTACCACCTGTGCCTCATCTCTGGTGGCCACTGGTAGGCCTTAGGTGTGTTCTATTGTTCATTGTACTGCCCGTATCGTTTTCTGTCTGTCTGTGACTGCTGTTGTCTGTCTTCCCCCTGTGCCTGTATTTTCTCCTATATCCTTCTTTCCTTCTGTTCCCATCGTCACCCCCGTGATTCTGTGACCCCATGATCTGTGCCCGGTTATCCTTCTGTGCCCCCCGTGATTCTGTGCCCTTGCCTTCCGTGCCATTCACCGCTCCCGCCGCTGCGTCCCCTGTGGCCCCACCCCCCTGACTGCCCGTACGCTGCCCCTGCCTCCCGCCTCCCAGCTGCTCCTCCCTCACACCTCCCCATATATGGCGGCCGCTGCGCGGCAGCGTGCGAAGGCGTACCTAAGGCAAGCCCGTCTGCACCTGGACCACGCCCAGCGCCAGGACCCATGGCCCCCGCAAACGCCACAACGCCTGCCTCTGCTACGACTCCAGCACCCTCCACGCACTCAACAATGGACGATCATGCACTTGCTGCCTGGCCGCCCCGAAACGCACCCAAGGACCCTTCTCCTGCCGGAACTGCAGCTTCACCAGCATCCGGCCCGCCAACCCACCTACCAAAGAACCCAACCACCTCAGATGCATCCTTCTCAACACCAGCTCCGCACGCAAACACGCCGTGGATCTCTGGGACCTACTGGACTCCAACACCCCAGACGTCACCTTCCTGACGGAGACCTGGCTGAACCACTCCTCGGCACCCGACATCACCATAGCCATCCCGGAAGGCTATAAGATCACCCGCAGTGAATGCACCAATGGAGTAGGAGGAGGAATCGCCATCATCCACAGGAACATTCTCTAAGTCTCAACCAACACCGATGACACCCTCAGCACCGCCGAACACCTGCACTTCCAGATCCACACCGATCCCAACACCACCTTCAGAGGAACTCATCTACAGACCCCCTGGACCACGAGCACAGTTCAGCGACTCCATCACCGACCTCGTCAGCACACACGCCCTCACCTCCACGGACTACATCCTCCTCAGGGACCTAAACTTCCACCTCAAGAACAACAACGACACCAACTCCTACACCCTGATTGACAACCTCTCCAACCTCGGACTCAGACAACTCGTCACTACACCCACCCACTCCGCCGGCCACACGCTTGACCCCATCTTCTCCTCAAGCTTCCACGTCTCTGTCAACCACACCACCCAGCTCCACTGGACCAATCACCGCTGCATCCACTTCACCTTCGGGAAACCCACCACGCACCACCGCACCCAACAGATGCCGTGCCGCTGCTGGAGCAAAGTCACCGAAGACCAGCTTTCCACCCCCCTCGCCCAGAGCCCACCCGCAGATCCGACCGACCCCAACACCACCGCTCGCAACCTCAAATAGTGGTTCAACTACTGCGGCAACACTCTCGCCCTGCTCAAGAGGCCCTCCAACACCCATACTAGCAAGAAAGTCAGCTGGTTCACCGAAGACCTCCAGGTCTCCAAGCGAACCTGCCGAAAACTAAAAAAAACTGGATCTGTGAACGAACACCGGAAAGCGACACAGCCCACAAGAACGCCACCCGCAGACACCACCACCTCATCAGATCCGCCAAAAGGACCTCCTTCAAAGACCACCTAGACAACAAAGCACACAACAGCAAAGAGCTCTTCAACATCGTGAAGGAACTCTCCAACCCCAGCTCCAACACCAACGACATCCCACCTTCACAAGACCTGTGCGACTCGTTGGCCACCTTCTTCCATCGCAAGATCGCAGACATCCATGACATCTTCAATGCCGTCACCACCCCGGCAACCACTGAGACCCCTGCTCCCATGACCACCACCTGCACCATTCGCCTGATCGCCTGGACCAACATCAACGATGACGACACCATCAAGATCATGAACTCCGTCCACTCCGGATCCCCGGAAGACCCCTGCCCACACCACATCTTCAACAAAGCCAGCAGCACCATCGCACCCCATCTCCGGAAAACCATCAGCATCTCCTTTGAGACAGTGACCCTCCCGGAGAGCTGGAAGCATGCAGAGATCAATGCCTTAATCAAGAAACCCAAGGCGGACCCCAAGGACCTCAAGAACTTCCGACCCATCTCCCTGCTCCTGTTCCCGGTGAAGATCATCAAAAAGGCCGTCAACAAACAACTGACCAGCTTTCTCGATGAGAACAGCATCCTGGACCCGTCCCAGTCCGGGTTCCTCAGCAACCACAGCACTGAAACTGCCCTCATTGCCGCCACCGATGACATCAGGACCCTGCTAGACAACGGAGAAACCGCGGCCCTCATCCTCCTGGACCTGTCAGCCACCTTCAACACGGTCTGCCACCGCACACTACGAACACGCCTCTATGACGCTGGAATCCAAGAGGCCCTAGACTGGACCTTCTCCTTCCTCTCCGGCAGAACACGGAGGGTCCGCCTCCCCCCCCTTCCACTCCGAAGCCACCAAGATCATCTGCGGCAAACCCCAAGGCTCATCCCTCAGCCCAACGTTGTTCAACGTCTACATGGCACCACTCGCCCACATCACACGACGGCACGACCTCAACATCATCTCCTACGCCGATGACACACAACTGATCCTCTCCCTCACCAAGGACCCCCACACCACCAAAACCAACCTCCACGAAGTAATGAAGGCCGTCGCCGACTGGATGAGGAACAGCTGACTGAAGCTGAACTCGGACAAGACGGAGGTCCTCATCCTTGGATCCACCCCCTCGGCCTGGGATGACTCCTGGTGGTCGACTGCACAAGGAACACCCCCAACACCCACCGACCACGCACGCAACCTAGGGGTCATCCTCGACTCTACCCTCTCCTTAACGAAGCAGGTCAATGCCGTCTCCTCCTCCTGCTTCAACACCCTCCACATGCTTCGCAGGATCTTCAAGTAGATCCCCACCGAAACAAGAAGGATGGTCACCCAAGCCCTCGTCAGCAGCAGACTGGACTACGGAAATGCACTCTATGCAGGAGCCCCCGCCAAACTCCTGAAACAGCTTCAATGCATCCAGAACACCTCCGCACGCCTGATCCTCGACATCCCTCGCTGCAGCCACATCACACCCCACCTGAGAGACCTGCACTGGCTCCCTGTCAAAAACGAGGATAACCTTCAAACTCCTCACCCACGCACACAAGGCACTCCACAACACCGGACCAATGTACCTCAACAGCCGACTCAGCCTCTACACCCCCACCCGCCAGCTCCGCTCCG
This sequence comes from Triturus cristatus, assembly GCF_964204655.1. NCBI lineage: Eukaryota > Metazoa > Chordata > Amphibia > Caudata > Salamandridae > Triturus > Triturus cristatus. Next base: position 1,174,605,727 of record NC_140584.1, on the reverse strand, counting down.
CTCCACAGAGCGCGCCCTCACCACCGTCACCCGCATCCGAAGAGTGACCGCCGGCGGCAGATCATTCTCCCACCTTGCCGCAAAGACATGGAACACCCTCCCCATCCGCCTATGGCAGACCTTCTGACCTTCTGACCTTCGGAAGACTTCTTAAGACCTGGCTCTTCGAACAGTAGCAGCTTCACCCCCCCCCTAGTGCCTTGAGACCCTCGCGGGTATGTAGTGCGCTTTACAAATGACATGATTGATTGATTGATTGATTGAAGGCAATAGTGACTCTGGTAGAGGTGTAACGATAATTGCCGTGGCCCCCATGCAAGGTACGTGGAGGGGCCCTCTCCGGACTCTATCAGGAGCTGCCTGGCTGAAGTGCAGTGCTGAGGGGGCCCCCTGGAGCTTGGGGGCCCCCTCGCACTGCAGGGGATGCAGGGGCCTGTGTTACGCCCCTGGACTCTGGGCCTGATTTCGATGTTGGGCGGAATTCTTTCCGCCCGACACCGACTCGGTCCTGAGACCGACCACCTCATTAGGATGTGTCTGAACACTGTTCGGTCGCATGCCTATATTCCACTATGTAAACTGTCCGTAATGCATGGTCCCATAGTGAAATGGGAGGTGGATTCATCCTCAAGGTGCCTGACACAAGAAGCAGGGATCCACAGGGGGTGCCCCCTCGGCCTCCAACCGGAGGCTGTGTACCAAAGAAGGACTGCTGGGGGCCCCAAACAGGCCAGCATGGAAACCATGTCGGAAACCGTGCATTGCGATCTCAAGGGCGGCAAGGCCCTCCTTTGAGATCACTAGCTGGCTTCTGACTCCGAGCCCGTCGGAAGCCAGCCGGAATGACCGGCCGGTTTCCTCCGACCACCTCCATCATAATGAGGTGGTTGGAAAGGAAACCGAGCAACCTATTACAATGTGGACCTGGTCGGGAGCCTTTACGTAATCGGCCCCTCTGTGTTCAGACACCGCATGCCCACTGGTGGATATACCTTCACTCATCCCTGGGTCAGAAGTAAATCATCTATCGATTGTTATGTTTCATTAGTGAATCTATATCCAAATCGCTGGGTCATCACTGATGTCACCAGTCAATCTGAAATCGCTTGTCAATGTGACTTCATTTATCCCGGGTCATGAGCGGCCCATTCGTTGCTTAATACGGGACATCAACAAACCTCCATTCACATCATGGAGTCACCAGGGAATCTTCCTCAAATACTCGGGTCACCAGTGTATCTACCTTCACATAGATCTGATCACTTCTAAATCATCTTCACACCACTGAGCCTGAGTGGATTCACCATTTCAATCTGGGTTAAAGTATTCATCCTCTTCAGCCCCAATCGTTCAGCAAAGAATTAACTTGCCTTGATCCACTCTCTTCCATACGTCATCCTCCCCTTCTACCAACGTCCATCAAACGTACAATGCATTGATAGGAACCGCAGTGATAGAGGTTCCTGTTAATGTTAGAAATGTCTGGTGGGAAGGCATTTCAAAATTTGGCAAGAGGCACATCCATCAGGGCAATGGAGTAATTTACTCCACCCCTCCCCTTAAATATAGATGCGGCCTTGGGTGAAGGGGTCCTGGACTGGGGTGGGCGACCCTACTTGCGCCACCCTTCCCATATATATGTATACATATACCTATATATATCCTGGGGCATTTTCCTTGGCAGCAACTAAACAAGCGGAATCTGATCCTACCTGATCCCGCCTGGGTGCAGCCTATTGTCCACGGGGCGGCAATGCTGTGAGTCTCCCCTGCCGCCAAACGACATCGCCGGCCGCAGTGGGGGGAGACTACAGCTCCCGTGAAGCTTAGCGGCATCAGTCCACTTCCGCCCACCAGCCGCCCGGAGGCGGTTCAAAAGCACAGGCTCCCTCGGTGGAGGGGGGGGCACTTTTCCTTGGCAGCAACTAAACAAGCGGAATCTGATCCTACCTGATCCCACCTGGGTGCAGCCTATTGTCCACGGGGCGGCAATGCTGTGAGTCTCCCCTGCCGCCAAACGACATCGCCGGCCGCAATGGGGGGAGAGTACAGCTCCCGTGAAGCTTAGCGACATCAGTCCACTTCCGCCCACCAGCGCGCCCGGAGGCGCTTCAAAAGCACAGGCTCTCTCCGCGTCGCGGGACGCACGCGGGCGCCGCCGGGCGAAGCCCGTCCAAGCCCGGAAAAGACTGGACTGGGCTTACTCTCTAACGCCCGTTAGAAGTCACCCTCAAGTTTGCCTGGACGTCAGATTTTGAGTAAGAGGTATTGTGGATGATAGCAGGAGGAATCTTATAAGACTGTTTATTGTGTGTTATGAGTAATTGACTGCATAACCCTTGGAAGCATGGGCAAATGGAAATATATGGAAGGAGGGGCCCAGCAGTCTAATACAAAGAAAGGGAAAAAGATTTAAAAAGCTATCGTTACCAGTTCAAATTGTACCCTGACCCGTATTGAAAATCTTGTCAGCGATTTTGAAGTTATCTTAGCACACAATACATCACAACATGAGGTGATTTCCACCCCCGATACAGAAGAGGCAGGCCAATACAGAGGGAAGGTGATTCCAGATATGTTTAAAAATCAAAAAGCATCTCTACCTATTTGCCTAGTGCATACCCAACCAGAGATTAGTTCTGTGCCTGCTCCACTTGGGCCATCAGGCCTTATAGACGATGAGCTATTGATTGCAGAAGACATTAATACTGATAAGGGGACTGCACCTTCAAGCCTAGGGGATATCACAATCCCATGTAGTAATAAATATGCCGTCTTGGAGGGGGAAACAGGTGATGTCCTACATGTAATCGCACAGGCGTCTAAGAGGGGTTTAGTTGAAAATGTGGCAGCTACATGCGTGGAAAGATCTGCGGGCTGCCCAAATTGTCTTAGTTCCACCAAGGTTATCATGTTAAAGCTAGAGAAACTCGAACAGGATATGGTGGATATCAGGAAATTGCTGGCGACATTATCCCAGAAGGGAATGTAGCTGTGATAAATAAAACTTTGTGCACTGGCAGCTCCACTCTAATACCATCCCCATTATCCCAATTATCGTCCCCCGTCCCTAGGCCCCCAGCTGAGGGCGAGTGCCTAAAGATTAGATCGTTGAGCACCAAATCTTGCCCCAAAACATACGCTGACACTATAAGATTGCAGGGTGCAGATTTATGTAATAAGCCCGGTACTTCAATTGTCCTACCGTCTAGTAATGGGAGGATGGAAAGAGACAGAATTATTAAGGGGAGGACAACCTTTTCATCTGTGTCCAACACCAAAAGAAGTTCTAATAACATAGTATATATGACTGGTGTCCCTAAAATGAACAATAAACAGGGTTTTGAATCCAGGGAATCCTTACATAATAAAGCCATTCATTGGCTCAGACATGTTAGGGGCTGCAGATCCATCATTAGAGAAGACTTGGTAAATGTTAAGAGATTGTCCCTACACAGTTCCAACAGTGACTGTATTGAAATCCAACTTAACACCCAAATTATGGCAGATGACTTGGTGAATTTGGAGTTTCGGTCCTCCCCGCCCAATCACTCTAGTATCCAGATTAGGCGTCTCCCCTTATTGTTCACTGTAGAGGTAGACGATGACTCAGGTCTCAATAGAACAGACTGACTAATAGGCGCCAACCACAGTCCTTATCAAGTTTTTGGGCCTGAGAATAACCCTGTGGTGAATATCCCCACGGTATTGAATGCTCATCTTATTGCTCCTAGTATGATCCCGCTAAACCAGACCATGAGTGAGGAAGGCGGGGTAGGGGAGGGCAAGTCTGGTATAATTCATATTCTCTCCTGGAACATTGCAGGTCTTAAGAAGAAACTGGCAATTCCCGATTGGCATGGTTTTATTAATAAATACGAGATCTGCATGTTCCAGGAGACTTGCAGCCTGGAACCCCTGTACATGTCTGGCTATTCCACCTTCTATATACCGGCCGTAACCCAAGGTGTGGGACGTCCTTCGGGGGGACTACACATTTGGGTCAAGATAGAACTGAACTTGGATATTGAAGTCCACAATGCCAACTCAGAAGATATTCTTCACTTATCTTTTAAAGGGCCATTGAATGGCACCAGAGTCGACCTTTTTAATGTGTACGCAAGAGGAGGTCCGTCTAACCAAAATTCTGTTACTATCTCCTCTTTGGAAAAGGCCCTAGCAGGTATCCCCCCACTCTCCAATATTATTTTGGGAGGTGATTTAAACTGTACATATGAACCTTTAAGTGAGGAAGATCTTTGGGGCGCTAGAGGGCGCCGAACCAAGATGGCCGCACAAGAGTGAGGCTCCCGCCAGACCGGGCACTTTCAAGATCCTTTCTGCCATCCTGACCAGGCTATCCTCTGCCTCACCTCCACGGCTGTATCCGCAGTGACCTACGCTGCTCCCCGATACCCTCCACGTCTCTGGAGCCGGCCGGAGTGCGGAGATACTCGCTGAAGTTCCCGCGGCCGAGGGTGAGGGCTCATCGACGGCCGGCGAGCTGCGGTAGGCGCGATCCACGAAAGCCCGGGGCTCCGGGGCCTTCGCGACTCTGGACGGCTCCGACTGGTGGGGCTGCAAAAGACGCCGGAGGATCGGCAGTAATCCCTACCTGGGACAGTTGCTTCGCAGCAGGCGTGCGGCGACATCTCTGAGGCTGGGCCGAACCGGGGGGCCCTTCGCCCGCTTGGCCTCCGCTGGCTGAGGCCTACACCCGAGGCTCACGCTCGCAGGCTGCCGCCGACCCCACTTTGGATATCCGAGCACTGGCTTGGGGGCTATCCTGCCCCTCCCCCTCCCCCACACGCATCTTCGTGGGGAGAGACACCTACCCGGGACCTGGCTGCCGGATCGCGCCGAGGGGGGCTTCGGAGCGTGGCCCCGTCGGCGCGTGCTGTCCTGCATTGACCGGCTGCGCGGTCTGGGGGGCCGCGACGTCTGCTCCCCCCTCATTGGCGACTGTGACTGCGGGCGTGGGGGGTTTGCGACTCCGAGGACGGGGGCTGCTTGGAACCCTTGACCCGCCATATACTACAGAGATCGCGTCCGTGCTTGACCGGCCATTCCTTGCTGCTGGCCTCCACTGGGCGGATTGTGGCCCACTATCTGCTATCCTGCGAGTGCGGGGCCCGGAGACTGCTGCCACCCCCCCCCCCCGTTACCGGCCTCCCTGGTCGTTCGCTCGCTTGGGGGCTGCCCCTGGACTGGCCGCCTCCCTCACTTCAGCGATCCTCGAGGCGGGCGTGAGTAGCCGCGCCACCCCTGTCCACTCGCGGTGCTGCGGCCTGGCTTAGACAGGGCCCCCTGCCTCGCCTGGACTGCTGGCGGGGTGACCTGGGCGGGTTCGTCCGCCGTGCGCCATGGGGCGCAACGACGCGCGACAGTCCAAGCTACCATTTGATGCCAAGAAGGCCCCCGCGCCGGCGTCCGAGCCTGGCCCACCCGCCGCTGTCCCTCCTGACGAGGACTGGAAATCTCTCCTGCTGGGATTAAAACAAAGCCTAACAACCATAGACTCTAAAATTGACACCATCACTACCAGGCTGGATGGTGTGGTGGCCAAACTGGAGCGGCACGATACCCGCATCAAGGAGACGGAGGACAGGATCTCCACACTGGAAGACGGCGCCGCCTCTTCAGGCCGACATGTTTCCCAAATGGATCGTCTCCTTAAGATCATTGCGGATAAGAATGAGGACCTAGAAGCGAGGTCCCGTCGCAACAACGTCCGCATCCTGGGCCTTGCGGAGACCACCAACACTGGGAAAATGGAGGTCTTCATCGAGAACCTGTTGGCCGACCTGTTCGGGCGGGAATCCTTCTCCCCTCACTTCATTGTGGAGAGAGCCCACAGGTCCCTTGCTGCCCGCCCCCCCCCGGCGGCCAGCCCCGGCCCATAATTGCACGCTTCCTTAATTATCGAGACCGGGATGTGGTGCTCAGACGTGCGCGAGAGATGGGAACAGTGCTCTACTGCAACACTACGCTGTCCTTCTTCCCCGATTTTACTGCATCGGTGCAGGAGGCCCGTCGGAAATTTGCTGGGGTAAAAAAGAAGCTGCAGGCCCGGGAGATTCCGTATGCAATGCTATACCCTGCTAAACTGAAGATCTCACACCAGGGCAAACAATTGTTCTTTCAGCAGCCGCAGCAGGTGGAGGACTTCCTCAGGCGGCAACGTGGAGATTCGGCTGGGGGGCTGCTGGGCCGCGGCCCTCTCGGACACCGTCGCCCTCACCGATGGAGCAGCAGGACTGAACATATCGGGGATGCTGTTCCCCCCTCTAACTCACACTGCTGTTGGGACAGCACTTGCCCGACTGGATCAACGTCACTCCTGGTGAGGTACCTCTCTTTGTTTAATGACAATATCACTTGACTTGGTCGTTGTTGTATTTTGTGCCCGGTCGCCCACCTCCGTCCCACTTTGAGGGCCTAGTGTGACTCTGGGTCCCCGTGGGTGCAAGTAGGGAGGTGGTTGGCAGGTCTGGCGCCCCTAGAGTACGATCCCCCCAATGGGCGCACCCCAAAGTACCCCTTTCCTCATCAAGGCAGGGGTAGTTGCTGTATTTTTTCTGTTTGTTGGGTTGGGTTGGATGGGAGGGGGAGGGGATGGGTGGGTACTGATTACCCGGCCAGTTGGGGTAGCCGGCGTGGGTGGTCGAATAATTCGATCCGCATCTGGATTAGCTGCCTCCTCAGTGCAGGGTGCGGGAGGACGGGTGGGGGGGGTAGTTCAATGGGGTTTTGTTATGGAGTTCGTTACTAAGTGCTACGAGCAATTGCAAGCTGTGAGAACATGCCACTTATGCCTTTACACGGGGGAATGGGGGACTTAACTGATGAGCGCCCTGCGCAGACCTTTCAGTTGCTTTCATGGAATGTGCGCGGGTTAAACAACCCGAGGAAGAAGAGGCAAGTCCTTAGCTACCTGACTCGGCAGGGAGTGTCCGTTGCCATGCTCCAGGAAACGCACCTACAACCGGGGACGACCCCCCCATTTGCGTCACGGTGGGCTACGAACAGGGTGTTCTCGTCATACTCGAGTTACGCGAGAGGTGTGACCATACTAGTGAGACCGGGGATGGGGTTTACATTGGCGGGTACTGAGGTGGACTCTGGGGGTCGGTACTGCATGGCTTGGGGGACACTACACTCGCATACGATATTGTTTGCCTGTTACTACGGCCCCAACACGGATGACCCTTCTGCACTCCTCACTATGTGGGGTAAGATTCAGTCCCTAGGTATTTCCCACATTATATTGGGGGGCAACTTCAACACTGCACTCAGGCCTGGGATGGACAGGTCACACCCGCAAGCGTCGCACTACACGCACACACAACGCGCGCTGTTGAACATAGTGGACGAGCACCGCTTAATTGATGCTTGGAGGCACTTTCACTCCACGCTCCGGCAGGGCTCCCACCACTCCGCAGTACATTCCACCTGGGCGCGTATTGACTACGTATTCCTTTCATCTGGCCTCTCCCCTTGGTTGAGTGGAGCACTCCATCTTGCTCGCACATTCTCTGACCACTCTCCGGTCCTTCTGTCCCTGCGTATTCCCCTCACGGTCTCCCCATACCTGAGTTGGCGACTGAATCCTGCACACCTCACAGACTCGGTGTTCCAAGCGGAACTTGAGCAAGACATAAAGGACTTTTTTGATCGAAATATAGATTCCGTTTCCAGCCTTACTACAGTCTGGGAGGCGTTCAAAGTTACCGTGAGAGGTTGGTGCATAGCTAAGGGAGGCGGGGTCCTTAAGTTTCTACGCGGAGAGTTAAGCAGGCTCGAGGCTGAACTCCGTCAGTTGGAGAACGAAATGGAGCGAAATGGGCGAGAGCCCGGCACAGCGGCACAGATGCGAGAGAAGCTAAATGAGTACACGGAAGCCGCAGCCAAGGAGAGTAAGTTTCTGGGGAGACCCTATGTCTCCCGAGTGTACGGCGAGGGCGACAGACCTGGCAGGGCATTAGCCTCTGCGACTCGCTCCCCTAGGTATAGCAACTATGTTGCTGCCTTGCTGGATGAGCATGGTACCCCGCAGCGGGATCTTGCTGACCAACTCAAGGTCCTCACGGATCACTACACTAGGCTATACTCCTCCCACAGGACCGCTCCGATAGTGTTGCATGATTACCTTGACGACACCGCGCTTGCATGGCTGGGCCCCACACAGCAGCAGTTCCTCCATCATACACTGGAACTAGATGAGATAACGGACGCAATTATGTCCATGAAGTCGGGAAAGGCGCCAGGGTCGGACGGGTTACCGATCGACTTCTACAAAGCCTACAAGCATGTGCTGGCCCCATTCTACAGCAGGTATACTACTCTTCATTAGAGGAGGGATCCCTGCCTGCCACGATGCGAGAGGCCCTCATAACGTCTTTGTTAAAACCTGGCAAGGCGCCGGAATATTGCGACTCCTACAGGCCCCTCTCGCTGTTAAATACAGACGTTAAAATATTAGCGAAGGTCCTGGCTACTCGCCTTAATCTCCTGATGGAGCGCCTCGTGCTCCCAGACCAAGCCGGGTTTGTTCCCAACCGTGCAACTTCTCATAATTTGCGCACTCTCCAGGCGGTGATACAGGATATTGACCCGAAGAGCGAGGCAGCCGCGGTATTTCTCGACGCCACTAAGGCGTTCGATTCCCTTGAGTGGGATTACCTCCTTGCCTTGCTGGAACGGATGGGCATGCCCTTCAATTTCCTGGACTGGATCCGACTGTTGTACTGCCGGCCTCAAGCAATGGTGCTGCTTAATGGTGCCCGCTCCCCCCCCTTCGCGATTCACAGGGGGACCCGACAGGGTTGTCCCCTCTCCCCGGTGCTGTTCGCACTTGCCATAGAGCCCTTAGCAGCCAAGCTTCGGCAGCATCATAATCACCGGTCTCTTATCTACCCTGAGCGCCAACTGCTCATTGCACTATATGCCGACGACATGACTCTTTATGTGCATAAGCCGCGCGAAAACTTGAACCCTTTGCTGCGGGAAGTCACTAAATTCGGGGCCATCTCGGGGATTCAGATAAACTGGACGAAGTCTGCCTTGTTCCCCTTGACGGACAACACTACACGGTTCCCTCTAGATTATCCCCTAGTGTGGGAGCAAGAGGAGATCAAATACCTGGGCATCCAGGTGACTAGAAATCGGGAAGCCCTGATTAGAGCCAACTACGGGACTGTTGTGGATAAACTCACGGACAAAGTCTCCCAATGGATCCGTCTCCCATTGTCAATGGCGGGACGGATCTCACTGATTAAAATGGTGGTCCTCCCCAAGCTGCTGTATCTCTTTACAAACATACCATACAGTCCTGGCGCTTATTTCTTTCGCGCCCTCAACTCCCAGCTATCTCGACTTATCTGGGGAGGCAAGCAGGCCCGACTCGGGCTGCGAACCCTTATGCTACCTTACCACCAAGGGGGGTTTGATGTCCCCAATTTCCAGCGATATTATGATTGCGCACAAGGTCACTTTGCCGCTTATTGGCTTCACCCCCCCCCCTTTATGGCTCACTTGGCAGTCGAAGATGGGTATATGAGGCCGGAACAACCTTCCGGATACTTGTACACGTCAGCCCGAATAGAACATAGAGACCCCACCACTGTCGACTGCACCGTCAGTGCCTGGAAACGACTGGCGGACCACATGGAAGTAAAATTCCTATACTCCCCACGTATGACCTTGGCCCACGATCCAAGGGTGAGTGTGGCCCGAGAGGAAATTGGCCGTAGAATGCTCGCAAAGCTTGCGGTGCACACCTGGGGAGACCTGTACCACCAGGGGAGTTTCCGCACGGCTACACACTTCTTCAGAGACACCACTCCTTCCGTTATGGATACCTTTCTCTACATTCGGCTCCGGCAAAATATCAAGGCAGTCACCCCTGACTTCCCCAGCGAGCCTGATACCATGGCGCCCCTACATGCCCTACTGCAGAAGGGGACTCCGACACATGTGGTTTCCATGTTATATACCCACGCGCAGGCTGCCCCGTCCCCCCCCACTCTCCGAGCGCGTAATGACTGGGATTGCGATCTGGGGGAGCCACTGTCGGATGCCCAGTCGGAGGAGAGCTGCTCCCATACCAGCGCGGTGACGGGAAATGCCCGCCTCCGCCTGGTTCATTTTAAATTTCTGCATCGCCTCTACTTTACACCCGCTAAATTACACCGCTTCGGACTCCGGGACAATGATTGCTGCCTGCGCTGCAGAAGGCCGGGGGCGGACTTCATGCATCTGGCGTGGTCCTGCCAGGCCGTTGCCGCCTATTGGGGGGAGGTGTTTACAGCTCTCACTGAAATGATTGGGGTAAGCATTGCTCCTTGTCCTAAGATTGCCCTGCTGGGCCACTCCAACACCGCGGTTAAGGCGCACCGGAAATTTTTCGCGATGGGCCTTCTGCTGGCAAAGCGCCATGTCGCTTGCAGGTGGGGGCGAGGACGAGCGCCTAAATTCAAAACCTGGCTGGATACGATGACAACTTGGCAGGAACAACTGCACAACTATTCGGACCTTCTACCTCACAAATCGCGCCCCAAGGACCTTTGGGGTCCCCTCACTGCGTATCTGCTAAAAATACAGTTCCCAGACGAGCCCACGACAGGCGCGAGTGGGGATGAGCCAGTGGAGGGTCGGTCTACCTCGCCGGCTCCAGCACCTAATCCACTACCAGCTGACGCCGATGTGGCCCCCTCCCTTCCCGCACTCCTTTAGTTCCCCATACATGCTACGCCGGCGCTCTCGCTACACTCGGCTGGCTTCACGCGTCCCGTAGAATCACCTAACACTCACGGGATATGCGGGCGGAGGGAGCTGCGAGCTTATAGTGTCCCCCCCCCACCCCCCCCACCCCACTACGGCATAGCATGCACGACACTACAGGAGGCAGCATCATGTCATGCTCTCTAATAGGGCCATTGCCATGCCCTCCCAGCTAACTAGACAGTGCCTTGGGGCGCGGGACGTCGGCACTCTGGTTGATGCCTGCGCGCCATGGCATGATACGCGATCCGCACAGCCAAGCGACACATCGCCATGGATGCCTCGGGCTGGGTGTGCTGGATCTCTGCTGGAAGGGCACAGTTTATGTAGCACTTGTTTGGTTCCGTTATTAAAGTTGAATGAAACCTCATGTTCCTCATACTGGATCACTTCATGCAGCTCTGATTGTCCACTACTACATGCCTACACAGTTCTGGTTCCTATGCTACGCGGCTGGCCCGTTTGGGTTGTAGGCGACATGCTGTGTAAACCAGAGATTGTTTTTCAGGATGTGTTCATCGATGCCCCCCCACTGCATGTTGTCGCTGCCGGCCTGATCATTCAGGATGTAGGCGTACAGCTGTGTACTGTTTCTTCATGCTCAATAAAGGTTTTTTTAAAAAAAAAAAAAAAAAAAAAAAAAAGTGAGGAAGATCTTTTAGGGACCCATGAGGAAGACATAAAATACTCCATTCCTACTCTAAATCTGAGTCCCATTAAGAGGTGGACGGTGAGGGCATTGCAGATCACTGCCCTTACTATGGAATTTAATCTTCGGGCACTAAACGGGAGAACTATTTCGGACCCCCATGGGGCTATGACCTTCAATAGATTAAATGGCCCATCACGCATTGATTATATCATCTTAGATATAAACTCATGGGGGTACGTGGTTGACATGAAGGTTAAGCAGATGCCAGATAGTGATCACAACCCACTTTGTGCAGACATTAGATGGCAAGTAAGGGAAAATACTACAAACGTTCATCTAGTTTCAAAAGCTTTGATCCCGACTAATTGTAATAGAAGGCTTAAATGGCATAAAGTGTCATGTCAAGAGGATATTTTATTTGGTATAGGTCTCCAAGTGTCCTCTAAGGCAGCAGAATTTGCTTTGTTTAATTCCACGCTTGTCGAGGAGAATAGTGCAGACTTTAGTAATTCCTATAAGGAACTTATAGAATGCATAGGCTCTCATTTTAAAACAATGGGGTCTAAGGGTGGGACAAAACAAGTAGTTAAAAGAGGTAAACCATGGTTTACTGTAGATTGTAGAGATCGGAGAAAGGCCATTTTATCAGCCTTACAGAAAAAAGATCCTGTAGCCGTAAGGTTGGCTAGACAAGATTATAGAAAATCTATAGAAGCTGCCAAACGGGTTTGGGAGGAGGATCATTGGCAGGAACTAAAGAAGGCGGCATTTTCAAAAGACTCTAGTGCTTTCTGGACCTTAATAAATCAATTAACTAAAAGAGGTTCAGATCCTATCCCTAATAATATAACTGAGCAGCAATGGTTTATGCATTTTTCAAATCTTTACTGCAGTGAGGTAGGGTCTGAACAATCCTTGACTGTCTGTTTAGACCCCGAGTCAGTACTTATGCAGTCTGAACCAATTGATTTTTTTACACTTTTGGAGGTACAGACAGCTATTAAAAGTATAGCACGTGGGAAGGCTGCAGGCCCGGATGGGCTGCCAGGAGATTTAATTCTTCATGATCCCATAGCATGGGCAAACCTCATCCTCCATTTGATGAATTTATTGTTAAAGGGCCATGCAGTTCCAGATTCTTGGAAGGGAGCGGAGGTAGTCACAATTCACAAGAAGGGGGCGAGAGAGGACCCTACCAACTACAGACCAATAAGTCTAATTGATGTCATTCAAAAGGTGGTTGGCAGGGTTCTTATCTCCAGAATGGGGACCTGGCTAGAAGAGGGGAACATTTTAACACATTTACAAGCGGGTTTCAGACAGAAAATAGGTACCATGGACCAAGTATTTAGATTTACAGCCACTTACTGGAAGACCGTTTTAATTAGTAAGGGGTCCCTGTATTTGGCCTTCATCGACCTCAAAACGGCTTTTGATCTTGTTCCCCGGGTCAAACTGTGGCAAGTATTGCACGATATGGGCCTTCCGCGATATCTCCTGGAACTCATTAAAAGATTGCATGATGGCACGTATGCGAGAATCAGATGGGGGAATGAAGGACAGTTGACAGAGAGAATACCTGTGCAGAGGGGGGTCCGCCAGGGTTGTGTGATGGCCCCGACTTTGTTCTCCCTCTTTATAAATGGGGTGGCAGACCATTTGAGGGAGGACCCAGCGGATGCCCCCGCCCTGGCAGGGGAAAAAATACCCACCCTCCTCTTCGCAGATGACACCCTCCTTATGTCCAAAACTCCCTCTGGTCTCCAGAAACTTCTTGATAGGTTTAGTGCCTTTTGTGAAGATCGTGGTCTTACAGTCAACACTACCAAAACCAAATTGATGGTTCTGTCTAGAAACAAAAAATCTAGGAAAATCAATATTGCACTAAATGGCACTTTATTGGAAGAAGTTGATGCATTTGATCACCTAGGGGTCAGGATAAACTGTAAAATGAAGTGGGATTCACACATCGCTAAGATGTTGCTAAACTTTAAGAGAGTGACAGGAGCAATTGCTAGAGACCATCGCTTGACCTCTAGTAAACCCATTAGCCCTGTTTTAGCAGTCTATGAGGGTAAGGCATTATCCGCTGCAACTTATGGCTCTGAACTGTGGGGATCTGAAAGAGTCACTGACTTAGTTACAGCGGAGCATAAATTTATGAGAGAGCTAGTGGGTCTCCCAGTCTCTACCCCCATTAAACCATTACTTCATGACCTGGGACGACGCTCAATCAAAGACATTCTCGACCTTCGGCCTTTACTTTTCTGGGTTCGCCTTAGAAGGACGCCAGAGCTTAGCAACTATGCTGCAGTCCTTGATGAACTTATTGATCTAAATGGCTCTGGGGTGATTCCTTGGCTGAAAAACTTAAGGGACCTGGTAATTAACCTGAGGTTAAAAGAAGAATGGCTATCACAGCAGCCCCCGCCGAAAGACACCATCAAAAAATTGTACTGGGCGAGGATAGAAGCAAGGGACTTGGGAAACCCCAACTGGGGTACACTAACTGATCAATTTTTGACCCATAAGCCAGTAACGAAGCTGGAATCGTTCCTTGATTTTATCTCTACACCAAGAGATAGATTTTTGTTTCTTAAAATGAGGTATGGCACGCTACCCCTGAATGTTTTTACTAGTAGCTGGAAAAATTTTAAGCACCACCAAGTAGGTTGTCCGGGGTGCTCTAATCCAACTGAATCATTGGGCCACTTCCTGTTTGCCTGTAGGGCATACAGGGGGGCCAGGAAAAAATGGTTAAGCCCAGTTTGTAGAAAATTGGGAACAAGGCGGTGTTCAGAGGCCCTTCGCATCCTGACAACAGATACTACATCCTTGATGGTAATTTGTGGGGTTGCTAAATTTCTGGGGAAAGCGTGGCAAATACGAACTAAGCTTGTTCAATTGAGTACCGGGTAGACTGTTAAAATGTGTAACTGTGCCGTTTTATGAATTAGCACTTTCTTAATTAACATCTTTTGGCCGTGATTACAGCTCCCCGGGCTTGTTGTCCTTTTTATTTATAATCATGAATTTTAGGAAAACTTATTTTAAATGTTCCTTTTTAGTGTGTATTGTATACTGTTTTTAGCAAATTATATCAAATTATGATGAAATTGTAGTTAGTGAATTTAATTCGATTTATGATGTATTTGTATTTACTTTTATGATACCTTGCTATCGAATAAAGTATTACAACAATATATATATTAAAACTTCGCTCTTTAATATCCATTCAGCAGATGAAAGAACACTGACTCCTATTTAATAGGAGTCCGTGTTCGTTCATCTGCAGAATATTGATACCCAGACGGCTTCCTCGGTAATCACGGACGCCCTCTCTAACCAGGGCCGAGCGCCAGGGAGTCAAGTTCGGCGGTTTGTCAGAATCTATATATATATATACAAAAATGGCGACTCATTTTTTTTTTTTTTTAATTATGATGATCCCACTTGACCCCTGTGGTATTGCAGCAAACTTTGCATCTTTTTTTGTTTTGTGCCCCAGGGGGTTCCCTCCGGGTCCTACTAATAGGGCTCGGGGAGCAGAGCATCCCTACCTTGCCCACTTATATATATATTTTTTTAACGCTCAGGACGGGGGACTACGTCCCTGAGTCCTGTAATAGCTGCCAGCAACATTTTTTTCATGTTGCTGGCAGCAAATTAGAGTGCTCTCTCTCGCAGGAGTCATGGGAACGAGATGGCCCAAGGGGAAAAAAGCTTCCTTAGCCTGTTTTTAAACTGGTGATCTTGCAAGAGTACCTCGAGCCCAACAGCTCAGCTATACAAGTATTTGTGGCCCTTTATTTTTCGAAAACTACTACTGAACGGATTTACACCCAACCACAAAAAGCACGCTTTCAGGACCAAGATCTAGCTTCCTGAAAAATTTGATGTAATTCTGTTCAGCAGTTTTGCACATGTGCTGTTCAAAAAAGTGTATAGAAAATGCATTGGGATGTTGTGTTTTAGGACCCAGCCTTTTTTTCTGCCCCTGCTTGACAGGTCACCCCAAAGCTTTCCATGCATACACTAGGCAAAAAGGAGAAATGTTTTGAAAAGTTTAGTGGAGATTCGTAAAAACGGCACCAAAGTTATTTGTGACACAAAAAATGCATTTCCTATGGAAATGCTGGCCTAACTACAACTACAGAGTGGCGACTACCACTAGTTGATATAGATATATAGATTTATATATATCTTATTACCCAGTGGTGGTGGCAAGAGTTCGTCAAATCTAATTTAAAAAATAGAGTGTTCTGATTGGCCTAGGGAGCTTTTTGCCCTGTGATCAGCTCACTCCTGAAGGGGTGAGACTCCAGTAGGAGCAAGTGCTTTAATTGACTGCCAGCAACATGGAGTAAAGTTCTGCCGGCAGCCATTACAGGATTCGGGCCCTTAATCCCCTGTCCTGTAATAAATAAATATTTTTATAAACACATAAGGGGCAGGTTAGGGATACCCTGCCTTCCTAGCACTTGTGGGGGGTACCAGAGGGACCTCTTCTTGAACCAATAATGAGAAAAGGTAGCAGTTTTTGCTGTGTTCCTACAGGACTCCCACTGGATTGTGAAAAATGAACCAAAAAGGCCGCAAGCCATTTTGTGTTTATTATCTGGGGAGGGGGCGTGAGTGGGGGCCTTCCTCTCTGAGCCCATTTTAGGCCTCAGGGACCCCACCTTCCTTCCATGACCAACTTGTAAAAACGGGGAGGAGGAGCACAGCTTGGAGCATCTAAATGCCTCCTGGGGCTGAATAGTATGAAGGGGAGGGAAGCATTAAGGACCCGGTGACCCCATCCACAGAGACCAATGCTTCATAAAAGGGGAGGGGGCACATGGCCTAACTCTCAGAACCCCCTAAGGCCACAGGACTCCATCCCTCGGGCCCTGACTTTCACTAGAAAGGGGAGGGGGCAGACATGGCTCCCCCCAAACCACTTAAGGCCCCAAGTACCCTATCCCCCAGGGCCTGGCTCCACTAATTGTGTCCCAGGGTGCACACTCCTGGTACACACCTGCCCTGGCTGACCAAGAATGGGCATGGACTTGCCAGCTACTACCCGGCGGGAGTGGCAAAAATGTTTGTTAGACCTGGCACCTTGGCGTGAGTCTCCCTTCCTCTTTTTGTCGCTGTGCCTCATGTGTTTTTATGGTGTTGGCCGCTCAGCGCGCTGTGCCACTGCCAACCAGTGTCGCGGTGCGAGTGCTCCCTTGTAAATTATATATGTTGGTTGGATTCCATGATTGGATTGTTTGATTTACTATCAGACCCCAGTAAAGTGCGCCAGGAGCGCCAGGGCATGTAAATGCAAACACCTGCTGGTGGGCTTGCAGCACGGGTTGTGCCCCCCACAGAAGCGGCCGGTAAAATATGTCTAAGGTCTGCCATCGCAGAACCTGCGTGCAGTCTGGTACTGACATGCTGACTGGCAAGTGCCCACACTTGCCGGTCCCTAAAACCTTCCCTTAGCTGCATGTTAGTCACCCCTCTGGTAGGCCCACGGGCAGGGTGCGTTGTGAGCCTAAGGTAGGACAAGCCTAGATGCGTGGCATGTCCTAGTAGTGAATTACCGCCATCTTGTTGTTCACTACTGCAAGGCTACCCTGTTCTCATAGGCCAGTATGGGCGGCCTGGATTGTTACACCCTATGATCCTAACCGACCCAGGGAACATGGTAGGAGATCGAGTTTAGTATGCCTGAACTCGGAATAATAAGGTACATCTTTTCGCAAGGTTTATTTTAATATTCCGGGTTTGCAAATGCCGCTTTTAGAAAGCTGGCCTTTGCTTGCCTAAACATTTCAGCCCGCCTCTGCGTGATGTGTATCTAATGTCTGGCTGGTGTGAGTGACAGGGCTGGGGGAACCCAGATGGGCAGGGCTAGGTAGCCTGGTGGTGAATAGGACGATCGACAGGTAGATGGGTGGGAGGAGTGCTCCTAGGCTCTGAATAGGACAGTGCTCTGCCACCTCAATGCCGGCTCCGCCCCCTGTGGAGCGTCTGAGGACTCTGCCCTGCACTCTGAAAGAAGAAGCCTGCATCGCGTAAACAAAGTGCTCAGAAACCGGACTGGACTAGGCAAAGGACCCCCTGGCCTGGGAGAACAAAAGATTTGCTGTATAAATGTAGGAGCCCTGCTCCTAAGAAACTAGATCCGCTTTTGACCAAGAAGAATCTCTGCCTGAGGAGGAGGCACAGGGAAAGCTGTAGGAGGAAGACTGTCCCTATCCTGGGGGATTGGCCTGCAGTGGTGACCTTGCTGCCAAAGGGGAGAAGAGAAACTGTTGCTAAAGACTTTGCTTTATTTTTACTTTCAAGACTTGTGCTTTTCCGAAACGATCTCCAAGGGCTTGGAACTGAGCTTGTCCCCTGAACTGAGCCCCAGGACCATTGGGCTCTACCTGATCTTCACTCGCCTGCTGCTGGACTGTGGTGTCCTTTCCCTCGCCGGAGCTGTGTCCCTTGTGCCCCAGTCCCTCCCTGCGCCGTGACCAGGACTGCTTAGCCGCCCCCGCCTTGGGAAGAGCCTCGCTTGATCGGAGCCGCTCCCCCTACGCTGTGCTGGGCTGCCCCTGTCACCTCGCTCGCTGGAGGCTCACTGTGCACCTTCACCCTCCTGCCGGAATCGGCGTTGTGAGCATCTCCAAGCCTCGGACGGCCCGGACGTATCTGCGTGCCCGGCTGCCCCGCTTTGTTCACCCGCCACCTGCAACACCCGCTCTTGTCGTGAGCCTGAAGATCAGACCCCCATCGTGAAGTGTGGGAGCCCCGGACGCCGCCTCGCCCTTCTGTCGAAGAGCCGCTGAAATCCCGCACCCGCCTTTGCGTCAAGAAACAAGGTACTGTACTTATGAACTCGACCGCGAGCTCGCATCGGATCCAGGGTCCGCAACGTTCTGATTTCCCTGTCATCTGCCGTGTGCTTCCCGGTCACCGCTTCAGCACGAAGTGCGCTGAGACCTACAGTTACCTTGTGCCCGCCTAAAAGAACTTTCCGTAACAAAGAGAACTTTACCGTATTCCTAAGAATTGTGGCCCCATCAGTTCAACGTTACTGGGCCTTGTATTTGAATCTGCTGAATCTACATAAAAGCTTATTTTTATATACTACCTGATTGGTGTCCGTTTGTGGTGCATGCAAGGGGTTTACTGTATGTGGAATTGCATTTGCTTAACCGTGTACGCCTGAGACTTAGCCTAGACTGCTCGCGCCACGCACCTAGAGGGTGAGCAGGAGTTATTCTGGGGAGTCATCCTTCGCCCTGACAAGAAGTAAAGGGTCCCTGCTTGTTGTGGGTTCACACCTCCGTCAACCGGAGCCCCCTCATTTCTAACATTGGTGGCAGCGGTGAGGATCTACGGATTTGCATTTGTGGTTTACGTATAGTGAATCACTGAATCTTGCTTGGTGAGAGCAGACATTTGTTTCCCTACTCATGCTCTTGCAGGCAGGGAAGCATACATTGCTACTACCGGTGAGAGCAGAAGAAAATACCTGCTTCTGCCGGGCAGAAGCAATTCCGGCTCCCACTGCATCCAGCATGGTTGAATGCCGAGAGCCAACAGGGCCAAGGGGGCCCTGGGGCTTCCCCCTGCGGCTCCTTATGTAGTGGGGCATTGGGTCTTCAGGGTCTTAAGAAGATTAGGAAGGGAGGGCCGCGCGGTATCCCTCCTCTTTTTAAAAATATTACCCCTGAGGGATGGCATTTTCAAGGCCTCTTTGAGGCTCTGGGAGGGGGCCATGTGACCCCTCCCCTTTTTAACACCTTGACCGCGGCACGAATTCCGCCACAGTGCTGGTGATTTATTGAGTGGGCGGGGTTTGGACCACCCCCGGCCATCCTAACCCCGCCCACTGTGACATCGGACGGCCCCGGGCCGTCCGACGCATGGAAGGGGTTAAAACATTGGTTCTGGGGGTTGGGGTTCCCAGGGCCTTAAAGACTCGGAGAGTGGGGCTGGCTGCCTTCCTCCCCTTTTTTAAATATTAGCCCTGGTGGATTGTGTTCTCGGGCCTTATTTGGAGAGCTAACTATAACTAATTAATTTTTGTGGTTTTTCAGTTCAAAATGTTACGTTGTCACTGACATTTTCCCCTAACTACAACATCACTTTAATTTTTGTTTGTTCAGTAAATATATCTACAATCACCCACATGAACACGCACACACACACACACACACACACACATATATATACACACACACATATAAATATGTATAAGATATATTAACAGATATGTAAAGTGAGATAAAAACTGTGTAATATGGGATAATGTTATATGTTTCCCATAAATATTTTTTTGTGGCATAACAGCCTTAGCTGCAGACTTTGGAGCTGGGGATGCAGGTTCAAGTCTCGGCTTTGGCTCAACATACTGTGATTCTGGGCAAATCACTTAATCTCCCCGTGCCTATGGACAGCGCCTATAGACCCTCACGCGCTATACAAATCCAAGTATTATTATTATTTTGGGGTAGTTATCTTGTTGAAATCTATTTTCTTGAAATGCTTTGGGTCAACATCCTGTGATTCCGGATGAATCACTTAATCCCCCCGTGCCTATGGACAGTGCCTAGCGACCCTAACGGGTGATTCGCCAAGTATTATTATTATTTTATTATTATTTTGGGGTAGTTATCTTGTAAAATCAATTTTTTTTTATTAAAGTGACGCTAACTCTGGCCACTAATACAGTTTATTGCTCAGATTTTCATTCCTTTCTAGAAGATATTGTTTATAAAACAATGGACAATGGTGAGGACAAGGGGATTTATGTGATTCTGTGGCTGTAGCATTGACTTTGTTATTATGGTTTTACCACACGTGCCAGATAATTCGCCACATAATTTGCACATTTCACAAACATTTTTTCTAGCTCAAATAGATGAAAATAACACTGCCAAGTGTGGTATAATTAGCATTTTTGCCTCATAATTTAGATACTTAGCCATATAATTTGGTCCTCATGCCACACAATCCTAATATCCTGGAGCGGATTAGGCCTCTCATTATGATAAAGAAATCTGAATTTCACAGGGAACCATGAAATATTTCTTAAATTTCACAGTCCCTTGCGATACCGATTCTGTCCTTCATATAGTTTGCAGTTTCCCAGTTTCCCTTCACCTATGACCATACAGAAATTTTTATCTTGTGACTGTTAACTGGTGATAAATCCCAAAATACCACTTTGTCTCAAGTACAGTTAACCTGTGTGGCTGCAGGAACTCAATAACATATTCCTTTGCCATCAGTGTTACATGGCCAGCTCATAGGGACTATGAAAAACATGTCACACAGAGAACAAGTGTAGTAAATGAGCCACACCCATTCAGCAACAGCGGGGTAAGAGTGTGGTATTCAGCTGGTGGTGCATTGTGGGGCACCGTTTTGCAAATATATTTCTAAAGTATGGTGTGCTAGCCCATTGTCATTTTCAAACAGGACATTTTCCATTGAAATGGCAGGGGCATTCTTTAAACCAAGGGGCATAACAGTGAACTGATAGTGCCCATCAGGTGTGAAGAATGCTGTTTTCTCTTTTGCTCCTGGGGCCATGCCAATCTGTCAGTACCCTGCAGTTAAGTCAAAGGTACTTAGAATTTTGGCTGCCCCTAATTTATCTATCAACTCATCTGCTCTTGGGATAGGGTGAGAATCTGTCTTGGTGACAGAGTTGAGTCCTCTATAGTCCACACAGAACCTCGTTTCTCTCTTTTCACCCTGTGGGCGAGGTTTGGGGACCAGAACCACTGGGTTGGCCCAGGGGCTCTCAGAGGGTTCAATAACCCCTAACTCCAGCATCTTGCTGACTTCAGCTTTGATGCTTTCCTTGACTTGGTCTGACTGTTGATAGATCTTGTTTTTGACAGGTGCACTGTCACCAGTGTCCACTTCATGGGTACACTAGTTTGTCAGACCAGGGGTCAGGGAAAAGAGCTTAGCATACTGTTGCAAGACTTGCTTGCAGTCAGTCTGCTGTTGGGCAGAGAGGGTGTCTGAAAAGAAAACTCCATCCACTAACCCATCATTTGGGCTGTAGGAGAGGAGATCAGGGAGAGGTTCACTCTCTGCTTCCTGTTCCTCATCCTTTACCATCCGCATGGTGATGTCAGCCCTGTCATTGTAGAGCTTGAGGCGGTTCACATGGATAACCCTTTTGGGTGTCCTGCTTGTGCCCAGGTCAACTAAGTAGGTGACCTCACTCTTTTTCTGTAGGATAGGGTAAGGGCCACTCCTGTCCTGGAGTGCCCTTTGGGCCAGTGGCTCCAAAATCCATACCCTTTGCCCAGGTTGAAATTCAACCAGTGCAGCTTTTTGATCATACCAGTGCTTCTGAAGCTCCTGGCTTGCCCCAAGATGTTTGGATGCCTTTTCCATGTACTCAGCCATTCTGGACCTTAGGCCTAGCACATAGTCCACAATATATTGTTAGGGTTCTTGGTGAGGCCTCTCCCAATCCTCTTTCACAAGACAGAGTGGTCCCCTCACAGGAGGACCAAACAGAAGTTCAAAGGGGAAACCCTACTCCCTTTTGTGGCACTTCTCTGTAAACGAAAAGCAGGCATGGCAAAAGGACATCCCATCTCCTCTTGAGCTTTTCAGGGAGTCCCATGATCATGCATTTCAATGTCTTGTTGAATCTCTCAACAAGGCCATTGGTTTGTGGGTGATATGGTGTAGTAAACTTGTACTGCACTCCGCACTCCTTCCACGTTTTAGGTAAGCAGACATGAAGTTAGAACCTCTGTCTGAAACCACCTCCTTAGGAAACCCTACCCTGGTATAGACACCAATGAGGGCCCTGGCTACTGCAGGAGATGTAGTAGTCATAAGTGGAATTGCTTCAGGGTACCTAGTAGCATGATCCACTACCACTAGAATTAATTTGTTCCCTGAGGCTGTGGGTGGTTCAAGTGGACCCACTACGTCCACACCCACCCTTTCAAAGGGAACCCCCACCACAGGTAGTTGTATCAGGGAGGCCTTTGGGTGGCCACCTGTCTTGCTACTGGCTTGACAGTAGGGGTGGGCGGAATTTGCGTAATCGCGTTACGCAAATCTCCGCGAAATGGTAAAAAATCTCCGCGAACACGCAGAAATTCCGCGAACACGTGGAATTGCTTGTTCGCGATGCTTTTTTCCTGTTCACAGTTGCTGATTGCGTGCTCGGGGAGAAATATCTCGCGAACACGCATTTTGAGAACGCGAACAAGAAAAAATTTCGCGAAGTCGCGGAAAGCAGCATTTTGGGCAATTTCGCGTTCTCCGCGGAACGCGAAATTACCGAAATTCCGCAAATTCCGCGACCGGAACAGAATTTACCGCCCAGGCCTACTTGACAGGTAACAGAGGAGCTGACAAACTCCTTCACCTTTTGGTGCATCTGGGGCCAGTAAAAGTGGCTAACTAGCCTTTCCCAAGTTTTGGTTTGGCCCAGATGTCCAGCTTGGGGATGTCATGAGATAAAGTTAGGAGTAACTCCCTGTACTTCTGTGGCACTGCCACCCTCCTGGTGGCTGCAGGATTGGGGTCTCTTGCCTCAGTGTACAGTAATCCTTCTTCCCAATAAACTCTGTGGGTACCACTGGCATCTCCCTTTTCCTATGCAGCAGCTTGCTGCCCCCTGCACAGCTCTTCCCTAGAGGGTCCCCCTGGGCCCAAGAGTTCAACCTGGTAAGGGTCAAGCTCCATGGACTCAGTTCCCTCTGGGATGTCCAAGTCCTCTCCCCGAGGAGAGGGGTCCTGATCCTTTAGCTGTACAGAAGCTGGTTCCCCAGTCTTCATACCTTTTCTCTTGGTAGGTTGGTCCAGTCTTTCAGGCTCCAACACTTTTTCACCTTGCCTTTTGCTCTATGCTCTTGATTTTACACACTCAATCTCACGGATTTCCAGCATTGCTGCATGGGTTTTTAATTCAACCTCAACCCAGGCGGAGGTTTCCAGGTCGTTGCCAAGCAGACATGCAGGTGGGAGCTTTGGAGAGACCACTACCTGTTTCAGGCCAGTAAGCCCCCCCCCCCCAGTCTAATGTCACCATAGCCATTGCATGGTTAGTTGTAACACTGTCAGCATTGGTGACTCGGTTAGTACGCCCAATCAAATATTGCTCAGGGGAAACCAGTGTGTCTCTCACCATAGTGCCACTGGAACCTTTATCCTCAGAGCTTCTATCCTAGTTCCATTGATCCAAAGGTACTGTAAGTATTTCTTTAAGTTGGGTGGCCACACAGCTACAGTGGCAAACTCAACTTCCCCCTCTGAAACTAGAACTGCTTCAGTGTGCATCCTGATTTGCTCTGGGCACACTGCTGATCCCATCTGTAGACTTGCTACCCCAGAAGTAGCTGTACTTGTTGAACTAGGGGCTTTGTTGTACGGGCAAGACTTGTCTACAGTTAAGTGTCCCAACTTTTTACAGTTGTTACACCAGGCCTTTGAAGGATCATAGTTCTTTCCCTATAGGGCTGTGGAGTATAGGGAGTAGTTTGGGACCCACCCCCCGTGCAGGTGTTTTGGGACCCTTTGGAAGTCTCAGACTTTTTATCTTAGGGATTCTCACCACCTTTCTCCTGGGGAGGTTTTGTAACCACTTTCTTCTAGTCACCCCGAGTGGTTGTCCTTGTCACCCTAGTCTTGACCCAGTGGTCTGCCTTCTTTCCCAATTCTTGGGTAGAAATTAGACCTAGGTCTACCAAATGCTGATGTAACTTTTTATCTGTGAAACTACTTAATATATGTTCCTTCATAAACAAATTGTAGAGTAAAGGTTATAATGGGCCAGATGTATCAAGCATTTTTTCAATTACAAACAGACCGGAAAAATGCATTTTGATATGTATACTTTCCAAATTGCAATTTGGTAACGTTAACAAATGCCGATTCGGTGTTAGGAAGAGGCGTGTTTAGGGCGTCCCTTCCTAAAACCGAATCGCAGTCGTATGTGGGAATGTTTAGTGACTGAAATGTGGTCGCTAAACATTCGCATTTTACACCTACTTCAAGTAGGTGGTAACCCATTTGAAAATGGAAAGGGGTCCTCAAGGGACCCCTTACCCTTCGTGAATATCTGTAAAAACGTTTTTTAAGAACAGGCAGTGGTCCCCGCGACCACTGTCTGCTCTTAAAAAATGCATAGAACACTTTTTCTTTTTCTTTTATAAGTGCATCCTATTTTCCTTTAGGAAAAATGGGCTGCATTTAAAAAAAAAAATGTATTGCTTTATTTAAAAGTCCTCACAGACATGGTGGTCTGCTGAGCTTGGCAGGGCAGCATGGCTGTGATTTTAGCGAATCCTAATGGGTCTCAAATTACAACCTACCTCATTAAAATTCGATTTGTGACCCACTAGCAATCGCTAAATAAAACTGAGTTTCATACATTAGGAAAAGCGATGACCTAATTGCGATTTGCAGCGGATCGCAATTAGGTCATTGCTATTCCCACTATTGATACATGTGGCTCAACATTCCTAAAATATTTATACTTACTAGAGAATATTTTTGTACATTTGAACTCGCCCAGTGCTCTATCCTGTGACCCTTGCCTTTCTCTACACCTTCTCCCTTAGTACAATCATCTCTTTTGGGTTTTCCTACCCCGTTTCGGAGGAGTAAATGAAAATGTTTTTCTCCTTCCCAAGTTTCTCATCCCTTCTGCAGTCTTGAGGTTGGTTTGCTTCCATTTGTCCCTGGATGGCCTTCTTATCCCTCTGGCTTAACTCTGCGAAAACATAAGTCCTGCCCCTTCCCTCTTCACTTCTGTCTCCTCTCCTAGACATGTCTGCTGCCCACAGACGTGCTCGGCGCTCTCATAGTAGCTGAACCTCTAGATCTGCTCTCCCACCCTCCATCCATATGGAAGCTTTGATCACAACCTCTGCATGCCGTCCAGGTGGCTTCTCCTTGTTTTTTCTGTATCACCACAAGTCCCACATATTGTCTTAGAGACTGTCATTTTTGCTGACTTTATGTTCTAAGAGCCTAATCGAAATGTCACTCTATGTTCAAATAAAAAAAAAACAATAATAATGTAAGTACTTCTACAATACATGTATACTAAATACCTCCTTTGGTTTCTACGTTATAATTAAAATGTGGCAGAATTCGGTCATGTTAATTTCAATTTTTGTTATGGAATATGCAGCCAACATTTCTCAGTGTCGCCTGCTGAACGAAAGAATACATTTTTGACATGAACACAATATCAGCAAATCCTTCTGAGACGCTCTTTTTGCGCCTTTACTTTGCGCCCTGCACACTGCTGGCTCTTTGCTGGGCACTGGAGCCGACAATCTGGTCCCCTCAGAGCGATGGCTCCACGTCTGAGGTCGGCACACTGAAATAGAACAGCCTGCAGCTTAGAGATCTGATCTACCAGAAATCTCCTCCAACTGCAGCCATATGGATCATTAGTTGGAGTTTATTTGAATGCATAGGAATTTCTGAGCAATGATGCACATATATATATCCAAGACACTATGTATATATATATATATATATATATATATATATATATATATATATATATATATATATATATATATATATTATATATATATATATATATATCACTACCAAGGCTCACTAAGAAATAGAAGCAAGTCGGACACAGCTCCGGAATTAGACATCAGCATTTAATAGAGCTTGGCAGCGCTTGCATGCAGTCCGTGAAACGCTATGGCAGACGCGTTTTTGGCCGGAATGGCCGTCTTCAGTGCCGGTCTCAACGGCTGACAGCTTTACCATTAAGTGAGAGTCCACTCCTTAAAAACAGTCTCTCAGCTCCTCCTTCATGACCAGGTGGAAATCATTAATGCCGCTGGGTTCAGGTGAGCTGCATGCTGGAACTCGTAGTACAGCGTGGTGCCTAAAACAGTGGTATAGGCTCCCAAACAATCAAGTGATGCCCCAAAATTCATGGCGCTGAGATACACGTTACCGCAGCCTTCCTGACTAAGTTGATACTGCTCTTGCTGATGTCGTAATCCTTATCAGGCAGCTCTTCTCTCGCCGCCTCCTCTCTCCCCTCGCGCTCATCACAGTCTTGGTGGCAGTAGTTTCTGCGTGGGGGGGCACCGCGTGTACACTCCTCGTGTTACACCAAAATATTTTGCTGAAGACGCGGTGCTCCTGACCGGGAGGGCGTGTCCTTGTGCCGGACTCAGCAAGCCGGCTATACTCCACTACCAAGGCTCACTAAGAAATAGAAGCAAGTCGGACACAGCTCCGGAATTAGACATCAGCATTTAATAGAGCTTGGCAGCGCTTGCATGCAGTCCGTGAAACGCTATGGCAGACGCGTTTCTGGCCGGAATGGCCGTCTTCAGTGCCGGTCTCAACGGCTGCCAGCTTTACCATTAAGTGAGAGTCCACTCCTTAAAAACAGTCTCTCAGCTCCTCCTTCATGACCAGGTGGAAATCATTAATGCCGCTGGGTTCAGGTGAGCTGCATGCTGGAACTCGTAGTACAGCGTGGTGCCTAAAACAGTGGTATAGGCTCCCAAACAATCAAGTGATGCCCCAAAATTCATGGCGCTGAGATACACGTTACCGCAGCCTTCCTGACTAAGTTGATACTGCTCTTGCTGATGTCGTAATCCTTATCAGGCAGCTCTTCTCTCGCCGCCTCCTCTCTCCCCTCGCGCTCATCACAGCCTTGGTGGCAGTAGTTTCTGCTTGGGGGGGCACCGCGTGTACACTCCTCGTGTTACACCAAAATATTTTGCTGAAGACGCGGTGCTCCTGACCGGGAGGGCGTGTCCTTGTGCCGGACTCAGCAAGCCGGCTATACTCCACTACCAAGGCTCACTAAGAAATAGAAGCAAGTCGGACACAGCTCCGGAATTAGACATCAGCATTTAATAGAGCTTGGCAGCGCTTGCATGCAGTCCGTGAAACGCTATGGCAGACGCGTTTCTGGCCGGAATGGCCGTCTTCAGTGCCGGTCTCAACGGCTGACAGCTTTACCATTAAGTGAGAGTCCACTCCTTAAAAACAGTCTCTCAGCTCCTCCTTCATGACCAGGTGGAAATCATTAATGCCGCTGGGTTCAGGTGAGCTGCATGCTGGAACTCGTAGTACAGCGTGGTGCCTAAAACAGTGGTATAGGCTCCCAAACAATCAAGTGATGCCCCAAAATTCATGGCGCTGAGATACACGTTACCGCAGCCTTCCTGACTAAGTTGATACTGCTCTTGCTGATGTCGTAATCCTTATCAGGCAGCTCTTCTCTCGCCGCCTCCTCTCTCCCCTCACGCTCATCACAGCCTTGGTGGCAGTAGTTTCTGCTTGGGGGGGCACCGCGTGTACACTCCTCGTGTTACACCAAAATATTTTGCTGAAGACGCGGTGCTCCTGACCGGGAGGGCGTGTCCTTGTGCCGGACTCAGCAAGCCGGCTATACTCCACTACCAAGGCTCACTAAGAAATAGAAGCAAGTCGGACACAGCTCCGGAATTAGACATCAGCATTTAATAGAGCTTGGCAGCGCTTGCATGCAGTCCGTGAAATGCTATGGCAGACGCGTTTCTGGCCGGAATGGCCGTCTTCAGTG
The DNA here is from genome assembly GCF_964204655.1 of Triturus cristatus. Classification (NCBI taxonomy): domain Eukaryota; kingdom Metazoa; phylum Chordata; class Amphibia; order Caudata; family Salamandridae; genus Triturus; species Triturus cristatus. The sequence goes on along the minus strand of NC_140584.1, from coordinate 1,174,577,729 downwards.
CCGGTCTCAACGGCTGACAGCTTTACCATTAAGTGAGATATATAATATATATATATTCACTGAAAAAACCATAGGTTTCAGGGGCGTTATAGTTAGCTGGACTTTTCACTCGTACAAAACCATTGAAATTCCCCCATTATAGTTAGTTCAGCTAACTATAACTCGCGCGCCCACAATGCACTGCGGATGACGTCACATATTACATCACTCATAGCATGGTCAGTGACATCACTCATGACATCACTGATGACATCTCAAATGACATCACTGATGACATCACTGATGACATCATCCAGTGAATGTGTGTTTTTCTGAAAATTACATGTTTTATATATGTATATCTCAAGGTCGATGGAAGAATAAATGGGTATATAAGTGTCTAAATAGATGATTTGTTTTTGAAAAATTGATTGTATAACTGACTGATTAAGTGTATCTTAGTGAATACATGGCTTAGTGAGTAATGTTTAAATATGTAAATATCTGTATCAGTCTCTCACTTTGTGTATAAGTAGCTGCATGGGTTGGTGAGTAGCTACATGAGTGCCTATATAGGTTATTAGTTGGTTTTTTGAATATCAGTATGAGTGTCTGAGTGTCTGTATGGTTCGGTGGGGGGTATTACGTAGTGCATAGGTGCATGAATGAGTGACTCACTGTTTGTATGTGTTGAAGACAGCATGTGTGCAGGACTGTATGGGTGGATGAGTGTGTGCATGGGTGTGTTAGTGAGTGAATGACTGTCTCAATAGTGTCTTTATGAGTAACTACATATGTTTGAAACTAGTATATGTGACTATTGGTGTATATAAGTGAGTATATGTGAGAGTGAGAGATTTAAAGAGTTCCTGTATGAATAAGTATGTGTTTCTATAAGTGATTGTTTAAACGACTAAGTATGTGTAAGTTTCTGTAGAAGTAAGTGTGGTGGTGTGTGTATAACTGTATATGCAAGTAAATGGATGTTTGATTCTTTATTAGCATGAGTGACTATGTGTGTGAGTAACTCTATGGATGAGTGGCGTTGTGTAACAGGATGTATAGATGTATGAGTACATATGATGAGTGAGTACATGTATGAGTGACTGTGTAGGACTGTTGGTGAATGAGTGGATGTGTATGTGGATCTTAGAATAACTGAATAGGTTGTTGTAACTGATATTGGTATGTCCATTGTTTTGAAAATTTTAGTTTCTATTTTTGAATGTGTGTATCAAAGGTTATATTAGGGGGAGAGGAGGTCTGCCACTCTATCACAAGGATGATGTCATCAGTGATGTCATTTGAGATGTCATCAGTGATGTCATGAGTGATGTCACTGACCATGTCATGAGTGATGTAATATGTGACGTCATCAGCAGTGCATTGCGGGCGCACGAGTTATAGTTAGCTGAACTAACTATAACGGGGGAATTTCAATGGTTTTGTACGAGTGAAAAGTCCAGCTAACTATAACGCCCCTGAAACCTATGGTTTTTTCAGTGTATTTCTAAGGTTTTTTAAATGCTAATTCCTAACTATAACGCGCCTGAAATATATGGCTTTTTCACTGAATTTCAAAGGTTTTTTAAATGCTATATTTCTAACTATGCCTACAGAGATAGGACATGTGAAGAAAGAAGAAAAAACGCACAGAAAGAAAAAAAGAAATGCAGAAAGAAGCAAGAGAATTCCTCAAAGACGAAGACAAGTGCAGGAAGAAGGATAACGTGCAGAAAGAACAAACAGAAGAGCAGAAAGAAGCCTTGTTGCAAAATCATCCTGTACCCTCAACTTTTTCAGACAGATACTGGTGGTAACTGAGTCTGACTAACCAGTTCTAGAGCCAGTGCTATGTTAAAAGACACTCAGAATACAGTAAAAACACCTACATACACTAGGGAACACTATGCGTTGGGGTCCCCCTGTGATCAGCATGACCTCCTCTGTAAGCCCCTAGTATATAATAGGGCCGGGGATTAAAACTACCTCTTAAAACACGCCACAGGGCGTGTTTAAACACTTCACCTCAGGCCCCGTCCCCTCACTTCCCCACTGTGTAAACACGCTCTGTGGCCGTTTTAAGTTGGGAGATTAAGTCCCCTTGAATCCTGAGGGTCCCTAGGGTCCAACTAGACCACTAGGTACCTCCAGTAAGCGCCACAGACCTGCGTTGCAGAGAGATGTAAAAAGGGGCACGGCCTAGACCACCTCTCTGCAATGCAGTGCAGTGGCGCTTACTGGAAGCACCTGGTGGGTTAGTTGGCCCCCAGGGTCCCGCAGGATTGAAGGAGAATTATTTCCCTAACTTAAACGTGCCACAGGGCTTGTTTGCACAAGTTAACTCAGGCCCCGTCCCCTCCCTTCACCACTGTGTAAACACTCCCTGTGGCCGTTTTTAGTTGGGAGATTAAGTTCATTTGAATCCTGAGGGTCCCTAGTTTCCAACTAGCCCACTAGGTACCTCCAGTAAGCGCCACAGAGCTGCGTTGCAGAGAGGTGTAAAAAGTGGCACGGCCTGGACCACCTCTCTGCAACGCACCTCAGTGGCGCTAACTGGAAGCACCTGGTGGGCTAGTTAGCCCCAAGGGGCCCTAAGGATTGCAGGGGAATTATTTCCCCAACGCCATAGGGCGTGTTTGCACACGTCACCTCAGGCCCCGTCCTCTCCCTTCCCCACTGTGTAAACATGCCCTGTGGCCGTTTTTTAAGTTGGGAGATTAAGTCCCCTTGAGTCCTGAGGATCCCTAGGGGCAAAATAGCCCACTAGGTACGTCCAGTAAGCGCCATTGCAGAGAGGTGTAAAAAGGGGCACGGCCTGCACCACCTCTCTGCAATGCAGAGCAGTGGCGCTTACTGGAAGCACCTGGTGGGCTAGTTGCCCCCCAGGGTCCCTCAAGATTGAAAGGGAATTATTTCCCCAACTTAAAACGTGCCACAGGGCTTGTTTGCACACGTCACCTCAGGCCCCGTCCCCTCCCTTCACCACTGTGTAAACGCGCCCTGTGGCCGTTCTAAGGTGAGAGATTAAGTCCCCTTGAATCCTAAGGGTCCCTAGGGTCAAACTATCCCACTAGCTCCCACCAGTAAGCGCCACAGAGCTGCGTTGCATAGAGGTGTAAAAACGGGCATGGCCTCAGAACACCTGTCTGCAACGCAGCTCCCTGGCGCATACTGGAGATACTTGTTGGGCTAGTTGGCCCTCAGGGACCCTCAGTATTGAAGGGGAATTAATTCCCCAACTTACAACTGGCCAGGGGGCGCGTTTGCAGAGTGCTGCAAGGAGGGGGCGTGGCCTCCGGCGTGATGCCGGTCTTTTATTTATTTTATTTTTTTAAGAAGGACGGCTATGTGGCCCCCCTTCTTTTTCTAATTTACTGGCCCTTGGGACCCCATGCCCCAGGGCCTGCATCCTAATATTTTTTGTTGAAAAAAATTCATTTGGCCCTCCCAAGGCCTTAATCGGCCCCAGGGACCCCAACCCCCGGGTCATGTTTTTTTTTTTTTTAATTCTTTAGGAGGGGGCTGCGTTGCCCCCCTCCTCAGGCCACTTATGGCCCCGGGGACCCCATCCCCCGGGGCCGGCCTTTGTTTTTTATTATTTTTAAAAAATATAGATTTATAGAAACACCTAGGACATGCTGGACAAACCGTATATACCTATCACCATGACGATTTGCGTGATCATTAAAAGGCGACTATGCATAGAATGATTCCACATGGAATGTATTTACACCGCTAGTGAAGCTCTGACGTGTCTGGCGCCCTTCCGTGCCTAATCCCGGCGCCCCCGCTGGTGGGTACTCTCCAAGTAGACACCCTTGTCATTTATTTATACAAACATGGGTAGCTATTGATGGGCACATTTAATATACACGCACACCAAGCCATTCAAAGGGGATTCGACAAAAATTCAACCAAACTATGCAAGAAACCCCCCTCACGGTTAATAAAACACACATCCACCGCCGGATGTGTAATACTTTTTATTTTACTCTCTGGAAAGGAGACAAACCTCACTTGAGAGTCACAGCGTGCTCCTGGTTGAGCCCAATGCTGTGTTACACCCACCAGTGCCCGCCGAGTGCCTCACACCTCACACCTCTGTGTTGTATTCCACCAGCTAGTGCGTATGCTATGACACTCTCTAGCCCATGTGCACTGTAACACCACCCCGTGAATATGTCATGCCACACTTGCCTTCGCACGGGTTATAAATTCCCATCTGACGTCCCTTCCTCGATGCCTATGTTATAACGCACAGCGCTATGCCATACATATTACAATCTGGGATCCATATCTTTGTCACAGTGCATATGCAACGTTACACTCCCCAGCACATATTTTATATTACAACTTTAGAGACTTGTTAGGTTACACAACACTGCCCTGTGCATATTACACTCCAAGGCGCATATCGCATAGCACGCGCTAGTGCCTGTGCTATCTCGCGCTCTCCAATGAAGCTGTCATTGCGCACAATGTATTGCATATTATATTTCACGCCCCGGTTCATCTTATATCACACTTTTTGGTGCATAGTTTATACCATATACTATATCTAGTTTTCATTTTCAATCGTGCTCCCAGGACTATGTTCTATATAACACTGCGTCCACCTACCCTTTTCACGGGCATTACATTTTGTGATGGGGGGGTGGAGGGTCAGGGGGTGTTTCTGCCAAGTGAGCCTGGAGTCACAGTCACAAACGTCCTCTTCTTCCTGAATAAAAGTGAGATTATGCTGCATACTTGTTCATATTTTAAGCAGTTCGCACAGACACACATTTTAAAAACAATAACGTTCCTAATACTCACGTTCTCTGAACAGTTAGCTTGCTGCCCCATCCACCTGCTCCCTATCCTCTGTTGTCTGAATCCATGGACTAGCCTCCTCCCTCCTGCCATGCATGGTCTGATGTGCTGCCACTGCCCTCCATTTAGAATGATGTACCAGTCCACTCTTCCTGCCCTCCATTGCCCAATTCTATGGCCCATCATTGACCTCCTGCTTAGCCTCTGTGCTTAGCTTGCTGCCACTATTCTCCTTCCCCCTGCCCTCCGATGTCTTTGTGCATGCCCCTGCTCCATCCTTTTTGCCCACCATGTTCCATGGACCTGCCACTCCTATCTACTCTGAGTATTCTGTTGAGCTGCCACTCCCCTCCCATCTGCCTAGCATTGTCAGATGACTGTAACCTGTCCCTGCCACCTCCACCCTGCCTGTCCACATGCCATTCCCCTATCCCCTTCCTCCTGTCCTCCATGGTCCATTTTACTGCCACACCCTTCTGCCCTCCTTGGTCTGTTGTGCTGCAACTGCTCCTCCTGCCTGCCCCGCGCGGTCTGTTGTGAGGCCCCTTCCCCTGAACTCTCTTGTCTGTGCCCAGGTCCTGACCCTCCCTTCTATCCTCCATGGTCCTTTGTGCATGCCCATGCACCCTCCTTCTTGCCCATCATAGCCATTGTGCTGCCACTAACCCTCCCGCCTGCTATGCATGGTCTTTTGTGCTGCCACGGCCCCTCCCACCTTCCCCGTGTGGTCAGCTAGCTGCCCCTGACCCCCTCCCACCTTCCCTCCATGGTCTGTGTGTATGCCATCATAGTCTCATTGTTGCTCTCCATGGTGTGTCTTGTTTCTAGTGCCCATCCTGCCTGACCGCCATGGTCATCTTTCTGCTCCTGCCCTGCCCCCTTGCCCCCAGCCCTCTGTTTCCATGTGCAGACCCCTATTCCCTCCCTCCTGGCTTGTCTGTTCCATTGTAATGCCCCTGATCCGTCCCTCCTGCCCTTTATGGTCTGTTATGCTGCAGCTTTCTCTCCTGTCTGTCCATTATGGTCAGCTAGCTACCATTGCCTCTTTCCCCTCTGTTCTCTGTTGTCCATGTGCATGGTCCTGTCCCCTCCCTATTGCTTTCTATGCATTGTTGTGCTGCACTCCCGTCCCGCATGCGCTGTGTAGTGTATTGTGCTGCTGCAAACCCTGATGCCTGCCCTGTAGGGTCAGTTTGGTGCACCTCTCCATGTCCCTCCTGTCCTCTGTTATCCGAGTCCATGTCCCTACCCCAATTTCTCCTGCCTACCATGATCCAATGTACCATACTTGCAAACATTTTGAACTTGGTAAGAGGGAGATTTTGAAAAAAAAACTGGGGTATTGATTTTCCCCTTTGAGTTACATTGAAAAAGAGGAGATTGTAGACAGGAGACAGATCAAAAAAAGCCCATTTGAGCTTAAAAACATTGGACGTTTCCTGGCTGAAACGGGTCTGTTGGCATGTATGGTTGTACTACCACTGCCTCTTCCTTCTGCCCACAATGGTCTATTATATTGCCACAGCCTCTCTTGCCAGTCCTGTATTGTTGGTTTGTTGCCCCTGCCCCCCTTTCCACTGCCCTCCATAGTCTGTTGTGCTGCCACTGCCCTTCCTGCCTGCCCAGTGTGGTCAAATTGTTGCATCTGCACTCTCCTAACTGCCTTTAATTTTCAGTCCGTGCCCCTGGCCTCTGCCTCTCAACAGTATCCCAATGAATAACTAGATTGCTAACATTCTATATTTATTACAAAAGTGTCGAACGCCTGACGTCATCTTGATGTAATCAAAACTGTAATACCTAGAGTATTTCCTTTAGTAATTATATATATGAGAGGGTCTTATTTGCATCAAAATTATGGTTAGTGCTCTAAAAAACTAAAATGAGGACATATTTTCTGAGTTTTCAAATAGTGACAAAGAACTTTTAAATTATTTGTAATCTTTATGTTTTTTTATCCAGTTGACCACTTGATTAAATGTTGCACCTAGGGGAGAGAATGTGGTGTTACTTCCAGAGCTGCAGACTTTGCAACTGGGGAACCAGGTTGGAGTTTCTGCTTCAGCTCAACATTCTGTGATTCTGGTCAAATCACTTAATCTCCCCCATGTCTACAACCAAAATGAATTTGATCTTGTGTGATTTAACTAATGCTCATGTAAAGCACTCCAATACCTGACAAGTCTACACTATATAAAACTGCAAATACACAAAAAATAAGTGTTTTGCACACTTCTGTCATTGGGCTACATGTGGGCTACATCTGGGTGATATTTGTGCTGCATTTGGGCTCTTTTGTCTCTGGTGGCCATCTTGGGAGATTTATTTGTTATGAAGTTTCCTAATTTCCTCATTTACTGCAGTCTCCTCAGTAGGAAATGCTTTCAGTTTTTTACTTTGATTCCATCAAAAAGGTATTCAGATATGTCACACATTTGCCATAAATTCTGAATGTTACCACTCTAGTTGCTCATTAGATCACTGTAGTAAAGCTACTGCTCACCACGGAAGTCTGCTGCTGGTATTAAAAGTGCATGTTTCAGTCTGAATATCAGATTTTTTTAATGAAATAGAAGAGGATTTGAGAAGTCACTCAAATTGTGCCCTAATTTTTCTTTCTTCAGCACTAATCATAATTTCTATGGCAAAATTAACCCCCTTATTGTGTTCCTTTTTAAATTAAATGTTTTAAGTGTTACCAGTTTATTCCAATCAAGATGGCTTCAGGTGTGCCGTGTGCCATACTTTTGTCATAAGTAAGACAGTAAGCGCTCTAGTTGTTCTTAAGAACACTCTGGGAAATTTTGTCATTGGGCTATTCTTGGGCTACATCTGGGTGATATTTGGGCTTCATTTGGGCTCTTGTGTCTCTGGTGGCCATCTTGGGAGATTTATTTGTTATGAAGTTTCCTAATTTCCTCATTTACTGCAGTCTCCTCAGTGGGAATACTTTCAGTTTTTTATTTTGGTTCCATCAAGAAGGCATTCAGATGTGTCACACATTTGCCATAAATTCTGAATGTTAGCACTCTAGTTGCTCATTAGATCACTGTAGTAAAACTACTGCTCACCAGGGAAGTCTGCTGCTGGTATTCAAATTGCATGTTTCAGTCTGCATGTCAGACTTTTTTTATGAAATAGAAGAGGATTTGAGAAGTCAAAATGTGCCCTCATTTTTCTTTCTGCAGAACTAATCATAATTTCTATGGCAAAATGAACCCCCTCATTTTGTTCCTTTGTAAATTAAATGTTTTAAATGTTACCACTTTATTCCAATCAAGATGGCTTCAGGTGTGCCATACTTTTGTCATAAGTAAGACTGTTAGCGCTCTAGTTGTTCGTTAGAACACTCTGGGACATTCTGTCATTGGGCTATACTTGGGCTACATCTGGGTGATATATGGGCTACATTTGGGCTCTTTTGTCTCTGGTGGCCATCTTGGGAGGTTTATTTGTTATGAAGTTTCCTAATTTCCTCATTTACTGCAGTCTCCTCAGTAGGAAATACTTTCAGTTTGTTACTTTGGTTCCATCAAGAAGGCATTCAGATGTGTCACACATTTGCCATAAATTCTGAATGTTAGCACTCTAGTTGCTCATTAGATCATTGTAGTAAAGATACTGCTCACCAGGGAAGTCTGCTGCTGGTATTCAAAGTGTATGTTTCAGTCTGCATGTCAGAATTTTTTTATGAAATAGAAGAGGATTTGAGAAGTCAAAATGTGCCCTAATTTTTCTTTCTGCGGCACTGATCATAATTTCTATGGCAAAATGAACCCCCTCATTTTGTTCCTTTGTAAATTAAATGTTTTAAGTGTTACCACTTTATTCCAATCAAGATGGCTTCAGGTGTGCCATACTTTTGTCATAAGTAAGACTGTTAGCGCTCTAGTTGTTCGTTAGAACACTCTGGGACATTCTGTCATTGGGCTATACTTGGGCTACATCTGGGTGATATTTGGGCTACATTTGGGCTCTTTTGTCTCTGGTGGTCATTTTGGGAGACTTATTTGTTATGATGTTTCCTAATTTCCTCATTTACTACAGTCTCCTCAGTAGGAAATACTTTCAGTTTTTTACTTTGATTCCATCAAGAAGGCATTCAGATGTGTCACACATTTGCCATAAATTCAGAATGTTAGTACTCTAGTTGCTTATTAGATCACTGTAGTAAAGCTACTGCTCACCAGGGAAGTCTGCTGCTTTTATTGAAAGTACATGTTTCAGTCTGCATGTCAGAATGTTTTAATGAAATAGAAGAGGATTTGAGAAGTCAGTCAAAATGTGCCCTAATTTTTCTTTCTGCAGCACTAATCATACTTTCTATGGTAAAATGAACCCCCTCATTTTGTTCCTTTTTAAATTAAATGTTTTAAGAGTTACCACTTTATTCCAACCAAGATGACTTCAGGTGTGCCATACGTTTGTCATAAGTAGGACTGTTAGCGCTCTAACTGTTCTTTAGAACACTCTGGGAAGCTGCAGTAGAACACAAAGGAATCAACTGACAGTCTCTGCCCTTGTTGGATGTACATGTTTTACTGAGAATGTCAGACTTCATTCTCACATGACCGAGAAAGATAATGTGAATTTACAGAAAATATGCTCCCAGTTTAGCTTATAGATCACCTTCCAAACCTCTGTGGGAAAAGCATGAGAAAATAGTTTTCTCTCATACATGATTCATGATTCATGATATCACAGCAGAAGGCTTTTTCAAATGGTAAAATCACCTTAGAACACACCACAATTCCTAAAATGAGTATGGTACCATCAACAAATGATTTATAATATAACTAAAGTCTTAAAACCTTCTATTAACTGCAATGCTTTTTAATGAGGTGCAATCATGTATATTAGTCCCAAGATGGCTGCCAACACTTCTTGGATGAAGTGCTGACAGCCAATCAGATCTCACAATGAGATGTGTGGTTAGGCTCTGCCCAGATATATATGTGATTTTACTTTTGATTTTCTCAGGAACTACTGAACGGATTGACACCATTTAAGCAAAAGGCACGAACTGAGGACTACCTCTTTGCCAAATTTGGTGTAATTCCGTTCAGCACTTCGGGCTGTAGCTACGTCAACAGGTCCTATGGGAAAATGCATGGGGAAAACGTGTTTTGGGACCCCCCTTTTTTCTCGGCCCCCGCTTGACGAATCACCGTGAAATTTACAGGATAGGAGCGGACAGGAGCTGGCCAAAAGTTTGGAAAAATTCGCGAAGATTCATCAATCGATGCCAACGTTATTCCAAATAGAATGTTGCGGATTTCCTATGGAAAATAGGTCCTAACTATAACTACCTACTGGCGACTGCCAGTAGGTAGTATATATATATATATATTCACTGAAAAAACCATAGGTTTCACACACGTTATAGTTACGAATTAGCATTTAAAAAACCTTGCAAATTCACTTAAAAAACCAGAGGTTTCACACATGTTATAGTTAGCTGGACATTTCACTCGTAAAAAACCAATGAAATTCCCCCGTTATAGTTAGTGCAGGCAACTACAACTCACGCGACCGCAATCCTCTGCTGATGACGTCAGATATTACATCACTGTATTTAGACACCTATTTACCCATGTATTCTTCCATTAATCTTTAGCTATACATATATTACAAATATTTATTTTTCAGAAAGACACATATGTCATCAGTGATGTAATATCTGACGTCATCAGCAGAGGATTGCGGTTGCGTGAGTTATAGTTGACTGCACTAACTATAACGGGGGAATTTCATTGGTTTTTTACGAGTGAAATGTCCAGCTAACTATAACATGTGTGAAACCTCTGGTTTTTTAAGTGAATTTGCAAGGTTTTTTAAATGCTAATTCGTAACTATAACGTGTGTGAAACCTATGGTTTTTTCAGTGAATTTGTACGGTTTTTTAAATGCTAAGTTATTTTTTTTTAAAAATCAGGTTTTCACCGTGCGCGCACCGTGCGCGCGCTGTGGGCGCTCGGTGCGCTTCGCGCACCGAGCACCCACGGTTCGCAGTGTGTGCCGTGCGCGCACGGTGCGCGCACCTCGCGATTTAAAAAAAAAAATTGTTTTTTTCTCCCTTGGGGGTCCTTCTGTGACCCCCTGACCAAGGCTAGGGGGTCAGGAACTGTCCACTCTGCCCCCTTTTCACGTTCTGCACCTTTTTTTTTCACCCCCTCAGACTGCGAAAGACAAAATTGCGGCCGACACTTCCTGGTTTCGACCGATTCGAATGTTTACCGACATCTAACAACCAATCAGAATTGCGCTCGCGCACGGCAGGGTGCGCGCACAGTGTGCGCACGGTGCGCGCGTATAGATATTGATATGCTTTTAAATACTATTTTCTCAGGAAATACTGAACAGATTTACACCAGACCTGCAAAAGGTACTTCCTTGACCATATGGCTACCTCTCTGCCAAATTTCACGTAATTCTGTTCAGCCGTTCGGGCTGTAGCTGCGACTAAAGGTCCTAGGAAAAAATGCATGGGGAAAACGTGTTTTGGGATCCCCCTTTTTCTCGGCCCCCGCTTGACGAATCACCCCGAGACTTTCAGGGTAGGAGCTGAACGGAGCGCCCCATTTGTTTTGAAAATTTCGCGAGGATTCGTCAACCGGCGCCAAAGTTATTCAAAATAGAATTGTGAGATTTCCTATGGAAACTAGGTTGTAACTAATAACTATCTACTGGCGACCGCCAGTAGATAATATATATATATATATATATATATATATATATATATATATATATATATATATATATATATATATATTTATATATTTATTTTTTTACTTACATACTTACTACGTCTGCCCGACACCGATGCAGAAGCAGGCCCGCCCAACTAGGAATAGAAGGTCCCTCTGGTCACATTACGATGCAACTGCCCTCACGGCGGTCGCATTGTGTATTTTTTGAATTGTGGCTTGTGCAGCGGGATGCAGCACACGCCGCAATACAAAAAACCCACATCTGACATATCCCTGCACTATGCGTCAGGCACCATGCGGTGCCTGCTACATGATGCAGGGATATGTGTGCCCCCCTAGGGCCCATTTTGGAGGGCCATGGGGAAAAGGGGAGCCCGCTAGGGGACCCCAAAGTCCCTTTCCACCAGCCTTTTCATGGAGGATTAACTGCCATCAAACGGCTGGTGGGAAGGGACATTGTAATCCCTGAGCAGGAACCACCACCATTGTAGGGATCGCAGACTGTCTGACGGTCCGGCAGGCTCCTTGAGCCCGTCGGATGCGTGGCGGTTGGTCTCTCCACCCGCCCTACATTCGCCTGTCATCATAATGCGTTGGGCGGTCCTGCAGGGCCCGATGGCAGTGGAACCGCCACGGACAGCCTGACAGAGGCAGTCTCACCGCCATCGTAATGAGGCCCGATGTGTGGATACCTGACTTATGGGGACTAACCTTTCCCAATGGTCTTAAATCATAATAATTACAGACACACACACATATACACACACACACACACATATTTATATAAATATATAGATACACACACATATATATACACATACACACACACGTATATATATATATATATATATATTATATATATATATATATATATTATCTGCTGGCGGTCGCCAGTAGATAGTTATAGTTAGGACCGTGTTTCCATAGGAAATTTCAAAATTCTATTTTAAATAACTTTGGCGCCGGTTGATGAATCTTCGGGAAATTTTCAAAGCTAATGGGGCGCTCCGCTCAGCTCCTACCCTGAAAGTCTCGGGGGGATTCGTCAAGCGGGGGCCGAGAAAAAAGGAGGGTCCCAAAACGCGTTTTCCCCATGCATTTTCCCATAGGACCTTTAGTCAAAAGTACAGCCCGAACGACTGAACAGAATTACTTGAAATTTGGCAGAGAGGTAGTCCTCCCTCAGGTCAGGGATGTGCCTTTTGCATATATGGAGTCAATCTGTTCAGTAGTTCCAGAAAAAATTGCAGTAAACGCACATACATATCTATAGCCGCGCACCGTGCGCGCACCCTAACGTGCGCGAGCGTAATTCTGATTGGTTGTTACATGTCAGTCAACATTCGAATCGGTCGAAATCAGGAAGTGTCGGCTGCCATTTTGTTTGTTTTCAGTGCGAGAGTGGAAAAGGAAGGTGGCGAACGTGAAAAGGGAGCAGGGTAGAGAGTTCCTATCCTAACCCCCTAGCCTTTGTCAGGGGGTCCCTGAAGGACCCCGAAGGCAGAAAAAAACATTTAATTTTTTTTTTTAAATCGCGGGCACGGTGAAAAACCATAAAAATAAATTTAAAAAATTTAATACGTAGTTTATTGAAAAATAAATATATAAAAAAAGTAATAATACATACATAACTTAGCATTTAAAAAACCATACAAATTCATTGAAAAAACCATAGGTTTCACACACGTGATAGTTAGGAATTAGCATTTAAAAAACCTTGCAAATTCACTTAAAAAACCATAAGTTTCACACATGTTATATTTAGGTGGATATTTTACTTGTAAAAAACCAATGAAATTCCCCCGTTATAGTTAGTTCAGATAACTATAACTCACGCGACCGCCACTCTATCACAAGGATGATGTCATCAGTGATGTCAAGAGTGATGCCACTGTCCATGTCATGAGTGATGTAATATGTGACGTCATGAGCAGAGGATTGCGGGCGCGCGAGTTATAGTTATCTGAACTAACTATAACGGGGGACTTTCAATGGTTTTTTACGAGTGAAATATCCACCTAACTATAACATGTGTGAAAACTATGGTTTTTTAAGTGAATATATATATATATATATATATATATATATATATATATTTTTTTTTTATATATATATATATATTACCTACTGGCGATAGCCAGTAGGTAGTTATAGTTAGGACCACGTTTCCATAGGAAAACCTCAACATTCTATTTTGAATAACTTTGGCGCCGGTCGACGAATCCTCGCGAATTTCTCAAAATAGGTGGGGCGCTACGCTCCGCTCCTACCCTGAAAGTCTCGGGGGGATTCGTCAAGCGGGGGCTGAGATAAAAGGGGGGTCCCAAAACGCGTTTTTCCCATGCATTTTTCCATAGGACCTTTAGAACGAGCTACAGCCCGAATGGCTGAACAGAATTACTCAAAATTTGGCAGAGAGGTAGTCCCTAGGTCAAGGAAGTGCCTTTTGTAGGTTTGGTGTAAATCTGTTCAGTAGATTCTGAGAAAATAGCCTTTAAATCAATATATATATCTGAGCCAGCTTACGGTACGCTTACCGTACGCTTACGGTAAGCGTACGGTGGCGTGCGCGAGCGCGATTCTGATTGGCTCTTAGATCTTAGTAAACATTCGAATCGGCCGAAACCAGGAAGCGGCGGCCGCCATTTTGTCTCTCGCACTGAGAGAGATTTTTAAAATCGGAAGCCCAAAAACATGTAAAGGGGCTGTTTTGACAACTCCCTCCCACATAGTCATGTTGAGGGAGTCCCCAAACATCCCCCAAGTGCAAAAACGGTTTTATTTTTTTTTCGGCAATTTCGCGGGGTACGCTTACCGTACGCTTACGGTAAGCGTACGGTAAAAAAATAAAAATAAAAAAAACACTATCCACACTTACCCCACCCCCTGTGCTTTTGGTGGCCGAAGGCCACCAAATGTGCTGGGCTTATTACAATGGAAAAAAACACTATCCACACTTACCCCACCCCCTGTGCTTTTGGTGGCCGTAGGCCACCAAATGTACAGGGCTTATTATAAGGGAAAAAAACTTAGCATTTAAAAAACCGTACTAATTCACTGAAAAAACCATAGGTTTCACACACGTTATAGTTAGGAATTAGCATTTAAAAAACCTTGCAAATTCACTGAAAAAACCATAGGTTTCACACATGTTATAGTTAGTGGAAATTTTACTGATAAAAAACCAATGAAATTGCCCCGTTATAGTTAGCGCAGGCAACTATAACTCACGCGACCGCAATCCTCTGCTGATGACATATGTGTCTTTATGAAAAAAAAATATTTGTAATATATGTATAGCTAAAAATGTATGGAAGAAGACATGGGCAAATAAGTGTCTAAATACAGTATTAGCATCAGCAGAGGATTGCGGTCGCGTGAGTTATAGTTGCCTGCGCTAACTATAACGGGGCAATTTCATTGGTTTTTTATCAGTAAAATTTCCACTAACTATAACATGTGTGAAACCTATGGTTTTTTCAGTGAATATATATATATATATATATATTACCTACTGGCTGTCGCCAGTAGGTAGTTATAGTTAGGACCTATAATCCATAGGAAATCCACAACATTCTATTTTGTATAACGTTGGCGCCGGTTGACAAATCTTTGCACAATTTTCAAACCTCGTGGCCCGCTCCGGTCCGCTCCTATCCTGAAAGTTTCGGGGTGATTCGTCAAGTGGGGGCCGAGAAAAAAAAAATATATATATATACACACAGAGGATAGGATAGTATAGAATTTATAGAGCGCACTAACACCCATGGGTGTCAAGGTGCTATTGTGGAGCAACAAAAGTCAGCAAAAGTGAAGTGGCCAGGAAAGAGGGTACTAATATGTGGAAATCCAGGTTTTCAGATGTTTTTAAAAGGAAATAAAAGAGTGCACATCTGAGATATAAATAGATAAGCCATTCCATAGTTTGGCAGCTGCTACCAAGAAAGAGCGACCATCCCATCTAGACTTCTGAAATCTGGGAATCTTAAGTTTTTTGCAAGAAGAGGATCTTAGTATTCTCCCCGTGATGTACCATTGAAAAAGTGCATTCAAATGAGACGGGCCCGTATGATGTAGGACCTTAAAAACTAGGCATTGAGCCTTAAAAGCAATGCGTTTAATAACAGGAAGAGAGTGAAGGGAACTGATCCCCTCCCTAACCGAATGCCGCTTGGGAGTGTTCAGAATGAGACAAGCTGCTGCACTTTGTACAACCTGAAGTTTGTTCAGGGAGGAACTATTACTGTTCAGATACAAAGCACTGCAGTAGTCTAACCGTGAGGTAACCAAGGCAATGATGACTGAATGGTGCAATTCCGATGGGATGTAGTGGATGACCTTTTTCAGGGTCCTAATGATGGAGAAGCAAATGCTGACCGCACAACTGGCCTGAGCATCAAAGCTCAGAGAGTCATCAAAGATATATATATATATATATACACACACACACACACACGCGCACACACACACACACACACACATATATTCCTATTAATAGCATGGACCTGCCCCAGCATTAGAGCATCTTACATCAGCAGCAGTTTAAGTTGCACATTTGCTTTCTTTGGTGGCCACAGGGAGGTCTAATGGTTTGCTGGAGTCGCAGGAGGCTGGGATTCAAACCTGGCACCCTGTATTCAAAAATCAGCAGGCACAGTCTTTAACCTCCTCTCTTCCCCATCTGCTGGTGCTTATAGAGATGCTGCATGAATGTGGGAATCAGTACTAGAACTCAGGGGCACCATTACACAGATGGCGCCTTTACTTGAAATTCTACAAGGTACCGTTGCACTCCAGGGCTCCAATGTTATTCCTATATTAGAATTGCCTGCACTGACAGGTCTCTAAAACCAAATGAGAGTTCACTCCATTCAAAAGCAGGCGTTCCTTAATATGCATAGCATTTGCCATCATACAGCTGAGCGAAAGCCACAATTACTTACTGTTAATTGCATTACTCTGAGTTTGCTTCTCGCTTTGATTAATTACTAATGGAGAGGCCGCTGCGCCTTGTAGACACACCCCTACTGAACCCTTTAAGTATAAAAAACCCTGCCACCGTTCCCACGTCTTGTTTTAGTTGACTCAAGCCCTTTAGAACAGAGTTGGCCTGGTCCCAACAGGGCAGAAGAGAGGGCTCAATTAATCATGATGAGAGAGACAGACTCAGTATTGAAATTATTGGTAAGTAGTTGAGACATTACCTCCTCATCACTCCTGCTTTACTTAATTGCTAATTGAGATCTAGCAAATGAAAAGAAGACTGAGTCTCCATGCTCGGAAAAGAAATTGTAGTTTATTCAGAATTAGTTCATATTCTATTTACTTCATGGATAAAAAAAAACAAAACCCAAACCCTCCACTACCTCCATCGCCTGTATCACCCAGTAATATTTCACAAATGTAAAGGGGTTTCCCATGTCACTGGTCTACAAATTTCTGATAGGGATGACCCCTGTACCGCCACAAGGGAATTAGATATACACCCAGGTAATCTCTCCCCAATTCCTTCTGGACAAGAAACTCCAGCTTCCCTCTAGGCTAAGCAGGAGTGGGAAAGGGGGTGAGAGTGAGTGAGTGAAAGGCAGCTGAAACGAACCGGTCATGTGGCCTTGCGAGGCAATGGAGGAGATTGCTGACTTACTCGCTCTCTCCCTGCTAATGTTCTCATGGGAATTGAAAAATATGCTGTAGCTTGAAAAACAAGATAAGTACATAATTTATATGCCTGTTCCATTACGGTTGGAGAAGGTGTTAAGACACTGTACACCGGTTCCTTTATAGAAGAAGGTAATTTTATTGTAGATTAGTTACACCACCAACTTCAGCTGCCAGCCAGTTAGCCCCCAGTCTCCAACTGAACACTCAGAACCATCCCCATGGAGACCACGAACAATCCTGGCACGAGCTGTAGACAAGTGGGCTTAAAGAAACATACATGTAGTTATAACATCCCCCTTAGTCATAATACAGAAACAATTAGAAGATAAAGTGAACTAAATAAATAAAAGAAAATTATGTTACACAAAGAATAATCAACGTGAGATGTCATGGAAAGATGGAAGAACATGAGCACAAAAATGAAAGCAATAATAAAGATTAAAACAAGAACTATAGTATATCAGGCATTAGGACATCACAGAATCTTTCAAGTATCGTGGAGGACGGTGAGGTCTCAAAGAAGAACCTCTCACGGGAGAATCACTAGGCAAATTTGTTCTGTGACTCCGCCACTCTGAACACGAGGGATGATCATGTTCTGATGAATGTGGTAACCTGTCACCTCGATACTTCACCAAACGGGACATACTCCACATGCTATCAGTGTGGACTGTCACCACATTCTTCCTAATAGAAGTTATGGCAAAAGGACCCGTAAACTCGGTAACACTCTTCCTCTCCCACCTTGGTTTCTTTATCAAAACCCATAAGCCAACACACCATTTTATGTTCTTAACCGATTTCTTCAAGTCACACCTATCTTTGTACTTTCGCTGATATAATTCAATCCTGGCATCCACTTCCTCTCTATTCAAGCTGACACCTTTTTTTAATGGCAACCAAACACGATTCAATTTAGATATGGCCATTCTACCACTCAATAGTTCAAAAGGGGAACTTTGCATGACACAATTGAGAGTAGTACGAGGTAACAACCTCTTAGGTTGGAGGCGCCAAAGAGATTTGGGGATTATACTGAACCCAAATAATGCTTCTGATTAAGTCATGCTGTGGGAATAGGAGTACATTTTTCAGTGCGTTTCCGCAAGTGTTCAGTGAGAAATTGGGTTTGCTTAAAGACTTTGAACATCAGATTGTGGTAAAAAAAGGATGCCGAGAAAAGTTCTCAATTTGATGTTGGGGCCTCTGAGAAGTGAACTTGACAGGCTGGTAGCTTTGAATGTTATCGAGGAAATTGAATCCTGAGAGTGGTTGGCAGCAGTGGTTTTGGCATACAAGGATGGAGGAAAAATCATCAGATTGTGTGTGGACTTGAGAAGTTTAAATAATTGGATTTTGGTAGATTGTCAACCTCTCCCCAATAGTGCAGAATCCATTACCATGATAGAAGGTGCAAAGATTTTTAGCGTGCTAGACTTATCTTCGGCGTATCACCAAGTGCAACTGCACCAAAATTCAAGGCACTTAACATATTTTGTGACGCCGCTAGGTGCAGATCGTTTTGTCAGAATGCCGTATGGGCTGGACTCTGCAGCGGCTTGTTTTCATCCAATTATGAAAATGGTTCTGGAGGATAAGTCTAACATGTTATTCTATGAAGACGATATCCTGATATATGGAAAGGATTCATTGGAGTATGATAGTATGTTGAGGAAAGCATTAATGAAGTTATCTGACAAAGGTCTCACTGTGAACAAATTGAAATGCAAAATTGGAGTAACATCTGTCATATACCTGGGCCATGTTATTTCAGGGGAGGGTATCCAACCCAAACTTGAGTTGGCAAAGAGCATTGTCAATGCCCCTGCTCCCTCTGACCAGAAGCAAGTGAGATCCTTTCTGTGACTTGCTGAATTCTACTCAATGTTCAATAAGGGTTTTGCCAGTATCATTGAACCCATTAGGATTCTACTCAAAAAGAGGACCCACTTTACCTGGTCTGAAGAATGTGATATAGCTTTCAAGACAGTGAAGCACGTGATTGGTGAGATGCCAACCCTTGGTCATTTTGACACAAAAAAACTGTTCTCAGCACTGATGCCAGTCTTGGAGGGCTGGGTGTGGTTCTTACTCAATTGGATGAGGGTGCAGAGAAGGTAGTTGCATTCGCATCTAGGGCATTGAAGAAAGCTGAACAGCAATATTCCTGCATTGAGAGGGAGGCTCTTGCCATAGCTTGGACGGTTAATTACTTCAAGTTCTATCTATGGACATTCCCTTTTTAGAAAGGACTGATCATCATCATCCCTTAGTGAAAATATTTTCTTGTAGTGAGAGTGAAAGATTGACGCCCAGACTGAAACGGTGAGTGAGGTCTTGGAAGAGTTCCATTTTCAAGTGCAATATCTTCCTGGTGTAGCAAACAAGGCAGCGGACTGTTTGTCTAGATTGCCGAATGAAGGTAATTGTGAATTTGTTGATGACGACCGACTAGAGTGAGTTCGGTTAAAGAACCTGCCTTCACAAAAGATGAATGGGAAAAGGGAAGAGCAGAAGATGTCTTATTTCCTGTGGTTGTTGACCATGTTGTTAGAGGCTGGCCTGACTGCAAGAAATTATGTTCTGACTTAAAATCCGTTCTGGTTGGTGAGGGACAAGCTCACATTGCTTCAAGGTGAACTCATGTGTGGTGAGAGAGTTTTTCTCCCAGTTGTCTGAGGTCCAAGATTATAAACCTTGGTCATAAGCGACATTTAGGAAAAAGCCCGACCAAAGCTCGTGTTTGTGAGAGATATTGGTGGCCGGGAATTGATTGTCAGGTGGAGGATGTTGTCAAGGAATGTTATCAATGTGCCTCTAATGATAAGTCTCGTATTGGAAATTCTGCATCTCTTTCTCCAGTGGACATTCCACGTGAGCCATGGTCTAAGCTAGGATTGGACTTGATTGGCCCATTTGAACTGTTGGGGCCAACAGAGTGGTTTGTGTTGTTGCTTCCGGATTACACTTCCAAGTGGGTTTCTACCAGATGTGTGAGCACTGTGACCACCAGGGTGGTGCTGCAATTTCTTAAAGATGAGTTTGCAGGTGTAGGTGTACCCAAATTCCTAGTCACTGATAATGTGGTGCAATTCATATCACAAGAAATTCAAGAATTTTTGAAGGATTTTGGAATCACCCATCAGAAGACCGATCTTTATGCACCACAGGCCAATGTTCTTGCGGAACGCATGAACAGAGTGGTTAAGGCCTGTGTTCAAAGAGCCCTGGAAACAAGGATTCCACTTAAGGAAGTTCTGAGGGATACATGGTGGGCTCATCGCACTACTCTCAATTGTGTCATGCAAAGTTCCCCTTTTGAACTATTGAGGGGTAGAATGGCCAAGTCAAAGTTGAATCCAGGTTGGTTGCCATCAAAAAATGGTGTAAGTTCGAATAGAGAGGAAGTGGATGCTAGGATTGAGTTGTATCAGCAAAAGTACAAGGATAGGTATAACTTGAAGAAGTCGTCGAAGAACAGAAAATGGTGTGTTGGAGAATGGGTTAATTTCCCATAACTTCAATTAGGAAGAATGTGGTGACAGTCCACACTGCTAGAATGTGGAGTATGTCCCGCTTGGTGAAGTATCGTGGAGACAGGTTACCACATTCATCAGAGCATGATCTTCACTTGGTTAAGCACAGGGCAAGCAGCCACAGAGGCACATGAGGGAGCAAGCAACACTGGGAGGAGGGTGATTGGGAATGCATAGGACAAAATGCAGAGTCGGGGAGAGCAATTTCCATGATGGTTGGAGAAGCACAGGGCAAAGAGACCCGGTTGTGGAATAGTGAAAGTGACAGTGAGATGATTGGGGGATGGGACAAGAAAAGAGATAAGAACATGATCTGCAGGACAGGTTACAGAACTGGGCGGTGCCTGGAGATAGTGAAAACACGACAACTCCTGAGGTGGGCTCTTAAAGAGAGAAAAAAATAAGTTCCTAATATGGTCATTAAATGGCAGCAGTGGATGGATAGTAGTAATTGTTCCCTACTCTCAGAGAGGGCTAAACACAGGAAGAGGCATGACACATGCATGTCATGGACAAATGGGGAGAAAAATAGGAGAGCGGCGATGGAGCCAGCAAATGGGAAGCCTGTGAGCGGGCTGAAGTCAAGAAAGTATATACAACATGTCTCTTTTGAGACAGCACATGCGCTGTCTAAAGCCGATACCTAGAAAGGATACATTTAAAAGCAAAACTTGATAACTCTGCTTGTACTCGTTTTGTGGTAAATAACGTAAATATTGTTTCTAACTTTGTGATCTTTGTGATGTAAGCACATTTTTTCTTATTCCTCTGTATCTCAAAGTTAGTGAACAATACTACAGACAGTTGTTTCTCAAGGGAACAACAAATGCAAACTCCACCTATTGTTTACATATTCATCAGCTCCATGCAGTCAGGTGAGGTGCTCCCTCTGGTCTGAGAGAGGAGATACTCCTTCCCCCCTGTCTCTGCTGCTGTCAGCAGCTCCATGCATTCAGGTGAGGCTATCTCACTGGTATGAGAGAGGCAGTTCTCATTTTACCCGCTCACACTACTGCTAGTATTAGCTCGATGCAATAAGGTGGGGGCGCTCCCACGGGTCTGAGAGAGGAGGTACTCCTTTCATCCTCCTGTCACTACTGCTTGCAGAAGCTCCATGCAGTCAGGTGGGGCGCT
Source organism: Triturus cristatus (assembly GCF_964204655.1). Lineage (NCBI taxonomy): Eukaryota > Metazoa > Chordata > Amphibia > Caudata > Salamandridae > Triturus > Triturus cristatus. The sequence continues at coordinate 1,174,555,894 of NC_140584.1, read as the reverse complement.
CCCATTTGTATGAGAGAGGAGGTACTCCTTTTACCCTCTGCCACTACTGCTAGTACCAGCTCATTGCAATCAGGTATGGTGCTCCCACGGGTCTGAGAGAGGAGGTACTCCTTTCACCCCCCGTCACTACTGCTAGCAGCAGCTCCATGCAGTCAGGTGGGGCGCTCCCACAGGTATGAGAGAAGAGGTACTCCTTTCACCCCCGTCACTACTGCTAGCAGCAGCTCAATGCAGTCAGGTGGGGTGCTCCCACTGGTATGAGAGAAGAGGTACTCCTTTTACCCACTCACACTACTGCTAGTACGAGCTCGATGCAATCAGGTGAGGCGCTCCCACTGGTCTCAGAGAGGAGGTACTCCTTTCACCCCCTGCCACTAATCCTAGCAGCAGCTCCATTCAGTCAAGTGGGGGGCTCCCACCTCAGAGAGGAGTTACTCCTTTCACCCCCTGTCACTGCTGCAAGCAGCAGCTCCATGGAGTCAGGTGGGGCATTCCCACTAGTATGATAGAGGAGGTACTCCTTTTACCCTCTGCCACTCCTGCTAGTACCACATCGATGCTATCAGGTGGGTGCTCCCACGGGTATGAGAGAGGAGGTACTCCTTTCACCCCCTTCACTACTGCGTACAGCAGCTCCATGCAGTCAGTTGCGGTGCTCTCACTGCTCTCAGAGAGGAGGTACTCCTTTCACCCCCTTCACTACTGCATACAGTAGCTCGATGCAATCAGGTGGGGCATTCCCACTGGTCTCAGAGAGGAGGCACTCTTTTCACCCTCTGTCACTCCTCGATGCAGTCATGTTTTTTTGGGGTTGAGGGACAAGGGCGATGTAACTTTCCATGGGGTTTACTGGACATAAATACTGCTTGTGAGTCACTGGCAGTAATCTGTAAACATAAGACGGGCTCAGCCGACAGTCGCACGTGCAGGCGACGACCCGACACGACCCGATGTCACCTGTGCCCAGCAGGTGCCAAGGATGCCCAGAGTACCCGAGCACGGAAGGGGGGGGGGCTGGAGGGGGGGGGGGGGTCAAGAGGAGATTTAAGAATGGAGATCCAATAAACCCGAGGGATTCATTGCTTCTTTAACATATTGCTGTTGTTAGAAATTACATCTTTTGAATGACCTTAATGTGTCCTGAAACTAATTCCAATTCACCATGTTGCACCTGCGCGCAGTCACGAGCAGAGTTATGCAGCTGCTGAAGCGACGCGGAAATGTTAGTCTCAAACGAATGCGGATTCAGGGCCACAGCTACGCCTGGCCATGTTTTATATGCTCTCGAAATGTACAAAATGCAACGATGTTTCTGTTTAAATTGCGCAATTTTGTGCCACTTATGAGCCAGCGAGCGGGCAGTGCACCTTGGATAAAAAAGTGTCTCGAGAAATACCGCCCGGAGACACTGAAAGACAAGCTCTGCTCGAGCCGGCGTCCTGCCGGTTCATCATGTGACGCGAGATATGAAGTTATTTAAACAAAGTCCTACCAAGTACCATCATCTTATTTTCAATGGAGTGTTGGACATTTTAGTAAACAATTAGGCAATTTCACACATTCCTACGTACAACACATGTCTCTGCCACCCCGAGTAGCCCAAAGCTTTCTAATACCTGAGTGTCCTTGCCTTCGTGACAGTTTTCAAGCCCTCCCCAAACTTTTCTTGGGGCTTCGAAATCTAGTATGAAACTGCTGGCATCACATATGCGGGGGTCGCCTAGCTCCAAGTTAGGAGGACATCATTTTTCTATTCGTAGTTGTCTCTCTTACAAAATCGTTTTATCAGTCGAGGCATTCCACAGGGCTAAACCCAAGAATTCTATGACTGCAATACCCAGAATACATTTGGTCCTCAAATGGAAATCTAGGACTTGACCTGGGTTACCCCCTATGTCAGTCTTGCTTTCATTACATCACTAGTTTGCAGCAGTTTATATTGTATATAATGGAAGAATGGCAGTGCTGTGCTTGGATGAATTCATTTTACAGAAGCAAAATTAACAATAAATTCATTTTATCAACCTTGTAAAGATGCAAACCCGAGTAGGCCCTGATGGTGTTTGAAACCGGAGAATATTAGCTCCATTCATCAGCTTCATTAACTCACTGAGCTATCTTACTGCCTTGCGGACACAATGGGATGGTGTTGGCAGGGGCGGATAGCCCAGTAGGAGGCATGCCACGAAGGCAGCTCAGGTTCACCAGTTAGGAAACCAGAAATGGGCCTAACATTTTGCTCTGTTAGACTTTACCTCTGAATATGCACTATTTTAAATATGTTCAGGTTTAACTGATCAATCAGGGAATAAAGGGGAGACAGAACCCTGCGGTTCCTAATTTTTTCATTAATGTGAACTCGCCATGAATCTCTAATGGGACCACTGCCTAAGTAATTTTATCATTTTAACTTTAAAACAATACAGTTACAATAAATTGGAAAAAACGGGCGTAGCTCAAAGGCATTCTGAAACTATACACACATTATCACACATTTTAAATCACACTCAAAACATACAGAAAAATAATTTTTATTCTAAGTGACCTGAAATGGGCCAGCTGGGTCACTCGCGACCACCTCTCGGCCTTCCCAAAAATGAAGAGTCGGGATAACAGTGGAGAATACAGGCTAACACCTTTATTAGTAAAATACACTGCAGTGGAGCCCGGTCTGACCAGCCTCATGGGATAGCTGTTAAGGGACTGGCCTCTGAACACTTGGCAACACAAAATAAACCTTTCAACACCTCTCAAAACCCCACCCCTGATGGAAAAATACAGCTTGGGCGGAAAACTGAACAAAGAAGGCTCTGAGAGATGAGCAACCACCTGCAGAATGGCTACACGTTATCAGGATCCCAAGGTCATCTTACTCGGTCTCAGCTCTCTCTAGTGTGGGAGCATAACTATGTCCAGGGATAGGCATGCAAAGCTGAATAAACTATTCTCTTCATGCCTCTGGGTTTCAACCTTGGATGAAATAAGGGAACGTTTCTGAAGAGCAGTTTCTGCTGAAACAAGCAGAGGGCGGGGGCACAGAGGCCGAGCTCTTCTTACAGCGTAACATGGCGACTACAGGAAGGAAACTGGTGTCTCCGATGCTAACTTTAGCCTGCACAACATTACTAAAAGATGGACACACACACACATTTGCAATAGCGATCAATATAAAATAGCGACATGAATGCTAACACAACACGGTATACGTCATGAGGGATGGGACAATGGGACATTGGATTCTAACATACCCGCAATCCTCTGCTGATGACGTCAGATATTACATCACTGATGACATATGTGTCTTTCTGTAAAAAAAATATTTGTAATATATGTATAGCTAAAAATTAATGGAAGAAGACATGGGTAAATAAGTGTCTAAATACAGTGATGTAATATCTGACGTCATCAGCAGAGGATTGCGGTCGCGTGAGTTATAGTTGCCTGCACTAACTATAACGGGGGAATTTCAATGGTTTTTCACGAGTGAAATGTCCAGCTAACTATAACATGTGTGAAACCTATGGTTTTTTAAGTGAATTTGCAAGTTTTTTTAAATGCTAATTCCTAACTATAACGTGTGTGAAACCTATGGTTTTTTCAGTGAATTTGCAAGGTTTTTTAAATGCTAATTCCTAACTATAACGTGTGTGAAACCTATGGTTTTTTCAGTGAATATATATATATCTATATATATATATATATATATATATATAGATATATATCTATGACGGGGATTTCGCCTGGAGCACTCCTGAACACTGGCGATCTCGAGGGAAAGCAGGAACAGACGAGAACCGACCCAAGTTGCAAGTGAGTGAATTATTTTATTTCGTTCACAGCAATGCCTGCATGACGCGTTTCAGCCTACCAGAGGCCTTGATCACATGACGCCATGGGAGTTGCGATCCCGCTTTTTAAAGTGCTAGGTGCTGATTAGAAAAATGACACAATTGGCTAGTTCAAACTTTGCACATTTAGACATAGAAAAAATACTTAATCTTAGTCACCAACAATAAAGGGCAACATTGTAATAGCAGATACATTAGTTGGTTAAAATCCTAATAAAACAAATTTCATATATTAAAATGTTTCTAGAGTATAACCAGATGTAAAACCACTCGGAAAGACTTTTTTAAAAAAAACTAATTTTTTCTAAAAAATTGTTGTTGCTTTCCTACATGTGCAAAGCGAGCAAAGGATGTGCAAAATTAGCAATATAAAAATCTAACCCCAGTGGGTATAATCTAACAATTTTGAGTTAGACCTACAATGCCACCGTTACACAATGTTGTCGGCTAAAACATGCTTTACGGCCCCAACTATTTACAGTGTAAACACATTGTGGACGCCAGTCCCAAAATGAAAAGGGGGTTACAGAATGGTGCCTATAAGTGTTGCCCTGTTGTGGCTAGACTGTCAGTCCAAATTTAGACAACTATCTGTATATGTCTAAGTGTAGAGAAATCATACAATATTACATGCATAGTGCAAAGTGTGTCAAAAAATGTGTCATAAAAATTATTAAAACCAATAATTGGTGAAGGAGGTGTGACCAACACACATTACAGATAAACATATGGGAAGTCAAGTACTAAACCCAATTAAAGGCAAGTGTGAAAATCTTCGCTAGAGTTAAGTCCCTGTGGCGTCTTAGTATCTAATTCTAAGATGTATTTCGTTTCAAGTGCACGCAACAGTGCGTCTCTATTACCTCCACGTCTCAAGGGGAGCACTGCATCAATGACAAAGAACTTTAAAAGTTTGCTTTTATTGTCATGTAGTTCTTTAAAATGGCGTGCAACCGGATAGGAAGCATCACTTCCATTGATTGCCCGTATATGCTGGAGTATCCGTTTGTGGACCTGCAACTTGGTACTACCAACATATTGCAGGCCACATGGACACTCCAGCACATACACAGCAAAATCGGTCTTGAAGGTAAGTGGTTTCGTGATGGAACGAGGGATGTCACAGAACGGAATAGAAAACTGCGTTCTACTTACACCATGTCTACACGCTTTACAGCTAGGACATCTCTTAAAGCCCTTACTTGACTGCAACCAAGTTGTATTGGAGCCTATCTCAGGACTGGATTTGACCAAAGCATCGCTCATCGAGCGAGCTTTCCTGAACGTGATTTCCGGACTCACTGCCACTAGATCCCCAATGACAGGGTCATTGCAAACCAAGCTCCAATTTTTCTTTAAGATTTTTCTGAGTGCTTGGTGTTGACGATTATACGTCAAGATCAACCTGACTGGCTCTTTGGTATGGACCGATGTAGCTATTGATGCTTTATTGATCAGGACCTCATCTCTAGACAAACAATTAGCCTTGCGAATTGCACTATCAATTGTAGAGGTAGAGTAACCCCTGGCTAAAAATCTCAATTTGCTCATTTCCTGTGCTATGAGGAAATCCGTCTCCGTGCTGCAAATACGCCTGATGCGCAGCATCTCCCCATAGGGAATGCTGCGAATAAGGTGCACTGGATGATGGCTTGTGGCGTGGAGCACGGTGTTGCCCGCGGTGGGTTTCCTGAAAAGGCGTGTCATGAGTTTGCCATAGTCGACAAAGATTTCTACATCTAAAAAGAACACTTTGTCTTGACTAATATCAGAGGTGAAACTGAGATTTAATGTGTTGCAATTAATCACCTCAATAAAGTCAAGGGCCTGTTGTTTTGTACCTTGCCATATCATAAAAATATCGTCTATATAACGATACCAATGAATTACATGTTTTGAGAGTATGTCATGGTGCTGGCCATAGAGGACCTGCTCCTCCCAGCAGCCCATGTGAAGACAGGCATAGCTGGGAGAAAAACAGGCCCCCATGGCAACACCTCTGACCTGCTGGAAATACTGGTTGCCAAACATGAAAAAGTTGTTGTGCAGACAGAAGGAAATCATAGCTAACAGCATTTTGGTATGGTTGGACATGTGCATGGGTCTAGTGCCCAGATAATGTTTGACTGCTCTTACACCATCAGAGTGATGGATGCTGGTATAGAGAGATGTTACATCAAGCGTTATCAGCCAAAATGAGGGGTCCCAAGTCAACCCGGCTATTTTCCTTAAGAAATCACCTGTGTCTTGCACATAAGATGGCAAAGTCTTAACATGCTCCTGTAAAAAGGCATCAATATATGCAGAGGTATTCTCACATAACCCACTACGTGCCGATATGATTGGCCTACCTGGAGGCTTCTCAATGTTCTTATGAATTTTAGGAATAAAATAGATAACAGGAGTTACTGGAAAGTCATTTTTAAGGAATTTAAGTTCATCTTGACTGAGTAATCCTGTACTTCTCCAGGCAACGAGATGGGAGTAAAATTCAGTCCGTGCTACTTTCACTGAAGCTGCATCACAACGTCTGTAGCATTGGGAATCATTAAGCTGATTGTAGGCTTCCTCCATGTAAAGATCCCTAGGCCATAGCACTACGTTGCCGCCCTTGTCTGATTGACGCACAATGATGTTGTCATTGGCCTGTAGTTTACTGACAAGTTGAAAGTAGCAACTGTTCTGTGCTGTGTGTTTAAATTTTTCACGCAGGGTAGATGAATACAGTTTTTTAATCCCTGAGATAGACAGTTCGTGAAAAATGTCAATGTTATCATGCAGCATTAAGGGAGTGAAAGTAGATTTGGGTTTGAATTTGGTATGGCCAGGCATATTCAAAGCTAAATGTTCTTCTGTGAAATCAGAGCTGAAGCCTTCTTTGTGTAGTTGCTGAAGGTCTTGCATTAAATACAGATCATTGGCACTCAATCCTTGTTGCATGCCCACCACAGGTGTAGGAATAGGTCTCAAAGCATTAGGATTGAGCAAACAATATTTCTGCAGCTTTAACTTGCGGATAAATTTGTACAAATTAATCCGTGTTTTAGAGTAGTTAAAATTGCTAGCTGGACTAAACGTGAGACCAAGATGTAAGATGGTAGTCTCAGCTGGACTTAACTGAGTGCTGGTGAGATTTAAAACTGATGGTGATCCAGAGGACTCAATATCATCATGCAGCACATTGGTTACTTGTTCCATCTTTTGTTGTTTTTCCGTTTTGGCTTGGCGTTTGAGTCCTGCTTGTCGGCGTAATCTGCGCTTTCGATTGTGTCTTTTGCGCTGTTGAGATTTTGCCTCCTCGGTCTTAGGGTTTCGCGTCGGTCTTGCCGCAAACAGTCCACCTCTTGTGCCAGAGAGAACCGGGTAAACCCCAATTGCGACGCATTCCTGTTACGCTCCGTATCAGAATCACTATCAGGTATGGAACTAAGGTCAGATACCGAAGATGCTAGTTGAGGTGTTTGTATAGCATTCAGAGTCATAGCGGAGGAGAGCTGCGCTGCTGGTACTTTAGAGGCTTTAATGGCGTCAAATTTCCTTGCGAAGGTAAAGATATGACCCTGCTGGTAATCAATCTTATCGCGCTGAAATTTGAATGCCTTGCGCTTTTTTATAATTTCCTCCTCTTTACGGAGACGCATAATCATATCTTCCCTGAGTTTAGTGCAATCGACCGAAGTTACCAATGCCTGAATTTCTTTATTCACATCATCGATTCTGATCTGCAGCGCTGCGCGATCACTTTCCGCATATTTCACTAAGATGGCTACACAATTTGCGTGACGATTCCAGATTACATTCAGCCGATTCATTGAGCATGTTGGGGTTCGGTTGCTCGTAACTGCGAGCCAGCATGATTCTAAGTCCACGGGGTATACGTCCCACCTCAAGATAGCGGCTCAAGGAGCGGTGCTCCCACCATTTGGACTGCTCAGCTTTCATTAGCTTCTCCAAACTTTTAAAAAGATCACGTGGGTTGGGCGTCCCATTGGATGTACTAACTGCTTGTGTGGTCGTCGACGATTTACCGGCCGGTGAATCATCAAACAGGTCAATAGCCGCCTCCTCCCTGCTCCTCATGGCATCAGCAGACATAGCGCTGTCTGAATTAAACCACTAATGTGGACTCACAAACTCAAGGGACAAACAAAGGGATAATCCCGTTGTCCGAAAACCAAATTGCACTCCTTCTCCGTACAGTATGTGGCACCTCCCCACAGCAGCGCGTACCTTGGAGCCTGCCGAGTCGTCCGACTCTCAGCGCCGGTCTTCACTGCCAAATCCTGGAATGGTGCACGTAGTCCGGGGGCTAGCGCGGTTGATCCTGACAGGAACAAAGGGACTTCCGGAGCACCGAAAGGACTGCTTCCTGCCGCTTAGCCCAATTTCAAAGGAGGGGTCAGTTGAAGTACCGGAGAAGCAATCCCGGTAAAATGAATGACGGGGATTTCGCCTGGAGCATTCCTGAACACTGGCGATCTCGAGGGAAAGCAGGAACAGACGAGAACCGACCCAAGTTGCAAGTGAGTGAATAATTTTATTTCGTTCACAGCAATGCCTGCATGACGCGTTTCAGCCTACCATATGCCATATGCAAATCAATCTGACCCTGTGCCTCATGGGAACAGTCCAGGCACAGGGTCAGACTGATTTGCATATGGCCATGTCTGAACTGGGGTGGCAGAGTAGGCTAAAGAACGGTGATGGATCAAACCCAGATCTGTTGACTGGGTGTGAGTGTTTGATTGGTTCTGATGCTCCTTCCATCACCACCCCCTTTTGTACCGCTTTGTTCGCCTTAAGTTAGCAGGGTATGCTCAGACGTGAGTCCCTTGCTCACTTTGCCACTGGATCATTCAAGCAAGCCTGCTGAAGATGGCTGAAATGCCAGAAACTGGTCCTAGGAAGCATGTTTCTGGTCCAGGGAAGGCATGGCTTGGCAGTTCGGGCTGGACTGTTCCCATGAGGCACAGGGTCAGACTGATTTGCATATGGCCATGTCTGAACTGGGGTGGCAGAGTGGGCTAAAGAACGGTGATGGATCAAACCCAGATCTGTTGACTGGGTGTGAGTGTTTGATTGGTTCTGATGCTACGTCCATCACCACCCCCTTTTGTACCGCTTTGTTCACCATAAGTTAGCAGGGTATGCTCAGACGTGAGTCCCTTGCTCACTTTGCCACTGGATTCAAGCAACCCTGGCTGAAGACGGCTGAAATGCCAGAAACCGGCCCTAGGAAGCTTGTTTCCGGTTCAGGGAAGGCATGGCTTGGCAGTTCGGGCTGGACTGTTCCCATGAGGCACAGGGTCAGACTGATTTGCATATGGCCATGTCTGAACTGGGGTGGCAGAGTGGGCTAAAGAACGGTGATGGATCAAACCCAGATCTGTTGACTGGGTGTGAGTGTTTGATTGGTTCTGATGCTCCGTCCATCACCACCCCCTTTTGTACCGCCTTGTTCGCCATAAGTTAGCAGGGTATGCTCAGACGTGAGTCCCTTGCTCACTTTGCCACTGGATTCAAGCAAGCCTGGCTGAAGACGGCTGAAATGCCAGAAACCGGTCCTAGGAAGCTTGTTTCTGGTCCAGGGAAAGCATGGCTTGGCAGTTCGGGCTGGACTGTTCTCATGAGAAAGAGGGTCAGACTGATTTGCATATGGCCATGTCTGAACTGGGGTGGCAGAGTGGGCTAAAGAACGGTGATGGATCAAACCCAGATCTGTTGACTGGGTGTGAGTGTTTGATTGGTTCTGATGCTCCGTCCATCACCACCCCCTTTTGTACCGCCTTGTTCGCCATAAGTTAGCAGGATATGCTCAGACGTGAGTCCCTTGCTCACTTTGCCACTGGATTCAAGCAAGCCTGGCTGAAGACGGCTGAAATGCCAGAAACCGGTACTAGGAAGCTTGTTTCCGGTCCAGGGAAGGCATGGCTTGGCAGTTCGGGCTGGACTGTTCCCATGAGGCACAGGGTCAGACTGATTTGCATATGGCCATGTCTGAACTGGGGTGGCAGAGTGGGCTAAAGAACGGTGATGGATCAAACCCAGATCTGTTGACTGGGTGTGAGTGTTTGATTGGTTCTGATTAAGCCTGGGCAAAGCACTACGCTACGCTCGCGTAGTTTGCGAAGTTCGCGCTACTTCGCACTACGCGAACTGCACGTAGCACAGTGCGAACACGCGTAGCGTAGTGTTGCGTAGTGCTGCGGTCATTTTTTGCTTGCTCGCGGTCCTCAACGTCAAATTGGCGACCGCGAGCAAGCAAAATTACATACCGGCGAGACTTTTTCCTTGTTCGCGATCAGCAACATCAAGTTGGCGATCGCGAGCATGGAAAATAAACCTCCCGGCGAGATTCCCAACTCGAGGAGGTCAGGTTTCTCATTGCGAGTGGTCGCGTATGTTCGCGACCGCTCGCGATGAGAAACTACCAGTTCGCATTGAGAAAGCTGCCGCTCGAGTAAAAATCTACTCGAGCAGCAGAAAACTACAGCTCGCACTGTGCAAGATGCCATTTTCAATGATTGCACAGTGCCGGTTGCTTGTCCGCACTGTGCAATCATTGAAAACGACATCTGGCACAGTGCGAACAAGGTACTACGCAGTTCGCGAAGTGCTACGCGTAGCTCGCGTAGTGCGAACTTCACTTTGCGTAGCTTCGCGAAGTGCTACTTCGCGAACTACGCCCAGGGTTAGTTCTGATGCTCCGTCCATCACCACCCCCTTTTGTACCGCTTTGTTCGCCATAAGTTAGCAGGGTATGCTCAGACGTGAGTCCCTTGCTCACTTTGCCACTGGATTCAATCAAGCCTGGCTGAAGACGGCTGAAATGCCAGAAACCGGTCCTAGGAATCTTGTTTCCGGTCCAGGGAAGGCATGGCTTGGCAGTTCGGGCTGGACTGTTCCCATGAGGCACAGGGTCAGACTGATTTGCATATGGCCATGTCTGAACTGGGGTGGCAGAGTGGGCTAAAGAACGGTGATGGATCAAACCCAGATCTGTTGACTGGGTGTGAGTGTTTGATTGGTTCTGATGCTCCGTCCATCACCACCCCCTTTTGTACCGCCTTGTTCGCCATAAGTTAGCAGGGTATGCTCAGACGTGAGTCCCTTGCTCACTTTGCCACTGGATTCAAGCAAGCCTGGCTGAAGACGGCTGAAATGCCAGAAACCGGTCCTAGGAAGCTTGTTTCTGGTCCAGGGAAAGCATGGCTTGGCAGTTCGGGCTGGACTGTTCTCATGAGAAAGAGGGTCAGACTGATTTGCATATGGCCATGTCTGAACTGGGGTGGCAGAGTGGGCTAAAGAACGGTGATGGATCAAACCCAGATCTGTTGACTGGGTGTGAGTGTTTGATTGGTTCTGATGCTCCGTCCATCACCACCCCCTTTTGTACCGCCTTGTTCGCCATAAGTTAGCAGGATATGCTCAGACGTGAGTCCCTTGCTCACTTTGCCACTGGATTCAAGCAAGCCTGGCTGAAGACGGCTGAAATGCCAGAAACCGGTACTAGGAAGCTTGTTTCCGGTCCAAGGAAGGCATGGCTTGGCAGTTCGGGCTGGACTGTTCCCATGAGGCACAGGGTCAGACTGATTTGCATATGGCCATGTCTGAACTGGGGTGGCAGAGTGGGCTAAAGAACGGTGATGGATCAAACCCAGATCTGTTGACTGGGTGTGAGTGTTTGATTGGTTCTGATTAAGCCTGGGCAAAGCACTACGCTACGCTCGCGTAGTTTGCGAAGTTCGCGCTACTTCGCACTACGCGAACTGCACGTAGCACAGTGCGAACACGCGTAGCGTAGTGTTGCGTAGTGCTGCGGTCATTTTTTGCTTGCTCGCGGTCCTCAACGTCAAGTTGGCGACCGCGAGCAAGCAAAATTACATACCGGCGAGACTTTTTCCTTGTTCGCGATCAGCAACATCAAGTTGGCGATCGCGAGCATGGAAAATAAACCTCCCGGCGAGATTCCCAACTCGAGGAGGTCAGGTTTCTCATTGCGAGTGGTCGCGTATGTTCGCGACCGCTCGCGATGAGAAACTACCAGTTCGCATTGAGAAAGCTGCCGCTCGAGTAAAAATCTACTCGAGCAGCAGAAAACTACAGCTCGCACTGTGCAAGATGCCATTTTCAATGATTGCACAGTGCCGGTTGCTTGTCCGCACTGTGCAATCATTGAAAACGACATCTGGCACAGTGCGAACAAGGTACTACGCAGTTCGCGAAGTGCTACGCGTAGCTCGCGTAGTGCGAACTTCACTTTGCGTAGCTTCGCGAAGTGCTACTTCGCGAACTACGCCCAGGGTTAGTTCTGATGCTCCGTCCATCACCACCCCCTTTTGTACCGCTTTGTTCGCCATAAGTTAGCAGGGTATGCTCAGACGTGAGTCCCTTGCTCACTTTGCCACTGGATTCAATCAAGCCTGGCTGAAGACGGCTGAAATGCCAGAAACCGGTCCTAGGAATCTTGTTTCCGGTCCAGGGAAGGCATGGCTTGGCAGTTCGGGCTGGACTGTTCCCATGAGGCACAGGGTCAGACTGATTTGCATATGGCCATGTCTGAACTGGGGTGGCAGAGTGGGCTAAAGAACGGTGATGGATCAAACCCAGATCTGTTGACTGGGTGTGAGTGTTTGATTGGTTCTGATGCTCCGTCCATCACCACCCCCTTTTGTACCGCTTTGTTCGCCATAAGTTAGCAGGGTATGCTCAGACGTGAGTCCCTTGCTCACTTTGCCACTGGATTCAAGCAAGCCTGGCTGAAGACGGCTGAAATGCCAGAAACCGGTCCTAGGAAGCTTGTTTCCGGTCCAGGGAAGGCATGGCTTGGCAGTTCGGGCTGGACTGTTCCCATGAGGCACAGGGTCAGACTGATTTGCATATGGCCATGTCTGAACTGGGGTGGCAGAGTGGGCTAAAGAACGGTGATGGATCAAACCCAGATCTGTTGACTGGGTGTGAGTGTTTGATTGGTTCTGATGCTCCGTCCATCACCACCCCCTTTTGTAGCGCTTTGAAGTCTTCTGAGTGGGGCATTTCTAGTCAGGACAGGATTTGACCCTGCGCTGAGTGCCAAGTGGCTTCCTCGCGGCAGAGGTACGGCCTCCCGTACTGCTGTCATCCACAAATTCTCATCCCAGCGAACACCAGGGAGGCCATCAGTTTAGTATTCCCATACTTGCTTACTCCAGAATAGATTGGGGCTGGATCTGGTGGCCCAAGGCGACTGGTGTTACGTGAGCAGCGTCAACCGCCTGCACTGTAAGTATCAAAGAAATCTCCACTCCACTTCAGTAAAAAAAGCACGCACACGAGGACCTTTCAGGTAAAGGCTTCTTTATTAAATTAAGCCTCCTCCAACCTAGCACAGAGAGACGCGTTTCGCCTGTCACAGCAGGCTTTCTCAATCTAACCGGTGCCATTTTGATCATAGCCTTTATACTCTGACAAACTTATAAACATAGAAGAGTTATTTAGTTAACTAAAATTAGTTTACATTTAAAATAACTATATATATATCAAACTATCAGAGGGAAGTCAAAGATACAAAAGAAGGGCAAAAAGAGAAAAGTTTAAAAAATAAGGAAAACACACTGTTCGGTGTCTTTATAGTCTTATTGTTCATTAATGATGGTGCTACCGAGCACTTCGCAGTAGGGCTGCCTGGACACAGCCCATTCTGTCTTTTTGCTCAGGATAGGGCAGCTTCCCTCCTGGGAAGGCACCCCCCCACTTTTCCTGTCTAATGTCTCAGACAATGCACCATCCTCTCTTTCCCTGAACTACTGTTGGTACCACAGACAAGGAACATGGACACTATTCTTCATCCATGAAGTCCATCCCTACTATCCTGACTTTCCCTTGGGTGCACTGTCGCTTTGCCGGGGACTCAGATTATACCTAATTACTCCAGGCGCTGTCTCATCACGGAAAAGGATCTTAAATTCAGGGGAGACAGGGGATTGAGACTCAAGCTCCTGCAGACCAGATGGAGGAGAAACCTGGGCAGCCCTTATTTTTGGCGGGGTCACCTCTTTCAAAACAGCGCCGTTCTCCTCTTCCGTCTGTGTTCAGGTCAATTTGGCATCAGAAAAGGGAACAAAGCGAGGCACCTGCTTCATCTCGCAGTCCCCTATTCCTTCACGGACCCAGTTGTCATAGGGGAGGGGCACTGGGACTCGCCGGCAGTGCGATGAGTGAATCCAATGCTTCCGGCCGTCCACTTTCACTGCTGTCCTCAAGGCAAGCAGGACCAGCAGGGGCCCCTTCCATCTTGGCTCCAAACAACCTCGTCTCTAATAGTTTCGCACTAGGATGAAGTCACCGGGCTGGATGCAGTGCCCGGGCCCATCAGGTGCTGGAGGGAGTGCCTCGTGTATCTGTTGATGGATAGAATGCACATTTTTAGTCAACTCACAAAAGTAATCTACAAGCAATAGATATTCAATCTCAGAGAAGTGGCGTGGGCGGGGGATGCCCCACACATTTGCGGGTTGCCCAAAAACAACTTTGTATGGGGATAATCCTATTCTAGAATGGGTTGTCACTCTCGTGGATAGTAGGGCAAGGGGTAGCGCTTCTGGCCATTGCAATCCTGTGTTTTCCCTGATTTTTGCCAACTTCAACTTGAAAGTACCATGTACTCTTCAACTAAACCGGCTGACTGGGGGTGATTCTCTGCATGAAACTTCTGCTTAATATGTAGACTGCGGTACAAAAGGGGGTGGTGACGTTGAGTCCCTTGCTCTCTTTGCCACTGGATTCAAGCAAGCCTGGCTGAAAACGGCTGAAATGCCAGAAACCGGTCCTAGGAAGCTTGTTTACGGTCCAGGGAAGACATGGCTTGGCAGTTCGGGCTGGACTGTTCCCATGAGGCACAGGGTCAGACTGATTTGCATATGGCCATGTCTGAACTGGGGCGGTAGAGTGGGCTAAAGAACGGTGATGGATCAAACCCAGATCTGTTGACTGGGTGTGAGTGTTTGATTGGTTCTGATTCTCCGTCCATCACCACCCCATTTTGTAACGCTTTGTTGGCCATAAGTTGGCAGGGTATGCTCAGACGTTGAGTCCCTTGCTCGCTTTGCCACTGGATTCAAGCAAGCCTGGCTGAAAACGGCTGAAATGCCAGAAACCGGTCCTAGGAAGCTTGTTTACGGTCCAGGGAAGACATGGCTTGGCAGTTCGGGCTGGACTGTTCCCATGAGGCACAGGGTCAGACTGATTTGCATATGGCCATGTCTGAACTGGGGCGGTAGAGTGGGCTAAAGAAAGGTGATGGATCAAACCCAGATCTGTTGACTGGGTGTGAGTGTTTGATTGGTTCTGATGCTCCGTCCATCACCACCCCCTTTTGTACCGTAATATGTAGACCATCACACACCAGCTGAATCACCTTTGCATTGAAGTGACTCCTGTTGTCACTCCAAATCAAACGGGGCAAGCTGAAGCGTGGAAAAACTCCTTCAAAAGGGCCTTTGCTGTCGCTATGGCTGTGTTCTCTTCAGTGGGGTAAGCCTCAATTCATTTACTGAACGTACAAACAACCACCAGCACATATTTCAAGTTGTTAACTTGTTCCATTTCGATGTAATCCATCTGTAGAACCTCGAAAGGGAAAGAAGGGGGTGCAAAAATACCAGGAGGTGTAGGAGTACCTTTCACAGGATTATGCGTCAAGCAGACCATGCAGTGCTTCACTAGATGTGCAGCTACTTTAGGGTTATACCGGATATTGTCATTTTGCTATAAGGGGTCCAGTAACTTACATATCCCTTTTCTACTAATGTGGGCTGGGCCATGTGCCATTGTAACTACGTGGAATACATATGCATCTGGTAACATCCATCTCTGCTTTTCCGATTTATCGGTACAGCACCCCTCCGCGTTTAAGCGTCCCGAATTCTCCTGTCACATCGCCAGCTCCTCAACTGATGCCTCGCTCTGGATTTCTGTCACATTCTCTAGGGTGTCCTCAAACATCCCATTGTCAGGCACCTATCTAGCTGGCCCTGCCACGAACATTAACTTCATATTGGACCTGGCTGTCTCTTTAGCTGTCTGGTCTGCAAACGCATTTCTCCTCCCCACATCGTCAGTAATCACTTTATAGGCACTACACTTCACTATTGCCAATCGTTTGGGAAGTTCCAGGGCTGACAACAACCTATGTTTTAAAGGGCCGTGTTGTATCTTGGTGCCGTGGGAAGTCAGGAATCCCCTCTCCGCCCAGAGCTGCCCAAAATTATGGACTACTCCGAACACATACTGGCTGTCAGTATAAATATTGACAGCCAATCCCTCACTTAACTCACATGCTCGAAAAAGAGCAACCAGGTCTGCAGCTTGTGCTGATTGGTAGGGAACATGTGAATTTTCAACTACAGTGCGCAGGGTAGTAATAGCATATGCTGCGGTGGTGGTGCCATCTGACAATTTGAAACAAGAGCCATCAACATATAGTTTCCCTTGAGGTTCAGATAAGGGAATGTCAGTCAGGTCTACCCATCCCTTCGTCTCCTCCTCTGTCCGGAATAAACAATCATGGACATCTGTGTCTTCATTTTCCAAAGGGAGGGTTAGTAACGTGGCTGGGTTCAGAGTGGCACATCTTTTAATTGTGACTTGTGGCACAAACAAAGTCAATTCATAACCGGTCAGATGAGCACTGGTAAGGTGCTGCATCTTTGTTTTATTCATAAGTGTGTCCACAGCATGGGGTACCATTACTGAGGGGATCAGTATTGAGGACAATCCCTGCCGATTGTCGAATAGAGACAGCCACGGCCGCGGCTGCTCTTAGACAGCTCGAGAGGGCTCTGGCGACAGCATCAAGCAGAGCAGAGAAATAAGCACATGGCCTCTGCTTGCCTCCAAAGGCTTGTGTTAACAGAGAAAGGGCACATCCAGCCATTTTGTGTACGTACAACACGAAATGCTTCTGGTAGTTTGGTGTACCAAGCACAGGTGCAGAGCAAAGAGCAACTTTTAATTGCACGAAGCTTGCTGACATTCATGCATCCAGGGTAAAGGTTAATGCATGTCTTTAGTGGCTAGCTGCAACAGCGGCTTTGTTAGTAAAGAATAACCAGGTATCCAATGACGACAATATGAGGTGATGCCTATGAAGGCACGCACATCCCTCTGAGTCTTGGGGATGGGCATTTTAAGAATGGCATCAACTCGCTCTGGTGTTAGCCTCCTTCCCTCCTTTGACTGCAGGTGACCTAAATAGGTGACCTCCTGTCGACAATATATATATATATATAAATATATATTATTTATATATTTTTTGGATTTTCAAAAACCTTTATTGATAAATTCAATATAGTCAAAATACACTTTTGCATCAGATCAAAACATCATACACAATAGGTTAATAGCCGAATATCATCGATGTAATGACAATACCAACATGCAAGAATGTGATTCTGTGAGGCACTGCTATGGCACCATAGTCAACACATTGCAAAGAAGGTGGGGACATCACTGTAGGGATAGGAGGAAACACAGACGGAAGGGGAAACAGAGGGATAGAGGGAGGTAGTTACTGACCAGCACCGGCGGCCGCCGTCGGCGGAGTGCCGGGGGGGAGCACGGGGGAGGCAGCACGGCTCAAATGAGGTCAGGAATGAAGATATCTCACTAAGGGCCCCTATACATCAATTGGGCGGATCTCGCAGGAAGCAAGTCCCAGAATTCAGATAGCAAGGTCTGGCATCTCGAGGCATCTTCAAGCCAGTGAGCGAACTGGAGCGCCGGTCTGCGACCCCAGCACATGGCCACCCTATGCCTAGCCAGAACAAGCAGCATTGCGATCAGACGGCGAGAAGAATCCGGGCAAAATTTAACAAAGCCCAGCAGATACAACTGTGGGTCGGGCTGTACCGGCGTGGAGGTCATCTCGGAGATGGCGGCGCATACCACCAGCCAGAAATCTGAAACCTTAGGTCACAGCCACGCTAGATGAGCAAATCCGCGGCAGGGGCAGTGCAGTGCATGCAACTATTGTTAGTTATAAGTCCCAGTTTGTGGAGCTGAGCAGGAGTGCGGTATAGTCTATATAAATATTTGAAATGTATAGGACGAAGCCGGTAGTTGGGAGACAGTTTCTTCATCTGGTTGGAGCAATAAAGCCAGTCAGCCTGGGCGATATCCATGCCCAGATCCTCGCCCCATGCCAAGTGCGTGTAATCCGTGGAGATGGAGGTGGACGAGATGGAGGTGGAGGAGAGCGTGAGGTCATACAATTTGGTGGCTATTTTGCGAGGAGTGGGGGATGTATATATAAAGTTGAGAGCATGCATCGAAGGCGGAGGCTGGGGGAACGTTGGATGCCCTGTCGACAATATTGGAACTTTGAAAGAGACACTTTATGTCCATGCTGTGCCAAATGTAGCATCAATTTGACTGTGGCATCATTGCAACCCTCTTCGGTATCGGAGGCTACCAACAGGTCGTTCAAATATTGCAATAATACGTTGACTATATACTAGGACTCTCAGTATACCCCTGAGAAGCTCGACAGAATTGGAAGCTTCTTCCGACCAATGTAAATCCAAAAGGTACCGGCTGTCCTGGTGGATGGGGATGCTAAAGAAAGCATTTTTCACGTCAATTATGGAAAAGAATTTGGATGTAGAAGGAATCATTGTTAAAAGGCAGGAATGTCAGGCACTACCGGAAACTGAGTAACCACTGTTTTGTTAACCTCCCGTATATCAATTACAAAGTGATAGACATCGTGTTGAGCATTAGGGGAATCCAATGGTGTCTTTTTAAGGATAGGGAGAATAGGGCTATTACAGACATTCGCAACTGTCTTCTCAACTATCGCTAATGTGATCACATCCTGTATAATCTGCAACAAAGCCCGTTCCCCCGCCTGTGGTATTCTATATGAAGAATAAGAGATAACACAGCATTCATTTTAATTGTAATAGAGACTGGTGGTACCTGCAACAACTCTTCGTCTGTATCTCCCTTTGCCCACAACGTGGGCGGCACGTCTTTAAATGCAGTAGGAAGCGGTGCATCTTTTGAAAAACACTGTTTGATACTAGATACATCCGGTCCTATTGTCATATAAACACCATCTGGAGAACATGAAATCGTGGCCTGCAACCTTTTCAACAAGTCCAATCCCATTAAATTCTCTCCGCAATTCGTTGTCAATAAGAATGGCAAGTCCACAGTGAAGGGGCCAATAGTCAAAGCAAGGGGTTCTTAGATGGGGCTCACAACCGGTCCGCCTGAAAACCCTACTGAGACATTGTTATGGTCAGACAGGGCTGCCCTGGGGACCAGTGAACGAGAAACAGAGCTATTCATTGCAACAGTATCCACCAGAAACTTCTTAGCCGAACAATGCAAATATGCCGTGACATAAGGACCACGCTGATCTGCAGGTATTTGAACTGGCCCCTCACCCTGTCCTTGGCTGTCCTAGTTATAGGACATCCCTGACACCTCGTCCAGATCATAATCATCGTGATAGTACAGCCTTCCCCCGGGGTCATCAAAATAGTTCTGATCGGAGCAACCCCCTGAGGATCCCCCACCCCGAACCTCATCGCGACCGCCCTCTCCACAACCCCGTCCACCCGCACCCCGACCTCTCGGGGCTGCGACCTTCTGCAACAAGTCAGGACACTCACTCTGCCAGTGCCCCTTCTTCCTACAATACGCACACTGGTTCGGCACCATCGGACCACCACCTCTGCCTGCGCTATGCGACCGATTAGCCGGACCAGTGCCACGTTCTCTACCAGACCCCCTTGCTGCATGTTGCATTAGTACCTAGTCTTCAACTCCTTGGTAATCTTCTCCGCTTTCTCCTTCTCCTAATTTTCCCTATGCTCATAGTACTGAACCATACTCAATATCACGGAAGCGGAGGAGGTAGTTCAGGTGCTCTCAGAAGCCTGCAACCGAGTCGCGATCTCAGGGAGCAGGTTCATAACAAACAATTGGACACCACCTTCTGACGACAAATCTTGTCCCCTGAAATCCAGAAACACCCCTTCAAACCGATGTGGAAAAATCTGACACGCTTTCATTCTTCTTCTGACGACATGCCATTAACTTGTCCCAATCTACTCATCTGGGCGGAAAGAGAAAATGCAAGTAAGTAATGATACGACTCGGCGACACCAGTATTTCAATCTGAGGCTTCTCACCAGGTTTCCGTTCCTGATCCCACGCCCTAATCTCATTCCAAGTACCCCCCAATTCCACCACATGCTCCTGCATATGCACCTGCCTCCATATATCTACTGGTACTAGCAACCCGAAAAACATTTCCATATCGGCCAGCGTCATCACTGTTGATGAGGCGGCCTCCGTTAAATCTTTGTAATATGCAGTTGGATTTTTTCTACGGTCCGGCAGCTGACTCTTGAGGGCTAACACCTCACTCCTTTTCCACCGAGTGTAAACCCATTGTCCCTGAAATTGGGCCTCCACCCGTGGTTGAACAACAACATCCTGCACATTACGCCATTCTGGGATCTCAGGATGGAAAATAGGGTGAGCCTCCCTCATCGGGAATTGGGACGCAATCGTCGGTGTGTTCTGATGCAACCTACCTCGAAAACCAATCATCCTTGCATCAGCTACTGCACCTGCAACTTGCGAAGCCAGGGAGGGGGCAGGCGGAGCCGTAGCTGAAGCAGCCGGGTCTGAGACAGAGGGGCCAGATGCAGAAACAGGAGGGGCAGAAGACTGAGATGTCGGAACAACAGAGTATATCCTCTGTAGGGCGTAGGGAGGTGGGGGCCGGGCTTCTAATAGCTCTTCCACAAAGGCATCACCTTCCTCTCAGGCAACATAGAACTTATCACATTGCAACCAAAACTTCCTATCAGCACCCTCTATACCCTTCTCTATGTTCTCTCTATCGTAGGCTACTGCTTTCTGTGTTACTGTTTGCACTTTTCCTTTCCGGGCCTCCTTCTCTGCTCGCATGCGCCTTTGCCTAGCTTCCTTATTTCAGACTTGGAGTGAATCAAACATTGACTGCCTACTTCTCATGGCAAATAATTTATCTAGCAGATAGTTCAATTTCTGTTCATCAAAGGTAACTGTTGGTGGCCACTGAAGCTCGGCATTGTCCCTCGTATATTTGTGCTATAATGTACTAAACATAATAAGGGCAAAGCCGTGCTTGGTATATGTATCGAATTTTGGGGTGCCTACCGGAGGCGCAGGTTGCCTCTCCTCCAGCAGAGCTTTGGCAGAACAACAACGGCACCCCACACACCACAATTTACTCAGACAAGGCATCTTAACATCAGACACATTCACTGTTTACATGAAACCAACCACTCACCAAACAACGGGAATTCAACAGGCAGCCTACATACAGAGTGCACCAAAACAAAGGCAGCCCGGAGATTGCACCAGACAGTCTGAAGACTGTACCGAGACAAGGAGACAGGCTCTTGCCCCAGGCCTTTTCCAGAGTAAACCAAATTCAGCAAGTGGCTTTCGCAAATACTCTGTGTCTCAAGGGTCCACGGACCCACCAAGTTCATATTCAAGATTATTCAAGATGGCGCTATGATTACCAAGAGACAAAACAAACTCACCTGGTGCACACAGGTCGAGGCAAGTTATTCTCCACCACCGACTCTTCAGACCAAATGGTCATATCCAAGGGTTTCGCCTTCTTAGGACCCCAGCCGAGATGACCAAGCTTGGTCATGTGGGGATCCCCGATCCGCCCATCCGACAGGACGCGGCCCCAACCTCCACACCCGATTCCAGGCAAGATGGGTCAGCCCGATGGAGTCCCTGTTTGGGTGCCAACTGAAGGAAATGGGCCACCCGGGTCACTCGTGACCAACTCTCGGCCTTCCCAAAATGAAGAGTCGGGATAACAGTGGATAATACAGTCTAACACCTTTATTAGTAATACACTGCAATGAAGCCCGGTCTGACCAGCCCCATGGGATAGCTGTCGAGGGACGGGCCTCTGAACACTTGGTAACACAAAATAAAACTTCCAACACCTCTCAAAACCCCGGCCGTGGTGGAAAAATACTGCTTGGACAACAAACTGAATAAAGAAGGCACTGAGGGATGAGCTACCACCTGCAGAATGGGTACATGTTATCAGGCTCCCAAGGCCATCTTACTCGGTCTCAGCTCTCTCTAGTGTGGGAGCATAACTATGTCCAGTGATAGGCATGCAAAGCTGAATAAAATATTCTCTTCATGCCTCTGGGATTCAACCTTGGATGAGATAAGGGAACTTTTCTAAACAGCAGCTTCTGCTGAAGCAAGCAAGCGGGGGCCCAGAGGCCGAGTTCTTCTTGCAGCGTAACATGGAGACTACAGGAAGGAAAATGCGTCTCAGATGCTACCTTTAGCCTGCACAGCTTTACTAAAAGATGGACACACACACATTTGTAATAGCGATCAATATAAAATAGCTACATGAATGCTAACACAATATGGTATACGTCATGAGGGACGGGAAAATGGGACATTCAATTCTAACAATGGAACGTAACCTTAATTAAAACAAAGTAGAGATAGCTTCTGCTACTCTGTGTCAAGGGGTGTACCATGAGTGGTGCATGGTTTTCCCGAACAACTAAACCCAAAAAGGTAGGGCAGTATAAAGCGAATCACCTTTACTCCATTGGGTATTACCAATTCATGAACATAAAGACCAGAAAATTAACAGACACCCAAGTGTTTATGGATGAAAAGGCCTCACCCACTTAGTTGTGGCAGGCTTCATCATAGGTCAGTCTGCTCCCTTGTTAGGACAATGACAACCCGGTGGTCTCGCCCTTTTTCCAAAGACAAAAGGGAGCTCAGAATAAAATAGTTCTGGTCAGTACACGGCTCAAGATATTCAAATTAAAACAATCTCTGTGTAAACCCAAGAAATATAATTTTTTTACGGGGTGCACAGGGCATGGTTAAAAAAGAGAGTACTATTATAAATGCTGGGTAATTCTAAGAAGCAAGGGCTCAACACACTCAAACTGTACATTATGCCAACATGTTTCGGCCTCCTATGGGATACCTTCCCTGGGTAATCTGAATCTGGAAAAGGGTCCTGGGCCTTCATCAGGTAACAGAACAAAACCCCCTTTAGTCTGTACTGCACGCTTCAGTCATGCATCAAGGTAAGAATTAGTCTTACCTATATCTGTCATCACAACGCCTCACACCTGGAAGGATAGACGGGAAACATATAAATCATTATAATAAAGTCTGTTCTCTAGTCTCTGCTTTCACATCCAGAGACTCTCTGGTACAGTTCTATTAAATTTCATTTCAATGCATGCGAAAAATAACACGTGATCATGCAACACTCAGGCTCCCGCTTACCCTGAAATTTCCGGGGTCCAACAACATCAGTCACTATGGTGGAGGACCACACCTGTAGCCCCACACTAAAATAAAAATTCTAATTCATTCCTGTAAGGAAACTACTCACAGTTTTCCTTGACTTATTCTATTTACTCATTACTAGCGGAAGTCGTTTTAATAGGTGGAAACATGAAGAAAAGTCCTTTATTTTATCTTAGGCATAACATAGTAGTCGCCTGTACAATGTTTCTTACATATATCTTAAACAGACAATGGGATCAGTCCTGTTGCTAAACATCCACCCGTGTAACCCAGCATAGTAAACTCCTTAGTACGTTTATAACATATCTTCAGCAGACTCTGAGTACATTCAAGTTGTCAAGCACCCTCCTCCGTGTAAACATAAGCCATAAGTGGTGTATCAGGCAAGGCAACGCCCACTGTAATTTACGTGTTCATATTACTGCACAACACATACCCATGACCATTAGCTTTTTTATCTATTGCAGTGACTCCATATTGCAATTGATTCTGGTTCAGTACAAAAATGGCCACTGAAAATGGTCAGAGATTCCATACAAGTGCCCCATGTGCTGTTTTCTGGTACCTTACAATAATACGTAATAAGGGCAGGGAACCCCTCATATATGTGGAGAAATTTTTTTTTCCTCAGTCTGGACACTGTCTGAGTGATAATGCGGGTACACAACAAACCTAGGGCTAAATAAGCATATTAGATCTCATTTAAGTGTTGATTCAATTAGAGAGGACCTACGTTAATGATGAGCCATTTCAAGCACCCCAACACCTATAAGCAAGCATATCGACAAGCTGCCTCTGTTTGATGTGGGCAGGGAAGAAGTATGTCCTGCTGACGGCGGTGTGAAAGTGGTGGACGCTGGTTATCAGGCCCATAACTACCAGTGATTTTGTGATACCCATTTGTACACAAGGTAGGTAACAACCGTGTTCTTAACATACCGCAGTCCTGAAGTGAAGTCTGCCTTATGGTTATCAGGTCAGGAGAACAAGTCGATCACCCCTGAGTGCCCGTGATCAGGTAATTGGAGCCACACCCTTCCCCTCCTTACTCCATTAAGGCGATAGCCCGCCTCATCACCTACTCCTGGGTGCAGCGTCCAGAGATCAACCTGAAAATACCGTCCTTAATAGACTACGGTGGCCGGCGACGCTCCTACACACCGCGTGTAGACGGCATGCCTGGGGTTGATGGAAAATTTAGTAATTTACCCCTATTTTGAATAGCCATAATCGTGCAATTTGATTGTATACACAGGAGTGCCTGAAACTGCTTGATGTAGAAAGGACCAACAAGAAGAGACCCCACAAGTGATGTAGTTGAGGAATTAGAATTTCTTGTGGAAAATGGGCTTCAAAATGACTGGATCACAGAGGAGTCAGGATTTCAGTACACTGAGAAACCCAAGGTCTCATACTTTTACATTTTGCCAAAGGTACACAAATGGGTAATAGCCCTCACCCCAGGCTGTGTGATTGTATCTGGAATCGGGTGGCCCTAGAGCCCCTCTTCAATTCTGCGTCTGGTTCTTAAGACCAATAGTGAAACAAACACACACTTACCTTAAGGACACGAAGGAAGTACTGAATCTGTTGTGCAAGGTCCGCTTTCACTCCGAGGAAGAGCTCCTGATTGGATGTGGAAGCTCTTTACACATGAATTCCACAGTAGGAAACTCTGATGGTGTTTGAATCAATTTTCTCAGAAACCCAAATAGGATTTTATGACACCAAGGGATTTGATCCTGAATTGTGCACACCTAGCACTCACTGGGTGTTATTTTGAATACAAAGGGGGATTCTTTCTACAAACTCAGGAGACTTCAATGGCACATTTGCGCCAGGTTTGGCATGTCTCTTTGTCTACAAACTGGAAAACATGTATATACCACGCCATGATAACCCTTACAGGAAGAAGATATTATTATGGAAAAGATATACTGATGACGTGTTCATAATCTAACACAGAACAGCACAACAAACAAGAGAATTCTCAGCATGGCTGAACTGTGTAGACTCCTTCCTGAGATTCATTTGCACCAACAGCAACCATGAGTCACATTTTTTGGACCTTAGGATCCTTGTGGCTGAAGGCTCTTCCAAAACAGAGGCCTATCACAACACCACACATAGAAACAACCTTCTACGTTTCAGCAGTTTCCACCCAAGGAGTTTACGAGAAAATCTACCCTATGGACGATTCCTTCATGTGAGAAGTAATGGCACAGAGAAGGAAGATTATTGGAAACATGCGCAGGTTCTCAAGGAGAAACTCGAGGAACAGGGGTACCCACCGGGGACAATCACAAGAGTCGAGAAAAGAGCACAGAACAGCAATCACGACCAGTTACTATAGATTAGGGTGAGGGGACGGAATAACAAACTAATTAATGTAACTATATACAGTCCCTTCTCAAATGACATGAAAACACTGATTAATAGACACTGGAGATTCCTTAAGACAGTCCCTGTAAATTTGGAGCGACCGATGTTCTCTTTCATACGAGCCAGAAGTCTACAGGACGAGACTGTTCACACAAGACCCATCGATCGACCTTCAGGGCGGCCCAAAGAACCCTCCGGGACAGACCCCTGGTGAGTGGATATTACCCCAGTGGCAGCTCTAAAGTGTGTCAGCTCACTAAAAAAGTGAAAGAGATTGATCTTGGCCTAAAAACACCATGGGGCATATCTATAACGCGGCGATAGAAAATTATCGCCGCTTTTGCCTCCGTTTTCGGCCGAAAAGCGGCGATAATTTTATCGCCTAATTAGCAAGCTCACGCTAACGCGTGAAACCTTGCGTTAGCGCACGGATTCCTAACGCTCAGCTTTGCATCTCTATTGAGATGCAAAGTGGGCGTTCCTGACATCACAGGAGAAATGTCGCTAAGCGACATTTCTCCTATCATCAAGCCCCACGCCATGAAGCATGGCGTCAGGAAAAGTAGCGATAACCCCTGTTATTGCTACTTTCCTTACGCCTGCTTCAGGACTGACTTAGCCATGATATCCTATGGAAGGTGGATATCATGGCTAAGTTTGTGAGGCCCTATCAACAAGCTAACGCCACATTTCGTGACATTATTGCTGGGTTTCCAGCGATAATCTCACGTTAGGCAGTTAGCGCTAGGATTTTTATCGCTTTTGAGATAAGTGTTGCTAATAGCACGCTATCTCCGCGATAAAAATCCATGCTAGCCGGCGATAATTATCCTAGCGCTAAGTGTGCTTAGCGATAATTAGCGATAATTATCGACGGTTGTTGCTGATATGTCCCCATGGATTTCAAAACATCAGAGTTAACGCAATAGCAAGAATTTAGTGTACTTTATGTATGCCGTCGCTGGCGGAAAAATGTTGGCATGACAACTAGGTCTGTCAAGACCAGACTCATGAGCATAGGATTCAGGTGCCAAAGAACAGCCACTGGTGTGATGCGTCACTTCACGCTGAAGAAACATCACAAGGACGTCCTAGAACTTGTACAACCTGCGTTCAACAATGTGTCCAGTGCATTGTTGAAATGTGATCATAGATGTGTCTACAGACACACATGGACACCCGGGGCCTCGATATTGACGTGCCATGGTTTCAGCTGAATTTTGGGTATAGACTGGGACAATTGACACCCCAATTCAACTCGTTCTATAGATATGTTCCAGATCCTCATTTTTTTTCAAATGACAGCTTGACCTTATGTATATGGCACAGCCCTATATGTGTTTTTTTTTTAACACAACTGCCCTTTTTCTAAAAATGGTGATACAGTGCTCTTCATGTCCCGTCACAAGTTATTTGAGTTTTTAGAGAGTGTGGTGGATTTTTGTATATTCGTCCTTGTCATATGTTGACCTCATTTTTTTGTTTCTATGTTCATTTTTCTTTCTAAATTTGGTGCTCTTATTTGAAAAAAATCACATACAGTAAACAATAGGACAGGTTATCAGCTACGTTTCCCATGATGACTTGCTACTATCGACGTCAAGCGAACCACCAATCAAATTGCATGATTATGGCTATTTGAACTCGAGGAAAATCTCTACATTTCCCAGCAGGTGCGCTGTATGCACGCGGTGTGCGGGAGCATCTCCAGCCGCCACGAGCTATGAAGGATGGCGTGTTCGGATTATTCTCTCAGACGCTGGGGCACCATGGGGGGCCAGGAGTTACTGGCGCGGCGGGACTGTCACCTTGGCGAAGTAAGGAGGGGACGGGCAGGGGCTCCAATGACTGATCACTGATGTTTATGGGTGTAGTGGGTCATCAGTAATGTACACACTCTCTTCTTGAATCAGCACTTAAATGAGGGGTAATATGAATATTTAGCTTTCGGTTTATTGAGTACTCGCAGTCTCACCCAGCCAGTGCCCAGACTGAGTAACAAAAATGTTTCTTCTCTCCATATAGGAGGGTTTTCCTGTCCAGTTTACACACAATCTTAAGTCACCAGAAAAGAACACACGGGGCGCTTGTATGGAATCTCTGACCACTAATAATGCCCATTTTTGTACTGAACCAGAATCATTGCAATATGGAGACACTGCAATAGATAAACAAGCTCATGGTCATGGGTATGTATTGTGCAGTGATATGAACACGTAAATTACAGTGGGCATTGCCTTGCCTGATCCAAAACTCATGGCTTATGCTTCCAGTGGGGTGGATGTTTGACAACTGGAATGTACTCATTGTCTGTTGGAGATATGTAAAGAAACGTTGCACTAAGGAGTTTACTATGCTGGGCCAGTGGCGAAGCCTCGAGGAAGTGCTGCGGGGCGGTGGGGCGGGGCGGGGGAGGGCCAGGGTGAGTGGTATTAAACTCCGGAATACAGCCGAACGGAGTTAAGTAAATAAATAAATAAATAAAACAAATTACATTGTGCGCGCTGCATCGCCATTTGACGTTGCAGCACGCGCAATGTAACTTGTTTTATTTATTTATTTATTTACTTAACTCCGTTCGGCCGTATGCCGAAGTTTACTACCCGCCACCCTACCCCTACCCCGCCCGTACCGCCCCGCAGCACTCCCTCGAAGAGCCACCACTGGGCTTGGCTACGCGGGTGGATGTTCAACAACAGGAGATATCCCATTGTATGTTAGAGATATGTAAGAAACATTGTGCAGTCGACTACTACGTTATGCCCACAATTAAATATATGACTTTTCTTCATGTTTCCACCTTTTGAAACAACTTCCGCTAGTGATGCGAAAATAGAATAAATCAAGAAAAACTGTGAGCAGATTTCCTGCAGGGATAAATGAGAATTTTTATTTTAGTGAGAGACTACAGGAGTGGTCTCCACCGTAGTGACTGATGTTATTGAACCCTGGAAAATGTAAGGTAAGCGGAAGAATGAGTGTTGTTTTCAGCATGTATTGAAATCAATTTTATTAGAAGTGTACCAGATGAGCAACACATGTTTTTATCTAGAGGCTCACTAGATGGGAATGCAGAGACCAGTGAACATACTTTGTTATAATGATTTACGATAGCTGTGTCCCATCCCCCATCGTTGTGACGACAGATATAGGTAAGACTTATTCTTACCTTGACGCATGACTGAAGCATGCAGTACAGACTATTGTTGCAGGGGTTCTGCTTATGCACAGAACTATGCGCAGGAAACCAGGACCTCAGAGAATTGTGGTGTACCAGAAACTCCCCTCAGACCCTAGAACCCCTATCCGACTAGCTTAGTGTCACATTCGTTATCCGAGATTTAGCTCGGCGGTCCCAATGTATAGACAACCCAGAACAAGCGACTTAGATACTCTCAGGAGTGGTGGGAATCCAAAATACCCGTTGGTAGCTATATATCAGTCCACAACAGAATAACAAAGACACGGTAAAGTTTAAAGAGTTTATTTTATAAACCTCGCGTCCTAAGATGCAGTACTTTGGCTAACACAAGCAGACAAATGGTCAAGATCAGAACCATCAGCATTGTTACAATACCATAGAAAATGAAAGGAGCAATCATAATAATAATGACAGTGGAAAGCGACCACCCTCCTTTCTCTAGCAACTAAAAAGTTATTATTAGACTAATAGAAGGTCTCTTAGGCTTGCATGGGGGACCCCATACCTTATAGATCAGCTTAGTGGAATCACATCACAAGATCAGCTAGGCTCTCTCCTGCAACAGCTCTCTGTTTCGAATGCTACAGAAAACATGCTGCTCTGCAATATTAAAGGACTCGTCTTTCAGGTATTGGCAGCTGTATGTATGTTATGGCTAAGAAGTGGTACGATCAACCTGAACACAACAACCTGCACCGTCTAGTGACCCAGACTCGTTCTTTACACGGTGTACAGCCCAAGGTCACCACCCACTGTTAAGGATGTTAAACAACAGACGGTTCTCATGTGAAGCAAAGTCGAATCAGCAGTTCTCGAATTAATAACATGTAACAACAGTGTCGCGTGCAAAAGCAGCAGAAGTGGCAAGCTGGCTTTCTAACAGCCGACGAGGTTATGCTAACTTAGCGTTGTACATAGGGAGTGATTAACCCATACTAAACCCCCCCTTGATCGGACTACTAACCACTAGGGGCGCACTTATCAAGAACGCAGAGTTCAAGTTAGAAAGAACGGAACCAAGGGCATGAACCATAAGTCCATATAAGGTAAGTGTAAGTTTGAAAAGAAAAAAAAAATGTCAAAAACAGAAAAATGATGTCATCAGGGGAAAAAACCCAAGAGAAACGGGGAAAAAATGACATTGAAGGATGCACCATTAGTTGATCAAGGCAAAGAGTCAATCCATCAAGGCATAGGCACAATACGTTGCAACAGCCTCCAAGAGGAAATCATTGGAGCGTTCCGCAAAATTATCCGCCATCCAATCCAGCAAGGGAAAGGAACACACGTGTTCAGTCACAATCGGAGCTTCCAGCACCACATGAGGACAACAAGAAGGTTCCTCGATGTAACTGCGTTCCA
This sequence comes from Triturus cristatus, assembly GCF_964204655.1. NCBI lineage: Eukaryota > Metazoa > Chordata > Amphibia > Caudata > Salamandridae > Triturus > Triturus cristatus. The sequence goes on along the minus strand of NC_140584.1, from coordinate 1,174,525,729 downwards.
GAAAGTCAATCGCAGCCTTGTCAAAGGCCCAATTTCCAAGGACTCCATGTGCCGCACCCAAGGCCATAAACCTGACCCCAGAACATTCAAACTCATGAGCCGTTAAGGGGCCCATTAGTTGACCAAAATCTGGGACAGGTGACACCGAGTTTGACAGGCATAAATCCAGAGCCCATTGGAATGGACAATCCAGGCAGTGAAAGACTGGTTGCACACAAGTAAAGAAAGGAAACCGGAAGGACAATCCGTAGGCGACGCTTAAGGTCGCCAAGGGCAAGGTGCCATAGTATTCAAGCATCCGGTTACGGAGATGCACCAGCCGGGGCACGTTGTCTCTGTACGCAAGTTGCACAGCCATTGCGCAGGACGCAAAACAATAGAAGGATTCCAGCTATAAGGGCGAGAAGCAATGGGAGACCTCCGAAGACGCTGGAAAAAATAGAATGAAAAAATGCGGGAATCACACCAAAAATAGTCTGAAAGGAGGTCACGAGGCCGGCGCCCACAAGTTTAAAAAAATGGACTATGCCAGTCGTAGACGAGGCATTAAAGATAGTCTGTATCAATGTTCCAAAATGGAAGGGGAGGTCAGTATTCAAAAGCGCCTGCACCTCTGTGCGGGTGTTTGCCACGTGAAGAAGAAAGGTTTCACGGGACAAAGTTAAAGCGACCTCCCTTTGAGACAAAAGAGCCCTTATTTTACTCATCTGGTTGAACTCTGCGCTCAAGGTTGGAATCGAAGGCCAGATAGAAACATCCAGCCGTCCATGCGGGGGTGGAAAAAGGACATTTTTACAGCAAACTACACGCTGTGACACAGTCACTATGTAAGGAATGCCCTTCAGCATCCCGCAGCAATCCTCATTATTTAAAAGCAAATAACTACCGTTAGCAAGCAGCGTAAATGAAGGGGTTAAACTTATAACCGGCACCGGTATACCCTTCAGGACGCAAGCCAAATTAGGAGCGTGTACATTGCAAGCACCATGCAATTGTATGTGTCTACACACGACAGAATGATCAGGGGCAGAAGTGCATTCCTCACCCTTCAAATAAACCTCTTTTCCCTCCCGCATGCATCTATATGTGAACGGGAGCGACCAAACTTCGTGCAGGAATGCACTACCAAGGTGCTCATATCTGCCAAGAGCATAATGTTTCATGCACGAACTAAACTTAAAAAGCGGAAAAGGTAAAGTGATTACGCCGTGGATAAGCCACGTGGCCGAATTTAACTCGGCAATAGAGAAAGGCAATGGTTCTAATTTCTCAATGTACAGCAATGAATAAGTGGCATCTTTCATGGACATAAACTGTTGTTTTGCAGTTAAATTAAAAGGGAGGAACAAAGAGGAAACATTCAAGTAATCCCATGGGATCTTCCCTGCCTTTTACGTTTGTAAAGTCCATGCAAACTGCATAACAGAACGCAACTGATTCTGGCCATGATACAACACAGACAAATCATCCTGCACAATGTCTACGACAGATGAAACAATATTATCTAAAGTATAGATTCTGGAAGACAAGGTATTTATACTATTATCAATCACAGCTACCCCTTTTTCCATATTGGCCTGGTCAATAGCATGTAATCTGGATGCAGCCTCAATTTGTGACATTTTCCAAACTTCGTTATAAACAGCATAAACTCATCGTTTTGACCTTCCTGTCGCCGGACCCTTAATAAAATCATTCAGGTCGATTTTGTTGTCTAAACGTGACAAATAAAGTTTTACAGATGATAATGTGGAATGTTGCAGCCATGACTGGCATAACTTACCCACAGAGTAGGTAGTTACAGTGTGTGATGATTCAAAACGAGGATCCACCCTGACTTGAGTATACCCAGGTGCCAAGGCTAAAAATCGACGTTGACTGGAATCTGCACCCGTTTGCCATACCAACCACCCATCAGGATTAAACGCCGAAACATTAAAGGTGGTGTTGGGAACAAGGGACTGCAACATAGTAAGGGAAAGATCTGTGTGATTACCCCACCCGGGATAAGTACCCAGATCTGGGATCGAGGGGGAATTCAATTTTTTAGAAGTGGCCAATCCAAAACAGGTGGTCTGAAAAATTGATGAATTCAAAAACAAAATATGGTTTGGGATAAGACAAGCCCGATGCAAAGCTTCTGTTCCCTGAACCTGCCATGGTTTAGTACCCCAAACCGATTTAAGATCGATAGTAGCTTTCCAGAGCTCATATCCTCCAACAGCCAAGTCGTCCATAAAGGACTTAGAATATAACAATTTGGTATGTGTCAACCTAACCTTAGAGGCGGTCTCAGCCGCCACCTTAAAATAAAAGGAGGTCGGACCAGACACACTAAAACCCGAATAATATGTGAATTTTTTCACCAATGTGGCAGAACTGCCATAAGAAGGGGCCGGACAGTGTTCCCATTGTGTGTAATTAACAAAATTACGAAAGGTATTTGCTCTGTGCAAAAAATGTGTGCCATAATGTTGATAACAAAACTGTTCACCATAATTTGCAGAATTTAAATACAAATCTTCAGCATCAAATGCAGCATAATATTTTAGATCAAAAAATAGTGCTTCGATTGCCTGTACATCCCAATCATCAGATCTGATATTCTGTTTAACTACATCACCCATAGACACACGAAATACATTAGGCACATTAATCACTTCTGTCGGTCCATGAATTTGAAATTTAACAGCATCCCAAGCGATCCCACCATGCACAGGCCAGGCAGTCATGTTCACAAAAGTCTGGTCCCTTTTCATGAGGAATGGGGGTCAAAGTTCCATCGATTAACCTAATCGCAGATCGCTCAGCCAGGTAGTGTCCATTGATAAGTTTAAAAAACACTACCACAATGCCAATTGTCATAAACAAGAAAATACATATTAGCACCAGCCAGATGTAAGTCCATGGTGCCACCAAAAAATGTCTCTTGAACCAGGCAAAAAATATAAAAACTTTGGAAGGGGCAGTGGAAGTCATTGATTCAGTGTCAAAGGAAGAACGTGACTGGTGAATTGCTGTTGAATGTAATAAAGGCAGCAGGACTTCTGCAGGATAAGCATACTCAGGATCATCAGGCAAACCACCAACAGTAGGCGGCATAGAAGGAGCAGTAACTGTATGCATCTCAATGGCAACCTCAGGCATGATGTTAGAGGGCGGCACCACAACAGAATTTCGCAGAATGGAAGGGCAAGAAACTGAAGGTGTCATACTATGGAGAATCGGCCACCCGCTGTAGCTTGACATTGTCAATCGAGATGTACCTGTTATCCTTGCGACCAGGAAGAGGTGGTAAAATAACTGTACGTGTACCCTGGACGCCAAGCACTGGGACCGGTGCATGATAAGAGGGGCCAAACTCCTTCTTGTTCTCCACCTTCTCACGGACCAGGTCACCAACTCGGGGTAGCCAGCCGACTACCGGAATCTGGAGCGCAGCTTCGGATGTAGAGGGTACGTGTTCCTTTGCTAGAGTGTCTCTGGCCTCTTGAAGAGTCTGCATTATAGCACAGTGATCATCTAGGTCAAAAGGCGCTGCAGCCGCCGCCATGTCTAGACCCTCAAGGTCCGGAACAAACATTCGTACTCCAAAGAGCATCATGTATGGGGTCCGCCCACCCAAAGACCTTCTAGGGAGATTATTAAGTGCACGTTGCACGTCATATAAGTGGGTCAGCCAGCTTCGGCCTGTACCTAAAACCCTTGCTGTCAAAGATTGCTTTAGGTCACGGTTCATTCGCTCCACAACACTATTGCCCTCAGGCCGGTATTGAGACGAAAATTTGACTTGGACCCCCAAACTTCTCATGGCTTCTTTGTACGCCCTAGAGGCAAACGCAGGGCCCTGGTCAGAATGAAAGGTACCACATGCAAAACTCCCCACAAAGACACGCAAATCCTTGATGACCATCCGGGCATCAGTACTCCTTTGCGGCCACACCCACAGAAAACATGTGCACGAATCCACTGCAACCAAGATGTACTTGTACGCAGTATCAGAGGAGAAAGGACCGCAGTGATCTAAATAAACACAAGTGGTTGATTAGATATATACAGCTGTGTTTGTGGTGGACGCGCGGCAGAAGAAGGTTTAATCTGCTGGCAAATGTCACACAAAAGGACATAAGCCCGCGCTTGTTTGTACAAACCGTACCACCAGTAACGTTGCTGCAAAAGAGATACAGTAGCCGATACGCCGGCATGCGCAGACGCAACACCTTCGTGGGCAGCTGAAATCAGAGACGGTCTGCAGTCCGCGTTGGGAATCAATCTGTCACCAACGTCGTTAATCCTCACTAATGGGACGTTATCAGGACTTAAGCGATAATGGTAGCGAGAAGGGAAACCCCTTGGAAAGGCTGTCCCTGTCTCGGACGCAGCAATAGCTGCCCAGATGTCATCATCAATCTTAGTTTTGGATCTTGTAACTGCTGCTACTAAATATGTCGCCACTGCGGTTTTTGCTGCCTCATCAGCCAAACTGTTACCGACAGCATGGACACCAACACGTTGGTGACCAAGAGTGTGAATTACATTCACGAGTGGCAAAGCTTCTTTAAGTTCTGCCACACGAACCCAAAGCGTGTTGTGCTTTACTGTGCTACCTTTCGAATCACGAAAGTCATTGTGACTCCAAAAGTGTAAATTCTCGTTGTATGATTGAACACAATAGTACGAGTCACTCACTATGAGAGTAGTGACTCGAGGATCAGCAAACTCCAGTGCAAGCACCAGAGCTTTCAGTTCTGCTAACTGCGCGGTACAATCACCCAATGACTGCGTATGCACGACATCAGATTTGAACTCCTCGTTCACGAAAGTACCCACCACAATTGCGCAGGCCGCTGAATAGGCGTGCTTTGATCCAGTCGCGGGTTGCGCAGACCCATCAGTGTAAATGACACAATGGTACTCCTCGAGCGGGCGCAAAGTCAGAGGAGCCGGATGAACAAACTCATACTCCAAGAACTCCTGTGTTTGTAATGCCGCGTCAAAAATATATGTGACGTCAGGCGAGGTCAAGGAGGTTGCCCATTGTATTCACCTTGGATGCAAAGCCTTAGAATTTGGTACACTGGCTTTCGTGACTGCCTCAAGGGCAGGGTACGGTGTTACCACCAGCATGTGCTTTCCCTGTGATAGCGCTCGCTCTTTCAGGATCGCCATCTGAACTGCTGTCAGTACTTTTTCGACAGCGGAAAAGCGCAGTTCAGCCGAGGTGTACAGATGAGATTTGTCGGCAATGGGGACGGTGTCGCCCTCATTGAATGCCAAGCAGGTGAAACCCACTGCACCCGGTACAATTCTAATGACCAGGTTAGTGTGGTTATCACGCGTTTGTAAGTATTTCAAAGCAAGAAGATCAGACTGCAGAGATTGCAATGTAGCAGAATGCTCAGGCAGCCAACAAGATTTGGTAAAAGTAGGTTGTACCAAGGCATAAAGCGACTTGATACGCTGGGCATAATCAGGAATGTAGGTACGACCGAAATTCAGAAAACCCAGCAAAGATTGTAATTTCTTCAGTGTCGTAGGAGTACTAAGGCGTGCGCATTTCTCAAGGAACTGCGGAGCCAAGCCTCGACCCTCATTATTGAGTTCATACCCCAAGAACAGCACTGTGAACTCGGCAATGTGGGACTTCGCAAAGTTGAACTTGTATCCGAAGTCAGCAAACATAGTAATTATGTTATCCACGCGAGCAAGGTGTGGAAGCAAATCGTCGTCTGTTAGGTAGATGTCATCTACATACGAATACGCTTCTGGGTCAACCATCTCCAAGAGAGAGACCACACGAGCAGCAAAGGCCCCGGGGCTATTTTTATAGCCCATCGGGAGCCTTTTGAACTTCTTTTGTTTGCCACCCGAGGTAAACGCTGTCCACTCATAGCTATGAGGGGACAGATTATGGCTATAAAAGCCATTGGAGATGTCAAGTGTGGTTTTAAATCGTTTTCTCACGAGACTATCGACGAGAGCCGAACTGTGTGTATTCTGTACCGCGCATGTCCGGCAGTGCGAGTTTAAGTGCCGGTAATCCAAAACTAGGCGGTACGATCCGTCAGGCTTCGTCACAGTGAATAAGGGATTATTCATGGGTGACACGCATGTTTCAATCCCTCCCTGATATTCCAATTGTTCAAGGATAGACGCGACGTGAGACCTAGCCTCGCGACGCATGGGCTATTGGGGTTGAGGCTGGGGTTCCGACCGCAACGGAATCGTGTGGTTGGGAGAAAATTTATCCCAGCCTACCTGAGTACGGTACAACGCAGGCGCTAGCACTTGCGCCCACTCCCCGGCTAACCTGTTAGAATGTTCCAGCGGCACTGCGTGCCCAAAGGACGGGAGGATCACTACCTCCCCTCTAGGAGCTTCTAAAACGAAAGCCGGGGGCCAATCCGCCTCCGGCAAAAGGATATCATAGGTGGAGGTTAGATTATCCCAAAATACCACTTTAATTTTGCGTTGTATGTCACCCTCAATTACAAGGACAATTTGAAACATCCGTTCAGGGGGGGAAACGCGAGTATCAGCAGTTTCAACACTTACAAATGTATCAGTTGCTGTTGCCTCCAAAAATGGACGCAGCGCTTGTCGCACTACTGTAACTTCCGCTGCGCTGTCTAGCAGCGTTAGCGCCCATGTCTGGTTCAGAAGCTGTGTCCCTACCATCTGAGGCATATCTCGCAGTTAAAGCAGCAACTTTTTTCTTCTGAAACGGGGGTCTTTGACGTGCAGACTCGTCCTGCTTGCCTTTACCGTCAGTCTGACGGGGCTGCTCACGACCTTGAGCACCCTTTCCTTTCCCACGATCTCCGCCACCGGATTAAAAAGCCGATGTTTCCTGTGAAGAACGAGGAGAGCGTTGTTCAGGAACCTGAAATCTATCAGGTGACTTAATATTAGAACGATCGCGCAAATCATAAGTGGGTTCACTTTGTATCTGCACCGGCGACGCAGAACGAGACCTCCGTTTCTCTTGCTGCTTCCCCTGTTTTTTAGCTCGCCAACTTTGTTTTGGAAAGTTGGGCTTTTCGTCTTTGGTAGATGAACTCACTTTAGGTTGCTGTACTACAGTTGGAATGATTACGGTGGGCTTCACACCCAAGGCGCTACGACCCACCATTCTGTAGGCTTTCGCTATAATTTTAGCGAATTCCTTTGGCCTGTCGGCCGGATCCACAAGTGCCAACATATTGCACACTTGGAATTGCATGGCATCTCCTTTGAGGTTGCCCATTACCATGGAACACACCACATCGAAGCTGTCAACAAGCCTCATTCCCAACTCAATGGCTGCCTCTGCACCATGATTGTCTTGGACCTTCTTGATGACAGAGGGTAGTACGGACATAGACGGAGTGCCACAGCACTTCGCATAGGTCGCAGCAAAGACCTTGCCCCAATTGTCACAGTCGACAATATCCGGGACCAAGTCCTTTGGCAAAGTAATAGTGAGTATCCTGTGTTTATCCACAGGAATAGTATGCGGAAAAACGGCTTCTAATTGATCAAATTTTTCAGCAAGCCAATAAGGAAATTCATACCTATTTTGGGGGCGCTTGCCGACAACCCCATTAACCATAACTGGACTGATGACCACCGCGTGATGGTCAGTCGTGCGGCCCGCAACCACAGGTGCCCCCACCTGTACATTGCGAGACACGTACTGCACTAACGCCCTATGGACCGTAATCAGGGCAGTGAGTAGCACACGTAACTCCGCCACTGCCAGTGCTTTAAGTGGGAAAAAAAAACTGGGGGTGCTCTAAAAGGGGCGTGGTTAATGTCTTGAAGGGGCGTGGCCTATCCGAGTAGGGGCGTGGTCTAAATCAAAATACCTAGCACTGTGTGCTTAAGAAAATCATGAAGTCGCATCCAGCAAAGGATAATAAAATAGGCAAAAAGGTATATTTATTAAGTATAACCCATAAAAACACCAAACACTTTAAAAAACATGTAAAGAATATTTATATTACTTAGAAACCTATTGCAGGATTCCCCAACACCCTCGAAGATATTCAGTGTGTTTGTTTTGCTGGGGTTTCTCACAACAATTTTCTTCAGCAGACCTTCTACCTTTTGCAAGCCAACTCTTTACATACAGCTTTGGGTCAAATGTTTCAAATGGAGGACCATTGAGTTTTATCCATAGGCATGAAGATTTTTCCATTTTCTTTCACACACGGCCAGATGACATAAATTGAGGATTTCTTAACTGTGACCTTTATCTGTCACATGGCTGTAGTCCATAATTATATACTTTAACTCCTGTCAATATTTTAGTAGGAGGACACACACAATTTTCTTTTGTTAAATTCAATTCATGCTAGATGTGACATTAATTTTTGTAAAATTACAGTTTAAGAATCTTATCCTTTTTCAGCTCAGTCCAAATGGACTTCAGTACCACCGCCATCGAATCGGGGAATGGGACCGCTGGCCTTCAAGGTGGAGGCCCCACGATAGGCATTACAATGCGACTTTGTGACGTGGTGGTCCCACAGCCATTATAATCACCCCCTAAGTTTGGTGTGCATGCAAATACTACATTGCCAACCCCTGGCAAGTTGCACTGCTAGTGCTGGAAAAAGGCCAATGGAGGTACCAATGGGTGAGGTGGACTGGCCTCAAGGGTCTTGTGACCTCAGTGACAGATTCACTGTCGATCTAGGATGTGCTTCTTCATATGCCTGCCCGTAAGACTGGAATTGAACTGCAGTATGGATTGTGGTGGACAGGTCCACCTGCGGGTGCTAAGACACCTGGGCTTCTAAGGTCTATCGGGCCTTCTAAGGTGTAGCATCGGAATAAGCTCTGTCAGGAGTGTGGTATGGTGAACTGGTCATGAAGGTCTGAACATGGTTCTCCAGTTCCAAATTCAGCAGCTCTGGCCAGAGTGCCACATTCTCTCCCACACTGAACACCATACTGCCCCACTGAGAGAAACTCGCACTGCCTTCAGCACAACTCAATTGTGCTGCGACTAAATTCAAATTATGCACTAAGCAACAGTAAAATGCTGCCTGAAAAAAAAGGAATAACACCCTGGAAAAAGCAAACACTCATAGGGAATGCATGAATAAGCAAAGCATGCGAACTGTAATCAGAAAAAAACATGGTTACATTAACGGTTTTAAACTCATTATTCAGAAATCAGTAAGTGATTTTGCCTGAAAAGTTCAAGACATGGCTACTGGACCAGGAAGGGACCCCTTTCAATGTCCATTGCTTATATCCTTTCAAAATGTATGCAGTTTGGTTTAAAAAAGACCACATCCCCAAACACAGAGCCGCATTTTATAAGCTAAAATAATTAAAAAGTTGGAAACGATCATATTAAACGTTTCCACTCTACCCATCAGCCAGGTATTGCAGTCCCTTTAGGAATGGCGCACTTACCCACCCTGGGAAAACAATGTTGTTCAAAGAAAGAAGATAAAAAGAAACTAGCGCTTTCACTGGCAAACTCTGTAAAGTGGCGCTAATGTGTGTGGGTGTAAATAACAGTCTGGCCTGTCTGCTGTCCACTCTGTATTGCTTTATTTAGGTATTTAACTATTTTTTCTCTCCATTCCGAGGTTTTTCTTTTCAATCGAAAACGGTCAGAAAATGAGGACATTTACAGCCAAAGTGTTCAGCCTTTTTTGGATCAATTTCACAGAGGAACAAATAAAGAAAAGGAGAGGCAAGAGAGAGTACCTTAAGAGCTGCCTCTTGAAATCAGCACGTAAGCAGGAGCGAGACAGAGACAGAAGGAGATGGAGGAATAAAGAGAGGAGGGCAGCCGCCAGAGGCAGGTCAGGAGTAGTGGACACGGTCCTTGCCATGAAGGAAAAGAGACAGCGTTTATTTTTTCTCCGTTCTCTGCCCTTCCCAGAATGGCTGAGCCTTCCTGCAGCATAACAAAAGGCAGAGGGCGGGTGGCCTCTGACTCCAGGCAGGTCAAGTGCAGGGCCATTAAGTAGCGCTTTCACGTGCTAATGGCCCTGTGAAAACAGAAGGGAGAGGGGAAATTCCTTTGTCCCCTCGTCCCCCCCACCCTTGTCCCCCGTGTCCCCCCCACTCCAAAATCTGGGGGGGATATATCCCCCGCGTCCCCCACACTTCCTACGCCCATGAGTGCAGCAACAGTGGGCAGAGTCTGAGCACCGGCAGTTTTTTTTGGGGCCCTCAAAACGGGTCCGAAAAAAAAAAAAGAAAGAACGGACTACCTTTAGTAGCCACGAAAATAGAGCCCGATAGAGACCCGTTTCGAGGGCCCCAAAAAAAAACTGCCGGTGCTCAGACCCGGACAGACCCGGCCCACTTAAAGCCCTGGCCACCGCCACAGTCATGTAGCGGGGATGAGGAGTATAACCGGCCAGCACCGGCCATGTGGCCCCTGCAATAGACAATGGGCCCATTCTCGCCGCTACCACCGCATGGAAACCAAATAGTATGCTGCCAGGCAGTGAGAGAAATTTCAAGTGTCCGATAAGGGGCATAGGGTGCAGGTATCGCTGTGGCAGTATAATCGTGGAACAAATTGTCGGTTGCGTCCACTGCATCGAACGTTACCCAAGAGTAAAACAACTCATATGGGAACGCCGCATCAGCCCCTACCACAAAAATAACAGCCAACCCGTCATCAGGAACCCCATAGACCCTCAAATGTGCGGTCAGGGGAACTCGACTATGAGCGGCGATGTTGATCGCCATCGGGACACACAGAATAACGACAACAAGCTTTACAGTAGCACTGGGGTTCAGAAAAAGAAAACCTTTTTAATTATCAAGCTTGAAAGAACCTTTAGTCGAAACCTAGGTAGGTTAAGCCGTCACTCCCGATGTCCGGAAACTAGAGTGAGGGCGTTGTGGACTAATAAAAGCACTACAAAGGCGTTTCAGATCAAAAGACCAAACGTTAGGTGCGCCATGTTGCAGGGATTCTGCTTATGCACAGAACTATGCGCAGGAAACCAGGACCTCTGAGAATTGTGGTGTACCAGAAACTCCCCTCAGACCCTAGAACCCCTATCCGACTAGCTTAGTGTCACATTCATTATCCGAGATTTAGCTCGGCGGTCCCAATGTATAGACAACCCAGAACAAGCGACTTAGATACTCTCAGGAGTGGTGGGAATCCAAAATACCAGTTGGTAGCTATATATCAGTCCACAACAGAATAACAAAGACACGGTAAAGTTTAAAGAGTTTATTTTATAAACCTCGCGTCCTAAGATGCAGTACTTTGGCTAACAGAAGCAGACAAATGGTCAAGATCAGAACCATCAGCATTGTTACAATACCATAGAAAATGAAAGGAGCAATCATAATAATAATGACAGTGGAAAGCGACCACCCTCCTTTCTCTAGCAACTAATAAGTTATTATTAGACTAATAGAAGGTCTCTTAGGCTTGCATGGGGGACCCCATACCTTATAGATCAGCTTAGTGGAATCACATCACAAGATCAGATAGGCTCTCTCCTGCAACAGCTCTTCGTTTCGAATGCTACAGAAAACATGCTGCTCTGCAATATTAAAGGACTCGTCTTTCAGGTATTGGCAGCTGTATGTATGTTATGGCTAAGAAGTGGTACGATCAACCTGAACACAACAACATGCACCGTCTAGTGACCCAGACTCGTTCTTTACACGGTGTACAGACCAAGGTCACCACCCACTGTTAAGGATGTTAAACAACAGACGGTTTTCATGTGAAGCAAAGTCGAGTCAGCAGTTCTCGAATGAATAATATGTAACAACAGTGTCGCGTGCAAAAGCAGCAGAAGCGGCAAGCTGGCTTTCTAACAGCCGACGAGGTTATGCTAACTTAGCGTTGTACATAGGGAGTGATTAACCCATACTACACTATAGAGGGTTTGGTTCTGTGCCCTGACGAAGACCCAAGACCAGTTTTCAGACTTAGATTACCCAGGGAAGGTATCCCATAGGAGGCTGAAACATGTTGGCTTAAGGTATAGTTTGGGTGTTTTTAGCCCCTGCTTATCATAATCACCCAGTATTTACAGTAAAACATTTTTTGGAACCCTACCCTGTAACCTGTTAATGTAGACTACCTCATGGGTTTACACATAGTTGGTTTTAATTTCAACAACTGGACCCCTGAACTGACCAGAACTACTTTATTCTGAGCTCCATTTCTCCTTTGAAAAAAGGTTGAGACCACTGGGTTGGCATTGTCCTAACACAGTGGGGCAGGCTGGCAGATGATGAAGCATGCCACTACTAAGTGGGTAAGACCTTTCCATCCAAAAACACCTGGGTGTTGGGTATTTTTCCGGTCCTGATGTTCATGATTCGGGGAATACCCAATGGAGTGAAGGTGAGCTGCTTCCTTACCTTTTTGTGAGTTTAGTGTGATATGTGAAGGCTGTAGGGCAAGCATTTTGGTTTCTATCTCTTTATTGTGTGGTCATTCCTCCGCAACCACCCATGAGTTTTGATGTAAATTCTTATTTATTAACATTGGTAAACAGACAGTTGTGTAAAAACTGTACACCTCCTCGATGCAGTCATAATGTTAGAGAAAAGTTTATTTTTCCAACACTGTTCTAACTTTGCATGTGTTCTATGCTGTACCGCACACATGCAAAGTTATAAAGGTGTTAAACTATGTAAAGGCATAATATTTTGTACTAGAAGGGACTTCTTCAGTGCAAAACCTATGCTAGCTATCATGCACACACTCTTGGACTCTGATACCATGCAGACACCCTCGCCTGTCGTGGCACGCGTCATGTCATAGTAGATATGGTGCTGTCCTGATCTTTCCGTACCATGCAACACAGCACAGCAACATTGCTTGCTGCACTGCATGTAAACTTAGTAGATCTGCCACCAAGAGTTACACACCCCTATACAAAAACCCAACAACATTTCCAAAAAGACCCAGACAGCATGAAGGACTTTAACATCCTGTGCAGTGCTTTGAGAGTAGGAAATGAGAAAAGTGTGTGTGTGGGGAGGGGGGGATTTCTGCTAAAGCTTTGAAAAATTAATATATTACTATATACATGCTATATGTGATTACGTTTTGGTTCTAAATGTACCAAATGTATCTGAAATATTTGAGGAGAGTTAAGAATTCAAAAAGTGTAATGAAAGACTCCATAGAAACTTCTTTATATGCTGGATGCTAATTCTCAGTGAACCAGAAGAAGATAAGGACTCCCTGTCTTCCAATGTAAAAAACTACTTTGTGTAGTGTTGTACAATTCTGTTCTGCACATGAAAATAATCCAGGGGAAAAGTGTTCAAAGAGAGAGAAGGAGAGAGAGAGAGAGAGAGAGAGATAGAGAGAGAAAGAGAGAGAGAGAGAGAGAGAGAAAGAGAAGGGGGGTCATTAATTTTGCAATGGGGAAAGCAGACATTAAGGTAAGAGACAAAGGGTTCTATGGGAAACATACTTCTTAGAGAGGAGATACACTGGAAGACTTGTCAGTGTTGTATCAAGGTTGTGAAGACAATTCCAGGCTGCTACAGTGTTGGCGACAATCAGCAGAATTGTCATTTTGTATCCTGTTTGTGCCACCGCTTCACTGGGACATCCTGCCCTCACAGTTCATTCCCCACAACCCTGCTCTGCACTGCCCTCCCATCTGGCTTCCCTCATTTTACAGCTCAGACTCCTGTCCCCCAATAATTCACATTTCGTGTCCATTGCCCTTTGAAAGCTGCTACATTTGCACCAGGCCAGACCGGTCAGCAAACATAAGCGGCGCCGCTACACTGGCAACTCTGCCACAGCACCCAGCGCCGGCCCTTGAATCAACTTCAGGCGAACTTTGATCAGAAACAGAAAAGCATTAACAGCAAAATTAATTTAGCCTTGAATAGGTGTGCAAGAGGTGTGGAATGTAGGGATGGGTGCAATGTTTTATTTCACCCCAGAATTGGTGGGATTTTGGCCACTTCATATTACTCTGAAATGAGGAGTTCTGGCCAAATTCCTCCGATCACTGTGTGGGGGAATTCTTCTACCAGGAGGCTCCAGAATATTCAAGCATGAGCAAAATGTGGCATCCCCCAGCCTGATTTTCTAACACGGGGGTTACCAGCGTGCACGAGCAGTCGTGGACTGCCGTTAGAATAGATTTGCTGCTGCTTGAGTAGATTGTCTGCAGCAAATTCAAGTCCAATGGTCGCACGCTCGTGCACAAGCATGGTGCCATTCATGCTGATTTTCAGTACTGCTCGCACTACCGGTGCTAAATTGCAGCGGGAGCTGCATATTTTCTGCCCATTGGTAGAACTCCACGGAATCTCTCTGAGTTTTTCTGTAACTCTGTGGTTTTCCACTGAGGGAAACTCCACAAGTTCCGCCCACCCGTCGTGAAATGCCTTCCAAGAGCAAAAAAAAGACAGACCAGAATGGGCAGAGATGACTTCTCTGAGCTCAACAAAAAAATATACAGATACACTGGGGGCCTCCTTTTGACAGCACAGTGTCAAATCCTGCTTGATGGGTCTGTTGAGCCACATGTAACAATTGAGATGCACTCGAAAGGGAAAGAAATGGATGCCATTATAATTCTTGTGGATCATATGTTTGGTTGGTGAAGGGAACTGCTTGTGTCTTACCAGACTTCTCTGTTTGTTCCAGGTACAGTACCTGCTTCAAACTGGATTGTAGGTCTAGATGTGTGAGGACACCAGGATGACCATAGTACACTCCTTGCTCACATCTTCAGCCCAGGTTTAGTGTGGCTGAAAACCTTACTCATCTTGGATTTATGCTGACACATTGCATTTTGGGATGGTTTGCAGCATGGGGGACAGGAACTACTGCAAAAGGTGATAGGTCAAGGACTGGAACTTTTACCCCCTTGGTTTAGAAGGGGCCTGGAGTCACCCCCATGCAATATCTAGTTCCAGGTATAAGTGTGGCAGCCCAAGGCACCCTCTTTCAAAACACTTTCTGGACCTGTGGAATAGCAGAAGAATGGACCTGCTATCTGCAATCTGTAAGTAGCCCTGAAGAGCTGGCATGCGCCCTTGTGCGCCAAGGACAAAGAAGAGGACTTCAAGGGTCAGTTGGCTAACCTATGTGTTGGCTAAGTTGCAAGAGGCATTTTCCTCGAAGTAACTAGCTGGCCAGTGGCCAACTGGACAGGGACTGGACCCTGCTTTTGGCCTTTGGTTGACAACATGTGTGTGACTAAGTGCCACCCCTGGTGCCTTGAGGGTCTTAAAAGTGTACTCCTGTGGTTGGTTGGGACTTTAAAGACTAAGTTAGAACGTAAAATCCCTGACCAGGATAAAGCTGGTTTGTGTATCCGACCTGTGCTCCACTGCTGTCGGCCTCAAATTGCTCCATGTTACTAGTCTATCGTGACCATTCGCTATCATTGGTGCTTTAAGCGTTTCTACCTAAGACTTTATGATTCATATCTAGTTTGGTTTAGATTTGTTATTGTTTTGCATTTTGAGATTATTCCTGTTTTGGCACTGCATAAATACTTTACACATTGCCCTAAGTTAAACCTGTCTGTGTTGTACCCTAGCTGCCAGAGGGTTGAGATCAGCTTAATTTAGTGACTTTGAAGGTTCACCATGACAAGGGTGGTGAGTATTCCTTGAGGTGGGTACTCACCCACCCCAAACAATATTCCATTGTCTTTCACTGGCCCAAACACCAGCCATTCAGCTTGCACATTAAATTTCACAGCACACAGACAAAAAACCTTGTAAAATGAGTCTCTATCAGGTTGTAGAAGAAACGTACCGTTAATATAAAATAAAATACATATGGTGGATTTAACTACCAAATGAATGAATGACCCAGTATTGTTGGTCTCTCGCTAACTCCTACCTTAGATACAATCAGACTGACAGACTCAAGCATATGTTCTTCTCAGATTGCTAAAAGGGATCATCTCCAGAACCATAGAGAAGCTGGTATATTTAAATGCATTAACCACATGATCAGCTTTCTTATACTACTAGCACTAGAGGTTTATAGGACATATATCACAGCACTCGATGGCTCAGAGTTAGGCCTGGGCGGTAAATTCCGTTCCGTTCGCGGAATTTGCGAAATTTGGGTAATTTCGCGTTCCGCGGAGAACGCGAAATTGCAAAAAAATCTACGTTCCGCAACTTCGCGAAATTTTTGCTTGTTCGCGTTCTCAATATGCGTGTTCGCGAGATATTTCACCCCGAGCACGCAAACAGCGATCGCGAACAGGAAAAAAGTATCGCGAACAAGCAATTCCGCGTGTTCGCGGAACTTTCTGCATGTTCGCGGAGATTTTTTACCGTTTCGCGGAGATTTGCGTAACGCGATTACGCAAATTCCGCCCACCCCTACTCAGAGTCACGTTTATTATAATTTTTGAACCCAGGATCAAAGTGAGAATAAATTTATAAAATCCTCATTAAAGGTACCTGGGAGTACTCCATCACTGCCCTTATGACTCAATTCTGCTTTAAAACCCTTTTTCTCTTTTGTTCAACTGAGACGACTCTTGTGATTGGTTCACACTTGGTGTCTAGATTAACTGAGCGCCTCGAAGCATGTGCAAGATCTGGTAGCCGGGCCAGGTGCTCTTGAGGTTGGCTGGGTTGCTTAAATAAAATCACCCCTAAATACTCTAGGTTTGTGCCTGGGTTTGACGGACCCGTCTCAGACTCACCGTCAATGTCCCCAAATACTAAAGACCATCGACTGGTAAAACGTCACAAGGGATTGGCTACTATTGCCAGTCAATGGAAATCCTATGGATTGTTTTAAAAAAATCAAGATAGAGCCAAATGTCATGGACTTTTTAGTGATATTACTCCTTCATCTGCAAAGAGAATGTATTTTACAGACTGGATGGTCGCCGTTTGTCCATCTTCTCATCTGAATGGATCCAATAAATTCATCTCTGCCCTTTGCTCCGTTTGCAATCTTTCAGAAGATATTTTGGAACACTTCTTACTCTTCTGTGGGGTAAGATCTAAGTGGATCGCCTCGCTACACCGATGATGTGGATCTTAGAGTGGAGGGTGGCTTTGATGACATGAAAAAGGACCTCAGTACATGTCCAGTCTATTCTGTCTCCAAGTTTCTACGATCAGCGAGGCATTAAGGAACAGTGTCAATCCAGCATACTTGATGTATTAATTTAATGTCCAGAGTCATCGCTATGAATTTTTCTGACTGTGTCATGGTGGTACTCCGATGATTGTATTGTTTTTCTTGCTGGTTTCATCATGTGTTTGGTGAAATTTAATTTTATCTGTTTTTAATTGCATGGAACATTTTACTTGTTTTAGTATTTGTTGATGGGTCAATGAACCTGAGGAAAAAATCAAATAAAAAAAAATATTGAAGCTGAAAGCTGAGTCTCCAAAGACTTTAGAAAAATGATTGAACAAGAATCCCAAATTTCACTTACAGGTCCATGGCAGGATTTCCACAGCCCTCGTCAAGTGAGCACAGGGGCTCCACTATGTGGAACAGATTTCTGAAGTATTCTGCCCTATCAGAGAGCCCCACATATTCATCACTGAAGTCTGGATCCAGGAGTGTACCCCCATGTGTGATCCATTTATACGCAATGTATGGATAGCTCACCACCGACTTCATCTCCAACGCTTAAGTCCTGCACAATTACCTTCAGCTTCATTTAAATCTGGGAGCGTGTCCCCCCTCATCAGAAGCTATGGCCGCCACTCCGCTGGCAGAGGACCCTCTTTATATTTAGGGACCCCCCATCGGTCTTGCGTTGAGCTTCGCTGCTTGAGTGAAGTTGCTGGTGCGGCTCCGCGACTGAAAACACTGATGCTTTTCCAGGTGGGCAGAATGTGAATTACGTTCTCTTGTCAAATCATATTTTTTCTTGTAGATTAAACCTCCCAAAACTGGAAGGCTTTAATGATGGTCAGGGCAGGTGACCGTCCCAATGACGTGATAGGCCTGGGCAGAGGGTTAATGATGCCGAAGGCTGTTAACAGTGGAGCTAAGTTGAGCCGCTGCCATCGGAAAGCCCCAGGTCCCACCTTAAATAGAGTATGGTGAAAGGAAACTAGTGGAATGATGCATCTGATGTTTTATGATGGACGCACCACCCCGCTAAACACTGAGGGACACCCTACGTTCCTTGCAAAATACCCGTCCCAGCCTTCGTGGCTCAAGACTCCTGGCTGCAGCTCAGGCACCAGATTGATCTTGTTCGCCCAGTCACGACTCCCAGTCTCGCAAAGCTCATGAGAACCATGGAGCTATGTGCTCCCTGGTGGATCTTTGGCCCCACAAGTCATTACCACTCCCTGCCTTTGACAACATCCCCAGTGAACTGAAGATAACGCCATGAAGCCAGTCCTCAAGGAGCTGGGCTCTCCAACAGACCAGTCTCTAATGGACCCTTCCCAAGCGAGCTTGATGAAACATCAGCCTTCGCCCAGCTCTCCGTCGTCTCTGAAGAAAGCAGCGTATTCGCGACCACGGAGGATTCCACTCCAGGAGAAGCGCAGAATCCTGCATCATTTTCACCTTGAGACTACCACTGACCCAGGTGGAATTGTCAGCACCTTCTGCTTCACCTCTTCACTTCCTTTCCACAGTGCACAGTCCCACCTTGTGCAGATTGAGCCACCTCATATACAATGTCCTACACTGACCCTCATCATATTCCTCCGAAAGAACCCGCAGTTTCCTCCATTCTTGACTTTCCCTCTGTGTCTCCAGCGCAGGCTCTGTCCAAGGCTCCACCATCGCCCTTCTGCTTCACACCTTCCTCTGCTCCCTGTCCGAGATCAGTGGGTCCTTGAACCTCAAGACGCCCCGATGATCTACAGACTGAAGCCATCTTCATATCTCGGCCTCGGTGCCCTAAGCTCCCGCCTCCTGGAGGAGGACCAAAGGATGGACCCTTCCACAGTAGAGATGCTCGATGCACAATGGTCCCTGCACCGCCCCACATTTAAAGGCGCTACAAAATGGGCTACAAAAGGTGCTGCAGAAACCTTTGAGGTGAAGCTGGGCTCACGAGGACTCCCCTCTAGCACAGATAGCGCGTGCTGATGGCGAAGATTGCTCCTCTGGTAGTTAAAGGCAGGTCATCTGCCAAATCAGGATTACAGCATGTGGTCTTCTGAACTTACAATTCTTTTATTAAATTCTATATTTCTTTCGTACAACGGCTCATATTTACTATGCATCGGCGCAGGCGCTCGCATATCACAAACCAGAAAAGCAGCGTAAATGGCAGCGCTCAGCTACTTTCATGTACAGCAACTATTTTGCGCC
Source organism: Triturus cristatus (assembly GCF_964204655.1). NCBI lineage: Eukaryota > Metazoa > Chordata > Amphibia > Caudata > Salamandridae > Triturus > Triturus cristatus. Next base: position 1,174,506,480 of record NC_140584.1, on the reverse strand, counting down.
AAAAGTTTCCAGGAATCGAGGCCAAAACTGATTTGCATCTTGGGGCTCCAACTTCCTCATAGTCCATCCAAGGGGACATAACAGGGCGCTAACGGTACAAACACCCAGAGGACTTCATGAAAAGCCAGATCTGCTCCAAGAGCTAGGCCTGACTTTACATAAAAAGCTAGCGCCAAATGAAGCCAGGCACACACAGGAAACAGGCTTAATGGCTGACTTTCCTACACATACCATGCGTAATTTACGCAATTACACATTGTGTGTAGCTGCCCCTTGAACTGTTCTCCTCATTCTGGACTGGAGTGAGTAGTTGGAGTATCTTGAGTCATATTTTATGCATAGGGCTGGCTCACCTGCGCACCATGGTGCAATGCCTAGCGCCACACTAAAACAGCTTTTTCAGAGCGAGTGGAGACAAAGGCATCGTGTAGTAAACATGGCACGTCACAGTTTCTTGCCCTCCAAACAACATACGACACTAGCCAGCACAAAATGTGTTTTTTCCTAATTTACTTTCTGTTACACGCCTTGTTTTACGCTGGAAAGTACCCTGGCTGAAAGTAACAAAATGAAGCATGAAGCATCGTTTTACATCACATAGGGCCATATGTATGAAACTTTGGTTTTGCGATTCTCAAATAGCGATTTTTTGCGAATCGCTATGTGAGAATCGTAAAACGCTATATATGTAGGATTTGCAAATAATTTTGCAAATCCTACCTATTCCTTAATTGAGAATTGCAAATTGCGACTCGCAATTAAGGAATACCTCCCCATTATTTCCTATAAGCCTAGAGGCCCATAGGAATGAATGGGAAGACATTCTCAATTTGCGATTCTCAATTAGAAAATCGCAAATTGAAAAAGCAAATTCAAGGGTGCCAGGGTGTCAAAAGGACACCCTGTTGCATCCCTAAAATGTGCACTCAACGCCGGCCGAAACACCGCTTGCTACCGAGCCACCCAAGACGCACCCACGGACCCTTCACCTGCCTGACCTGCCACTTCACCGGCCTCCGACCCAACACCGCACCTGCTAAACCGAGCCCCAGCAACAAACACCTAATGTGCATCCTGCTCAACACCCGCTCCATTCACAGGCATGCCGTCGAACTCTGGAACCTCCTCGACTCGACAGCACCAGACATCGCCTTCCTGACGGAAACCTGGATGAACGCCTCCTCAGCGCCCGACGTCGCCATCGCCGTCCCAGAAGGCTACAAAATCCCCAGGAAGGACCGCATCAACCAGACAGGAGGAGGCATTGCCATCATCCACAAGAACACCATCCACATCACGACCAACTCTGATGACACCTTCACCTCCGCCGAACACCTCCACTTCCAGATACACACCGACCCCAAGACCACGCTCAGAGGCACCCTCGTCTACAGACCACCGGGACCACGCACACAGTTCAGCGAAGACATCACAGACTTCGTCAGCCCGCACGCCATCAATTCCACCGACTAAATCCTCCTGGGGGACCTCAACTTCCACCTGGAGGACAACAAGGACCGCAACACCACTGCTCTGCTGGACAACCTGGCCAACCTCGGACTCAAGCAACTGGTAATCACCCCCACCCACTACGCCGGCCCCACGCGTGACCCAGTCTTCTCATCCAGCAAATACGTCACCTTCAGCCACTCCACCAATCTCCAGTGGACTGACCACAGCTGCGTCCACTTCAGCTTCAGTAAAACGACGACCCACCACCAACCTCAACAAGCCCCCCGCAGGAGCTGGAACAAGATCACCGGCGACCAGCTCACCACCTTCCTCAGCCAGAACCCCCCCACCAGCTCAACGGACCCCAACGAAGCCACCAACAACCTCACACAGTGGATCACCAACTGCGCAGACGCCCTCGCACCACTGAAGAAGAACCCCCCCAGCAGACGTGGCAGCAAGAAAGCCTCCTGGTTCACCGACGAGCTCATCACCTCCAAGAAGAACTGCCGCTCCCTGGAGAACACCTGGTGCACCAACCAGACCACAGACAACATGACGGCCCTCAAACACGCCACCCGCAAACACCACCAACTGATCCGCGCCACAAAGAAGACAGCCTTCAAGGAACGACTGGACAACAACACCCACAACAGCAAGGAACTCTTCAGCATCGTCAAAGAGCTCTCCAACCCCGACGCCGGAAACAATGACATCACTTCCTCGCAAGACCTCTGCGACTCCCTCACAGCCTTCTTCCACGACAAGATCGCCAACATTCACAACAGCTTCGGCCCACCAACCACGAACCCCACCACCGAACCGATGCCCCCCACCGGCACCCTCCGCACTTGGACCCCAGTTAGCACCGAAGACACAACACGCACAATGAACACCATCCACTCCGGATCCCCTACGGACCCCTGCCCACACCACATCTTCAACACGGCCGACCACATCATCGCACCCCACCTCCGCGACATCATCAACGCCTCCTTCAACACCGCCACCTTCCCAGAGTGCTGGAAACACGCCGAGATCAGTGCCCTGATGAAGAAACCAACTGCAGACCCCTCCGACCTCAAGAACTACCGCCCCATCTCGCTCCTCCCGTTTCCTGCCAAAGTCATCGAGAAGACTGTCAACAGACAGCTAGCCGCCTTCCTCGAGACCAACGGTTCCCTCGACCACTCGCAATCCGGCTTCCGAGCCAACCACAGCACGGAGACCGCCCTCATCGCAGCCACAGACGACATCAGATCCCTAATGGACAACGGGGAAACTGCGGCCCTCATCCTCCTGGACCTCTCCGCAGCATTTGACACTGTCTGCCACCGCACCCTGGTACAGCGCCTGAACAACACCGGCATCCAGAAGAAGGCCCTGGAGTGGATCACCTCATTCCTTGCCGGAAGAACCCAGAGAGTCCGCCTCCCCCCGTTCCGGTCAGCGGCCACCGAAGTCATCGGCGGCGTTCCACAAGGGTCATCGCTCAGCCCCACCCTCTTCAACGTCTACATGAGCCCCCTCGCATCCATCTCACGTCAACACAACCTCAAGATCATCACTTACGCCGACGACACCCAGCTGATCCTCTCCCTCACCAGCGACCTGGACGCCGCCAGAGCCAGCCTACACGAAGGGATGAAAGACGTCGCCGAATGGATGAAGAACAGCTGCCTGAAACTGAACTCAGACAAGACGTTGGTCCTCATCCTGGCATCATCACCCTCCACCTGGGACGACTCCTGGTGGCCCCCCGCCCTGGGAGCCACCCCCAAGCCAACGGACCACGCACGCAACCTAGGCTTCATCCTGGACTCCTCCCTCTCGATGACCAGACAAGTCAACGCCGTCTCGTCTTCATGCTTCAACACCCTGCGCATGCTTCGAAAGATCTTCCGGTGGATCCCCACCGAGACCAGGAAGACGGTCACCCAGGCCCTCGTCACCAGTCGGCTGGACTACGGGAACGCCCTCTACGCCGGCACCGCCACCAAACTCCAGAAGAAACTCCAACGGATCCAGAACGCCTCAGCACGACTCATCCTGGACATCCCCGACACAGCCACATCTCCGGACACCTGAGAGACCTGCACTGGCTCCCCGTCAACAAAAGAATCACGTTCCGACTCCTCACCCACGCACACAGGGCCCTCCACGACCTGGGCCCCAAGTTCCTCAACAGCCGCCTGACCTTCCACAAGCCCACCCGCCAGCTCCGCTCCGCTCCGCCAGCCTCGCTCTCGCCACCGTCCCCCGCATCCGCAGAGCCACCACCGGAGGAAGATCCTTCTCCTACCTGGCAGCCAAGACATGGAACTCCCTCCCCATCCACCTCCGGACAACGCAAGACCATCTCGCCTTCAGGAAGCAACTCAAGACCTGGCTGTTCGAGCAGTAGCATTCCCTCCCCCCCCCCAGCGCCTTGAGACCCTCCGGGTGAGCAGTGCACTATACAAATGCCTATGATTGATTGATTGATCATGTGTGCACATGTGGCACACATACATGCCCTAATGGCATGTATGTGCTCCACATGGCACTTAGAAGAAAAAAAAATTACCACCAACTTGAAGTTGGTGGTAATTTGCAATTCCTTAAGGCCAAATTGCACTTTTTCTGTGCTTCTCACATTGCATTTAAGGAATCGCAATTTGCGATTCCTTAAATGCAATCGCAAAATAAGGAATCACATATTTTGCGAGGCAGTTTTTCTTTAATACATACCACTGAGCCAAATTGCGATCGCAAACGCCGAAATTCTGCGAATTTCGGCGTTTGCGATCGCAATTTGAAATGATACTGTTGGAGGGAGGACCACCGGGGGGTCGGGGAGACCACTCCGGGGTACCTTCCTACCGCAAGTTACAGCCGAGCTCGGCTGAGAGGCCCCCCTCGGGGAGGTCCTTCTCCTGTGTTCGTACTAGGTCCAGTAATACCACCACACAGGACTCCGTATCAGTTACTTAACTTGGTTCTTTATCAACAGTAGTACGTTCAATATTTACAGTGGGATCGAGGGATCCAATAAGAGTCTCAATGTCTTTAGAGGGATAAGGTAGCGGGACAGTCTTAGTACCAGCCAGGTACGAGAAGGCTCTGCGCCAGACCTCGAGTGCTGGTCTCGGAGCGGCTCGGACGTGGAGAGCCGCGACGCGTCTGCAGGGCTCGGGTGGTAGTTCCGCTTCGGTCGAGCCGCGACGAGGTCAGCTGGGCTCTGATGGTAAAGTTCAACAAGGTCAGGCCGCGACAGCGTCAGCAGGGCCCCAAAGGTTCGTGAAGGTCTTTAAGCACGGTGGAGCCGCGACGTCGTCAGCAGGGCTCAGAGGTGGGTTCAGGATGAGTCTTCTTCCGTAGGGTCAGCTGCGATCCGATCAGCAGGGCTCTTGACTCCAGGATACAACTCCTGTCCTGCTGTCGGGTCGCCCCAGATATAGGACTGGAGCCCTTTGATGTCCGGACCCTTGCGCCCGGAGGGGGCGGAGAGGCCGGGTAGGGAGCGGCCAGACGCCCAGCAGGAGAGGCGCCAGGCCCCAGAGAGCTGTGGGGCGATCGTGATAGAGATCAGGGTGTATATAATATCCCTACTTCCACGGATAGAGTAATCTCACAGTTGCACACACATACATTCTTCACACACTAGGGCCCATTTCACTAACATACGCTCAAATACTCTACCAGCAATAACCTGTGGAAAGAAAAACTCCTAAACACCCTGCATCTATATCGGGGTCGATAAGATCTGGTTATTGAGACTGCCCTTAAACATAATCTAAACAATCTATACAATATTAATCAAAATAGGATACTCAATAATTGACAAGAAATAATAACCAACACCATATTCAAAATTATATTGCTTTATCTAAAATCAGTCAAAGAAAATCAATCAGAATAAATCATTTTTCTCATAGTTACCTATTCTAGCTAAATGTCAGAACGAGTCAGGACAAGTCTCTCGGTAAAGTCTCTCAAGACGAAGTCCTCTCAGCAACGATCCTCACCAACGCAGATTCGGAATGCAAGTCGCAAAGCCCTCTCTAGGCTAACAATTCTTATAGCAAGTCGAACAAAGGAAAATATAATTTGTATTAACTTCTTCCATCAAACCTCTGAGCAAAGCGAGAAGGAAAGGATGTAGCATCGCTACATTTGAAAATCTCCGCTCAGGAAAAATCACAAAATAAACATAACGGAACAGGAACCAAAAAAATACATTTGTATCTTGTAATTCCACGTCTCCTCGGCAATGAGATCACAGTTCAGAGTCTTTCTTTAAAGCTCCTTTGTTTCCCAAAGCTGCCAAGGACGCTTCATTCATTTGGAGATCGCCCAAAACTGCTGCTGTCCTCACGGAAAATTTCAACCAGGCAAAGCAAGGACTGTGGTCAGCTGACTTCAGGACCATATTCAGCAAGGCTCTCTCTCGTCACAGATTTCTACTCGAGGCCAGGTTTTACATATCGGCCATCTTTGTTTAGGCCACAATAGGCAACAATAGACCATCTTAATTAAAAGAGACAAAAACAACGTTACCACAGCATAGTGATTGAACAGTGTTAACCCCACTAATACCCTTATGTGTATGCAATTATCTAGCTCTTGCAACATAGAAAAGCATTAATTCGAAAAGCGTTTCGTGCTTTAAAAATAAACAGCACTCAGCAACGTTTAAACATGAAAACATGCACAATATTGTTAAACAGCACACTTATGCATTCCCACGTGTAATTCTCTCTTATTAAAACAAACAAGTTGATTAGTATAAACACTTACACAAGACAAATAATTAATAATTAATAGTTAATAAATTAATATAACAAATAGACATGCCAGAGTTTCAAAACCCAGTTGATTTTCAAACTGAAAACTCTGCTCTAGCAATCCCCCCTTTGGTGAGTTTATCACCAAATAAACCCAAAAAAAACAAAATTAGTGAAAATTTTGTCCCATTTTAGGAGAAATCGGAAATGTCTTTTTCTCCTCACACAACACTACACACCAGTCACTCTTTCATCATCCCTCTTTGTTTCCAAATAAACACTCTCCCTCAATTCTTCTAATTCAATTTCTTGTGGTTCTCTTTTCAACCTTTTGTTTTTCTTCTCTTTATTCAGTTTCTTCTTCCCTCCCCTGTTTTTACAACACACACACACTAATCTCAGTATCAATAAAGCAATAATTATGCAAGTTAAAGGAAACAATATTCTACCTATAATAGTACTACCTATTTTTGCAATAAAATCTTTAACAGCTATCACTTTATTAGCTATTTTAGTCCATAAACTCTCAGCTTCAAGTGGTACTAATTCTTCATGCAAATCAGTAATATTTTTGATATAGACCTTCAGGTCTTTGCTTTCGTCTGGAATGTAAGTGCAACAATGTTGAACTTTCAGCATTCCACAAACTCCACCCTCCTTGGCCAATAAAATATCAAGGGCAAGTCGATTTTGCATTGACATGGCACGTATGGCACTTAATTCCGTATTCACTAAAAGAAACCCTCCAGCGGTATTTGTCGATAAGCGATCCACCACTGTTGACAGTTTCCGAATTCCATAAGCATTTAAAGAAATTCCCACTGCTGGAATTAAAACCCCAAAAATATCACCCACAATTTCAGACCAGGTTTCTCTTTTGAAACGCATTAGTAAATTAATATGTTCTACATCTGTTATTTTATCTATATGAAAATTTTTGGGAAAGACCAAACCCACATAACACGTGCCATACCAATGGTCAGGCAACTTGTAATAAGCCTTGTTCCCACAAACATAATACACTCCTGGGAAAACTGTATCTTCTCCACCTCTGAAACCCCAACCTGTTGCAATGAAGTATGTATCATGGCACTCACTAGTCCCAACAAAATATGTATCATATTGGGATTTCCTTCTTGTAATGCATAGTTTACCCTTCTGTGGTACATCTAGAGCTAAAGTTGGACTAGCTCCATTTCTCAATTCTTTCCCCATTTCAATGTCCCAAATTGTCTCACTCACTTCATTTTTCCCTGCTTTCTCATGCATGTTCAATCTCCTTTCCTCTACCATATCCAGGAAAGCTTTCTCCTCTTCTTTCAGACTGCAAGTTAAATTATTCTTAAAAATGTAATCTAATGTTAATCCTTTCTCTTCAATAAAAATTTCACCAAAAGTGTTAGCTTCTTTAGCTGGATTCAGCTCTTTGTTCATTGGCAAATGCCCAAAAATACTATCTCTGTTAGACATCTTATAATCTACTTTCCCTAACAAATAGAAAACACTACTTAATATACTACATGAAATACCATATGTAGCTGGCAAATGATGATAAGTAACACCCTCTGAAACGGATGCAGGTAATTGCATACAAACGTAGCAATCCCTTACTTCCATTGTTTTCACATATTCATACAACAACTTCGAAAAAACATTACTAGAAAAATTATTAATTGACCTATCTTTGTGTATGTAAGTATTACTAATTCTATTCAAAACTACTTTTTGTGAATTCTTCTCTATATCTGTCATATTTTCTGTATGCATCTCAAATGTAACTTTAAAAGTAACTAATAAAACTAAAACTCCCCACAGTAGCATTAATAATCCAGTACAGCAGCAGCACATTCTACACCATCTTTTAAAGAAGGCACATCTACTTTGATTATCCTCTATGTTAGCCATTTTACTACTTTGACCTTGTCTTTTGACTTAGCCTCTACTACTCCACTACTATTATGCTTTGGATTACTTCAGACAACTGAATTTCAGACTTTCTCTTTTCACTTTTCCTCCAAGTGATTTTTCAGTTCACTCAATTTGGATATTCATCAGTTTTCACTCCTTCTTCTTCAGTAACATCAAATTGTATCAGATCATCAACAACATCTTGTGCATCTGACTCTTCTCCAATGTCAGTCAGGATAACTTTTAAAATTCCTTCTTTTTCCTCAACCACTTTTCTCAAGATCCCCTCCGGATTATCTCGAGTCACTGTTTCTTCTTCTCCTTCTTCAGACAGTGCCACATAAGACCATTCCGGTGATCTGTACTTTTGGTTGGGTCTTCTTATTCTTTTTATTTCCTCAGGTTCTCTTGATTCTTCTTGCTCCTTTCTTTTTACTTCATTTTGACTCGATACTTCATTCACTTGTTCAGCTTTCGATGTATTTGTTCTTATTACTCTGTATCTCAATCTCTTTACTCTATTGTTAGGCCAACGATCTCCTTTTATCACCTTCTTCGGCCTAATTTCTTTATTATTTCTTTCTCCAATCCAAGTTCTCTTTCTTAGAACTCGACCCTCTGTTTGTTCATTCTCACTCTCATCCAATTCTGTTTCAAGTGCCTTCTGTTTTCTTTTTCTAGCAGTTTTCTTTTCTTCCACAGTTTCTTTCACCACTATTTGAGACTTCCCTACTCCTGTCCCTCCTCGGGTCTCCAACACGCAATCTTCTTGCTGTCTACTTGTCCCTTCACCTAGCTTGTCAAGAATGTTCCCTACACCTCCTCGGGGGTCTTCCGCAATCTGTCCCTCTCTATCTTTTTCTGACCCTGCTTCTTCAGATATAATCTCAAGTGGTTCTTCAGTCTCCTCCTCTTCCGATTCAGGAGTAATCTCTGTGGAATTGCTCTTTTCTCTTCTTTTTTCTTCACTGCTTTTTGAAATCTCAGGCTCTCTTACAGAATCTGATCTCCTTTCTGAGACTCCCAATGGTTCTCTTGGAGTTTTTTCTGCTTCTTTTCTCACTGGTTCTGGGTCTTCATCATCACTGGAATCTGATTCTTCAAAGTACTCTTTACCAGTTCCCTCTTTTGGGTTTGGAACTCTCAGAGTATGACTCGCATGCACCCAGTTTTTCACACCAGCACACTTCACTGCAGTTGTCGTAGTTAAAATGACTTGTCTCGGCCTTCCCCACCTTGGAACTAAGCAATTTCTTCTTCTGTGCACCTTAATCCTCACCCAGTCTCCTGGACTCAGATCATGAGCTTGCTTCTTCTCAAGTGTGGTAGCTTCTTCTCCAACCTGGTGAAACACAGAATGAACTGCGTCAGCCAGGCCTTTACAGTAATCCAAAATCATGTCATCAGTTATTGTCATCAACTTATTGACAGGTACAAATGCATGGCGCATTGCATGTCCCATGATTATCTCGTGCGGACTTAAACAAGTAGTTCTATCTGGAGTAGATCTAATAGTCATTAGCACTAGAGGCAAGACGTCCGGCCATTTCATGCCAGTGGCTAAGCACATTTTACCAATCCTGTTTTTGATTGTGCCATTTATCTGCTCAACCACACCAGAAGCCTCTGGTCTGTATGCACAATGTAGCTTCTGCTGTATGCTTAATGCTTCACAAATCAAACTCATGAGTTCATTATAGAAGTGTCCACCTCTATCAGACTCAATCGTCACTGGAAACCCGTACCTAGGAATCAACTCCCTTAACAGTAATTTTGCCACTGTCACTCCATCATTTCTCCTAGTCGGATAAGCTTCAACCCATCTCGAAAACAAACAGACTACCACTAGAACATACCTCAGTCTATTCACTTGGGGCATTTCAAATAAATCAATCTGCATTCTTGTAAAAGGACCTCCTTCTTTGCCTATTGTTCCCAGACTCACCACTGTCTTTTTCCCAGTGTTAAATTGCTGACAAATCAAACACCTTTGACAGATGCTCTCTGCAATTGTCCTGAACTTTGCATTGTACCAGGTCTGCTTGAACGACCTTATCATCGCATCCCTCCCCAAATGTCCCTGGCCATGATACATCCTTGCCATTGACGACAAAATGGAGTTGGGCATTACTGGTCTGCCATCCCTATAGACCCAAACATGGTCTTTTTCTCTTGGGGCACATCCTGCCTTAATCCAATCTTTTTTCTCTTCCTCTCCTGCCTCATCCTGCAACTGCTTCACTTCATCCCATGTCTCTAAGGCATTAGTAAACATCACAGAGCAAAAAGACATTTCCCCCTCTCGTTCCCTATTAATTGACTGATTCGATTTTGCACAGTATTGAGCAATGTCATTTGCATACCGGTTTCCAACCGTGATAAAATCCTCCCCTTGTCCATGGGCAGCACATTTTACAACTGCTAACTCCTTAGGCAGCTGTATCGCCTCAAGTAATTTCCCAATCACTTCAGCATTCTTTATTGGTGTGCCACTCGATGTCAAGAAACCTCTTTGTAGCCAAAGCTGGCCAAAATCATGCACCACTCCAAATCCATACTGACTATCAGTCATTACAGTCGTCCTCAAATCTTTCCCAATTTCACAAGCTTTTGTCAATGCCACCAATTCAGCAACCTGTGCAGATTTCACTCCTTTCAATGGTGATGCTTCCATAACCTCTGAAACTTTGCACACCGCATATGCTGCACATAGCACACCATCATCATTTCTCAGGCATGAACCATCCACAAACAACACATGATCACTCTCATGTAAGGGAAGATCCCTTATGTCTGGTCTCGGTTTTGTACAGTAATCAAGCACATCCAAACAATTGTGATCATCTTCTGTCTTCACACCCACATTTTCAATATCCGGCAAAAGTGTCGCTGGATTCACATTTACACATCTCTCAAGAGTCACATTCGATGCTCCTAGAATCACTTTCTCATATTTAGTCAACCGACTATGTGACATGTACTGAGTTCTGCTTCTTGTCAAAAGAATTGCCACATTGTGAGGTACGAATACCCTTACAGGATATCCCATTATGATTCCCTCACTCTGTTCCAGACTCCTGCATGTTGCAGCCACAGATTTCAGACAACCTGGTAAACCCACAGCTACAGGGTCAAGTGTCGATGAGAAGTACGCAATAGGCCTTCTCAGTAATCCATGCTTCTGAATTAACACTGAAAGTGCACATCCATTTCTCTCACTGCAGTACAATTCAAACTCCTTTTCATAATCAGGCATACCCAAAGCTGGAGCCTCACACATTCTATTTTTAAGCTCTTCAAATGCTGCCATTTGTTCCCCATCTAGTTCCAATGGGTCTGTCATCTCACTTTTTGTCAGTTTAATCAGTGGCTTTGCTATCAGCGAAAAATTAATTATCCACTGACGACAATAACCCACCATCCCCAGAAACATCCTCACTTCTCTCTGGGTCTTTGGAGCTTTCATTTACCTGATGATTCTGATTCTGTCATCAGTTACTTTTCTCAGACCTTTTTCAATATTGTGTCCAAGATAATGCACCTCTTTCTTGCAAAATTGCAATTTGGCTGGAGATACCTTTAACCCTCCATCTGCCAGATGATTCAGTAAAGCTATGGTATCTACTTCACAAGCTTCTCGTGTCTTTGATGCCACAAGTAGGTCATCAATATATTGTACTAGTACTGAATTTTCAGGCATGATCAAACTCTCCAACGATTTTTTCAACAACTGATTAAATATCGAAGGACTCTCTGTATACCCCTGTGGGATTCGACACCATGCTAAAATACGCTGGGCAAACCTAAATGCAAAAATCGGCTGGCTGTCATGATGCAATGGAATTGAAAAGAACGCATGACACAAATCAATCACTGTATAACACTCAGCATCATGTGGAATCTGATACAGGATCAATGATGGATTTGGCACAATAGGACAACATGCCACCACAATTTGATTAACTTTTCTCAGATCCTGTACGATCCTAAACTTCCCATTAGGCTTCTTTAGCCCCATTATCGGTGAATTACACGGACTACTCAGTAGTTCTCTCAGGACTCCCTGCTGAATCATTTTCTCAATTATAGGAGTTATTCCCTCAATTATTTCTGGTGTCATTTTGTACTGAGGAATGTTAGGATATGTAATTCCCTTTTTCACTGCAATTTTCACTGGATCTCCATTATTCATCAATCCCACATCCTCTCCAGTAAAATCCCAAACTGTCCTTTTCACTGTGTCCCTCAGCTCTCGAGGCAAATCCTCTGGATCAAACACAGCAAATGCACCAATTAACTCACTTTCCCTATTTTCTAGAGTCACTCGGTACAAAACATCCTCATCTGGTGTTTCAAAAGCTATTCCATCCGGTGTACAGAAAATTGTGCAGTTCATCTTGCATAACAAATCCCTACCTAACAGGTTCACTGGACTCGTGTCACAGACAATAAATCTGTGCATGTCTGAAAATTTCCCTATCTGTACTCTTACTGGTTCCGTAAGACGTGTTCTGATTTGTGTATTTGCTACACCAACTACTTGGATTGCTTCATCCGAGAGAGGAAGATTTCTAACATCTATTGACCTGACAGTTGATCTTGTCGCACCTGTGTCTACTAAAAAAGTAACACTCTCTTCATTTATTTTCCCATCCACAAATGGTCCTGTCTGGTCTATTTCTAGAGTTGCACCAAGTATGCACTCTTCCTCCTCTCTTCGGCACCGTCAATAATCACCCTCAGACTCACTCCCTTCATTCTTTAACAAGTACTGTTGTACCTGATTAGAACGCCTTGGTTTGTTTACCTGCTCATCATTGTAGAATCCCGAATCCTGATTATACTTTTGTGCTCCTCTATTCTGCGGCAAGGGCGGTTTTCGCTCTTGACTCTGCTGTCTCACAACTTTCTGCTGTTGCTGCTGTTGATTATTCCCCTTGTTCTGCACCTGTTGATTTAAGGTTTTACCCTCATTATTCACTAATGGTGGATTCGTACAATCATTCCTCCAATGTCCCAGTTGACCACAGTTGTGACAAGGAAACTTCTTTTTTGCTTCCTCAAGATTCCCCTTTCCTTTCCCTGTATATCTAGGTCTATTCCCTGCACTATTTCCTGGATTATTCGCCTGTTCCATCAACTGTGCTTCCTGTCTTTCTGCAACTTTCACTTGTGCCCACATTGCTTTCTCTTTCAGCTTTCTTTGTTTTGCTCCAATTTCATCACTGAAGTATTTAGCATGTCTCAAAATCTCATCTATTTTCTTACTCTGCCAATCCACTGTGTGCTCACGAATTCTCTCACCAATTTCAGGTCTCAGGCCATATACAACTCTGTATACAAAATGACTCAAATCTTTGTCACCTAGGTGTTCATCTCCACTGAATTGTTTAAACGCCAGTATCAGCCTCTCGTAAAAAGCATGAACTGATTATTTTGCTTCCTGTTGTGTTCTATCTATTTTTACCCAATCTGTCTCTTTTGCAGGTACTTTACTCTTCAGGTATACCATCACCTGATCATACTTTCTCATTACCTCTGGATCTGGTGCTCCTGTTCTTGGATCTCTTGGATATTCCTCAGTAGGCCAACTCACAACTATTTTACACTCAGTCCACAAATCTGCTGGAACAATTATATCAAACAGACTATTCAGGTCAATCCACAGCACTTTTGACAATTTCACAAACCTATCTACCTGCCTATACCACTCGACGGGCTTTTCTCTCAATCGAGGAAAATCATTCGTAAATGATAAAATATCCTGTCTGGTCCATGGAACATGTACATATCCTCCTCCAGGTATTTCTCTCATAGGATAATTATCCACTGGTTTCTCTTTTTCTCTCACTGGAAAAGATGAATAAGTTGTTCTATCTTCAGATTCCTCTCTTTTCTTATACCACCTATCCTTCCATTTTTCTACATCTCCCCATCTTCGCAATAATGCAACCATTTCTTTAATCTGTCCTGTTCTACCAGTTGCATTCAAATTTTCAATATCCTTTTCTGAAAAATCCATTCTGTAGGTTTTTTGCAAAGCTTTAACCTTATCAATGTCAACTCCCTGCTCATTCGCTATTGCTCTTAACCTGTCATGTGTATTTCTCGCTCTCCAGGTAATGTTTTTACACATAAACATTAGTTCACCATCATGATGACTTTTAAGAATTTCTGTTGGAACTGTCCCTGTAACAAGCTCTTCTAATTCTACCCGTAACCTAGCCACATCAATTGCTTGTGAATCTTTATCCTTTTTCTGAAGAACTTTCATCCAATCATTCAAATCTTCAGCTGTTATTGCAGTAGTTTTTCTCACTGGAACCACTCTCTTTTGCGGTTCTAAAATTGGCATCCCTGAACAACTAGCTTCACTAGCATCTAATATTTCACTACATGTGTCATGTCTGGATTGTCTCAGGTCACTACTTTCTGTCCTTTTTCCTGAATCTCCTGAAGGACCAACTGAACTTATCAAATTATTCCCAACATATGGAATCACCAAACCATTTTCACCTATTCTCTGCTTGTCAAACACAGGCATAACCGGACCTATTGTTACAGGCACCGTAACAGCTTCTAGATTTTTCGTTAACTCCCTAATCTTTTCAGTCAGCTCTGTTGTAGTTCTAGCTAATTCTCTTGCATTTTCGTCACCACTTCGATTCCCTTTCTCCCTGAAAGAATTACCACTTCTTGATTCAGATGTCACATTTTCTGTCTCAATGATACAAACTGTATCTCTTATTGGAGAAACAACTGGTGTACTCTCATCTGGTTCTGGTCTATATGGAGGTGGTCTTTTGTAAATCATGTCATTCAAGACTTCATCCTCATATTCATTAACTCCATATCTTCTCATTTCTGACTCAGGAACCCTCTCTGCTCCTTCTTCAACTGTTCTCATTGGATATAATCCCTCTGACATACTAGCATCTCGCCACCTTTTCATTCGATCATGATGAGTCTCACGATCATGTCTCCTCCCAAACATGTACCTGTACTGTCCTCCAGATCTCTGTTTTTCTCGCTCATGTACTTCCTCTTCCCATTCCACTAAAGCCTCAAACTGTGTAGGTCTTGGTTTCGGGTCAAGACATAACATCTTTTCCCGTAAATTTCTCAACACGGCCAAATTAAATGAACCATGTTCTGGAAATGCTAGAACACCATCCTCTTTAGTATACCTAACCCAATTCTCCAACCATATACAGGTATGATACCCATATCTTGCAGCCATGTAGGATGCAGGTGTTTTCGGTGGAGGTAACAATTCACCCTCTCTCGTCTTAACATCTTTATCCTTGTTAAACCACTTTTTAATTTTTCCAAAGAATGTTTTCTTCTTTTTCTCTTCTTGGTAATACATTTTAGTTTTTACCAAAACTCTCTACTCTTTTCCCGTATTATAAATATACAATACAGATTTTCAACCAATAACAGCGCGACTCACACTAACGCACCAATCCTGGAGCGTCTACGTCACTAGAATAGCTCTTCCAATCCTTGCGCGACTCACACCAATGCACCAATCCCAGCGCGAACACTATTCTGATCTATTATCCAATCAGAGCGCGGTCTTCCTGACGTCAGCAGTCGCTGCAGTCGCTTGTCTCCTGTCTCCTGTCACTCGTCTACCCCTCCTTTACAAAATCTTTTCAGTAGACTTCGTGTCAAAATTTCTACAAAATCTATTAGTTACAACATTTAAACATCTCCATTGTCTGCTTCGCTAACCACAGAATAGTAAAAGAAATCTATTTCACAAGAACCTCTCGTTGACACAGTAGCACATCCCTCTACTCTGCCCTTCTAACATACATTCATTAACTGTTTCCTCTAGGACTTGTCCAAAGAGTCTTACAATCAACTAAATGTATATACATTCACGCACATTCATACAAGAAAATATAGTACATACACACAGAATCCTGCTTCCCGAGAACAGCGAACAATCTGCTCCACTACAGAATTATAACACACATTAACCAAGCAGTTTACCCTGCCCAGTTCCTCAAACAAGCTCAGAGAATACCTATTACTCCTCCCGCGATAAGCTTTAACGGCAAACCTTACGGATCCCTGGGACTTAAGACCAGAGTTTCACAGATAACCTTCACTACCATACACACTCCTTATATACCAGAAATATATTCTAATAGTAACATACAATAATGTCACTGATTCCGAACCCAGACAATGTGAATTTTCCTGCATACATACAGGACCAACAATCCCGTCTTTCCCGAGAGCAGCCTCTGCCCTACTACGGAACTGCTACCAGCTTCCAAATTCCAGAAGCACTACATTTAACTCAACATGACAACTCCAACATATAGTATTAGTACATATACCAACATCAATAATCAATAATCAATATGTAATCTAATCAGATCAAGACAATCATCAATAACCATCCTCTGCTACCAGGAAATTGATAGAGATCAGGGTGTATATAATATCCCTACTTCCACGGATAGAGTAATCTCACAGTTGCACGCACATACATTCTTCATACACTAGGGCCCATTTCACTAACATACGCTCAAATACTCTACCAGCAATAACCTGTGGAAAGAAAAACTCCTAAACACCCTGCATCTATATCGGGGTCGATAAGATCTGGTTATTGAGACTGCCCTTAAACATAATCTAAACAATCTATACAATAATAATCAAAATAGGATACTCAATAATTGACAAGAAATAATAACCAACACCATATTCAAAATTATATTGCTTTATCTAAAATCAGTCAAAGAAAATCAATCAGAATAAATCATTTTTCTCTTAGTTACCTATTCTAGCTAAATGTCAGAACGAGTCAGGACAAGTCTCTCGGTAAAGTCTCTCAAGACGAAGTCCTCTCAGCAACGATCCTCACCAACGCAGATTCGGAACGCGGCAAAAGCAAATGGCAAGTGGCAAAGCCCTCTCTAGGCTAACAATTCTTATAGCAAGTCGAACAAAGGAAAATATAATTTGTATTAACTTCTTCCGTCAAACCTCTGAGCAAAGCGAGAAGGAAAGGATGTAGCATCGCTACATTTGAAAATCTCCGCTCAGGAAAAATCACAAAATAAACATAACGGAACAGGAACCAAAAAAATACATTTGTATCTTGTAATTCCACGTCTCCTCGGCAATGAGATCACAGTTCAGAGTCTTTCTTTAAAGCTCCTTTGTTTCCCAAAGCTGCCAAGGACGCTTCATTCATTTGGAGATCGCCCAAAACTGCTGCTGTCCTCACGGAAAATTTCAACCAGGCAAAGCAAGGACTGTGGTCAGCTGACTTCAGGACCATATTCAGCAAGGCTCTCTCTCGTCACAGATTTCTACTCGAGGCCAGGTTTTACATATCGGCCATCTTTGTTTAGGCCACAATAGGCCACAATAGACCATCTTAATTAAAAGAGACAAAAACAACGTTACCACAGCATAGTGATTGAACAGTGTTAACCCCACTAATACCCTTATGTGTATGCAATTATCTAGCTCTTGCAACATAGAAAAGCATTAATTCGAAAAGCGTTTCGTGCTTTAAAAATAAACAGCACTCAGCAACGTTTAAACATGAAAACATGCACATTATTGTTAAACAGCACACTTATGCATTCCCACGTGTAATTCTCTCTTATTAAAACAAACAAGTTGATTAGTATAAACACTTACACAAGACAAATAATTAATAATTAATAAATTAATATAACAAATAGACATGCCAGAGCTTCAAAACCCAGTTGATTTTCAAACTGAAAACTCTGCTCTAGCAATCGTACCTAGGTGTGGAAGGACGGTTGGGGGTCCCATCGATACTGCCCTCCGCCGGGAGTGGGAAGGGTTCACGTGGTATCCCCTTGGCGCGGGGTTGGCGCCTTGATGTCGGGCCTCGCTGGGACAGAGGCCGGGTGAAGCGGGGTCACGCAGGTGGTCACGTGGCGTGACGTATAATCCAAAATGGAGGAGCCCCGTGGTGCATGGGACCTCGTGCGGCTTGGCGAGGGGGAACAGGACCACGCCACGAGGCCGGCTCCCACAGATACATATGGCCCTTAGTGCCAAGGGTGCGTTATATGGGTGGTACATGTCAGTTCCCATGCTACTACCCATGCGTTTAGATGCAAAACCCTGTCTACAAACAATAGTAGACAGGGTTTAGCACCAACAGTTAATAACATTTGAAAGGAGGCATTGAGAGGCATTAAGAGGAGAAATGTTTGTATTTCTCCTTTCTTTTCCGACTTTGCATGTTTGCTGCTCTGTACAGCAAACATTCAAAGTGGGAAAAGGTTTAAAGTTAGTCCAAGCATAGTATTTTGTGCAGGAAAGGTACAAAGTACAAAACCCATGTTAGACACAGGCACACATCCTAACACTTTCTTTAAAGGAAAAGGGCTGCGTTTAAAAAGAAAAAATAACTTTTTATCTGTTTATCTGGGAGGCTGCGGCGAACTTGTGGACCAGTGTCTGCTCCCCCAACAAACTTTTTTTTAACATTCACAAAGGGAAAGTGTCGCCTTTTCCAAATCAGTTACTTCCTCATTTGAGAAGTCAGTAACTGTTCAATGTTTTGTGATTGGATTTCGGTGGCAGAACATTGATCCATAGCACACTGATTTCTTATTTGGAAGGTACACCCACAGCACACCCCTCGCAAGTACTGAACAGGTATCCATTTCTAAACACATTTAGCAATTTGGAAACACTTTTCTGATTTGCTTAATGCATGTAGTTCATAGGATAAAGTGCGTTGGCACTCGCATACCCTCCGAGTTCCTGGTTTGGAGGAGTTGCCCCTTCGTACATGATGCCCTTTCTCTGGTATCCCTGAATGGCGCTGGATAAAGCCATTCAATTTGCAAAAACAGAAAACCCTGTCAGCGGAGAGAGCTCGTTTGCTCGACTGAGCCTCCTCGCTATGTTGTTCGAGAGATTTCTTTGACTCGTGTTGTGCTGCTGCACAGGGCGAACACTCCACTCGCCCCTCTTAAAGGGTGGAACAGTAAAGGAGAAAACATTTCATTCCACGCAGAGTTAGCTGATCGCGGCACTAAACGGGCTGTATGTTGGCGCAATAACTAACTCCATGCATCATGCATGACAGGTACAATCGACCTGCGACGGATGAATGTTCTTTGTGCAGTACATTAATGATGCTTAATCAGCAGGTGGATGGTGTCAGGGGGCGGATTCCTTTTCTCTGTCCACATCACATTAGCTTTTAATGAAGCTCTCGCTAGCCAGACTTAAAACGAGCAGTGGTCCAAATACATGATTCCCAGGGGCTGCAAAGCAGTCAGACAGAAGGGTAAGTATCGACCTAGGAAGAAATGCTCCTACATTCAAATAATGCTGAGGGTGCCTCACACCAGGGGCAGTATTACATAAAGTGCCTTGGGGGCGTAACGGGCATTTGCGCCTGCTTTGTGCATTCCGGGGCACTTTGGTATTAGAGAAAGGGACTGCAGATGCTTGCGCGTCCCTTTCTGTAATACCGATATAGCGCTGGCACTCATAAAGCGCCAGCGCTATCCACAGAGGGCATCCCTTTACCTCTGCTCCCTCACGTACTATAGATGAAAGCACTGATGCAAAGAAGCTGTCAGTGCGCCCCCTGATGGCAGCCCTCTGAACGGGGTGAAGGGGGTCTCATGGACCCCCAGACATCCCCTAGCAGGCGGGTGCAGTCACTCACTGCACCGGCCTCCAAGGGGATCTCCAATCCCCTTAAAAGTGCAGGCAGGTTCTCGCCTGCACAGTGAAAAAAGACGCAGCTTCAACGCCGCCGCTCCGTTTTTTACTTGAATGCGCTGCCCCGAGGGCAGCGTGAGTTTGCAGCTGCTCTTGGGGCAGCCATTCTATGTAATAGGGCTCACTTTCGCTATTTGTGCCTAGTGCACCTGTTTTAAGGTGCGCCCTTTACATAATAGGGCCCCAGGAGGGCTCAGGCAGTCAGACATACCCAGGGGCGTAGCTTGGTTAGTAAGATTGGTGTAGAAGGGGTGAGCTACAGATTAATAATAATAATTAATAATACAAATATATTATACGACAAGCGGGGCGCATGAAAGGAATCTCAGAGGCAGTGAAAAAGGTGCGGAATGCTGATTGGTGTTGTTACTAAATGAGAGAAATCAATTCTGGAAAATAACGAACATTTATGAAGACTTTCATAAACGAGAGAAGGAGGGAGTCTGCGTACTTTTTTGTCTTTGTGTATGTAAAAAGTCCTGGTGGAAATTGACAGACACCTCACCATACCCGACTGAAAGCACCTGAACTCAACTATTTACCAGAAAAGACATTTATTAGGAGGGTGTAACACCTCAAACTCACCACCCACCCCCAGGCTACACCCCTGGTCATTCCTGGTGTGTGACTGACTGCTCACAAACCAAGGAGCAGCAGGTCTGAGGAAGACAGGAGCGACCATACGGCTCACATATTACACCATCATCAGTAGAAGAAGAATAACACAAGCTATAGCGATAGCTACCTCTGGTGACTCACTGGGAGGCAGATCAACAACTGGCGACGAGAGCAAGCACTGTTCAAACCAGCAAGCAGCAGAAAAACATATGAGTCACTGAAACGGCCCTAAAATGCCAAGAATTATTCCCTCAGGGAACATACAGCAGGTTTTATTTTTAAGCTAAAGAAATTTACTCCACCATTATCGCAGGCAATTTTATCCCTATTCTCGTATTCTGATTACCCCATGGAGGACAAGTGAGTCAGACCCTATTCTGGTCATGAAAATCCTTGGAAAAAAACAAGAACCGCTGAAAATGCACATGTATATTATCACATATGGAAGCATGCATCCAGAAATCCATGTACAAACACATGTACATATTCATATAAAGCAACAAATCATATATATATATATATATATATTACCTACTGGCGGTCGCCAGTAGGTAGTTATAGTTAGGACCCCTTTTCCATAGGAAAACCTCAACATTCTATTTTGAATAACTTTGGCGCCGGTCGATGAATCCTCGCGAATTTCTCAAAATAGGTGGGGCGCTACGCTCCGCTCCTACCCTGAAAGTTTCGGGGGGATCCGTCAAGCGGGGGCTGAGATAAAAGGGGGGTCCCAAAACGCGTTTTTCCCATGCATTTTTCCATAGGACCTTTAGAACGAGCTACAGCCCGAACGGCTGAACAGAATTACTCGAAATTTGGCAGAGAGGTAGTCCCTAGGTCAAGGAAGTGCCTTTTGTAGGTTTGGTGTAAATCTGTTCAGTAGATTCTGAGAAAATAGCCTTTAAATCAATATATATATCTGAGCCCGCTTACGGTACGCTTACCGTACGCTTACCGTAAGCGTACGGTGGCGTGCGCGAGCGCGATTCTGATTGGCTCTTAGATCTTAGTAAACATTCGAATCGGCCGAAACCAGGAAGCGGCGGCTGCCATTTTGTGTATTTCACTCTGAAAAAAAGAGTGAAAACAAGAAAAGGGGGCAATGAGGAGAGTTACAGACCCCCTAACATTTGTAAGGGGGTCAAAGAAGGACAGAAAAGTACAAAAAAAACATTTATTGATTTTTAAAAAAATCACGGGGTACGCGTACGGTAAGCTTACGGTAAGCGTACGGTTATAAAAAATAAAAATGAATAAATGAAATGAAGAATTAAGAGTTAAGATATTAGGGAGCTCTAAAAAGAGCTGTTGTGTTTATGAAGTCATTTTTTTAGTGGTACCTACAAGTAAGTACCGATGCAGAGTCTAAGGTTCAAAAGGAAGACTCTGTTCCCTTCATCATTGAAGTGCACACCATCTCCTCTATAAATGTCTTGCATGTCATAACGCAAGTTGTTGTGGTAAATGGCACCCATACCATAGTCACGGAGGAAAGCAGAAACAGATTTGTTGACGTGCTTTCTTGCTTTGTCAATCTGCGGACAGAAATGATTGGACCAGTTCCATTTTTGCCTTTGGCATATGTTGGAAAACTAAAGGCAGTTTTAGGGAAAAGTGAAAACAGTTGTGCAAAGGTGTCCTTCATAAGCATTTCCAGACCTACCCCAGTCAAAGTGCCTAGGTCATTGCCACCACAGTGCACTATTATGAGGTCAGGGTGTTGGATTTGCATGAAGGATTTCACCAATGGCATCAATTGGTGCCACTTTAACCCTCTCTGACCAATCCATTTAATGTCTACATTTGGCAAAGCAAGGTCTCTCACCATATCTGTTTTCTCTGCAAACTTTTCACTCCAGAAGACATAGCTGTGCCCTACAATCCACACTGTGAACATCTTCAAAGGAGAACTGGATGCACTCAGGAGGTGTCTTTCAGTAGAATGGCAATATGAAAAGAAAGACAGTTTGGAAATGGAGGCATACATATTTTTTTCAAAACAAAAAGAACTGATTGGCTGTTTCATACCATTCTAGAATAAAAACTAGGCTGTATGTGTAAATTAATAGAAGCATGTTTTGTATTGGTACAAAAAAATGTGTAACCAAAGAACAGTACTATGGATTTGCTGTTAGGTTTGAAAAGTCAAGCACTCTTGCTCTGTGGAATTGAAACATTGTTTGGCGAACTTCTGACCTAACTCCACACAGCAGTGTTCCATGAGCTGTTGCTATGGTAGCAGGCAGAAGTCAAGTTGGGGGAAGGGTACTAGGCAGAAGTCAAGTTGGGGGAAGGGTACTTTTGGAAAAGGGTTGGTTTTCAACCAATAGAAATATGTGATTACATTTGAAAAAAAGGGGGAAGCACTGAGATTTGAAACTTACATGTATATGTGTGGAAAAATAGAGGGAAAGTTTGCCATTATCTGGTTCTGCTGAGAGGAGAGAGGTGAACACAACAGAGATCCTGGCTCTGATAATCTGCTGTTTGAGTGTCACATTTCTTTCACAACTAACTAATTTTAAAGGTGAGTTTAGAGTTTGAGAGGGGATGTATGTGGTAACTTAAGAAATGAATAATAGAAATGGAAATTGTTTATGTTGTAGTTGTGTTTATCATTTTCTGTTTTGGGAGAAATTTAAATGTGAGGAACATGTAAAATAATATGGAGTATGTTTTCACAATAAATTAAGGTGTACTGGAAAAAAAAAGAATAGTTTAAGGGTTTGAGGTTGGACTCAGTAATGCAAATACATTCAGCATCACTAAGGCTGGTTGCCCTTGCTGGAGTGTAGGCAACCACCCAGGTTACACATGGAGGTGGTCTGAAAAAGAAGTTTGGACATGTGCATTTAAGAAAATCAAAAAAAGTGGTTTCATAATGTGTCAGTCTGTAAAAGTGATTTTCACTTGCCCCAAAAAAAAAGAGCAGTAAGTGTGCTTTCAAATTGGCAAAGAAATTTCGTTTTGGGACTAATGTGAAAACATGACTCTGTGTGCAGAGAGGAATTATAGGCAGAGATTTATTGCGTATTGCTCTGGTGATTTCACAGTTGCATTAGATGGAAAGGGGGAGCGAATTTTTGGGGGAAGAAGCAGACTCTTAGCACACACCCATGTGCTTGCCATGTATAATCATGCACAGTATTTACAAGCGAGTGGGGTTTTCAGGTTTCAGTCTGTAATGCAAATACATTCAGCATCACTAAGGCTGTTTGCCCTTGCTGTAGTGTAGCAGTCTGGACATGGGCTTTTTAAAAAATCTGAAAAGTGGTTTCATAATGTGACAGTAGTCTCTCAAGGACCTTGTAATGTGATAAATGATTTTTAGTGTTTTTTTTTAAAAATAAAAAAAAGTACGCGTACGGTAAAAAAAAATAAAAAAATTTTTTAAAAAACATATGTAAAAAAAAGATGAAAGATAAGGTTGGCTCTTAAAAGAACCGTTGTGTTCATGCAGGGACAGAGGAAAGGAAGCATGGGAAAATTATTCAAAGCGACAAATGTGCTGATCTATTTTGTTGTTCACTAGGGAAACACTGGTCTCCCTATGGCAAATTAGATCTTGACAAAATGTGCATCGAATATCAACCTTCCGAAATCGAGGGTTTATTTCCAGAGGGCCAGCAAAAGGAGATTCTCCCCCCACAGATGAAGGGCTCACCTGACCTGCAGAAGAAGGAGTCAGCCCTGCAGATGATGGTCCAGGCTGAGCTGCTGTGGATGTACTGGCTTGTCTTTCTGAAGAGTTACCTCCAAAAAGATGACCATGTGTCCTTCTGTGTACATCCTGGAGGTGTCTCTTCATGGTGTGATTCCCAAAGGAATAATTCCTGTCAGGATTACCTCTAGAAAGTACACGCTTACACAGCCTGCAAGTTACTAAGGGTGCATTCACCTTTTGCTGGCCTTCAGGAAAAGTAAAATAATCCCATACATAAGAGGGCTTTTGTTTCCTCGATCTCTGCCTCAAGACAGTGCTGCTAGTGCTAGCCTCACTCTCAGAAGAGCTCTGCTGTTCTGCCATCGTATCCCAAAGACAAACCAGCTCCTTCTCCCAAGGGATCACAAGCAGAAATGAGGGGAATGGGTGTGGTGTAGGAGAGTTCTAGAACTGAAAGTAGTTTCAACCAATCAAAAGTTGTGTTTCATGATCACATGACCTACCGTACGCTTACGGTACGCTTACGGTACGCTTACGGCAAAAAGTACGCATGCGCGTAAAAAAAACACGCGCTTGCGCGCATGCGCATAACAGTCACTCCCCGGCACTTCCGCGTAACGTGCGCGTGTAGCGTACACGCGTACGCGTCCCACGCGGAGTACGCGCGGCTACGCAAATTGCGTAACTATACGCAAGCAGCGTAGAAAAATTACGGGCGTTGCGTAAACCGTACGCTTACCGTAAGCTTACGGTACGCGTACTAAAAAAATAATAAAAAATAGAAAAAAAGTACTGCAAATAAATTTTACATGTTTATTTTAAAAAATATATTAAAAAAAACATATTAAAGAATTTTAAAAATTTAATCATAGTCTTTATAAAAGGTAAGAAAATTAAAATAAAAATATGTTAGAAAAAATAGAAGAAAAAAAAAAATTAGCATTTAAAAAACCTTGCAAATTCACTGAAAAAACCATGGGTTTCACACACGTTATAGTTAGGAATTAGCATTTAAAAAACCTTAGAAATTCAGTGAAAAAACCATAGGTTTCACACACGTTATAGTTAGGAATTAGCATTTAAAAAACCTTAGAAATTCAGTGAAAAAACCATAGGTTTCACACATGTTATAGTTAGCTGGACATTTTACTCGTAAAAAACCAATGAAATTCCCCCGTTATAGTTAGTTCAGCTAACTATAACTCGCGCGCCCGCAATGCACTGCTGATGACGTCACATATTACATCACTCATGACATGGTCAGTGACATCACTCATGACATCACTGATGACATCTCAAATGACATCACTGATGACATCACTGATGACATCATCCAGTGAATGTGGGTTTATCTGAAAATTAAATATGTTTTATATATGTATATCTCAAGGTCGATGGAAGAATAAATGGGTATATAAGTGTCTAAATGGATGATTTGTTTTTGAAAAATTGATTGTTTAACTGACTGATTAAGTGTATCATAGTGAATACATGGCTTAGTGAGTAATGTTTAAATATGTAAATATCTGTATCAGTCTCTCACTTTGTGTATAAGTGGCTGCATGGGTTGGTGAGTAGCTACATGGGTGTCTATATAGGTTATTAGTTGGTTTTTTGAGTATCAGTCTGAGTGTCTGCATGGTTCGGTGGGGGGTATTACGTAGTGCATAGGTGCATGAATGAGTGACTCACTGTTTGTATGTGTTGAACAGAGCATGTGTGCAGGACTGCATGGGTGGATGAGTGTGTGTATGGGTGTGTTAGTGAGTGAATGACTGTCTCAATAGTGTCTTTATGAGTAACTACATATGTTTAAAACTAGTATATGTGACTATTGGTTTATATATGTGAGTATATGTGAGAGTGAGAGATTGAAAGAGTTCCTGTATGAATAAGTATGTATTTCTATAAGTGATTGTTTAAAAGACTAAGTATGTGTAAGTTTCCGTAGAAGTAAGTGTGGTGGTGTGTGTATAACTGTATATGCAAGTAAATGTATGTTTGATTCTTTATTAGCATGAGTGACTATGTGTGTGAGTTGCTTTATGGATGAGTGGCATTGTGTAACAGGATGTATAGGTGTATGAGTACATATGATAAGTGAGTACATGTATGAGTGACTGTATTGGACTGTTGGTGAATGAGTGGATGTGTATGTGGATCTTAGAATTACTGAAGAGGTTGTTGTAACTGTTATTGGTATGTCCATTGTTTTGTAAATTTTAGTCTCTATTTTTGAATGTGTGTATCAAAGGTTATATTAGGGGAAGAGGAGGTCTGCCACTCTATCACAAGGATGATGTCATCAGTGATGTCATCAGTGATGTCATTTGAGATGTCATCAGTGATGTCATGAGTGATGTCACTGACCATGTCATGAGTGATGTAATATGTGACGTCATCAGCAGTGCATTGCGGGCGCGCGAGTTATAGTTAGCTGAACTAACTATAACGGGGGAATTTCATTGGTTTTTTACGAGTAAAATGTCCAGCTAACTATAACATGTGTGAAACCTATGGTTTTTTCACTGAATTTCTAAGGTTTTTTAAATGCTAATTCCTAACTATAACGTGTGTGAAACCTATGGTTTTTTCACTGAATATATATATACATATGGAACAAGAGCAAATAGACAAATGAACAAAAACAAAGAGGTGACACACAAACACAAAACACATGCAAGGGGCGGGACCAGTCACAGATCAAGGGGGGCGCTTGACTTCCCCTGGTTCCTCGACTCCTAGAATGAGCTTTAGAATGAGGTTCACGGTCACGGAAGACTTTTTTGTAAAGTGCAGAATAATTTGATGTTATCTGCTTTGGGAACTATTGTCCATATTGTGCTTTTTTTAATTGGAATTTGCAAAACAACACACAGTGAACAGTTAGTATAAGTACATTAGTGATGTCCCATTGTCAGTTACAGAGTTAAAGATTCATTGCATCAATTCCTGTACATTTACATCCATGTTGGGCCATTTCTTGGATGGCATGCTGGCATTCGTTCGTGCTCGTTGATCCAGCACCTGTCGCCTCTCATCCAATTTCCAAATTTCGGGGCTCTATAACTTTTGTGGTTTCAAGGTGGGTTCATACTGATGTGGAATCTCTTTTGAGTTTCGATAGGGGTCTCATTGCTGCCCAGTTGGCTCTGTCTGCTCCTCGAACACTCCAGAGTTTGTCAGCAGATATGTGCGCAGTGGGTCCCAAATGTCTCTTGGTCTAGAGGGCACAGGGAGTAGTTCTGCATATGTTAGTGCCTGTTCCTGCCCAAAGAGGAGGTCCCGGACCCATTCCTTAAACTTAGGTGCTCGCCCCCTGCCCCATCTGCATGCCACCCTCTGCTTAGCCAGCAGTAGCCCCAATGCTACATATCGTCGATAAGCTGAGGGCATGTCTGCCGTGTAGCCCATAAGCGCCACTAGAGTTGTTTGTATTAATGTTACCAGGGTCCTCTGTCCCAGTGCTTCAAAGACCTGTCTCCAAAAGAGTTGGATCTCCGCGCATCCCCAGGCCAAGTGTAGGAAGTCAGCCATCCCCTGCCCGCATCTATCGCAGGCATCATTATCCCCTGATTTAAATTTGAGCAGTTTACCAGGGGTGTAATATAATCTCTGAAGCTACCTAAAGTGTATAATTTGCAGCCGGCTGCTGGCCGACACGCTACCAGTCTGCTGGCAGCAGTAGCTCCATTTCCCCTCTTCAAGGGGCTCCCCCAGTTCCTGCACCCATTTCCTTTGGCGGCCTCTTCAGGTACCTGCATTGCTGTGTGCATATTATGATAGATTAGAGATACTACATGGGTAGGGTTTGTGCTCTGCAGCAGTCGGTGCTGTGGGGTCAACGTGGGGGGTTCATCAGGAAAGTCAGGAGTGGCTGCCTTCACTCTCTGCCTCAATCCTACGCACATAAACGGTCCATCGTCGCAGGGTCTGTATCCGAAAAAAACTGCTCTTTAGTGTGAAATGTCCCATCTATGTATAGGTCTCCCCACTTCATGATGCCAACTTTATCAAGGAGCTGGCGGCACCTCAGCTCCAGTGTGACTTCTAGGTCAGGGTGTCCGGCTACTGGGAGCAGAGGCGAGAAGGGCATTGCTATAGCTAATCTTTTCTCAATTTTTTTCCATGCAGTCACAGTACACGCCACATAGTGGAGCTGTCTCTCTCATTCTGTCTGGTGTGGCTATGAAACCTGAAAACGGCATTGGCTCCACCACCAAGTGTGGCATGAATGGCAGGGGATTAAACCAGTAGGTTGCATAGTGTGCCTGAGGTAATACAATTCGAAATAAGGAGCCTCAAATCCCCCTTGTGCATAGGGCAGGGTCAGAGTCCCCCACTTCACCCTGGGTTGCTCCCCCCCCAGGCGAGTCGTATCATCTGAGTTCTCAAGGTTTTGAAAAAGGCTGGTCCCGGTGCATGGGGGATGTTGACAAACAGATACCGTAGCTTAGGCAGGACGACCATCATCATAAGGGAAATTCTCCCTGCCATGGACAAGGGCAGAGCTCTCCACCTCACCACCGACTCTGGGATGTGCTCTATCTTTTTCCCGTAGTTTGCACGGAGCAGCTCCGAGCCATCTCTTGTAACTATAATTCCCAAGTATTTTACTTCACTGGGGCACCACTCTATAGGGTATTCAAGAGAATAGGGACATACAGTGGCAGTGAGCGGGAACATCTGGTACTTCTCTCAGTTGATTTTGACTCCAGACAACTCTCCCAAGGCGATATACTCCCTCAAGATTGGGTTGAGGCTAATCTGGGGTTCCCGCATGTACAGTGTGATGTCATCTGCATACAATGAAATCAGTACGTCTGGCGGGATATTCGAGGGCCAATTCCTGGTGATGCTGTCTAAGTTTGGCCGCCAGCGGCTCCATGGCCAAGGCGAATAACAGCGGCGATTACGGACACCCCTGATGTGTGCCCCTTATGATGTCAAAGCAGGGAGAGCTGACACCATTTATTATTACTCTGACTCACGGATGATAGTAAAGCAGCCGTATCCAGGACAAAAAGCTGTATGGCATTCCCATACGCTGCAGTATTCCAAACAGGTAGTCCCATTCCACCGAATCGAACGCCTTAGTGGCACCCAAGAATACTGTGACCGCCTCAAGATCTGGATCTATGTCTTGCATCACCGCAAACAGAGTTCTAAGGTTATGGGAGGTGGCGCTGTAACACCAGCGCCTGTCATGAGGAGACTTTGCTGGTTTTCAACGCAGTTGATCCTAGACAGCGGTCTATATGAATCGCATCTATCAGCCGGCTTCCCAGGTTTGAGTATGGAAATTATGGAGGCCTCCCTCATGGTGGGTGGTAACTCGCCGAGTTCAAACGCCTCTTCATACACCTGTTTAAGTATAAGTGCGAGGTGTTCTATATATGCTTTATAAAAATCGGCTGATATGCCGTCTGGTCCAGGGGCTCTGACAGAGGGGAGCTGCATAATTACAGCACCAATTTCATCTATTTCAAACTCGGAAGAGAGGAATTCTCTCTGGGCATCCCCCAGCCAGCCAAGTACGACCGGCTCCAAGTATTGTTGTAGCGCAAGCGGGTGCTGCAGCATCGAGATGTAGAGTGAGGTATAGAAAGTATGAAATGTTTGGAGGATGCCTGGCGTGTCACTAACTAATCTTCCTTCCTGTGTCTGGTTTTCCAGGACATAGCTCGAGGATCGAAGCTTATAGATCTGTTCAGCTAGCGCTTTTCCAGGTCTTTCACCTTCGCCATACCGGCGAGCTTTAAAATATTTACCTTGGAACTGGCACTCTCTATCTGCTGTTTCTTGATATTAGTTGTTTTATTCCTGAGCTCTATGTATTTCGATGCAAATGGTGAGCGATTAATGTCAAGTCCGACTTGTTTTATCTCTCTCTAGACAAGCGAGCGTTGACCGCAGATCTCTGAGTGCCCCCCCTTAGCAATGCATATCCCCCTAGGAGTGACTTTGAACCCCTCCCATACCATCACCATGTGTTTAACCAAGCCCATATTGCGCTGAAAATAATCTTGGATTTCCTGATCCATTTCTGCTCGGAATGCCGTATCTAAGAGCATGTAGGGGGTGTGTCTCACTGGAGGTGTAAGGCTCATGGCCACTGGACAGTGATCTGGCATTGGCTAGCCAGGTGCTGAGTCCACTAGTGATTACCCAGTAGTCTAGCCTCGACCACGACGCATGTGCCGCCGTGTGGCATTTGTCCTCTCTCCTGTCCGGGTGTATGTGCGGCCAGGCATTTAACAAGCAGTACTATGTCATAATATCACAAACTTGGCGTTGGGTGCAAGTGTAGTGGTGTGGTTGCGGTCGTGATCTGTCCAGCGCCGGGTTAAGTGTTGTATTAATGTCTCAGCCCCATATCACATGTGTGGATCCTGTATATATTATATTCCCCCATAAAGTAGCAAAAAACACTGGGCCATCAGAGTTGGGCCCATAGCAGCTAACCGACTTTACTGAATGGGAGGCTAGCGTGCCCCTCGTCAAGCAGAAGTGGCCCTGTGGGTCTGAGGTCGAGCCCGTTGGCACATATGGAGTGTTTTTTTAACTAGGATCGCTGTGTCCCACGAATAGGTGTACCCTGCCCATCTGGCAGCGAATCTCTTTGGCCGCTTGGGGTCAAGATGAGTTTCTTGTAACATCACCATCTGTATGGAGTGCCTGTCTAAATATGCTAGTATTTTCCTGCATTTATGTGGATTTCCCAGCCCCCTATGTTCCAGGTCAACAAGCGTATCTTGGGGCGCAACAGGAGTTAGTCATTTGGGCGGTCTGTTGTGTTATTTGTCCCCAGGGACCATAGGTCGCTCAGTGCGTGTTGCACGCCTCGCCATGCATGCAGGGCGGATCTGTTAGTGTTGTGCGATGTACCTATTTGTATATGCTGTGTGCTGTTCTTAAATTCTGGGATGTATACTGTGTTGTCATACAATGCACTTATACTCAAACATTCCCTTTTACCTCCCTCCACTCACATCGACAACCCAAACTTGTTGTGAATACTATACCCTCCCACACATCCTGAAATTGAAAAACATAACTGCCTCAGTAGCAAAAGTAAACTGTGCATAACCATCATCAGTGGATCCATACAGTTGCTGCAAAAAGAGTCCCGTTAATCTACAATAAACTTAAAGGAGGAAAAAGAAGAAAAAGAAGAAAAGAGAGAAAAAACAGGGGAGGGGGGAGGAAGTTCAGTTCTCCCAATACCTCTTCAGGGAGGGAAAGGGGAAGAGACAAGCAATTTACAAAGTTCAAGAGTGGACTCTCACCTAGGTCACTCCGATTAGTTTTAAGGGGAGCTATAATAGCCGGGGGTTCGCCCTGTGGAATAGCATCAGAGGGCGCGTCTACCCGCCTCCTCTTCCCTCAAGGTCAAGGAAAGAACAGAAGCAAGGTACCCTGGAATTTGGATATGCATGCTCACTAATTTCCTGAAAAATATACTAGTCTATCACTTGTATCAGACTATTATTTTGCATTCCTGTATAATTTCTCTGAAAGTTTTAACCAAGTCAGTGTGCGCAAAGTTCTCATTTAATGACATTGTTCATGGGCAGTTCCATACAAATGTAATCAGTCTGTATCGGACAGTTGCGAAGACGGTCGTGTCTCGCAGTCGTCGGTCATTCGATTTGATTTATGCTGCTTTAGTTTCTTTAGGTAGTCCTCCACTTGCTGTGGGGTGGTGAATAAATGCTGTTTTCCCTGATGAGTGACCTGGAGACGGACGGGGCACATCATTGTGCAGTCTATTTGCGCTTGAATCAATTTCTGCTTGACCGATGCAAACTTCTTCCTTGCCTACTGGACTGTGATTGTAAAGTCAGGGTATAAATCAATGGTGTGCCCATCATACATCAGCTGCTGTTTCACTCTTGCCAACCGCAGGCTGTATCTCGAACTCTATAGTTGAGCAGTCTGGCGATTATAGGTCTGGGTGGTGTCCCCGGGGCGGTCTGGGGCCTAAGGAGCGGTGTGCTCTTTCCACCACTAATTGGGCTGAGAAGGCGTCTGTGCCAAAGAGATTACTGAGCATCCGTTCAATGAATTCCTCCATCCTGGCAGTGGTGGCGCTTTCAGGCACTCCCAGGACACGAATGTTGTTGCGCCTTGAGAGCGTTTCAAGGTCCTCGTTCTTGGCCGCTATGACTTTTAATAACCAGTCCATTTGTGACAGCTGTGTTTCCTTGGCGGTCGCTGAGTCACTCTAAGTCTGAAATTCGTTGGTCAGCCTCCCCAATGGATGCAACCTGCTCCTCCAGTTTTTGGGCTATAAAATCGATATGGTTACACATAGTGTCCATTATGGACTCTATTGAGGCGAGGCTGTGTTTCATGGTCGTCTTGCGGGGCTCGAAAGGTAGTGTAGCCTGCTTAGTTTCCATCCTGCCCATTTTGCTTGACTGAGGTCCAGAAGACTACGTTCGCGCAAGTGGGTATACTAACTGGCTCTCATGGGCCTAAGTAGTTTTTCCCACCTAGAGGGTGCTCAGTGCTTGCAGTGGCCGGGGAAGAGTACTGTCCCTCGTCATTAAAGATGTCCCAGCTTATAGTCCAGGCTGCGTGTCGTGGGGGTCTCAGACCTCCCGGTAATTAATCAGGAGTGGAGATAGCTCCCCATTAGCCCCGTCGTCTGTGGCAGTAGGGGGGTTCTGTCTAGGCTGCACGTTTCTCGCAGTTCACGGCCTACAGGTTATCTCTTCCCGTCACAGCCATGGCTCAGGTCGGCCAGTGTCAGCAGCGACTTCGTTTTCCTTGCAGTAGGGACTCCACGCCTCTTCCCGCAGCACAGAGGTAGGCGCCCTCCACTCAGCCTCTCTTTTTGTATTTCTTTGGCGTCGCAGTTCCCCTGGGTCCGAAGAGGCCCTGTGTGTGCCGAATCGCGGGCCTACAGATGCGCTCTCACTGTTCCTGGCATGCTGACATCAAAGTGCCTATAGGCCACAGCCGTTACCCGCCGCCGCATCAAGTTCTCCCGTCTCAGCTTTTGCCTTTCAGCTGTAGCGGGTTACGGCAGCATTCACTCTTCTCCCCGTCACCTGCGTGTGTACCTGTGCGCTCAGTTGGGGGCCCGCTGGGGCAGTTGGTGATCCAGCCGTGTCCTCCGTCCACAGGGGTAGGGGCCTGCTGTAGCTCTCACCCCGGACTGCCTTCACTATTAGGTCCACGATAGTGGGGGCTCCGTCTCTCCGCTCGCCTCCGCGATCGCGCTATGTGGAGCGGGCAACCTCTTCTGCAGCAGCAGGTCTCAGCGCGCCTCCTCAGGCTCCATCTCCACACCTCGCTTCCATATTGCAGCAGAGCCTAGAGGAGAGCTGTTTTATCTCGGTGTTACTGGCTCGCAGTCTGCATCTGACCTCACCCGCTGTGGCTAGGTATCGTCCAGCGTTTATTTTGATGTTTTTTAAGGCAATTTCCTAGCGGGAGCGGTATGATGTCGGATTGTGTCTCCCGGGTCGCCGGAGCCTCAAACAAGTGCGGGCATCTTGCTTGCGCGCCCTCTAGCCCCCCCCCCCATATTGTGCTTTTTTATTTGAGAGTTCTCATTCATGCTGAAAAGTGCTCAAATTTTACTAAGGCAATTAACAGCAGACTAGGGGCCTCACTTATGGGGTTTTGACATAGGGTGGCGAAGCAAGTTACTTTGATGTGCAGCTCTACGTCAAAGTGAAAGGGCAGGAATGCACGCTATATATCCAATACGCTGCGTTCCTGTTCTTTCCCCCTGCGCTGGTGCCGTATCAGCAGCCTAGCGCCATCGCAGGCACTCTTGCACCGTGGTGCAAGGGTGCCTGCATTGTCAGCAGGATTGTTTTTGTGCAGTCTCTTCCTGCAAAAATCAATCCCAAGAGGCTTTTTACTCTTTCTATTGAGCTGCAGAATGTAGCACACATGGAAAGAGGAAAAAACGAGGGTAAATAATGTTATTTTTCCTCGTTGCGCCTCCCCTGGGGAAGCATAATGTTTTGGCGCATCCCCAGGTGTACTTGGTTTTGTAAATCTGGGAAAGCATCAAAATTCATGGGGAACACCCACTGCAAAGCCCATGGAATGCCTCCCTAGCACAGAGTAAGGCAACAGGGCAGTTTGCCCTGCCCTGCCTTACTCCATATCTATGAGGCCATTCAAAGCCACACAAATTGGCTTGGCATGACCTCATAAATATGATTTTGTAGTTTGTGCTGTTGGAGTGTCACAAAAAGTGATGCCATGGTGGCACCAGGGGCTCATAAATATGCCCCTAATTAGGCACCAGTCTCAACAGGACCAAAAAAGCAAAAAGGAGCTGCATATTCCATTCTCACTGAAGTCCAGCCCTCGTGTTTAACACCTACGTGCTCTTCCATCATACCAAATGCCACGCAGTGGGGCGCGTCTGATGCTCAAATGCTTGTGAGCCCAAAATATGAAGAGATAGGTGACATTACTGAGAACTGTAAAGTCCAAAAACTCCAACTTCTTGATAACATAAACTCCAGTTTAATGCAGGATACAGATCTCAGAACAAGATACAAAGGGCCCAGGGGCTAGACATCAACTTAACTCCTTTCAACAAAAACACACATACATTCTAAGATGGAACATTGCATCATCCAATGAGCTGAGAATGTAAATGCACATCATCAGCTCAGAGAAGGAGTGCATGTAAGGATGCAACATATCTTTCTTCAGATAAAATAATAATACTAACAGACTACCCATAAAGCACAAAATACTAATACATACAAATATTTCTAATGTACTTGAGAAGAAACAACATATTCAGCTCAATCCAACAGTCTATTGGGAAACCTCTGAACACCCTGACTTCTGCGAAGTTCTACAGCTGGAGCATGGCACTTCCACCAGTTTCCATTTGTTTTACCTCATTACCATAATGCTGAGTGTCCAAAAACGACTTGCCTTCAGAAACACCTGAAGGTACATCAACATTTTCAGATGCTGATGAAAGTTACTACATTTTGCTATGCGTGGTGTACTCCACCACAATCCACCCATCACACACACTGAATTGCCTTCAACCTCTATTACTTGCACCGGATCTCTGAACTTGGAAGCCCCAAATAAGGATCATTAATGTGAACCCAATCCTCTACACAAACTCCTGACTTGACCTTGTTCCACACATTTTCCTCCAATTTCGCAGAATGGTCTCAACTATTTTTGTCAACTTGCTTATTAAATTAACGTCACACACTTGGGCTACTAACTACACCATACAAAATTAACTCAAAGCAGACACCACCTACCAAACCCTCATAACTTCAAAAGGAATCCTGCCAGTCACTGAAAGCAGAGTGGCCCGATATGACCAAATCAAATCTCTGACACCATGTACACAGTTCACTCCTGATCTTATGGCACTCTGAATACACTTCACTAACACTTTATTAAATCTTTCAACTTTCTCATTGGCTTCTGGGTGATGCAGAGGTGTGCGCAAATGCTTGATACCACAATCCGCTACAGAACTCTTCATAGCTAGTGAGGTAAACTGCACTCCATTATCAGTCAAAAAATCACCACATGGATTCCCTTCTCTCCTCATAAACTCTTTGCCAATTTTGTTGTGTCCAAAATATCCAACTTCTTGATGACAAAGTCCAGTCTAATGCAGCACACAGATCTCAAAATACAAGATACAAATGGCCCGGGGCTGGACATCAACTGCAGTCCTTTCAATAAAAACATACATATATCTTCTGAGACGGAAAATTGCATCGTCCAGTCGATGTTGCGGCTCTAACATGGAGCCCTGGGAAGGGACAGGGCGTGTGGAACAATGACTTCCTGTCCCTCTTCTGTTGGGCCTGCTTCAGACCTCCACGGGCTGTGTCCACCTTCAGAGTGCACCTCACCCACGGGGTCAAAAGCCCACCAATCCTTCCTCTTCCCCATTCCTGGGTGCTGTCTACGTACTGGATGCACAGCTCCGAGCCCTCCTCCAGGGGCTTCTGAAGTAGGCACTGATGCTTTAAGTAGTTGTGAAGGATTGATTGGTAACAGCAAGGAGAGAAAGCAGTCTATCTTAACAGGGACCCAGAGGTAACTGCCTGTCCTGGAATCTCCGAGGGTTTCGGGTTCCATGACAGAGCAGAGTTCCAGGTACACATCACCACACTTCTCCCTTTTTACAAATAATGAACAAATCAAACAGAGAAATAACAAAGAATAAGAGATTAGAAAACCTAGGGGTAACGTAATGGAATACAATAATAAACATGTAAGTAGAAGTAAGATGTTAACAATGAAAACTAGAAATACAATACACTTTCCTCCCCTCTAAAGGAAAAAGAAGAGATTAATCACAAATAAAGTCTTGTAACTTGTTGGGAGTAAACTTGGTGCGAACGCTTCTCCTCAAAGCTTCATGTGAGATTCCATCATCCACTTGTTTGAATTGATGATTGAAAGTGTTAGAAGCATTTTGTTTATTAATGTTCATACCAGCACTGGGATCAAGTGCCAGACGAGAAATATTCCACCAATTTCCATCTGAAAGTTTTGCAGCATTTTTTCTGAGTACCAAAATTTGTAAAGGTGCTTTAAATTTAGAAAAACCTTTCCCAACAAGACATGGATTTTTAACACGGACCCAGTCACCTAATTTCAACCTGCTGTATTTTGAGTTGTCATATATTTTTTTTGCACTTGAAGCATCCAAATTGGATTTGGCTCTATTCCATGATTCATTTATATTCAAATTTTTGTCAAGGCTTGCGGTCATCCAAAAAGGGTATAAATCAGTTGTTGCTTTTCTGCCTCGCATCAGATCGAAAGGAGTTTTGGTTGTGACACTGTGAGGTGTCGTTCTGTAACTCCAAATCAACTATTTTAAAGCAGTTTCAACATTCATGTTACATTTTAAAGTAGACTGGATACATTCAACTAAAATTCTGTTGAAGTGTTCTACTTTACCATTACTTTGGGGATTATACAAAGGTGTTTTAATGTGTTTGATAATACATTTTTCTAGAAAAGATTTCATTTCAAGAGAAATAAACTGGATGCCATTATCAGTTAGAATTTCACCTGGGATACCTTCCTTGGCGAATACATCTTGGAAGAAATTGATAACATTTTTTGTACTGGGCTCCATCACTCCTCTAACCTCTACCCACCTTGATAAATGGTCAATCATAACAATGAAATATCTGATATAGTTGGGTAGGACATGGTAAGGTCCTAAAAAGTCCACTCCAACACGTTCCCAAGCTCTTCCTGGACAAATAGTGGGAAACTCGACCACCCCTTCAGTTTTCAGAACTTTGTCACTGACTTTACATTTTCCGCAATCACGTACATACAAGTCTATTTCATGGTCCATTTTAGGCCACCATAATATTTCTCTTACTTTTCTTTTGGTGGAGGTGGAACCCAAATTTCCAGAGTGTGCTAATTCAATAATACGTTTGTGGAAACAAGTCAGAGGAATCAGTTTATCACCAAGCATTAGTTTATTACATTCTAAAGATAGTTTGTCAGATACTTTCCAGAAAGCTTGTAACTTATCAGGTAAACTTCTTTCTTTTGGCCAACCAGAAGTAACCATTTTATGACATCACTTAGTACAGCATCATTGTGTAATTCTTGACCCCAATCATTCTCTTCCTTCCAAATGCTAGAATCGCCAATGTAGGCAATGAAGCATTCTTTAATCTCTGACTCCCAATCATATTCATCACAATCTCCAAATGGGAGTCTAGAAAAACAGTCTGCTCTAGAGTTTTTTCCACCTAGAATGTATTCTACAGAAAAAGAGAATTCTTGTAATCTTGCTGAAAGTCTAGCTATGCGAGCAGTGGTGTGTGTTAACTTCCCTCCTGATAAAATCTCCACCAGAGGACGATGATCAGTCCTCAAAGTAAACGCCCTTCCTCACAAATAAGCTCTAAATTTCTCTACACTCCATACGCATGCTAGGAGTTCTTTTTCTATAACGGAATATTTACGTTCGGGTGATCGTAAAGTCTAGAGGCAAAACCTACAGTTGTTTCATGATTAATGTTGAGTTGGGTTAAAACTGCTCCTAAACCATATTCTGAAGCATCTACAGTAACAAAAGTCTTTCTACCTTCTACAAAAGATTGTAGTGCTGGTGCCGAAGTAATATCTTTTTGAATTTTCTCAAAAGTATGTTGACATAGGTCTGACCACACACATTTTTCACCCTTTTTTTTACTGAATTAACATTCAGTAATTGTAGCAAAATTCCGCATACATTTTGCATAAAATTCACATAAGCCTAAGAAAGATAACAATTGCTCTCTATTTTGTGGAGCAGGCGCGTCTACAATGCTTTTTACCAGACTAGGTTTAGGTTTTACACCCTGCTAAGAAAATACATGCCCAAGGTACTCAATTTCTTTTGTTTTAAATGTACATTTGTCTTTTCGTAGTGTGACACCTCTTTTTTCTAAGGTCTCTAAAACATTGTTTAGTGCAAGGTCATGTTCGTTTTTGCTAACAGCTAATATTAAAATGTCGTCCTGAAAAATTGCAACATGTTCATTACCAGTAAACATGTCTGACATGAGTCTTTGGAAGACTGCAGCGGCAGAAGCGATGCCAAATGGCATGCAACGAAATTGGAAAACTCCATCAGGAGTTACGAATGCAGTCAAATGATGAGAACTTTCATCTAATTTAACTTGGTGGTAAGCTGCTCTTAAATCTAATTTGCTAAACCACCTGGCTTGGCCAACTTTAGTTATTAGGTCTCCAATCCTAGGTAGGGGGTAGTTATCTATCCAAATAGCTTCATTCACACTCCTCATATCCACACACATGCATAGTTCTCCATTCTTTTTCTTTGCTAAAACAATGGGAGATAACCACAAGGTTCCATCAGTTTTTTCCATAATACCTTGTGAGCACATTTCATTGAGCATGGCAGAAAGGTCACTTCTCACACTGAATGGAATGTTACATAACTTATGTTTGACAGGAGAAACATCATGTTTGACCTTAATGCGATAGGTAAAGTCTGACATTTTTTCCTAATTTGTCCTGAAAAACTTTACTGAACTTTTTAACCCAAGTGTTATCATGGTTGCTTACTGAACCTAGTCTTTTCTTTTCAAAGGAAATGGGTTGTTCTAAACCTGGTCTGATCGTAATACCAAATTCAGCTTGATGAATTAAGCCCAAGACATTGATTACTTGTTTTGCAACATATATTTTTCTATTAATTGATTCATCTAAAATCTTAATATCAGCCCAGGAGAAACCAATGAGGTCTACTTTGCTTCCTTCAAATGCTACTGTAAGAATGTCTGGAGGAAGTAAAGTATTGTTATACCAGTACTTTTCAAAAATATCATTGGAGATAATAGTTATGCGTGCACCAGTATCAACTAAAAGTTGGATAGCATGACCTTCAATAGAAACATTAAGGTTTGGATCAATTACTAGGTCTTCATCGTTAGAGTTAACACATCTAACACCTAAAAGTAATTCTTGGCTTTCCTCACAATTTTCTTCATCAAAATTATTACCAAAATCATTTAAAACACAACGGACATTAGTAGGCTTGCCCTCTCTACACATTTTAAAAAGTGACCTATCTTTTCACATTTCTTACAATGTTGACCTAGAGCAGGGCAAAATCTGAATGAAGGAACATGTGAAGGTGAACCACATCTATAACAAAATACTTTCTGGAATTGTTGAACAGAGAAATTTGGTCTGTCAAATGTTCTGGGTTTAGTATTAGTTTGAGGAGTTTTCGTAGAATTAGGTTTGTTGACAACTGCGCCAGAAATTGTGGATTTAGCTAAGGATTCTTCAAGTAATTTTGCATCGATGGAAGAACCCTCAATACTTTTAGCTATATCTATAGCTTTATCTAAAGTTGGATTTTTACATGCAAGCAACCTTTGTTGTATATTCTTAGAGTAGCATCTAGCTACTAATTGGTCACGTATTAGTTCCGCAGTGAAATTGTCAAATTCACACTTTGATGCTAATATTTTTAGTGCAGTGACGTAAGTGTCTATACTTTCGTTGGGTTGTTGGGTTCTCGTAAAAAAATTGTATCTATGTACAAGCATATTTTTTGCTTTCGAGAAATATTTATCTAGTTGAGCAATCGCAGTCTCAAATTCATCCCAATCTTCATCTTCTGCAGGGACATGTTCAGGTAGATGATCATAAATATTTTGGCCTTCGACTCCCAAATGATAGTACATGAGACTTTTTCGTCTTTCTGGTCTGAACTTCTGTGCGTCAATAGCTCCTAGATATGCTTTAAAAGATCTTAGCCATAAGTTCCACTCTAAAGGTGGTTCTCCAGGATCTTGTAGGAATGGTGCTGGTGCTTGAACGCTCTGCATGTTGGTTTGGATGTGAATGAAGAAGAAAAGAAAATGAAGCGTGCAAATCTCTGTAATTTGCACAAGTGACTTTCTTGATAAAACGTGCAAATCGCTGTTGTAAAGTTGAATTTTTCTTAAAAACAAAACACTGTGTAGAGAAAAGTTTAATTTTGTGGGTGTAAATGAAAATGAAGCGTGCAAATCACTGTAATTTGCACAAGTAACCTTCTTGATAAAGCGTGCAAATCGCTGTTGTGAAATTAATTTTATAATTCTTGTGTTTCGTATATAGTATTTACCTTCTTCTTATCTCTCTCTCTTTTATAGAGTGACTTGCAAAGCGTGCAAGTCGCTGTTGTGAAATATCAGTTAAATTCCCATTTTTTAATGTAAAGTCTTCTTTCTATGTCATATTGATGTGGAGTTGGTGGGTTACGGTATGGGTCCCTTTTTAGGTCTCGCTGAGTCAGCGCATGTGCTGCTCTGTGAGACATTTTGTAGGTGGGTTTTAAAAGTGCTGCTACCCCACACTTTGGCTGGCCTAGCGCTTGCGTTCACGCGAGTGGGCACACGCGCAGCCACCACAGATCATTATATTCGCGGCACTCGCGCTTCACTTTTAATGTTAAAAGTAAAGCGTGGGTGCCGCGATTATAGCAAAAGATCTATTTCTTTACTTTTGCTATAATCGCGGGGTGCCGCGATTATACCAAAAGATCTATTTCTTTACTTTTGCTATAATCGCGGCACCCGCGCTTCACTTTTAACATTAAAAGTGAAGCGCGGGTGCCGCGATTATAGCAAAAGTAAAGAAATAGAAAAAAACATCTATTTCTTTACTTTTGCTATAATCGTTGCACCCTCGCTTCACTTTTAATGTTAAAAGTGAAGCGCGGGTGCAGCGATTATAGCAAAAGTAAAGAAATAGATGTTTTTTTCTATTTCTTTACTTTTGCTATAATCGCGGCACCCACGCTTTATGTGCCGCGATTATAGCAAAAGTAAACATACTTATAAAAAGTTTCAAAACTCTTCTATAATGATTTAAAGAGTTGGAAAATGTGTTTAGCTGGTCTGATGGGATGGCTCAGCAGAGGTCTGTGTTGAGTCTGCTGGTCGTGTCACTCATAAATACTTATATGGTCAAAAACGGGATTTACTTGGGATGCTGGGATTTGTTGCTTCTGCTACCTCTTGTCCTATTAGCGGGTCCTCACAGAGAGACTGGAGGATGTACCGGCATCTGAAGACACTCGCTGCATATGCAACAAATTCAAGGAATTACAACTATGTGTAACATGAAGACGCAGTCTAGTATTGAATACACAGAAGGCTGGTTGTTTCCCCGGGGCAAAAACGTGGTTTGAATAAAGAAAGATTCCTTTGATTCAAACCAGGCCTGCCTACGTGACTGACTCTGCCCCAACCTCACATGGCAGGCTCCAAAGTCATAGCTCAGTGCTGTGCTTGTGTAGTATGTTTGTCACATCTTGCAACACGTGATTCTGTGTGTTCTACAATCTCACCTGTTGCGTTAGCCTTCGATTCTTCAGAAGAGCTCCATGTCCGCTACTGAGTTTTTATGCTATTACTGCACTCGGGATTTTAATTGCTATAGCTGCAAAACTCTAGCAGAATGTTCTTTATTAATTGCATGACTGTGAAGTCGTAGACAGTTCGCCGGGACCACCTCGTCAGGTTGTATCAATTGAGTGCCTGTTTTGCATGCCCGCTCTCCTTCTTAGTGAAGTCACTCTCTAACCGGTGTGAGATTCCGTCGAACCGTGTGCCGAACAGCCAGGGTCTGAAGGGTTACCTTACGTCTCCTTTTCATCAGGCGTTAAGGCTCCCTCACGTATCACACACATGTGCGCATGCGCAAGTGACTGGACCCAGCTTTGTTTTTGGTTAGCAGTTTCTGGCTCCACTGCTAGACGGTGGAAGACTCCAATCGATTGTACATGTGAGAAACACAAGGATTATGAGTACTAGTTATCATGTAGTTACCTTGTGCATCACGTTCTTCTTGCCCATATTCCTTGGTTTGTGATCTAGCATTTCATGCTGACATTGTTTTCCTAAAAGCTTCTTATGTTGACATTCCCAAGGTGTCTTATGGTGTGATAATTTGTGTGGTACATAGATTTCGCAAAGGGAGCTGCAAACCCACTATGAACACACGTTGAACAGTTTTAAGTGTTATGTCTGTGGAATACAAATTGAACAAGCATTGGCAAAACTAAAATGTCTGGCCTCGGTAAGCTGGTGCAGTTGTTAAAGTTTATTTTTTTTCTGTTGGACGAGTATGTCACAAAAAAGAAAAAAAATCTGACCTACACATGGTAGCCCTACGCTCGCAATACATTTTTATTAAGTTTAATTAAAACATAATAACCATTTCATATAATGGTAATACAGCTAGGTGCTGCCCAGCAGACAGATGTACTCAGAGTAGGTATAGAAACCCCTAACAGTTTAAATAAACATCATAGTGAAATAGGATTATTATTATTACAAGTAAAATTAAATATTACATTTCAATTACTGAACATATAGTTTAAACACATCAAAATGACTAAGAAAAAGAAGGTTTTAGGCGGATGCGCACATGTGGTTCAAAAGTTTGTCCCTTACTCAGCGTGTAAGAGACCAGTGGCTAAAGTGGGCTGATCCATCGCTCCTTGCCTTAGTGGGTAGAAACTAAAAAGGAATTACAGTTGTAGAAACCAATGAATAAAGAGGGTTTCTCCAAAGTCCATCTGTATATATGATTGCATTATTAATGTTTAGGATTACATGAGGCTGGCAAGACAGCACCACACCTAAATATAATACACAGCTGTATGAGGAGCAAATGGCCCATCTATTAAATTGTAGTGTCAAGCATGCCTCACTTTGCCCTTTTGTCTTAATATTGTCATCTACTTATGTTTCTATATTAACAAAGTCGTATGACGTTTACCTTGCTGTGCAAACAGACATAGCTGAGAAGTATCCCTAGTTATGTGCCTGAGAGAGACTAGTTTGAGTTCTGAACGGATGAATATACCACCGTGATGTATATAACTTGAGTCATACTTTTCTAGAGTTTTCAGACCGACCTATTGGAAATGTTCATGCTGTTGCTAACTGCAGTGTTGTGACCCTGTGCCAACTATATATAAATATATATATATATATATGTGTGTGTGTGTGTGTGTGTGTGTATATGTGTGTGTGTATATTATCTACTGGCGGTCTCCAGTAGATAGTTATAGTTAGGACCTATATTCCATAGGAAATCTGCAACATTCTATTCCCAA
Source organism: Triturus cristatus (assembly GCF_964204655.1). Lineage (NCBI taxonomy): Eukaryota > Metazoa > Chordata > Amphibia > Caudata > Salamandridae > Triturus > Triturus cristatus. The sequence goes on along the minus strand of NC_140584.1, from coordinate 1,174,462,682 downwards.
TAAGTCTGGCACCGGTTGATGAATCCTCACGAAATTTTCCAAACTTTTGGCCAGCTCCGCTCCGCACCTACCCTGACAGTTTCGTGGTGATTCGTCAAGCGGGGCCGAGAAAAAAGGGGGGTCCCAAAACGCGTTTTCCCCATGCAATTTCCCATAGGATCTGTTGTCGCAGCTACAGCCCGAGACCGCTGAATGGAATGACACCAAATTTGGCAAAGAGGTAGTCCTCAGTTCAGACTCGTGCCTTTTGCTTAAATGGTGTAAATCCGTTTAGTAGTTCCTGAGAAAATTAGAGTTAAAAGTACATATATATCTATGGCCGGGGAGGATCCGCGGACCCTACCTGCACCGTGAGCGCACCCTCCCCGAACCAAGCACGCACCCTCCCGATCGCGCGCTGAATGCTAATTGGCTGTCGAGTGTCTGTCTACATTCGAAACCAGGAACTGTTGCCGGCTATTTTCTGCCTCGGTAGAAGCGAGGCTGAAGAAGCAAGGGGAATAAGTGTGTAAAACATATAAAGGGGGCAGAGTGGAAATACTCTGACCCTCTAGAGGTGCTTAGGGTGTCCCAGAATGACCCCCTGGGGCCCCCTTTTTTTAAACAGCGAATGCGCGCACGGCGTGTGCATCCTATCGCGTTGGGTGCACAGATTCTCTCGCGTTGGGTGCGCGGATCCACGGAAAAAAAAAGTGAAAAAAGACAAGAAATCATTGGTTGTATGACTACTTTCTACACTGAAAGGTAGGGTGTATATTTCTGATTTTAAATGTATGAGTCTTATTGGTTACCAAAAACAGAGTGTAAGGAACATTATATATGATAAGCTGATATGTTGAAAAGTCAAGCACACTTGCTGTCTTGTTTAGCAACATTGTGTGCTGAACTTGTGACCTGTGTGCTCAGTGCAGTGTTCCATGACCTGTTTCTATGGTAACAGGCAGAAGGCAGAATGGGGGAAGGGTTGAAATGTATTTCAGTTGGAAAGGGTTGAAATGTTTAACCAATAGAATTGTGTGTTTGCTTTTGAATTTATGTGTGAAGGATTGTGATTTGATGTTTACATGTATATGTGTGGATAATGAAAGGGAAACTTTTCCATTCTTTGTTTTTGCTGAGAGGTGCACAGTGCAGAGATTCTGTAAAAGAAATTCTGGTGTGTGACTGATATACTTCTTAATCTACAAAACAACTTGAAAGGTGAGTTATTTAATTGTGAGGGGATGTATGTAGACTAATTTGATTTTAATCAGACTAATGTATTTCTCCTGCTAAAGTGTAGGGAGTACTTTTTTTCTCTACAATCTTATTGACAGTGTGTGTGCATGTAGAAACCATTCTGTGATAAGCATTTGTGTTTTTCATGTGTTTGCAGACAGATAACTGTGCTGTTTTTATATTTTGGTAGAATTAGAAACCAGTCATTGTTTATGAATTTGTGAAATGAGGTATGTTTCTATATTAAAATGTAGTACTCCTTCTAGATGAAGAAATGTGTTTTGGTATAGTGCAAGGGATAGGGTTGTTTGTTTAGAATCACACAGTGAGTATGTGTGCATTTGGGAACCACTGTGAGAGAAGCATTTGGTAACATTGTGTATTTGCTGACAGATAACTCTTTTAAAACCTGTCATGTTGTCAAGTTTTAGTAGCATTAGAAGCCAGTCTTTGGTTATGCATTGATAAAATGATTCATGCTTTGACAGTAAAGTGCAGTACTGAAATATGTAGATTGTGTGCAGTCCCCTTACCCCTTCCGCAGTAGTGAATGAGTTTTGGTAAGCTGCTAGGGATAGTGTTGCTTGTCTAGAATCACACTGTTAGTCTGTGTGCATTTGGGAACCACTGTGAGAGAAGCATTTGGTAACGTTGTGTATTTGCTGACAGATAATTGTTTTAAAACCTGTCATGTTGTCAAGTTTTAGTAGAATTAGAAGACAGTTTTTGCTTATGCTTTGATTAAATGAGTCAGGCTTGACAACATAGTGCAGTCCTGAAATATGTAGATTGTGTGCCGTTCCCTTATCAGTTCCACAGTAGTGAATGATTTTTGGTAAACTCCTAGGTATAGTGGTTGTTGTCTAGAATCACACTGTGAGTCTGTGTGCATTTGGGAACCACTGTGAGAGAAGCATTTGGTAACATAGTGTATTTTTTGGCAGATAACTCTTTTAAAACCTGTCATGTTGTCAAGTTTTAGTAGCATTAGAAGCAAGTCTTTGCTTATGCGTTGATTAAATGAGTCATGCTTTGACACTAATGTGCCGTACTTAAATATGTAGATTGTGTGCAGTACCATTACCTTTTCTAGACTAGTGAATGAGTTTTGGTAAACTGCTAGGGATAATGTTGCTTGTCTAAAATCACACTGTGAGTCTGTGTACATTTGGGTAAGGATTGTGAGAGAAGCATTTGGTAACATAGTGGTGCCGATCACGATCCGGTAAAAAATGTCCCCGTGCGACTCGTATCGGGTCTTTTTACCGTACGAATCGTACAAGTGCCGTACGAACTGGCAATCACGATTCGCATGGTAAAAAGTCCATACGAACCGCACTGGGAATCATTCCCCACACGTCCTCGGGTCGGAAAATGTGTCCGACACGTCCTCGGACGATTTACCTTACAAACGTGAAAAGCCAAGTCCGACCGAGGAATCACGATCCATCCCGTGCGTCCGAGCGTACAACCGTATGGCAAAAAAACACCGTCCGCACCGAACTCCTATAGCAACCATGGAGACATGTGCCCGCATACGCGCCCAACACTCCCCCCAGCCCCCGTACGTCCGACACGTACCCCCTGTGTATGTATACCCCCACCCGTCTAGGTACACCCCAGTACGTTCAAGTCGTACCCCCACCCCAGTACGTGTCGTACCACCGTCTATGTACACCCCAGTACGTTCGAGCTCCACCCCCACCCAGTACGTGTCATACCCCATGTGTACCTACACCCCAGTACGTTCCAGTCGTACCCCCACCCCAGTACGTGTCAAACCACCGTCCATGTACACCCCAGTACGTTCCAGTCGTACCCCCACCCCAGTACATGTCGTACCACCGTGAACCTACACCCCAGTACGTTCCAGTCGTACCCCCACCCCAGTACGTGTCGTACCACCGTGAACCTACACCCCAGTACGTTCGAGCCCCACCCCCACCCCAGTACGTGTCATACCCCCGTGTACCTACACCCCAGTACGTTCGAGCCCCACCCCCACCCCAGTACGTGTCATACCCCCGTGTACCTACACCCCAGTACGTTCGAGCCCCACCCCCACCCCAGTACGTGTCATACCCCCCGTGTACCTACACCCCAGTACGTTCCAGTCGTACCCCCACCCCAGTACGTGTCGTACCACCGTGTACCCAGTACGTTCGAGTCCTACCCCCACCCCTGTACGTGTCGAACCACCGTGTATGTACATCCCAGTACGTTCGAGTCCTACCCCCAACACAACCTCCTAACTACGGAGCGCACCCCAGGCCCCAACATGACAACCGCATGTACGAGTCGTACCAAGCCACACACAAGGACAGCACCGTACAACCAAATGGCCCATGTACACACCGTACACACGCTCAAAACGCACGGACACAACCAGGACAAAATAAAACAACACAACAATACACCATTCGAATGGCACAAAGCCACTAAACATGGCCAAAAAACACCAAAACAACACCTTCACTGACCTGCAACTGCCAAAAACAAACAGAGGCCCAATACACCACCACTCCTTATAACCAACCCACCCACAATTCAAACACAGCCACACCCACCAATGGACCAATAAAAAGGGCCCACACACACAAACCATGAGCCTTTGCAACAGACCCACTGCTGCCAGACCCCACAGACAACCCACAGCACCAGACCTCAACCTTTACTACACCTTACACTTGCACACCTTCACACAACCACCTTCACAAACACACCCTCATCACATTCACACACACACGCACCTGCACAACCACACCCACACACCCACAACCATCCACACACCACCCCCACCATCCACACCCCCCCCACCATCCACACCCCTCATCATGCCCACTACCAAGAATCCAAAGTTCAGTAACTGAAAGTTGGAGGTTCTTGTTGATCAAATCCTCAGAGTCGAGCCACAGATCTTTGGAACATTGGTCAGAAACACCAGCCAGGCAGCAAAAACAGCCATGTGGCAGACCATCGTCGATGCTGTGAATGCTGTTGCGGACACCAGACGGACCAGGCAGGAATGCCAGAACAGGTGGTACGATCTGCGGAGGAGGGTCCGAGCCAAGAGGCAGGATGAACACGACCAGGCCAACGCCACCGGAGGAGGGCCCTCCCGCAGACCCGTACACTACCATCCCTGGGAGGAGAGGGTGATGGCCATACTGCCGGTGGAGGCAGTAGAAGGATTAGAAGGACTCCGAGACCCGGGTGAGTACACAAACAATGCACCTCACATGGGGGGAACGGCATCCACAACCAACATCACTAACAGGCACGCAACCACCACAAGCCATCGCATGACTCAACCACACTCCATGAGCACGCACATGCCACTGCTGCCACCATGCCCCATGCACCCAGCTGGACAATGTCAAGTCACAGGCCACAGAAGACAACAACACATGACACGGTAACCCGGATGGCGGGAGGCTGGGCCCAAAAAAGCACATAGTGCAACTCAGAAGCAGACAACAATTCACTCTACCCATATGGCCTAGGTCACAGCCAGACAAACAGTGTGTCCCAACACAGGAATGACTTGCCAGCAAATGGCGGACGCCTTGCATCAACACATGGGGGTGAAGGCACTGTTTTGCACATGACAGCAGCTAATGAACAGCCAACATTGTGAAAGAGTGGCAGCACACACCACCACAGCAGCAGCGCACAGACACACATCACACCCAATGGGTGCCTGGAGATCAGAAACAAACTCACATCAACAAGCCAAGGGCCACTCAAAGATCTGCTAACAGTGTGTGCCCAGGAAGCTGGGCCGAGGTGACAGAGGGTGACACACGGAGGGAGGGAGAGGGGGACAGAGAGGGAGGGAGAGGGGGACAGAGGGAGGGAGAGGGGGACAGAGAGGGAGGGAGACAGACAGAGGTAGGAGGCTGACACACGGAGGGAGGGAGAGGGGGACACAGAGGGAGCGAGACACAGGGAGAGCTAATCAGCCGTGTTGCGTGTGTGAATGTCTGCTCGTCAGCAGGTAGACTGCGTGCATGTAGACAAGGGTGGCCAGTGCCAGAACCCCCCCTCTTCACCATGGCAAAACACAGGGCCATGTCACAACCTGTACACGAGCACAAGGAAAGCTACCTGGATCATATAAGTGTGTGGATCCACTCCATGTGCGCATGTACAGTGCTACACGGAAGGCGCCAATGCATGGGTCGCCACACCGGCCCACTCCACTGCTGACTGCAGTCACACTTGACGCAGCAAGTAAGACTGTGCCACACATAGTCAAAGGGGCCAAAGTGGTGGCCAAGGGACACACCCATGCACAAGTGCACTGTGAGTGGAATGCAAGACAGATCCTAATTCCAAGAGGAAATGTGCCAACTTTGAAACGGATGAAACATGGATGTTGCATGGACCAAAATTAACATTGTCTCTCTCACAGGTCAACGTCGTGGTGCACCCCCCAACACTGGGGGGGAACACTCACAGGACCCGGATCTGCAGGAGCCCGATCCCACCGGCAGCGACCACTCTCACCACTCTGCGGACGACCCCGACCGACCTGGCCCCTCTGGTGTCCAACCACCTGCAGCACCTGCGTCAGGTACAACTGTGCCAACCACCACCCCCACTCCTTCCACATCCCAGGAGACACCCAGGATCCCTGCCCCAACACCACAATGCAGCCAGGCTCGCCAGGAGGGACACGGTGTCCCGGGCACCCAGGAGGAGGCAGGCGACAACGCCAATGCCACCCCTCAGGGGTCCCGGAGACCCCATGTGCCCACAAGTGCAGGCCAGGCGCAAGTGGGCAGGGGTGGTGGGAGTGGAGGACGGCGGAGGCGCGAGCCTGACCAGTTGGCTGGGGATCCGGTATTTTCCCATGTCCATAACATCCTGGACTCATACCGGTAGGACACCACGGGCATGGCCCAGGTTGTGTCCGTCCTCGAGGGGATCAAGGCCCAGCAGGCCCAGCAACATGCGGAGCTAATTGCCTGTCTACTGGTACACCAACGGAGGATGGAGGACAGACAGGCTGAGCAAGTGACGGCATTCCAGGGGATTCACGCTACACTCCGTCGGATGGCCGACGCCATGGCCGACCCTCCCTGTGCCAGAAGGCGGAGAACATCACCACCCACAGGGAGGGATCAGGAGGAGGAGGAGGAAACATCCGACGGAGCATCCCAGACGTCGTCACGGCCTGCTGGTGAGCTTCCCCGCAGGAGGCCGGGTCGTCCACGGAAAGGACCGTGAGGGTGGCTGCTACATCACCATCTCCCAGGACACCTGGCCTGGCACCTGGCCCACTGGAGCAACAGCATCACAGCATCAAGAGACATTCTCTGCCACATGGCCCTGCTGGTCACTGGCTGACCAATGTTGACAAAGACTGTGGCATGGACTCTGAGGATTTCCAAAGGCAAGGACACCAACTCCCCTACTGAACTTTGGATTCCCTAATCCCGGAAAGCCCCTCACTTTGCCCCCCCCCCCCAATAATAAATCACACTATGAAGAGTATATGCCTGCTGGTAGCATTATTACCTAACATGTGTCTTGTAAAGTCTAAACATGCCTGAGTCATCTTTTCTCTTCAACCATCCACACCCTGGGGCCTGAGTCTGGCACAGGACACATGGGTCACAGTTTATTAGGCAAGACAGACATGGAGCACCATACACACCCGTGATGGGCACAACCAGCTGAGGGGGTGGCCGAACAACCGTGCTGACACACACATTGAGTACACCAACAGTCATGCGCAGAGGTCAGGGATCCAGTCCAGTGTCCTGGGTGGCACCCAGGTATGTGTAGACAGGTGGCAGAACCATGTCCTGCAAGCTTGAGTCCAGTGGATGCAGAGAATGGGGGCCTGGACAACGTTGGATGCATGGGGATGGCACATGTCACAATACCCACGCAGTCATGGACATCATGCCCAATACACAGTCACAGCCCACACACACAGCTTGCATCTTGCGAATCGACACATTGACACATAGCCACAATCAGGGAATACCATGCCAGACATGCAGGATGCACCGTGCCAACACACCAGCATTGACTGAGAAGAGGCACATTGGAGGCATAGGGACACCTTTATTAGTCATGTATTCGGGTTTGCAGAGGCAACTCGAAGTACACATGAACACATCATGTGGAGTGACATGTGGGTCCAACACTGGCACCCCCCTTCTGCAGCACAAATGCGTGATAGCCATGGTACTGGCACACAAGCGTCGGCTAACAGCTAAATACCCACAGCTGCACACGGAGAGCCTGCCATACACCATAGATCCGCTGATGTGGAAGTCCCACACCATGTCAAGCCAATGCTCACCGTATGTGTCCGAGGGCAGTGTCACACACATTGATGCCATCATCACAATCCACTATCCCATCACTGATGACTGTCAACCAGGCAGACCATCTATTCAGGTGTACACAGCTGCATGTCGTGTCCCATGGGGATGCGACATGGCTGCAGAGGAACCAAACCCCGACAGGGGCAGTGTGCACACATCGTGAACAACTGCCACACCCAATACACCCCAGATGCATCCCTTACCCCATGGAGACTTCCAAACGTGTCCGTGCCTGTAACGCTGAGTCAGCCCACGATGTCATGTCCATGAGGAATAGCAGTGCCACAACAATGCAACCAGCAAACGGCATGCGCAGGTACCTGGGGAAGAGAGACACACAAGAAGTCAGCCACAAAAAGCACAGCCACTTGCATGTGCATTTACTCGACACATGTATGGATGACAACATGCTAGGTCACAATTATGACTGGGGAAATACTACCATCACTGCCACCATCACTCCAGTGACACACCCACACACACCTCTGACCCACGTGCCATACATGCAGGTGGAGACACACATCACAACCCATGCCACACGGGGACCAATGCGTGCACACTCAGACACTGGTACTCACCACTAAGCAAAGAAGTCGCGTATGAGCCGAGTCCGGATGTCCTCTTGCGGCTCCACATCCTCCACATCACTAGCCCCATTGCCAAGCCCTTCGTCCTCCACGGGTGGATGGTCCTCGTCATGTTGATTCAGGATGAGTGGCACAGCTCTTTCAACTGCCATGTTGTGCAGCATGCAGCAGACCATGAAGATCTTGCAGACCTTCGCCGGGGCATAAGGGAGTGCACCGCCGGTCTTGTGGAGGCACCGGAATCGGCTCTTCAGCATGCCAAACGTCCTCTCTATCACTCGCCTTGTCCGGCCATGGGCGGTGTTATAGCGGAGCTGGGCCGGCGTGATGGGGTTGCGGAGAGGTGTCAGCAGCCAAGGCATGTTGGGATAGCCAGCGTCCCCTACATGGGAAGCACATGGACATCGTTAGAACTGGTGAAGCGGTCGTGCTGGTCGGCTATACAGAATACAGGACAGACAGACTGTACCCACCAACAACACATGCCCGTTCGTTGCGCAGCTGCATCATCATATCAGGCATCCCGCTACGCCTCATGATGTAGGCATCGTGTGCTGATCCTGGGAAACGAGCACAGACATGTGAAATCACCATATTGGACAGACACACCACAAGGGCATTGATGGAGTGGTAGTGCTTCCGATTGCGGTACGCCACCTCCCGTGCGTGTGGTGGTACCAAACCTACATGTGTCCCATCTATGGACCCAATGACATGGGGCATCCCTCCCAGGGCATAGAATCCACGCTTGACCTCAGTCATCTGTTCAGGGGTTGGGAACTTGATGAAGTCATCCAGGTGAATCAACATGGCCTCCAAGAAATCATGCAGCACACCGCTGAACATGCTCTGGGACATGCCACCAACATGAGCTATGGTATTTTGGAAGGTACCCGTGGCAAGAAAATGTAGGGCAGCCATTACCTTCAGCTGGGGTGTCAGTGCAATAGGATACCTGTGCTGCGGTTGCAGGTGTGGTGCCAGTCTCGCCGTCAGCTCCAGGATCAACGGTTGGGTGAAGCGGTAGAGCCGGATCCTGTCATTCTCCTGCATGGCAGCCAAGTCTGGAATTCTTCGGGCAAGAGGCGGCGCTCTGCAGTAATTTGGAAGTGACAAGGAAGAGTGAGTGCACTACGACAACAACTCATGTCTACTGAGCACATGTAAATCTGGCAATACACACATGCTACATAGGGAGTCAGGTATGTGCTACATGCCCAGGACACGTATGGATGCAAGGTGACACTCCTTCCAAGACCCAGCTACACACGGAGATTGAGAACCTCCCCATGCCACGCCATGGGAATAGCTGTGTCCCAGTGCAAGTGAACAGCCCGACGCAAGACAGGAGTGACATACACCCACACATCAGCAGAAGTGGGATGCCGATTGCAGAGACTGGTTGCGGAACACCGGAGCCAAAGGTCACATGACATTACACTAGGCCTGCCCACACACCTTGCCATGAAGGTGCACATGTCATGACTCACCACACATTCCTTGTGAGGATGCTGACATGGCCTTGTCACGCTACTCCGTGTCCCATGCATACATGTGCACCTCACATCCGATACCACATGTGGCATGGTGTGCGGAACAGTGTGCAATGACAATCTACACACATGTTGGTTGCTGCAACGGCTGCAGCTTTTGAGGGTGCTACAACATCAACCTGATGAAAATCCCGGACACATAAATGACATAGTCACATTGTGCACTGTGGGTAGTGACAAGTCATGTGTCATGACCCCTGTACCGGGCATCATGGGACACTTCCGTGTGTTGGTGTCTGTGCCATGCCAGTGACACTCACCCCAAGTGCGCAGTACGACATGCACACATGTCAAAGGAGTCAAGGGCATGCCTGGCACACATTGCACCGTCACACAGTACACCTATGCACATCTCATCATACATCTGGTGCCTTCTCCACTCAGGAGGCATGTTCCACATCACAGCCTGTCACACCTGTGCCCCACACATGTAGTAATGCACAGACGATGCCTTGATGTCCATTCCTGGACAAGTATGTCCATCCATGGACAAGTATGTCCATCCATGGACAAGTATGTCCATCCATGGACAAGTATGTCCATCCATGGACAAGTATGTCCGCCCTATTCCTACCTGTGTGTCGCCTATCACCACTGTGATGTGTAAAAACCGCCGTACTGCTGCTAAGAGGGCCTGTGTATGTTCCCAAATCACTGTGGGAGTGCTGCCGTATGTGTACCCATCGTGATGGCGAGCGTACAGGCATTTGTACGGTCCGTACCACTACGGGTACGCATACGCGTGCAGACCCATAGTGATAGTGAGCGTAGATGCGTGTGTACGGTCCGTACCACTACGAGTACGCATACGCGTGCAGACCCATAGTGATAGTGAGCGTAGATGCGTGTGTACGGCCCTATCACTATGGGTCTGCACGCGTATGCATACCCGTAGTGGTACGGACCGTACACACACATCTACGCTCACTATCACTATGGGTCTGCATGCGTATGCGTACCCGTAGTGGTACGGACCGTACACACGCATCTACGCTCACTATCACTATGGGTCTGCACGCGTATGCGTACTCATAGTGATAGTGAGCGTACATGCGAGTGTACGGCCCGTACCACTACGAGTATGCATACGCGTGCAGACCCATAGTGATAGTGAACGTAGGCATGCATGTACGGGCCGTTGCCATGCATTTGGGGTGCCCTAGGGCCCCGAAACGCACCGTACCTGTGTGTGATGCTCCAAATTACATAGGGGACAAGTATTAAGGCCTACATGCATGCTGGTTGTCATGGAGACCAAGTTCAAATTTCGAAATTGTTCTGGAAGGTGCACAGCAGAAGTCAGTTGGAATTATTCTACTTTGTTGCAATGTGTTTGTGGGGCTGACATCATGCAGGAGAATGAAACCGATAGAGAACCCACAGACTGCTAGGTTTGAAGGGATTGGTGGAAACATAGGATGCAAATGTGAGTGACCAATCACTCTGTACTCCTGTGCATGAGACTGGGCAGAAGGGCACATATAAGGCAGCCAGGTCCCATGAGGGAGTACTTGCCTGCACATCTTTGCATTCGTCGACCCAGCTGCTGCTACTGATTCCCTGGAACCATGTCAAGGGCTGTGGAGAGGACACAGCCATTCACCCTGGAGGAGAACATGGCTCTGCTGGATGTGATCCTCCCACAGTACTCCAAGCTGTATGGGCGACCAGGGTATCAGGTGAATGCATAGGCCACTGCCACAGACTGTCCCTATGTTGTGACTGTGACTTCTGCCATTGTGTCCAGGTGTAACACACATGCCATGTACTGTCGGGGGGGTCCCAGGGGGGGGTGCCTGATGTCTCCCAGCAGTGCCCTGAGACAGGAGGGGTGGGGGCCTATCACTCACAGCAGTGCCCTGAGCCAGGAGGGGTGTGTGCAGAGTCCTCCCAGCAGTGCCCTGAGACAGGAGGGGTGGGGGCCTATCACTCACAGCAGTGCCCTGAGACAGGAGGGGTGTGTGCAGAGTCCTCCCAGCAGTGCCCTGAGACAGGAGGGGTGGGGGCCTATCACTCACAGCAGTGCCCTGAGACAGGAGGGGTGTGTGCAGAGTCCTCCCAGCAGTGCCCTGAGACAGGAGGGGTGGGGGCCTATCACTCACAGCAGTGCCCTGAGACAGGAGGGGTGGGGGCCTATCACTAACAGCAGTGCCCTGAGACAGGAGGGGTGGGGGCCTATCACTCACAGCAGTGCCCTGAGACAGGAGGGGTGGGTGTGATGCACAGTGTGAGCCTTGATCATTGATTGTGACATTGCCATCATTCCACCTGTGTACCCACTGTGGCACGTACTGCTTTTTCCCTCACCAGGGGATGATGTCCCTATGACAAAGGTGCAATGCGTTGGCTGCATGACATGCCTTGTTGTAACCAGCTAATTTGTACCCATATGTCTCTCTGTGACATGTGGCTGGTGTATTGATGTGGTGTCACTTGTTCCTCCTCACAGGTAGGCGCCACTGCCAAGGAGCAGATCTGGCTGACCGCCGTCAGTGCCGTGAGGGGTGTGGATGGTCGGAGGCGGAGCCTGCCCCAGGTGAGGAAACGCTGGCAGGATATCCGGTGCTGGACGCGGAGGATTGCACGGCTCCTGCTGGGGGACTCACCTGAGAGCCACAAGAACCGCGGGCGCCGCCGTCTGAGCCACCTCCACAGGCGTGTGCTGCCGGTGGTCTTTCCAGACCTGGAGAGGCGCTTACAGGCGATGCAGCAGCCGGAAGGGGGTAGGTACATGTGAGTTTGTTGTGTGTCACCGGCATTTGTAAGGGCACCGTAGCATGAATTCACTGGCAGGGTTTAAAGGTGCTGTGCAGATCCTGTTTGCCCCAGTATAGCGCTGCGCCCCTGCCACCCTTCCCCTCCTTGCAATGTGTTCCCTGGTCTGTGTGTAGTCACTCCTTCACAAGGTAATGTAGGCTGGCGCTTTGTCCACGAGAACAATGACTGTAGCATCATGTGTGGGGGTGGTGTGTAACAGGTTGTGGGACCTTGCCTGTGCACTGTCAAGTTCACTGCATGTGGGTTCCATGTCAGTTGGCACTGATGCTGACTCCAGACATGGGAGTTGGTCTCTCATGTGTCATGCCTTACAGCGTGCATGTCCTATGTAGTGGCCTGTGACATGATGTGCATGAGTGTGCGATACAGATAGTGCAGGGATGGTGACGTGTGTTGCAGTCATTACCATTCAGTAGCATGTAGTTGCGTGCCCACTACTGTCCCCTGGGGCACCTTTTCCTCAGTGGTGTATGTGTCATCATAAACGTGGACAATCTCAGTGTCTACAGCGTAGGTTGTGCTCTGTGCCATTGTCCCCTGTCACCATGTATATAGACGTGCTATTTTGTACAGGTGTCCACTGTGCAGCCTGACCTGATTGTCCTTCTTCATACTCACAGTTGCCAGTGCCTGTGTGTCTTGTTATAATCATCTGAGGATGGGCACTGGTACCTCATTATTTGTACAGGCGCACCTTGGCTGTTTGGCGTCCAATCTTGCTTTTTGCCTGCCCCTGTGTGTATCACCCAGACTATGAGATGTTGGTGCCACCTGTGTCTCAACAATTTGCCTCGTGTAGGGTCTTGTTGGGGCGGGCAATGCCTATGTGTCAAATCCTGATTTCTACTTGCTGGGTCTGGGCAGTGTGTGATGTGTCTGGACACACACGCAATGTGCAGTGACCGAGTCATGTTGGGCATGTTTTCAGCATTACCTATGCAGCATGTGTCTCAAGTTCATGGATATGGTCCCTGGTCATCGGTATTTTCGCCAACGCTGTGTGGTGCAGATGCAGTGCTGGATTGTCCCCAGGGCCTGGGTGCTATGTCAGACTCCGTTTCCTGTGTTTAGCTATTGTCTCATGCTCTCCATGGTATTTCAGTGGCATGGTGGCTCAACCAACTGTGTGTTTCATGCCCTACATCGGTACCTTGTTTAGTAGATGTTAGGGATCTTCCTTTTCAGGCTATGCAGTGTTACCCATGTCGATTGGACTCATGTGACTGATGTGTACAGCTGTCTGATTAATTTCTGTCTCTCCACCCTGCCCACAGCATCGTCGGGGGACACAGAGGGAGACATGGACACAGGCAAGGCGGAGGGACCGAGCACCAGTGCCAGCCGTGACATCGGGGCTGGCACATCGAGTGGGACAGAGGTGGAGGATAGTGCGGCCGAGGACCTGTCGACTGGCACGTCAGAATACGAAGCTGACAGGTCCGAGGAGGATGTCTCCGAGTGGGCGGTGGCTGCACCAGCAGCTGACAGCGGAACAACACCTCGCACCGCCCCCTCAGTTCCCACCAGCCGCCTCCCACTTGCTCGTGTCCCTTCCCAGCGTGCCCGGTCACAGCATGTCTCCTTCCTGCCAGGCACCGCACCCCCTGCCCCTGTCTCCACTGCTACCGCCAATGCAGAGTCTGTGGACATCCAGCGGCAACTGCAGGTTGGTCAGGCTGCGATCCTTAATGTCCTCCATGCCCACGGCAAAACCCTCACCAACATCGAGGCTTTCTTGGAGGGCATTCATTCATCGCAGGCTGACCAACTCAACTTGCTGAGGTCCATAGACACCACACTGACTGCAGCAGTGGGTCTCCTGCAGCGCGACCTCCCCCCACCTACCCCTGCCCCATCCACACTTCCCACTCCCATGCCTGTCCCACGTACACCCAGACGTCGGCATGCACCCACATCAACGGACACGGGCACCACACCAGCAGGGAAGGTCCACCGCACTCCTCCTGACACGCACACACAGGGTGAGGTAGGCACACCCACTGGGTCGGGGGGCAAACGTGTGACACGCAGCCATAGTGGGAGTCTGCATTCCACCCAGTCCACTCCCTCCAAATCCCCTCCCCTCAGCTCTCCTGGCCACATCTCCCCCAAGGACTCCTTCATGGCCGCTCTGTCCCTGAGCCCCACAGTTACACCACCACGCAAGCAGTCAAGGAGGTCCCCGGTCAGGGTGGTTGAGTCTCCCCCCCTGTCTCCACCCTCCCCCGGTGGTGCTGCGACCCATCCCTCTGACCCCCCCCCCCCTCCTTGGGGCCTGAGGTCCCTTCGGGTGCAGGGGACTCCCTGGAGGACCTTGCAAAGGTGTGTAGTGCCATCCTGGCCTCCGCCTTTGGCACTGACCCACCCCCTGTGGTGGAGTCCTCCATCCCTGCACCCACAACGCCGCCCCTTTGCCCTGATGTCCCTGCGGTGCCTGTTGCTTCCCCCCCCCCTGATGCCCTCACCAGTGTGGAAGACGATGCCATTTGACTGTGCAGGCAAGGTAGGGGACACGCATCCCACTGTGTCCCCCATCCAGCTGAGAATCATTGACTGCCCTATGGGCTTTGTGAAGATTGAACTGCCTGTGATCCACGGACATTGTGCTCATGCTGAATAAAGCTTAATTTTGTTTTCATTATCACACTACTGCTATGCTGGTATTGGTGTTGGTGGGGCTGCTACATGGTTTTGGGTGGTGTGTAAGGGTTTGGGTGTGTGGGATATGTAGTAGTGTACTGCTCATTGGTGGGACCCTGGGATCTGTGTGCCATCACAAGGTGTTGGCTAACTTTCTTTGTTCATGTAAGCAGTTACTGCATGGTGCACTTGTCCCAGGGTGTATTCCTTCCTCTGTGTACCCAGCTTTCTTCCCTGCAGGGTGTTCCCAATGTTTAGCGCAGAGCTGTGTCTACATGAGCTGTGTGTGTGACGGAGCCCTTCTACTTTGGCCATGCATGCAGGGCCATGTCTCCACCTGCAACAATCGTGGCATCCTTGGTGATCACTGTACTTGTGTGTGGAGTCTGTTGACATGAGTTCATGGGGACATGTTCCCTTGTAGCCAGTATGCATGTGGATAATTCTGGCCTCACACACATGTGTTACACCCCTCCTGTCTCAGGGCACTGCTGGGAGTGATAGGCACCCACCCCTCCTGTCTCAGGGCACTGCTGGGAGGACTCTGCACACACCCCTCCTGTCTCAGGGCACTGCTGGGAGGACTCCACACCCACCCCTCCTGTCTCAGGGCACTGCTGGGAGGACTCCACACCCACCCCTCCTGTCTCAGGGCACTGCTGGGAGTGATAGGCACCCACCCCTCCTGTCTCAGGGCACTGCTGTTAGTGATAGGCACCCACCCCTCCTGTCTCAGGGCACTGCTGGGAGGACTCTGCACACACCCCTCCTGGCTCAGGGCACTGCTGTTAGTGATAGGCACCCACCCCTCCTGTCTCAGGGCACTGCTGGGAGGACTCTGCACACACCCCTCCTGGCTCAGGGCACTGCTGTTAGTGATAGGCACCCACCCCTCCTGTCTCAGGGCACTGCTGGGAGGACTCCACACCCACCCCTCCTGTCTCAGGGCACTGCTGGGAGGACTCTGCACACACACCTCCGATTTCAGGATATGTACGCTTGGAACATACACGGTGGGGGTACGCTCAATGCATTCGAGGTGAGGGTACGAGTCTACTTACACTGGTGTGGTGGGGGTACGCTCCATGCATACGCGGGTGAGGGTACGGGTCATACTTACACTGTTGGGCTGGGGGGTACGCTCCATGCATACGCGGGTGGGGGTACGGTCGTACTTACACTGTTGGGGTGTGGGGTACGCTCCTTGCATACGCGGGTGAGGGTACGGGTCGTACTTACACTGTTGGGCTGGGGGGTACGCTCCTTGCATACGCGGGTGGGGGTACGGGTCGTACTTACACTGTTGGGGTGTGGGGTACGCTCCTTGCATACGCGGGTGAGGGTTCGAGTCGTACTTACACTGTTGGCATGGGGGGTACGCTCCATGCATACGCGGGTGGGGGTACGGGTTGTACTTACACTGTTGGGCTGGGGGGTACGCTCCATGCATACGCGGGTGGGGGTACGGGTCGTACTTACACTGTTGGGGTGGGGGGTACGCTCCTTGCATACGCGGGTGAGGGTACGGGTCGTACTTACACTGTTGGGGTGGGGGGTACGCTCCATGCATACGCGGGTGAGGGTACGGGTCGTACTTACACTGTTGGGGTGGGGGTACGCTCCATGCATACGCGGGTGGGGGTACGGGTCGTACTTTCACTGTTGGGGTGGGGGGTGCGCTCCTTGCATACGGGGTGGGAGTAGGGTCCGTACATATCCGTCCCCACGCTATGTGATGCTTGTGCGGCCCGTACCCAGGCCTTTGCCACGTGGGTGCGATCCGTCCCGCCATTGTTGGGGTGACGTGTGTGGGCGTGGTCCGACTCGTACCCACGCTCTTCAGGCGTGGGTACGGGACGTACCTCTCTGGTTGTGTTGCCGGTTCGCGTGGTGACGGACTTCCGTTGTGGCGGTCGCTGGCTTATCAGGACACGCCCCCACCCCCTCGTGGTGACCAGGGCATGGGAGTCAGGTATGTCCAGGCCATGTGTGGTGTGTGACTTATGTGGTTGTTTTGTGGCCTGCCCTGGTCCTGCCACCCCCACCCCACCCCACTTTCCCCCCTCCCTTAGTTATTCTGACCTTTTGCGGCGTCTGCGTCGTAACCTGTAGAGGAGGTGGACTGCTATGAGGGCAGGGATGACTCGTAGGTTCGGGTCCATGTCTGTCCGTCGCGTACTGGTACTCCTTGATCGCGTCGTCCTGTCGCGTACGGGTCCTCCTTGATCGCGTCGTCCTGTCGCGTACGGGTCCTCCTTGGTCGCGTGGTCCTGTGTGTCCGTCGCGTACTGGTCCTCCTTGTTCGCGTCGTCGTCTGCCCGTCGCGTACTGGTGGTCCTTGTTCGCGACGTCCTGATTTCCCGGCAGTTTTTGGCTGCCGCAAAATATTCACCGTGCGGGGTGACGTCGGTGCGAATCGTGATTCCTGGGTCGTGAATGGCTGGCTGCGAGCGTCCCGACGTCAGGTCGGCGCTTTTCCGGATCGCATTGGTAGGTTTTTTTTGGTCGGTCGGGCTTTTTTACGATTCGTACGGTACTGGTGTACCCGTGCGAATCGTAATTCCTTGTTTGTAAAAATTGACGACCGGGTACGCGTCGGACGGAGATTATGCTCCGTCCGACGGTTCGTACCCGGTTTTTGCCGGATCGTGATCGGTACCAGTGTATTTGCTGACAGATAACTGTTTTAAAATCGGTCATGTTGTCAAGTTTTTGTAGCTTTAGAAGCTATTCTTTGCTTATGCATTGATAAAATGAGTCAGGGTTTGACACTAAAGTGCAGTACCATGTAAGTACCATGTACTATTCTCTTCACTGTGCTAGAACTGAAAATGTTAAAGTTTTACCCAGGCACTAACCTAGCAGTAGTCTGATGATTTAGTCAGTTTCCAAGTACTCATGTTGCCAACCATACATTACCACATAGATTGCTTCAAATGTCTATGCAGTATGCATGCAGTCTTCTAACATTCTATACACTTGTCTTTCACATTTTCAATTCCCTAGTCAGTATCCATACAGTCCAGCAAACATCCTGTCACTCCCTTTGCACTCCTCTAGTGACCCATTCAGTACCAAGTACTAATCCATTCACTGTGTCAAATGCAAACCACTTATAAATTCACTCAGGCACTCTCTTTGCTGTACTCTAATCATTCCGTCAGTTCCCAAGTACTCATGCAGTGAGCCAGGCCTTAGCACATAGACTGCTTCAAATGCATATTCACTATGCATGCAGGCCTCTAATCACCTACACAGTTGTCTTTCACACCTTCAGTTCCCCAATCAGTATTCATACACTTCTAGCAAACACCCTGTCACTCACCCAGTGTGTCTCCTTATAGTACTGTAATCATTCAGTCAGTTAGCATGTAGTCTTTTAGGGTCTCATGTAGGTAGCTAAATACTGGTCGGTAACGGCCGAAATTCGGTAAATAACCCGTTACTGACCGGTATTTAGCTATTTGGGATGTAGGAGGAATAATTCAGGATTCGGTAAATTACCGAATCGGTAAAATACCGAATTGGTAAATACCGAATCCTGAATGTAGGGAGCACTCTAAAGAGTGCAAATTAGTATTAAGAATTTGTTATTTACCACCAAATACAGGTTGGTGATAAATAACGAATACCTTGCAAAACGCAATATTTTGCAGATGTAAGAGTGCCATGTGGCAGACATACATGCCCTTAGGGCATGTATGTGCGCCACATGTGCACACATGCAAGGATCAGGGGTGCAACAGGGTGTCAATGTGACACCCTGCCACCCTTGTATATGCTCCCCCCATTATCGAATCGGTATTTACCGAATCGGTAATGGTGACTGGCTTCCCATTGATTCCTATGGGCCTCCAGGCCCATAGGAATCAATGGGAAGGTATGCCCCATTACCGAATCGGTAAATACCGATTCATATTTACCGAATTTTTCCGATTCGGTAAAATTTACCGAATCATTACCTACATCACATTTACCGATTCATAAATACCGAATCGGTAAAATTCGGTATTTATGAATCGGTAAATGTGATGCTACCTACATATGGCCCTTAGTGAGGTAGGCTTTAGGGCATGAACTGCTTCAAAGTAGTATGCACTATGCATGTAGTATTTTAACAATCGTCAAACTCTTTTGCAAATCTTGCACGTGACCAAGGTGGCATTGGTCTTTGTTTGCCCCTCGGGAAAAGTTAAAAATTTCCACACCACTGAAGGAAAACGTTGTGGGCGTGGTGCGTCCTCCAAAAATTCATCCTTAGATTCGGTGAATATTTTAAAGCGACAACATTTACAGTTTTTGTAAGTTACACTTATAAAATTTTGTTAGCTGTAAGCATTTTATATATCTGTGATTTGTATCTTGTGGTATTTTGTTGAGAATAGCATGTTGTTTTTTTTTAACAATCTTTGTGATTGTTTTTTTTTGCCCGCTGTTAAGTGATGAGCATGATTGAAATCACTATTTTTAGTGAAATTGTATATATTCTGAGAACAGCAAAAAAGGCAAACAAATTACTTTGTGGAAATTATGCAGTGTTGTAAAAAATTTATTATTACATGTTATAATTTTTTTTCCTTTTCTTTCACAGATCCAAATTTTAAAATAAGCAATTTATATGAATTTAGATTGGAATGAAAATCTGAAAAAAATGTATACCATTTTTTATTCCTATTACTGTGAAGGTAAGTTTAACTAAGTCTCCAAAAACACTCTGTTTATACCTATGTAGTTTTGAAATCTGACCATAATCAGATATCATGTGACCTGCAAAAAAAGAGATTTGAGGGGTTCATAAGATTTCCCATTTTAGCTATTGAAGGACCACAATTATTTCAATCATTCTTCTTTGAACATCTTTGCAGACAAAACTCTGTGCTTACCTTCTATCATTCGCAAGGAATTTTAAAAACGGAAATATGTCACTTTTTGTAAGATAGTTATTGTGCAAGATACTCTTTCAAATTTACAAAGAGAGGAAAAGGCACTCTGTGCACTTTTTATACTCCATGTAAATACAACCTCATCATGCACACCACTTTGTGTTGAAAGGGTGTTCTATAAGTGTTGTTGTGCATGATTGCACTTAATACTCATAGAACAAGACACATGTCTAGATTTATCAGAAATCATAAATCTCGATATGTGTGTGAATGCTGCACCATTCTAAAATCGGTGTAGGAAAGTACAACAAGGAGAATTGTTTTAATTTCTACAAAAAGCAGCGATAATTTTATCGCCCAATCAGCAAGGTCACGCTAATGCGTGAAACCTTGCTTTAGCGTCAGGATTCCTAACACCCAGCTTTGCATCTCTAATGAGATGTAAAGTGGGCGTTCCTGACCTGGCATGACAGGAGAAATGCCGCTAAGCGACATTTCTCCTATCAGCAAGCCTAACGCTATGAAGCATAGCGTCAGGAAAAGTAGCAATAACCACTGTTATCGCTACTTTCCTTACGCCTGCTTCAGGACTGACTTAGCCATGATATCCTATGGAAGGTGGATATCATGGCTAAGTTTGTGAGTCCTATCAACAAGCTAACGTGAGATTATCGCTGGGTTTCCAGCGATAATCTCACGTTAGCCAGTTAGCGCTAGGATTTTTATCGCTGATGAGATAAGCGTTGCTAATTGTACGCTATCTCAGCGATAAAAATCGGCGCTAGCCGGCGATAATTATCCGAGCACTAAGTGCGCTCAGCGATAATTATCGCCGGTTGTTGTTGATATGCCCCTTAGTTCTTACAAGAACTTTTTTTTTCTTCTTTCTTCTTTTATATATTTTTTTGGGTTTTCTGAACAATTTTTAAATTTGGGGGGTTTTTCTGCAAAAAATAAACAAAAAACAAAACAGGAGGAACCAAACAATGAACTTCAGGAAACAATAAAAAAAAACAAAAAAAAACCTAGCAAATGTGACTTTCTTGCCGGCGGCAGATCAGATCGATCGACTGCTCACCGTAGCACAAAGTCGCATTGCACTTAGTGTAGAGCACTTTTAAATATTGAAATTGAGGACGGATGTCCAAGTTTTGGGCTGATGGATGCACTCTTGAAGTGCTCGGCTGCGATGAGGTGGAAGGCGCAGGAGCAGGAGTGTTTCTCATCCGTCGGCACTCTTGTCGTGCAAGATTGTTCGGATGAAGGGTCCTCAGGTGCTTCATCATACTTGCCGTGCCGCACGAGTATTTCTTGTTAGGATCCCCTTGCGACAGCACTCTTTTGCAAATCTTGCACGTGACCAAGGTGGCATTGGTCTTATTCTGCCCCTCGGGAAAAGTAAAACATTTCCACACCACTGAAGAAAAACGTTCTTTGCGTGGTAACTCCTCCAAAAATTCATCCTCAGATGTATGAGGAGATGTATATGATGCCTGCTGCCCTGAAGCCATTTTTTGTTGAAAAAAGTTAGAGCTAAGTGTAAACTTAGTCTAAAAAATCTTCTTCTCTGCTAAGAGATGCTCCTCCAAAGAAGGTCAAAGAAGAATGATTGAATTGGGTGGGGTCTTTCAATAGTTAGAACAGGAAGTGTAATGAACCAATCAAATCTCTTTTTTTGCAGGTCACATGGGATCCGCGCACCCTGCGCTTACGCAGCACACACCCAGCACGGATTCACGAAATTTAATTAAAAAATGTTATAGGATTAGATGTAAAAATATATTAGTTTTAAGACTAGTTTAGAGTTGGTCTTCAATTAATATTCACATGAAATACATATATATTTTTTTTAAAATGTTAAATATGTCGCGGGATCCGCGCACCTACCATGTCATAGACGCATATGATGCATCGCAGAAGGGTGTAAACGTCGCGTTACGTACATCGACCGTGTCGCGTATAGGCTGGGAGTCGCGTACCAGTCGCATTGCAATCGCGAACTAAACATGTACCCAACGCATTACATGCGCGGATGCTATCGCGTAGGGATCGAGAACGGTGCGCATAGGGTGCGCGGATCCAGAAACATGGAAACAAAATATGTAAAATAAAGTTTTGAACATATAGTTACAAAAATATTTAGAAAAATATAAAAAAATATGTTTGAAAAACCCATTAAATTCAAATAATATTTTTTAATTTTTAAAAGAATTCATTGAAAAAATAAGTTTAAAAAATGGTGATAAAAAAGTATTTAAAAAAAAAAATAATTAATGAACTTGACACTCTGAATTTGAAAAATATAGAAATCCAATCAAAATCATTAAACATGATATCTTCAGAGATAAGTTAAAGATAGGAATTAGCATTTAAAAAACCTTTGAAATTCACTGAAAAAACCATAGGTTACATGCACGTTATAGTTAGGAATTGGCATTTTAAAAACCTTTGAAAATCACTGAAAAAAACCAAAGGTTTCAGGGGCGTTATAGTTAGGAATTGGCATTTAAAAAACCTTAGAAATTCACTGAAAAAACCATATGTTTCAGGGGCGTTATAGTTAGCTGGACATTTCCCTCGTACAAAACCCTAGAAATTCCCCCGTTATAGTTAGTTCAGCTAACTATAACTCGCGCCCCCGCAATGCACTGCTGATGACGTCACACATTACATCACTCATGACATGGTCATTGACATCACTGATGACATCACTGATGACATCTCAAATGACATCACTGATGACATCACTGATGACGTCATCCATGTGATAAATTAGTGCATCTTCTCACACCCTAATATAACCTTTGATACACCGAATCAAAATTTCAGACGGCCATTTTGAAAACCATAGATACTCCAATACCAATAACTACATACCCACTCATTGACTCTTAGGTCTACATACATCTCCACTCACTCACCTGTACAGTCGGTCATACTTACAGTCACTCCGTACAGGACTATCATATGCATTTATACACCTATATACACACTCACACACCGCCAATCATCCATTGAGGTACTGACACACCTAGTCAGTCATGCAAATAAATAATCACAGTCCAATTTACTCGCCTATACAGTTAAACACACTCAAGTTCACTTACTCATAAAAATACTAACAAATTCTGACGCTCTTATACAATTACTGATACAAGCACACACTCATCCATACAGCCACTCCCGCAATCACACACTCTCACATATAGATAGTTATATACTCTTACACACATATACACTGCGTTTCACATATGTAGTTACTGACACATGTACAACTGAGATATACATTCAATCACTAACACACCCTTACATACAGTCACCCAACCATACAGTCCATCACAGTTGCACTCTTAAAACCATGCACCCATAGCATCACCCACTCACACATCTAATCACAGAGTCACACATACCCTACCCACACAAACACTCAGGCACCCATACAGATACTCAGACAACCAATCAATAACACATATAGACACTCATATTGCTATTCACAAAACCATGCAGCCACTTATACACCAACACACAGACACATACAGACATTCACACAGTTTAGTCACTAGTCTGCAATTATATACATTTAATGACTCACTTATAGAGTCAGTTACGCATCTAGGAAATCATCCATTCACACACTTATACACCCACTCATTCTTCCACAGGCCTTTCACTATAAATATATAAAACATATTTAAACTTTACAGAAACACAGAGTCACTGGATGACGTCATCGGTGATGTCATCAGTGATGTCATTTGAGATGTCATCAGTGATGTCATCAGTGATGTCACTGACCATGTCATGAGTGATGTAATATGTGACATCATCAGCAGTGCATTGCGGGGGCGCAAGTTATAGTTAGCTGAACTAACTATAACGGGAGAATTTCTAGGGTTTTGTACGAGGGAAATGTCCAGCTAACCATAACGCCCCTGAAACCTATGGTTTTTTCAGTGAATATATATATATATATATATATATATATATATATACATACATACATATACACACACACACACGCACTATCTCTCTCTCTCGTCATGGCATACTAGAATGGTACAGGGCTGATTCATGTCTTGAGAGTGACTTTCAGGCTGTTTCGTTCTTTTCAACAAACACCACCAAACATCCCGGTCTTTGTAGGCGAGTGTCTGTAACTGACCAGTGAAACTTGAAGTCATAATAGGTGAGTAGCTGAACTAGTCTGTATTTTTCTTTGCATTCTGGTACTGAGTGTTTGCCATCCATGTCTCTCGTCCTCTTTGAGGGACTGCCCCACACCAAGAATGGCTAATCCTGTTTTGATCACCAAATCGGTTAATATCCTACTCACAGAGACACCCCTTTGCCTTATTGATTCCTATAGTATTCAAACAAAATGCCATACTCCTGACTGAAAGTTCAAACGTCGAATGACTTTCATATGCACACATGCTCATACACTAGGGTTACCAGATTCTCAAAACAAACAAGCATTGGCATAGCCAATAGGTCTCGCTTTTGGGACCTTATAAGTGTTTAGCCATGCAACAGTTGATGTTGTTGCACAAAGGATATTGTGCTGGATAACTAAACACTTATAAGGTCCCAAAGGTGAGACCTATTGGCTATGCCAATGCTTGTCTATTTTGTTTGTCTAATAATATCCCATAATGCAGTGCAGTAGGAACAGAAAGCAGGCTGCATTGGGGTTGAAGGTATCGCGTCCTACATCAGGTGAGTTCGAGAACAATACTAAAGTCATTTATTCAGTGCAACGAGCCAGGATGAGTAACCGGCTACCGCGCTTGTTTCAACTTGTTTTCTGTCGCTTGGTCATAAACGGCTATGCGCAATTACGTTTAACACGCCTCTATGTTGCGCGGCCTCGCACAGCTTTGTTATTGCTCGCAGGATTCGAATGAAGCGATCCTGTCTCGCGCTGCGCAGCTCATATTCATGCAAAACAGAACAAAAACAATAAGGGCGAGGAAATAAAACCATAAATCTCACCTCAGAAAGAAGAGTAATCAGACTGCTTGATATAAGCTTAAAAGTCTCACCGATTCTCTGGCCCCTGTTTTAACGCTTCCCTGAATCTGGAGATAAAAAGTCATGAGAGTGTCTCTTTCGTCTTCGAGCGATGTCTCTTTCGTCTTCGAGCGATGGCGGTACACTTCGTAGGTTTGCCCAATCGTCGCCAAATTACTGAAGTAGGCACTGGAGGCTTTCAGTAGTTTTTAAGGATTTATTGGTAACAGCGAGGAGAGAAACCAGTCTATTTTAACAGGGGCCCAGAGGTAACTGCCTGTCCTAGAATCTCCGAGGGATTCGGGATCCATGACAGAGCAGAGTTCCAGGTACACATCACCACAGCTGCCTAGGTGCTGAAAGGGACACACTGCCTGGGTAGTGAAACCCCACTGCCCCTCCAGAAGCTGTGCCCTCGATGACACTACACACACGGCAGGCACAGCTTTAGATCTCCAGGAGCTGTGCCCTCGATGAAACTCTACACACGGCAGGCACAGCTTTAGATCTCCAGGAGCTGTGCCCTCGATGACACTCTACACAAATGGCAGGATTAGCTTTAGATCTCCAGGAGCTGTGCCCACGATGACACTCTACACACACGGCAGGCGCAGCTTTAGATCTCCAGGAGCTGTGCCCACGATGAAACTCTACACACACGGCAGGCGCAGCTTTAGATCACCAGGAGCTGTGCCCTCGATAACACTCTACGCACATGGCATGCTTAGCTTTAGATCTCCAGGAGCTGTGCCCACGATGACACTCTAGACTCTACACACACAGCAGGCACAGCTTAACATCTCCAGGAGCTGTGCCCACAATGAAACTCTACACACACGGCAGGCGCAGCTTTAGATCTCCAGGAGCTGTGCCCATGATGAAACTCTACACACACGGCAGGTGCAACTTTAGATCTCCAGGAGCTGTGCCCACGATGAAACTCTAGACACATGGCAGGCGCGGCTTTAGATCTCCATGAGCTGTGCCCTCGATGACACTGTACACACATGGCAGGCGCAGCTTTAGATCTCCAGGAGCTGTGCCCACGATGAAACTCTATACACACGACTGGTGCAGCTTTAGATCTCCAGGAGCTGTTCCCACGAAGAAACTCTACAAACACGGCAGGCGCAGCTTTCGATCTCCAGGAGCTGTGCCCTTGATGAAACTCTACACACACGGCAGGCGCAGCTTTAGATCTCCAGGAGCTGTGCCCTTGATGAAACTCTACAAACACAGCAGGCGCAACTTTAGAACTCCAGGAGTTATGCCCTCGATGAAACTCTACACACACAGCAGGCGCAGCTTTAGATCTCCAGGAGCTGTGCCCTCAATGAAACTCTACACACATGGCAGGCGCAGCTTTAGATTTCTAGGGGCTGTGCCCTTGATGAAACTCTACACACACGGCAGGCTTAGCTTTAGATCACCAGGAGCTGTGCCCTCGATGAAACTCTAGGCGCAGCTTTAGATCTCCAGGAGCTGTGCCCATGATGAAACTCTACACACACAGCAGGCGCAGCTTTAGATCTCCAGGAGCTGTGCCCTCGATGAAACTCTACACACACGGCAGGCTTAGCTTTAGATCTCCAGGAGCTGTGGCCATGATGACACTCTACACACATGGCAGGCACAGCTTTAGATATCCAGGAGCTATGCCCACGATGAAACTCTACACACACGGCAGGCGCACCTTTAGATTTCCAGGAGCTGTGCCCACAGTCAAGGGGCCCTATACTCATTAAGTCAGACATGTTTCCTCCACCCCAGCCCTAGTTGCAAGCAACCATAGGTGCTACAGGGCCTGACTCCTGTTCTAGGAGCTGTCCTCATATACTGAAGTAATTTCCTGCAGATGAGCTACATGCACCCTCTGCCTCATGCTGGCCCCTGTGCTGATTGCGAGGCACACACGGAGAGGACACAGCTCCAGACTTACTGAGACTGAGTGTGCCTGCATGGAGAAGAGTCTTCAAGAGACGTGCCCCACGTGCATGGAGAAGAATCTTCAAGAGACGTGCCCCATGTGCATGGAGAAGAGTCTTCAAGAGAAGTGCCCCACGTGCATGGAGAAGAGTCTTCAAGAGACGTGCCCCACGTGCATGGAGAAGAGTCTTCAAGACAAGTGCCCCACGTGCATGGAGAAAAGTCTTCAAGAGGTGTGCCCCACGTGCAGGGAGAATAGTCTTCAAGAGACGTGTCCCACGTGCATGGAGAAGAATCTTCAAGAGATGTGGCCCACGTGCATGGTGAAGAGTCTTCAAGAGACGTGTCCCATGTGCATGGAGAAGAATCTTCAAGAGATGTGTCCCACGTGCATGGAGAAGAGTCTTCAAGAGACGTGTCCCACGTGCATTGAGAAGAATCTTCAAGTGACGTGCCCCACGTGCATGGAGAAGAATCTTCAAGAGACGTGTCCCATGTGCCGTCACTAGTGATGGGAACACGGTGGTAGGTGGTAAATCAACTGAGGCTCGTTTAAAAAATAGCAAAAAGCATTGTATTTGCCAAAAATACCCACTTTTACTAAAAGCATATTCAGCAAGACGTACCGTGCCTGAAGTGCAACCCCCTACACTCAGGGACAGCACAGGCCTGGTCAGGGTATAAAGTGACATTACCAGCATCATTTTGACATTTAGGGACAGCGGTTGCAGGTGTTAGAACAGGGAAAATCGATCCTCTAGATCAATAACCTGTTGCTCTGTGCTGATCATCTGTGGGTCCCTGTGGAAATTATGACAGTGAAGCAAATCTGGTCTGGGAGTAGGAGCTGGTGTGATCTGTTAAGGGCGTGCGAGCTACTGTTCCTTTTTTCTTTTTTCCTTTTCTGTATCTTGAGGATATGATGAGCGGTCCTCATCATCCGTCAGCAGAGGGAATCGTGATATTCTCCTTCCTAGGCTCGTGCACATTTTCGAAACATTTGCAACATTTTACTAGAGCAGTTACCCACAAAACTAAACATTTCCTCCGACAGTAAGGAAGAAAAGAACATAACAATCATAACGAGGGGCAAAATACAATTCTTTGCTGACTATGTTTCAAAAGCAAATTAATCCTAACAGTGGTTTGAGGCCTTCTCTGTAATGGGTGCAAGTTTCAATAGGAGAAATAAACAAACTCAGTTATTTGTTCACATAAAGAGCTCCGATTCATTATTCATTTTAGTCTTCTATTATTTTAATATAAATGCAAACATTCTCTACGAGTATTCTATGAAATTAATATCACACATGTAAAACTCTTTTGTTAACACATTTCATTAACACTGCACATGAGAACTCAAAGCTCTTAGCATTACTTCTCTGCTGTCTTTCGTGCATAAATCATTTGTGGCCTATAGAAGCCATTTGTCATTCTCCTGCACATTTCTCGATTCTCTTTCCGAATACCCCATGTTAATATTTTCCCAGTTAATTTCACAACTCTTGTTAATAATTTTCACACAGTAGGAGGTTTAATTCGAGCAGGTTTGATTTGCAAAAATCCTGCTCTATCATTTGTGAGTTCAATTCCATACTTTGATGGGCAATTTGTAACTCTGGGAGATACAGCCTGGTGCCTAGAAACGAAAGATAGACTGGGCTTAATAGGTTGAAGGCCTACTGATTCCCTCTCCAGGTCCAACAAGATTTTCTTTAGTACATACCAACCGATCCCATGCCAAACCATACCACACCACCCCATACCATCCCACCCCATACCATCCCATCCCATGCCATACCATACCATACCATGCCACACCATACCATACCATACCATACCATACCATACTGAGGAAATTAAAATATCATAAGGCCTATGTGTCCCCGTGTGTTCCCCGTCACTCATGTGCACATGCATGTAACCTATGTATTTCCCCTCCATGGCCTGTCTATCATGATGCTTATGCTAGAACGTGGCCTGTCATCATCCAGTCTCCCATGAGAGAAACGACAAATCTGCACTGAGGCCTACACGTTTTGCATCATGTTTTCCCGCATTTTCATGAAAGCCCATTATTGTGGCTCAGCTAGAGCCGAAAAGAGGTTTCAGGCCTCAGAACGCTGAAAGCTGCAGCTGCGTATCCTTGGCCTTGCACACTTGGGCCTCAGCCAAAGGGGCCCTGTCCGAGGTACCGTGACAGTATTGAGCACGGTTATCTGCTTACTCCTACTGAAACCACATTCCTGTCTGGAGAAGGAGGAATAAACACGACCCGTCTGCAAAGGAGAAAGCCTAGCCTTTCTGTCTCTTTTTGTGCGATTGCAAAGCTCACGTCAGTGAAAAGCCCATAGCCCCCATGTAAGGCCCACGCAGTAAATGAAGAAATAGATGCCACATTGGCTCTTGGTGATGGGCAACCTATGTCACAAATCAGTCCCTGCTCCAGACTTTAGATATCAGATAATACAAGATGTGCTGGTCGCCCTGACACTGAAGGCCTCACTTCCAGACTCCAGACTCCCCGGTTGCATAGCAACCCTTGCACACGTCAGTTACACGTCATGCTCGAGTTGAGCGCAAGTAAGGCAAAGTTCCAGCTGATAACGCAACCCCCTACAGGCATCCACCCACCTATGACACTCACCTATTATCATCAAGTGGACGCCCACCTTCACGCCTACTTACACACCCACATGCTCTTATCTCATTCTCTCTTGCTCCGCCTGAAGCACTCCTGCTTACGTATATTATTACAATGTATATATACTGTACTCTGTGAATAAAGTTTGAGAATACTCTGAGAATTAGACCCTTCCTGATCCCTTGTGGTGATGGAACTATTCTCCCTATAACTCGAGTTATTGGAATAAAGCCCTTTTGAACCTGATACCACGGACTCAGCCTCTTGCTTCATGCATGATCATATTGATATATAGAAATTCTGAGTGCGTAATACTTTATTTACGACATTAACATGCCATACCGTACCATCCCATGCCATGCCATGCCATACTGTGCTGTTGTGTCTCATAAATAGTGTCCGGTGTATCTTGGAATTAATGGACCCTGTGGGGTGCCTTGGTCTTCATTCCCAGACATACTAAGATTTATTCCACGAGCACTTATACTCAGACTTTCCAAACATCTCTAACTCTTCCTAATATGTTGCTTCCAGAATGAGGACACAGCACTAGAGAGCTGAGAATGTCCTTCTCACAGCCACCTGCAATCTCTTTCTGTAATCCTCGCGGACCTGTTTCTCCTGCACTCCTACGATGGGATACAGGGTTGTGGTAAATAATTTAATTACCGGGACTTAATTTGATACAGAAACATAATAAAAATAGCTCAGTAAATAAGAGGCAGAATCCGTGGTATTAGAGGTTCGGAATGGGCTTTATTCCAATGGACGATTCGAATCGGTTGCTCCAAGTTCCATCACCACGAAGGTTCAGGAAGTGAAGTACATACTTTATTGATAATTATTTACCTCATGTGGTAAATAATTTAATTACCGGGACTTAATTTGATACAGAAACATAATAAAAATAGCTCAGTAAATAAGAGGCAGAATCCGTGGTATTAGAGGTTCGGAATGGGCTTTATTCCAATGGACGATTCGAATCGGTTGCTCCAAGTTCCATCACCACGAAGGTTCAGGAAGTGAAGTACATACTTTATTGATAATTAATCACTTTTATACAATAGGCATTACAGTGAAGCAAATGCAAGAGGCGTAACAATTGATAGTGTAGATAAGATATACGTGCGTAGCAAAAGTAGGCGTAACTGGGTGTGACTAAAGAACGTCATCAGATGTGATGTCATAATAGGGTGATTCCATGAGAGAATTTCGCAATGTCAGCAGAAATACTTGGCAGAAATGCGCGCGCAGCAACATGACGTGTAATTGACGTGCAACTAGGGGGTGAAGGGGACTTGACATTTAGCTCTACATGTGGCGACAGAAGTCTGGAGGGTCAAGTCAACCTAATCCCAAATCATATCTAACATCCTATGTTTAAAGAACTAAGTTATCCAAAAGAGAGGTCTTCTTAGAGTAGAATCTTATTCTATACTGACTATACTGACTATTAGTGCGTGTACAAGCGTCTAAGTGTCTACACTAGATGCGAGGGCGGAAATCTTCCATAATAATAGGGCTATGAATTACTTGCATAAAGACAGAGAAGCCGGGCCTTTGCTCGGTAGCTGGCAGAATGTTTACTTAAACTACTAGACAGGAATGCATTGGGCAGGGAGCGAAGCAGATTATTTCGAAGGTGAAATACAGTTTTTGGCAGGCAACAGGCTGATGTCAGACTTCGTGAGCCGCGCAGGGAATGAGACAAAGTTCATGGTCACAGATGCAGGCTCAGACTGGAGCTTTCAGAGGCAGAAGGCAAGAAAAGCTTGATGACAGAATCAGGGCCTACTTGCCTGGACTGTAAAATGGCATAAGTGAACCATATAAAGCCGGTGGCCTTTCGTACTTAGGAATGGAATATCCGGCCTATTCATGGCGGATCTGAAAGAGGACATGTTGACGGTGGACGCACATGTGTTTGCGTCTTCATAACTGGAACTGGAGGAAACATACATGTACTTGTGATTCATACATGAAACCGTTGGGGTCCAAGATAGGGGACATAACTGATCAGAAAAATCCATATTTCCACATTCCCTCCTTGTCCCCTACTTGCCCGTTAAGAGATATCAATCTTCATCAATCCATTGATCTGTTCATATAGCATCATTTGTTCTTCTTTCTTCTTCCGTGATGAATGAAATCTTGGTGGTGGAATACACGATGTGGCACACAGACCACAGATCGCTGGTCCACATTGTAGACATAGACAGCAACTGAATAGTATGAGAAGGCCAATACCTAGGAAGGATAGGACCTTCCATCCAAAGGTAGATAATACACTCCAAAACCAACCGGACCAAGTCCAGGTGCCTGGATTCTGGTGTATCTGGCTTACAATCTTATGAAGGCGAGTTATGGCTTTATATACAGATGGCGAATTTTCTGGTATGAAAATGCAACAGCTTGATCCGATGACCCTACAGGCTCCGCCCCTATCGGCCAGGATGACGTCAAGGACAAGACGATTTTGAAGCACAACAATCCGCATAGCAGACTGCTCTTCTGTTAAATTGCCTAAGGCGGAAATAGTTTCGTTCACTACTGCTTCAAGGGTTCTAGTTAATCTACGTATCAGCTTACTATTAGTAACGGTACCTATATAGGGAAAGAGACCTTTATTGAAATCTGTGTATTTTTCCCATGCTGTTTCAGTGTAATCGACTATTGGGAGATCTCTCCTTTCTCTATTGTGTACTAAATGAGTATTTCTGTGATAATCAGGAGGAGCTAGGAAAACAGGTGGCAAAAGAAATCCAATGTAGCAGGTACCATCCCAATCTAGAGGCAAACGTACATATGCCGTCTGACCACATATAAAATAGGAATGGCGGCAAGCTCTAAATGTAGACTTGCCCTGATCACTAAATTCTACTACAGTGGTGCATCTACTATGGCCCATATGTATGGAACCATTCTTTCTTACACATAATTCACCTTTTACTGGAAATATTGACATAGCGGGCAAAATTGGAGTAGCTTCGGATTCGACATTTAGGATCATAAGATTAAGCGTAAAATTACCTAATCCATATACTTCATTTTCTAGATCAGTTCCTGTTCTCCTGGGAAGTACCTCCTTGTTAGGGTAGCAGACTTTAAGTAAAACTAAATTCAAATTTCCCCATACCCAGTTATCTTGATAAACTGCAGAATTCGAATCTAGGGAATTAATTAAACTAAACCATGCTCCACAGGAGCCGTTGTGTGTGAACGGGTATGGAAAGAGGGGTAGAATTCCTTTATAATTCTGATAGGGAGGGAGTCGGCCACATATCCAACAATTTGTAGCATTGCTAACCTGATGGGAATGATGTAACATACTAATAAACGTGTTATTGCGCAGCGCAAATCTATAAGACAACTCAAGCGGAGGTAATTCACTAAAAGAATGTTCAGCAGTAACATTATAAACGTGTCTAGAAATAGGATAATATATATGCAACAATATACTTGCAG
The DNA here is from genome assembly GCF_964204655.1 of Triturus cristatus. Taxonomy (NCBI): domain Eukaryota; kingdom Metazoa; phylum Chordata; class Amphibia; order Caudata; family Salamandridae; genus Triturus; species Triturus cristatus. The sequence goes on along the minus strand of NC_140584.1, from coordinate 1,174,429,634 downwards.
TAATTATTAAAAGACTTAAGAAAAACAAAATTAATAACGTCACTGTGCAATGACTACGCAGTGATTTACAGTACGCCTGTCGTTTCAACATTTTTCGGGTGTGTTCTCTATTCAGGTCTAAGGGATACATGTCAGAGACAATTCAACCGCTTCACCTTGGAGAGGACTTAAACAATCAAATTGCTTGACTGATTAGACCTGAGTTTTAGTTTATAATGTTCGTGATTACTTGTTTCAACCAAAGGAAGTTTTGAGTCAATGGGTGAAGACACACGAGGTGTGGTATTCACATCCGATGGTAGTCCATGAAATTTCTTGATATGGCTTGAATGAACCCAGCCTTTCCTGCCTTCGATCTTCACGGCTTTCCTTGTGGTGAGCAAGACAAGTTGCGGCGACTTCCACCTAGGATCCAGCTGAGTCTTCCGATCGAAGTTCCTCACTAAGACCAGGTCTCCCGGAACTACGTCATGGGATTTCACCTCAGTGTTGTCAGGAAAAGCTGCAGCTACCTGTGAACGACAAGATTGTAGTGCAGACATCAAGGAAGCCAAGTAATCTGTCAGCATATTACAATCAATATCAGTTATTTTGCGTGGTATGGGCGTCCCCCACATATTTGGTGGTCTGCCAAAGATCACCTCATACGGGGATAGCCCTGTTCGAGAGTGTGCTACCATTCTCATGTAAAAGAGTGCAACTGGTAACGCTACTACCCAGTCGACACCTTTCTCTCTGCATATTTTGGACAATCTGATTTTCAGGATCTGATTATGTCTTTCTACGAGACCTGCTGCCTCGGGGTGTCGGACACAGTGGAATTTCCACTGATAGCCTAACAAAAGTGAAACGTGTTTCATTAGTTCGGATGAGAACGGCTGGCCGTTATCTGAGTAGACAACACGTGGTAAACCGTATCGTGGGAAGAATTCTCGAACCAACTGCTTGGCAGTAGTCGGGGCAGTGTAATCTGAAACCGGGTATGCCTCTGTCCAACGGGAAAGAGCACAGACAACTACGAGAACATATTTGAATCCTCGACATCGTTCCATCTGGATATAATCCATCTGGAGGACTTCAAAAGGGTGATCAGGAGGCTGAAATCCACCCTGTTCTACGGGAACGCTTTTTCCTGGGTTGAACTGACAACAGATCATACAGGTACGAACTTTTTGTTTAGCTGCTGCTCGTAAATGTTTATTGAACCAAATGTGTTGAATGCTGTCTAGCATAGCTTTTTCTCCTAGATGCGCTGGACTATGTATAGTGTTAATTATAACTTGGACCATTGAATCAGGAAGGAACCACACAGATTTTTCCTTCGTCATCCATCCTTGATCCGTTTGGATCCCTCCTAATTCAGTCCATTTCCTTATTTCATCTGGTGTAGCATGTGTCTGTATGTCAATTACGTCGAGAGTAGGATCTTTAATCGTCATACAATGTGTTGGCGTCGGAACTATTGTCTTTGTCATGTCGGATGTTTGAGTTTGAGCAGTCTGTTTAGCTGTTCTGTCAGCTAGATCATTGCCTTGGGAAATGATATCAGTAACTTTCGTATGAGCTTTACATTTCATAATTGATATTGCAGTGGGTAGATGTATTGCCTCTAATAAGGCATGAATGAGGGGTCCGTGCTGAATGTGGGCACCGTGAGAAGTTAAATAACCTCTCTCTCGCCACAGCACGCCGAAGTCATGTACAACTCCGAATGCATAACGTGAATCAGTATATATGTTGACTTTTTTATTTGTGGCTTGAATACAGGCTTGTGTCAGAGCGATGAGCTCTGCGGCTTGAGCTGACAAGGTATTTATGCAATTTGTTTCGATGACTTCAGTGTCTGTTGTGACTGCGTAAGCGGCCACTAACTCTCCTGTACTTGTTCTCATACATGAACCATCTACATACAACGTCAGGTCTGGGTCTGACAATGGGACATCTGTTAAGTCTTGTCTGGGTTTCGTCGTGATTGTAATAACTTCAATACAATCATGAGCTAGTGGGTCTGTTCCGATTACAGGTAAAAGTGTGGCAGGATTCAATGTGTTACAACGTCTGATTTCTATATGTGGCTGAAACAATGTTAATTCATACCCTGTAAGTCGCGCTATAGTCAAGTGTTGTGTTTGCGTTCGATTCACGAGAACCTCTACTGCATGTGGTACTTGAACTGTCAATGGATGTCCTAACACTATGGCATCGCTTTGTCTGATTGCTAAAGCTGTTGCTGCCACTGATTTTAAGCATGCAGGCAAAGCCTGAGCTACGGGATCTAATGTACTAGAAAAATAAGCACATGGTTTGTGTGATCCTGCTTGTTCCTGTGTGAGTACTGACAAGGCAGTACCTTCGCGTTCTGTAACAAAGAGTGTAAACTGTTTATTGTAACATGGTGTTGCTAAAACAGGTGCTTGACATAAAGCTTTCTTTAGGCTTTCAAAAGCTTGTGTATGTTCCTGAGTCCAAGGGAGAACAGTCGATGTGGCTGCCTCCTGTGTTGTCAATTGAATGAGTGGTTTTGCTAGAAATGCATACTGAGGGATCCACTGCCTACAATATGAAGTGAGGCCTATGAAAGCCCGCACCTCCTTTTGTGTCTTGGGTATTGGCATGTTAGCTATTAACTGAATGCGGTCGGGTGTAAGCTGCCTTCCCTCCTTGGACAGCGAGTGTCCAAGATAAACAACTCGCTGAACACAGAATTGCAGCTTAGAAGGGGACACCTTGTGCCCCTTTTCGGCTAGAAATTGTAAAACTGTCAGTGATGCCTTCTCACATTCGGGTTCGCTTCTAGCGGTGATCAGCAGATCATCGACATATTGAAGCAAGGCAGTGTTAACTGGCATGTGGATACTGTCGAGTTCTCGTTTCAGTGCTTCGCTATAGATGCTGGGGCTTTCTGTAAATCCTTGAGGTGCGCGTGAGAATTTAAAGCTACGTCCATTTAAACTAAATCCGAACAAGTATTGGCTTTCCGGATCTATTGGGACGCTGAAAAAGGCATTCTTGAGATCAATTACAGTAAAGAATGTTGCTTCGGAATCAATAGCTGTCAGTAATGACGAGATATCTGGGACCACAGGGAATTGTGGCACAATGCACTTGTTTAATTCGCGCAGATCAATAACCAATCGATATACTGGCGGGGCCTTTGGATCTGTTCGTTTAAGAATCGGAATTATCAGTGAATTACATACATTGGAGTCTGTTTCCACAACCACTCCTTGGGCAATGAGCTCGTCAATGATTTGCAGTAAAGCCACTACAGCATCTGGTGGTAACTTGTATTGTCGCATTCGTGGTAGTACCACTCCTGCCTTTAGTGTAACTCGATATGGTGTAATATTCATGCAACCAACATCAGTAGGGCCTTGTGCCCATAGATGTGTAGGTAAAGTCTGCAATCGGGGATCCATGTCTCTAGACACATAGTGACCTTTAAAATCACGTAAAAACAATCTTACTCCTTCCGGAGAACAACATATTATAGCTCCTAGAGCTTTCAGTGTTTTTATACCTAACAAGTTTTCTGGACATGATTTAGTAAGCAATAAATCTGTAGTTCGGGTCAAAGGTCCTATCGTAAGTGGAAGAGGCTGTGATACTTCATTAACAATAGGTTTTCCTGAAAAACCAAGGGAAATATTCTGTGAGCCTGAGAGGGGTGCCCCTGGAACTTCACTACGTTTTATGGTTGTTCGACTTGCCCCTGTATCGAGTAAAAATTTTCTATCTTGGCCTAATAATTCACTATGTACATAAGGTCCTTCTTGATCTACAGGGACCTCCATAAGGGGTAAGTCAACTTCCCTCTCTAGGCTGGTTCATGCGTATCGTTGATAATCAGGATAGTCGTACTGTGCGGTCTGGTACAGCTGTCGTGTCGTGGTTTGTGTGGCAGCAACAGGCAGCGCTGGTGCAGCTGGCACAAACTGTATAGACTGTGGTGGAGCTGGCATGGACTGTGCATGCTGCGGGGCTCCTTGTTCATTCTGATCCTGTCTAGGTGGTCGTGGTCTTTCTTTTGTATTACCTATGGCGATATTATGTTTTAAAACTGGACAATCGTGTACGTAATGACCTGGCTGTTTACAATAGTTGCATGTCCCTTTTACAGGACCTGGCGAAACACTGGACTGTGTCGTACCCTTTTTATGTCCTTCAGCTGGAACTGTCTGGGAGACTAGCATTTTCATTTTCGTGTCTTTCATGCGTCTTTGTTCATGTTCTTGTTCCTCTCTAACTCTATTGTGATGATACTGTAACATTTGTAACATTTGTGATGGGGTGTTACCTTGCCAGGTACTCTCGAATTTTAATACTCTATTCTTCACTTGGGGTAAGGAATTTTCAACTAATTTTGTCACAAACAGATGTGGGTATGATTCGCTACTTGCTTTTATGCCACTATTTATACCAAAACATTTTTCAAATCGAGCATAGAAATCACTAGTGTCTTCATCTTGCTTTTGTTTACAGGCTGAAATTGTACCCCAGTCTTCCTTTTTCGTAGTTAATAAACGTGGCAGTACCTGTACTAGTAAACCTGGTAGTGCTTTAGTTTCATCCCCAAGCCCTGCTCCTGCAGTTCGGGCCTTTTCTTCTGCTTCTAATGCTGACCATTCTATCTTTTGGTCTCCCACCTCCCACTCTTTTTCCTTGAGTTTTTCATAAATGCCAGCAGGCATCAATACCTTTAATATTGTCATAATGTCGGGATAGGTATACTCTCCCATGAGTAACATGTCTTTAATTTCTCGGTGGAAACCCGCTGGGTCTTTGTCATGACTGGGTACCACTTTCTTCATTTGTAACAATTCTATTTTCGATATGGGCGTATATACAAATACACGTTTAAACTCATTGTCCTCGCCTTTTATTGGGTGTACTTCTCGTAAGGGATTCTGTCTGTCCATGTAATACGTGGTTCTTTCCTTGATGGGCAGTGAGACATGTTCTGGGCATACAAAGAGAATGTACTGCTTTCTTGATTCTAGTATTTCTTTAATTAATTTAGTACCTGAACCTCTCCATCTATTTGTGAGTAATTCAGACAATATATCAGGTAAGGGACCAGGATCTGAATGCTGACTCTGATATAGTATAAGGAGTTGTTGAATCATATAAATCCCAGCTAAACGCTGTTCATCTGGGGTGAGATTCAAAAATGTGTGTGCTACTGTATCATCACCATACTTTCCGGGACTGTCAACCCAATAAACGGCTGACCTGGCTAATTCTTGTTCATCCATAGAATCGAGAAAATGATAACCCCTTCGTTCTCGGAGTAATTTGTCAGCGGCTTGGAACGAATGCTCGGGGGACCTTATATTTATTATAGGTGTTTGGAAATTCCTGTTATTATCTGGACATATCGGACGTATCGGGTCAATAAAACATTTAGTACTATGACAAGATCTTCCTCTACCTACATAGGCTATGGTGTCTGACTGTCCTGTGGGCAGTCCTGATCCTTCCTCCTCGCTTTGTTCGAACTGGTCTACCGCTAATCTCTCTTCGTGTAGGCGTTCTATTTCTTTACGGATCTTTCGGCACATGGCTATTATACAATTTTGCTTATCATGTCTCCCTTCTGATATATTCTGGCTCCATCTGGTAAGAATTTGCATTGCTTCCGGGTCTACCCCCGGTCGGTCTTGATTTCTGATCACACAATTTATGAGGAAACGTAACAGTTCCCCCTGTATCTCCACTTTCTGGTATTCCATAGCTCTGTTAATACATTCAGAATCTCGCCCTGTTTGGACAAAATGGTATATATTATCTAGATGCACAGTCATTCCTGGTATCTTCCCTAGATACACCGCGGCTCGTCTGATACGTAATGATGCCATGATCATTTCGTCCTCTTTGCCGGGCACAGGGTCATATCTACAATCTATAAGAAGTTCCTTAAGCGTGCGGGCATTTATGAGTTTGGGGGTACGTGAATGTGCTGATTCTTGAAAGGTAAGTTTATTTACTCTGGGTGGCGTAGAAAAAATGTTGGTAGCACCTCCCGTAGCCCCATCTGGGGTATCGGGCGTGAAAGGATTCGTTGAACGCGATACAGCAACTATAGGTGTGGACACAGCTATAGAAGTAGCTGTAGGAACAGATGTAGAAACAGATGTGCTTGCCGGAACTTGTGTCAAGATTTGTTGCTGTAGAGATACAGATACTGGATCTTGGCGTTGAACCTCCCTGGCAGGCGGTCTATGTGGGGCGGGATTAGCGTACTCGGGAGCTGCGTCATCTAAATATGAGGAAAGAAAAACATCTTCTGCTGTTCTAGGATGCCCCTTAGGATGTATTTTTATTGGAAACAATGGGGGTGGCAAGTCTTTTGGTATTTCCGGAGTAGCCTTAGGTAATCCCTCGGCCAGGAGGGGATACATACCATTCATAAGGGCATTTCTTTGTCTGTCTATTTGTTCTGATTTCACTCGTGTACCTTCTTCAATTAATAGATTTTCTCGGACTTTATTTGAACTTTCTTTATTTTTCTCTTCCTGTCGGAGTGCTTTTTCTGTACGTCTATGAGATTCTTTACGCCATAACTCAACGGCGTCTTTCTGTGACTGTCTGACTTTCCTTTTCCATAACTCTTCCTCTACTTTCATGATGCACTCTGCATCCCAGGTCCCAGCTGCGGGCCACCTCTGACTTTCTGGTAATTCCTTGGTGTAGTCTACCCATAAATCAAGAAATAATATAGCGTCTAAGCCATGTTTATGATACATGAAGTACCCTGGAGTGTCCCTAGGAGGAATAGGAACAGCTTCTTCGAGTACCCCTTTTCTTGTTGTGATCTGTCTTAATTTCGAAAAGAGCGGCATATTGAGAACTGATCTGATACTTGATCTTGAACAAACTTAATACAAATTAACACAATAATGAACAGTCATTCATACCACCGTATTTAAAACATTTAACATTTAACTGAGCAACAATGATGATGACGATCTAAGGAAAACCTAATCACTAAACATAATACTCGGCATTATCTGGATTATTCTGAATTTATATACTTGATATACTGGATATACTGCTAAACAGTACAGATACACTGCTGAAACAGTGCAGACCGGATTTGTGTACCCAAACCCGTCTTGACCGGCACAACCTATGTGCACGTCAGAACGCCTCCCCGGCAATGGTACTCACCGGGTAGCTCGGAACGGAAGGCCTCGGAACTGAACTGGACTAGACCAAACTGGACTGGACTGGACTCGACTCGTGACTTGGATACTTCGGAACTTCGGAATCTGGTGGGCCTCTGTATACCTCGGACACAGCTCTCTCGCAGGTGGGCTCTGGGTAGGACAATCTGCGTTCCTCACCGCCTCGTATGGATGCCTGGTCGCAGTTTGTCCCCTTCGTTGGCCTGAGGGAGTTGGCGGGAAGACCCGCGACGTGCGCGCTTGAAGTCCATCACGGCTGTGGAAGGGGGCAAAACTGGACCTTCATCTCCGGCGTGTGGGGAAAGAGATTAAACTGTTCGGGCGCCATTCATGTGGTAAATAATTTAATTACCGGGACTTAATTTGATACAGAAACATAATAAAAATAGCTCAGTAAATAAGAGGCAGAATCCGTGGTATTAGAGGTTCGGAATGGGCTTTATTCCAATGGACGATTCGAATCGGTTGCTCCAAGTTCCATCACCACGAAGGTTCAGGAAGTGAAGTACATACTTTATTGATAATTAATCACTTTTATACAATAGGCATTACAGTGAAGCAAATGCAAGAGGCGTAACAATTGATAGTGTAGATAAGATATACGTGCGTAGCAAAAGTAGGCGTAACTGGGTGTGACTAAAGAACGTCATCAGATGTGATGTCATAATAGGGTGGTTCCATGAGAGAATTTCGCAATGTCAGCAGAAATACTTGGCAGAAATGCGCGCGCAGCAACATGACGTGTAATTGACGTGCAACTAGGGGGTGAAGGGGACTTGACATTTAGCTCTGCATGTGGCGACAGAAGTCTGGAGGGTCAAGTCAACCTAATCCCAAATCATATCTAACATCCTATGTTTAAAGAACTAAGTTATCCAAAAGAGAGGTCTTCTTAGAGTAGAATCTTATTCTATACTGACTATACTGACTATTAGTGCGTGTACAAGCGTCTAAGTGTCTACACTAGATGCGAGGGCGGAAATCTTCCATAATAATAGGGCTATGAATTACTTGCATAAAGACAGAGAAGCCGGGCCTTTGCTCGGTAGCTGGCAGAATGTTTACTTAAACTACTAGACAGGAATGCATTGGGCAGGGAGCGAAGCAGATTATTTCGAAGGTGAAATACAGTTTTTGGCAGGCAACAGGCTGATGTCAGACTTCGTGAGCCGCGCAGGGAATGAGACAAAGTTCATGGTCACAGATGCAGGCTCAGACTGGAGCTTTCAGAGGCAGAAGGCAAGAAAAGCTTGATGACAGAATCAGGGCCTACTTGCCTGGACTGTAAAATGGCATAAGTAAACCATATAAAGCCGGTGGCCTTTCGTACTTAGGAATGGAATATCCGGCCTATTCATGGCGGATCTGAAAGAGGACATGTTGACGGTGGACGCACATGTGTTTGCGTCTTCATAACTGGAACTGGAGGAAACATACATGTACTTGTGATTCATACATGAAACCGTTGGGGTCCAAGATAGGGGACATAACTGATCAGAAAAATCCATATTTCCACATTCCCTCCTTGTCCCCTACTTGCCCGTTAAGAGATATCAATCTTCATCAATCCATTGATCTGTTCATATAGCATCATTTGTTCTTCTTTCTTCTTCCGTGATGAATGAAATCTTGGTGGTGGAATACACGATGTGGCACACAGACCACAGATCGCTGGTCCACATTGTAGACATAGACAGCAACTGAATAGTATGAGAAGGCCAATACCTAGGAAGGATAGGACCTTCCATCCAAAGGTAGATAATACACTCCAAAACCAACCGGACCAAGTCCAGGTGCCTGGATTCTGGTGTATCTGGCTTACAATCTTATGAAGGCGAGTTATGGCTTTATATACAGATGGCGAATTTTCTGGTATGAAAATGCAACAGCTTGATCCGATGACCCTACAGGCTCCGCCCCTATCGGCCAGGATGACGTCAAGGACAAGACGATTTTGAAGCACAACAATCCGCATAGCAGACTGCTCTTCTGTTAAATTGCCTAAGGCGGAAATAGTTTCGTTCACTACTGCTTCAAGGGTTCTAGTTAATCTACGTATCAGCTTACTATTAGTAACGGTACCTATATAGGGAAAGAGACCTTTATTGAAATCTGTGTATTTTTCCCATGCTGTTTCAGTGTAATCGACTATTGGGAGATCTCTCCTTTCTCTATTGTGTACTAAATGAGTATTTCTGTGATAATCAGGAGGAGCTAGGAAAACAGGTGGCAAAAGAAATCCAATGTAGCAGGTACCATCCCAATCTAGAGGCAAACGTACATATGCCGTCTGACCACATATAAAAGAGGAATGGCGGGAAGCTCTAAATGTAGACTTGCCCTGATCACTAAATTCTACTACAGTGGTGCATCTACTATGGCCCATATGTATGGAACCATTCTTTCTTACACATAATTCACCTTTTACTGGAAATATTGACATAGCGGGCAAAATTGGAGTAGCTTCGGATTCGACATTTAGGATCATAAGATTAAGCGTAAAATTACCTAATCCATATACTTCATTTTCTAGATCAGTTCCTGTTCTCCTGGGAAGTCCCTCCTTGTTAGGGTAGCAGACTTTAAGTAAAACTAAATTCAAATTTCCCCATACCCAGTTATCTTGATAAACTGCAGAATTCGAATCTAGGGAATTAATTAAACTAAACCATGCTCCACAGGAGCCGTTGTGTGTGAACGGGTATGGAAAGAGGGGTAGAATTCCTTTATAATTCTGATAGGGAGGGAGTCGGCCACATATCCAACAATTTGTAGCATTGCTAACCTGATGGGAATGATGTAACATACTAATAAACGTGTTATTGCGCAGCGCAAATCTATAAGACAACTCAAGCGGAGGTAATTCACTAAAAGAATGTTCAGCAGTAACATTATAAACGTGTCTAGAAATAGGATAATATATATGCAACAATATACTTGCAGTAATTATTAAAAGACTTAAGAAAAACAAAATTAATAACGTCACTGTGCAATGACTACGCAGTGATTTACAGTACGCCTGTCGTTTCAACATTTTTCGGGTGTGTTCTCTATTCAGGTCTAAGGGATACATGTCAGAGACAATTCAACCGCTTCACCTTGGAGAGGACTTAAACAATCAAATTGCTTGACTGATTAGACCTGAGTTTTAGTTTATAATGTTCGTGATTACTTGTTTCAACCAAAGGAAGTTTTGAGTCAATGGGTGAAGACACACGAGGTGTGGTATTCACATCCGATGGTAGTCCATGAAATTTCTTGATATGGCTTGAATGAACCCAGCCTTTCCTGCCTTCGATCTTCACGGCTTTCCTTGTGGTGAGCAAGACAAGTTGCGGCGACTTCCACCTAGGATCCAGCTGAGTCTTCCGATCGAAGTTCCTCACTAAGACCAGGTCTCCCGGAACTACGTCATGGGATTTCACCTCAGTGTTGTCAGGAAAAGCTGCAGCTACCTGTGAACGACAAGATTGTAGTGCAGACATCAAGGAAGCCAAGTAATCTGTCAGCATATTACAATCAATATCAGTTATTTTGCGTGGTATGGGCGTCCCCCACATATTTGGTGGTCTGCCAAAGATCACCTCATACGGGGATAGCCCTGTTCGAGAGTGTGCTACCATTCTCATGTAAAAGAGTGCAACTGGTAACGCTACTACCCAGTCGACACCTTTCTCTCTGCATATTTTGGACAATCTGATTTTCAGGATCTGATTATGTCTTTCTACGAGACCTGCTGCCTCGGGGTGTCGGACACAGTGGAATTTCCACTGATAGCCTAACAAAAGTGAAACGTGTTTCATTAGTTCGGATGAGAACGGCTGGCCGTTATCTGAGTAGACAACACGTGGTAAACCGTATCGTGGGAAGAATTCTCGAACCAACTGCTTGGCAGTAGTCGGGGCAGTGTAATCTGAAACCGGGTATGCCTCTGTCCAACGGGAAAGAGCACAGACAACTACGAGAACATATTTGAATCCTCGACATCGTTCCATCTGGATATAATCCATCTGGAGGACTTCAAAAGGGTGATCAGGAGGCTGAAATCCACCCTGTTCTACGGGAACGCTTTTTCCTGGGTTGAACTGACAACAGATCATACAGGTACGAACTTTTTGTTTAGCTGCTGCTCGTAAATGTTTATTGAACCAAATGTGTTGAATGCTGTCTAGCATAGCTTTTTCTCCTAGATGCGCTGGACTATGTATAGTGTTAATTATAACTTGGACCATTGAATCAGGAAGGAACCACACAGATTTTTCCTTCGTCATCCATCCTTGATCCGTTTGGATCCCTCCTAATTCAGTCCATTTCCTTATTTCATCTGGTGTAGCATGTGTCTGTATGTCAATTACGTCGAGAGTAGGATCTTTAATCGTCATACAATGTGTTGGCGTCGGAACTATTGTCTTTGTCATGTCGGATGTTTGAGTTTGAGCAGTCTGTTTAGCTGTTCTGTCAGCTAGATCATTGCCTTGGGAAATGATATCAGTAACTTTCGTATGAGCTTTACATTTCATAATTGATATTGCAGTGGGTAGATGTATTGCCTCTAATAAGGCATGAATGAGGGGTCCGTGCTGAATGTGGGCACCGTGAGAAGTTAAATAACCTCTCTCTCGCCACAGCACGCCGAAGTCATGTACAACTCCGAATGCATAACGTGAATCAGTATATATGTTGACTTTTTTATTTGTGGCTTGAATACAGGCTTGTGTCAGAGCGATGAGCTCTGCGGCTTGAGCTGACAAGGTATTTATGCAATTTGTTTCGATGACTTCAGTGTCTGTTGTGACTGCGTAAGCGGCCACTAACTCTCCTGTACTTGTTCTCATACATGAACCATCTACATACAACGTCAGGTCTGGGTCTGACAATGGGACATCTGTTAAGTCTTGTCTGGGTTTCGTCGTGATTGTAATAACTTCAATACAATCATGAGCTAGTGGGTCTGTTCCGATTACAGGTAAAAGTGTGGCAGGATTCAATGTGTTACAACGTCTGATTTCTATATGTGGCTGAAACAATGTTAATTCATACCCTGTAAGTCGCGCTATAGTCAAGTGTTGTGTTTGCGTTCGATTCACGAGAACCTCTACTGCATGTGGTACTTGAACTGTCAATGGATGTCCTAACACTATGGCATCGCTTTGTCTGATTGCTAAAGCTGTTGCTGCCACTGATTTTAAGCATGCAGGCAAAGCCTGAGCTACGGGATCTAATGTACTAGAAAAATAAGCACATGGTTTGTGTGATCCTGCTTGTTCCTGTGTGAGTACTGACAAGGCAGTACCTTCGCGTTCTGTAACAAAGAGTGTAAACTGTTTATTGTAACATGGTGTTGCTAAAACAGGTGCTTGACATAAAGCTTTCTTTAGGCTTTCAAAAGCTTGTGTATGTTCCTGAGTCCAAGGGAGAACAGTCGATGTGGCTGCCTCCTGTGTTGTCAATTGAATGAGTGGTTTTGCTAGAAATGCATACTGAGGGATCCACTGCCTACAATATGAAGTGAGGCCTATGAAAGCCCGCACCTCCTTTTGTGTCTTGGGTATTGGCATGTTAGCTATTAACTGAATGCGGTCGGGTGTAAGCTGCCTTCCCTCCTTGGACAGCGAGTGTCCAAGATAAACAACTCGCTGAACACAGAATTGCAGCTTAGAAGGGGACACCTTGTGCCCCTTTTCGGCTAGAAATTGTAAAACTGTCAGTGATGCCTTCTCACATTCGGGTTCGCTTCTAGCGGTGATCAGCAGATCATCGACATATTGAAGCAAGGCAGTGTTAACTGGCATGTGGATACTGTCGAGTTCTCGTTTCAGTGCTTGGCTATAGATGCTGGGGCTTTCTGTAAATCCTTGAGGTGCGCGTGAGAATTTAAAGCTACGTCCATTTAAACTAAATCCGAACAAGTATTGGCTTTCCGGATCTATTGGGACGCTGAAAAAGGCATTCTTGAGATCAATTACAGTAAAGAATGTTGCTTCGGAATCAATAGCTGTCAGTAATGACGAGATATCTGGGACCACAGGGAATTGTGGCACAATGCACTTGTTTAATTCGCGCAGATCAATAACCAATCGATATACTGGCGGGGCCTTTGGATCTGTTCGTTTAAGAATCGGAATTATCAGTGAATTACATACATTGGAGTCTGTTTCCACAACCACTCCTTGGGCAATGAGCTCGTCAATGATTTGCAGTAAAGCCACTACAGCATCTGGTGGTAACTTGTATTGTCGCATTCGTGGTAGTACCACTCCTGCCTTTAGTGTAACTCGATATGGTGTAATATTCATGCAACCAACATCAGTAGGGCCTTGTGCCCATAGATGTGTAGGTAAAGTCTGCAATCGGGGATCCATGTCTCTAGACACATAGTGACCTTTAAAATCACGTAAAAACAATCTTACTCCTTCCGGAGAACAACATATTATAGCTCCTAGAGCTTTCAGTGTTTTTATACCTAACAAGTTTTCTGGACATGATTTAGTAAGCAATAAATCTGTAGTTCGGGTCAAAGGTCCTATCGTAAGTGGAAGAGGCTGTGATACTTCATTAACAATAGGTTTTCCTGAAAAACCAAGGGAAATATTCTGTGAGCCTGAGAGGGGTGCCCCTGGAACTTCACTACGTTTTATGGTTGTTCGACTTGCCCCTGTATCGAGTAAAAATTTTCTATCTTGGCCTAATAATTCACTATGTACATAAGGTCCTTCTTGATCTACAGGGACCTCGATAAGGGGTAAGTCAACTTCCCTCTCTAGGCTGGTTCATGCGTATCGTTGATAATCAGGATAGTCGTACTGTGCGGTCTGGTACAGCTGTCGTGTCGTGGTTTGTGTGGCAGCAACAGGCAGCGCTGGTGCAGCTGGCACAAACTGTATAGACTGTGGTGGAGCTGGCATGGACTGTGCATGCTGCGGGGCTCCTTGTTCATTCTGATCCTGTCTAGGTGGTCGTGGTCTTTCTTTTGTATTACCTATGGCGATATTATGTTTTAAAACTGGACAATCGTGTACGTAATGACCTGGCTGTTTACAATAGTTGCATGTCCCTTTTACAGGACCTGGCGAAACACTGGACTGTGTCGTACCCTTTTTATGTCCTTCAGCTGGAACTGTCTGCGAGACTAGCATTTTCATTTTCGTGTCTTTCATGCGTCTTTGTTCATGTTCTTGTTCCTCTCTAATTCTATTGTGATGATACTGTAACATTTGTAACATTTGTGATGGGGTGTTACCTTGCCAGGTACTCTCGAATTTTAATACTCTATTCTTCACTTGGGGTAAGGAATTTTCAACTAATTTTGTCACAAACAGATGTGGGTATGATTCGCTACTTGCTTTTATGCCACTATTTATACCAAAACATTTTTCAAATCGAGCATAGAAATCACTAGTGTCTTCATCTTGCTTTTGTTTACAGGCTGAAATTGTACCCCAGTCTTCCTTTTTCGTAGTTAATAAACGTGGCAGTACCTGTACTAGTAAACCTGGTAGTGCTTTAGTTTCATCCCCAAGCCCTGCTCCTGCAGTTCGGGCCTTTTCTTCTGCTTCTAATGCTGACCATTCTATCTTTTGGTCTCCCACCTCCCACTCTTTTTCCTTGAGTTTTTCATAAATGCCAGCAGGCATCAATACCTTTAATATTGTCATAATGTCGGGATAGGTATACTCTCCCATGAGTAACATGTCTTTAATTTCTCGGTGGAAACCCGCTGGGTCTTTGTCATGACTGGGTACCACTTTCTTCATTTGTAACAATTCTATTTTCGATATGGGCGTATATACAAATACACGTTTAAACTCATTGTCCTCGCCTTTTATTGGGTGTACTTCTCGTAAGGGATTCTGTCTGTCCATGTAATACGTGGTTCTTTCCTTGATGGGCAGTGAGACATGTTCTGGGCATACAAAGAGAATGTACTGCTTTCTTGATTCTAGTATTTCTTTAATTAATTTAGTACCTGAACCTCTCCATCTATTTGTGAGTAATTCAGACAATATATCAGGTAAGGGACCAGGATCTGAATGCTGACTCTGATATAGTATAAGGAGTTGTTGAATCATATAAATCCCAGCTAAACGCTGTTCATCTGGGGTGAGATTCAAAAATGTGTGTGCTACTGTATCATCACCATACTTTCCGGGACTGTCAACCCAATAAACGGCTGACCTGGCTAATTCTTGTTCATCCATAGAATCGAGAAAATGATAACCCCTTCGTTCTCGGAGTAATTTGTCAGCGGCTTGGAACGAATGCTCGGGGGACCTTATATTTATTATAGGTGTTTGGAAATTCCTGTTATTATCTGGACATATCGGACGTATCGGGTCAATAAAACATTTAGTACTATGACAAGATCTTCCTCTACCTACATAGGCTATGGTGTCTGACTGTCCTGTGGGCAGTCCTGATCCTTCCTCCTCGCTTTGTTCGAACTGGTCTACCGCTAATCTCTCTTCGTGTAGGCGTTCTATTTCTTTACGGATCTTTCGGCACATGGCTATTATACAATTTTGCTTATCATGTCTCCCTTCTGATATATTCTGGCTCCATCTGGTAAGAATTTGCATTGCTTCCGGGTCTACCCCCGGTCGGTCTTGATTTCTGATCACACAATTTATGAGGAAACGTAACAGTTCCCCCTGTATCTCCACTTTCTGGTATTCCATAGCTCTGTTAATACATTCAGAATCTCGCCCTGTTTGGACAAAATGGTATATATTATCTAGATGCACAGTCATTCCTGGTATCTTCCCTAGATACACCGCGGCTCGTCTGATACGTAATGATGCCATGATCATTTCGTCCTCTTTGCCGGGCACAGGGTCATATCTACAATCTATAAGAAGTTCCTTAAGCGTGCGGGCATTTATGAGTTTGGGGGTACGTGAATGTGCTGATTCTTGAAAGGTAAGTTTATTTACTCTGGGTGGCGTAGAAAAAATGTTGGTAGCACCTCCCGTAGCCCCATCTGGGGTATCGGGCGTGAAAGGATTCGTTGAACGCGATACAGCAACTATAGGTGTGGACACAGCTATAGAAGTAGCTGTAGGAACAGATGTAGAAACAGATGTGCTTGCCGGAACTTGTGTCAAGATTTGTTGCTGTAGAGATACAGATACTGGATCTTGGCGTTGAACCTCCCTGGCAGGCGGTCTATGTGGGGCGGGATTAGCGTACTCGGGAGCTGCGTCATCTAAATATGAGGAAAGAAAAACATCTTCTGCTGTTCTAGGATGCCCCTTAGGATGTATTTTTATTGGAAACAATGGGGGTGGCAAGTCTTTTGGTATTTCCGGAGTAGCCTTAGGTAATCCCTCGGCCAGGAGGGGATACATACCATTCATAAGGGCATTTCTTTGTCTGTCTATTTGTTCTGATTTCACTCGTGTACCTTCTTCAATTAATAGATTTTCTCGGACTTTATTTGAACTTTCTTTATTTTTCTCTTCCTGTCGGAGTGCTTTTTCTGTACGTCTATGAGATTCTTTACGCCATAACTCAACGGCGTCTTTCTGTGACTGTCTGACTTTCCTTTTCCATAACTCTTCCTCTACTTTCATGATGCACTCTGCATCCCAGGTCCCAGCTGCGGGCCACCTCTGACTTTCTGGTAATTCCTTGGTGTAGTCTACCCATAAATCAAGAAATAATATAGCGTCTAAGCCATGTTTATGATACATGAAGTACCCTGGAGTGTCCCTAGGAGGAATAGGAACAGCTTCTTCGAGTACCCCTTTTCTTGTTGTGATCTGTCTTAATTTCGAAAAGAGCGGCATATTGAGAACTGATCTGATACTTGATCTTGAACAAACTTAATACAAATTAACACAATAATGAACAGTCATTCATACCACCGTATTTAAAACATTTAACATTTAACATTTAACTGAGCAACAATGATGATGACGATCTAAGGAAAACTTAATCACTAAACATAATACTCGGCATTATCTGGATTATTCTGAATTTATATACTTGATATACTAGATATACTGCTAAACAGTACAGATACACTGCTGAAACAGTGCAGACCGGATTTGTGTACCCAAACCCGTCTTGACCGGCACAACCTATGTGCACGTCAGAACGCCTCCCCGGCAATGGTACTCACCGGGTAGCTCGGAACGGAAGGCCTCGGAACTGAACTGGACTAGACCAAACTGGACTGGACTGGACTCGACTCGTGACTTGGATACTTCGGAACTTCGGAATCTGGTGGGCCTCTGTATACCTCGGACACAGCTCTCTCGCAGGTGGGCTCTGGGTAGGACAATCTGCGTTCCTCACCGCCTCGTATGGATGCCTGGTCGCAGTCTGTCCCCTTCGTTGGCCTGAGGGAGTTGGCGGGAAGACCCGCGACGTGCGCGCTTGAAGTCCATCACGGCTGTGGAAGGGGGCAAAACTGGACCTTCATCTCCGGCGTGTGGGGAAAGAGATTAAACTGTTCGGGCGCCATTCATGTGGTAAATAATTTAATTACCGGGACTTAATTTGATACAGAAACATAATAAAAATAGCTCAGTAAATAAGAGGCAGAATCCGTGGTATTAGAGGTTCGGAATGGGCTTTATTCCAATGGACGATTCGAATCGGTTGCTCCAAGTTCCATCACCACGAAGGTTCAGGAAGTGAAGTACATACTTTATTGATAATTAATCACTTTTATACAATAGGCATTACAGTGAAGCAAATGCAAGAGGCGTAACAATTGATAGTGTAGATAAGATATACGTGCGTAGCAAAAGTAGGCGTAACTGGGTGTGACTAAAGAACGTCATCAGATGTGATGTCATAATAGGGTGGTTCCATGAGAGAATTTCGCAATGTCAGCAGAAATACTTGGCAGAAATGCGCGCGCAGCAACATGACGTGTAATTGACGTGCAACTAGGGGGTGAAGGGGACTTGACATTTAGCTCTACATGTGGCGACAGAAGTCTGGAGGGTCAAGTCAACCTAATCTCAAATCATATCTAACATCCTATGTTTAAAGAACTAAGTTATCCAAAAGAGAGGTCTTCTTAGAGTAGAATCTTATTCTATACTGACTATACTGACTATTAGTGCGTGTACAAGCGTCTAAGTGTCTACACTAGATGCGAGGGCGGAAATCTTCCATAATAATAGGGCTATGAATTACTTGCATAAAGACAGAGAAGCCGGGCCTTTGCTCGGTAGCTGGCAGAATGTTTACTTAAACTACTAGACAGGAATGCATTGGGCAGGGAGCGAAGCAGATTATTTCGAAGGTGAAATACAGTTTTTGGCAGGCAACAGGCTGATGTCAGACTTCGTGAGCCGCGCAGGGAATGAGACAAAGTTCATGGTCACAGATGCAGGCTCAGACTGGAGCTTTCAGAGGCAGAAGGCAAGAAAAGCTTGATGACAGAATCAGGGCCTACTTGCCTGGACTGTAAAATGGCATAAGTGAACCATATAAAGCCGGTGGCCTTTCGTACTTAGGAATGGAATATCCGGCCTATTCATGGCGGATCTGAAAGAGGACATGTTGACGGTGGACGCACATGTGTTTGCGTCTTCATAACTGGAACTGGAGGAAACATACATGTACTTGTGATTCATACATGAAACCGTTGGGGTCCAAGATAGGGGACATAACTGATCAGAAAAATCCATATTTCCACAGGGTCACGCCCTTGGCGTGGGCAGACGCTGAAATGTTCGAGCACAGTCTGCAAGAGGATCTATGGCTCTCCTGTCCCTGGTCTGTCACTAGCAGGAGGGCATCCTCATAGGAACCGCCTGGTCAATCTTTAGAATAAGCACAGCCTGCAAGAGGATCTATGGCTCTCCTGTCCCTGGTCTGGCACTAGCAGGAGGGCATCCTCCTAGTAACCGATTGGTCAATCTTTAGAATGAGCACAGTCTGCAAGAGGATCTATGGCTCTCCTGTCCCTGGTCTGTCACTAGCAGGAGGGCATCCTCCTAGTAACCAATTGGTCAGTCTTTAGAATAAGGACAGTCTGCAAGAGGAGCTATGGCTCTCCTGTCCCTGGTCTGTCACTAGCAGGAGGGCATCCTCATAGGAACCGATTGGTCAATCTTTAGAATAAGCACAGCCTGCAAGAGGATCTATGGCTCTCCTGTCCCTAGTCTGGCACTAGCAGGAGGGCATCCTCCTAGTAACCAATTGGTCAGTCTTTAGAATAAGGACAGTCTGCAAGAGGAGCTATGGCTCTCCTGTCCCTGGTCTGTCACTAGCAGGAGGGCATCCTCATAGGAACCGATTGGTCAATCTTTAGAATAAGCACAGCCTGCAAGAGGATCTATGGCTCTCCTGTCCCTAGTCTGGCACTAGCAGGAGGGCATCCTCCTAGTAACCAATTGGTCAGTCTTTAGAATAAGGACAGTCTGCAAGAGGAGCTATGGCTCTCCTGTCCCTGGTCTGGCACTAGCAGGAGGGCATCCTCCTAGTAACCAATTGGTCAGTCTTTAGAATAAGGACAGTCTGCAAGAGGAGCTATGGCTCTCCTGTCCCTGGTCTGTCACTAGCAGGAGGGCATCCTCATAGGAACCGATTGGTCAATCTTTAGAATAAACACAGTCTGCAAGAGGATCTATGGCTCTCCTGTCCCTGGTCTGTCACTAGCAGGAGGGCATCCTCATAGGAACCGATTGGTCAATCTTTAGAATAAGCACAGTCTGCAAGAGGAGCTATGGCTCTCCTGTCCCTGGTCTGGCACTAGCAGGAGGGCAGTAACCGATTGGTCAAGATGCTCTCTTTAGAATAAGCACAGTGGCTCGCATTAGTGTTACTAACAAAATGCAGATTGCTCTGTCCATTCCTAAATTAACCATGTGGTTTTGCTGATGACATAGAAGTGATATTGTACCTCATCTGTTTCATTTTGGAAGTCGAAAGATTAGGTTTTTTTTGTATTTTCGCAGCTCTTTCTTCAAATATCTACTTGACATATTTTTCCGCCATGATGCTTCAGTCCTAGAAAATACCCCAGCGGTGATGGCCTCAGGGCAGGCCTGCAGGTCCAATCATCTGCGCTCCTGATGTTACTAGCTCCTATCACGCGCCGCGATCCTTTGGCACCTGGCAACAAGAAAGAGGCTCAGGGTCCATCAGCAGTGGGAATTAAGGACAAACCTCAAGGCTGATTGGTTGTTGTTACCTATGAGTTTATTGGTTGTTTCATCTTCCCAGGCTTCTTCCGGGCAAAGGTCTTTTCTTCCTCGTATTTTGTTTAAACTGGCTGCTCAAGAAAACAGAAACAGACAAAAATCATGCTAGTTTCCTCCTCCTCCTCCTCAAAAAAAGAAGGAGTTTCTATTACTAGTAGGTAGGAAAATCCACAAACACAAAGGTGTGGGATGCGCGATATTAGAAAGCACTGGTAACTCTCTTTCTCTCTGCTCACAGGTCACTATGGCGTGTCCATTGCACCGCAGATAGACTGCACCTCGTTTTCTCTGCCTGCCTTCCCTTGTATTTTATCTTTCTTTTCATATTTTTCTGTCTTACCCTCTTTATCAAACCCTTCTAATCCCCTCTCTCTTCCCCTTCTTTCTCTTTTTAGGTCGAGCCTATAGCGGCAGCTCACATGCGCTTCTCTCTTTGCGAGTCATGCAGTGTTCAGTATAGAGTGGAAGCTCCATAAAAGCTCCACCTACTCTCCGCCCATCTTTTTCATTAGCGTGTGTCTTTGTCGGTCCTAAATGCTGCCTTCCGATTGGTTTTAGGCTTGTTAGTCCCTTTTTATGATGGCCATGTCGTCATTTGTTCACTTCCATGGCAACTGGCCCATTTACTTTGAGTATATGCCTTCTCTGGTTTTCGTGCAGGATGAAGCCACGTACACAACACCCATGAGAGCTTCGCAGACGTGCTGCTCAGAACAGACAAATGAGTGGAAACCAACAGCGACAAGCTGTTTCCAGCCACGGAAGGTAAAGTCGCGAGGCGTCCTTAAACCCACTTGGACGAATTTACTTTGTTTTGCGCAATATGCATCCCTCACCAAGCCCTCAGTTTTACAACCATACAGATGTATTTTGGATGCATGCGAAGGAACTATTATGCTTTGCAGTACCAAATTTATGATTTTCCGCATTTGATAAATGGGAAAATAATGTGCCACCTCCTGCTTTCATCATCATTTCCAAAGTTAACTGCACTCAATTTGCTTTCAATAAATCCACACTTAGCCCCGGGTAACTAAAAGAAATGAGTCACAAAGCGCGAGGCAACAATAAAATGGGTTTGAGCGTGTGGAGGGTTGGTGGTGGTGGCATCTCGAATGCTCGGCACGTAAGAGGGACTTGGTGCTTCTGCAGTAACTGTCGTAGAGAATTGTGGCTCTCTGATGGAGGTAACGGCTTTAAGGGAAAGAGGCCTGGGATGTAATCTGCTTTCCGCTGAGAGACATGTTGTGCACTGTTAAACAAACCCCCTTCGTCTCAGTTCTCTAAACTCTCGGCAGAGGCATAGCTTGAGCTTGTAGCGCCCGGGCGATCCCTCAGATTGCCGCCCATTGCATCCGCAGTCCTGTGATTGTGTGAGCTTAAGTCTCGGACTCGAATTTTGAATCTCACCTCACTGTCAAATTTCGGGCCCAAATATTTCTCACATGTATCATTGGAATGCTAGTTTTTCATTGGTCTATCAACTAGTGCAAGTAAGTGTTAACTATCTGAACTCGCAGTTGTAGAGGGCTGCACACAGCAACCCGAGTATTTGCAATTTTCTGTTGAGTGTTTCTTTTAATTTGATTATTCAGTTTTCCATCAACAAAAAATACAGAGAACTAACATTGCACATAGACAGTTTCATTTAGGTATGTGTGATGGGTGCAGAGTCTAGACAGGGGAGCCCAAAGTGTACTCTCAACTTAGTGAGGAAAAGAAGAAAGAACAAAAACCCTTCCTCTGTCGTACACGTTACTATACACAATATACATGTGTGCGGCCAACGGGGGGGGGGGGAGAATTTTCAGACCCAAGTCTGATGCAACGCCTGTTCAAAGGGACTACCGTCAGGTCCAGTCAGATCCGACAAGTGTTCACTATTGGGTGAAACTTGTGAGTCCAATGCTTCCCCCTGCTCATGCTCCGCACTCGTATCAGTGTCTCCCAATGTTATTGAGTCATAATGTACACTGCTATGTTAACATTGTTTACCAAGAGTTCCAGGCATGACAATGGTGAATAATTCAACCACGTGAATCTATGAAAGATCTAGAATTAGAGAAGAGATGTTTAATATTTTTACATTTCAACCCTATATAATCTCCAATTGCAAGCTCACCAATTTAAAATCCATATAACATTTACTAACTTTGCATCAAGTTCTGCTTTTATAAATATCTCAATTCATCCTAAACAGGCAAATAAGTATATTCCCTGTGTCTGATGCAGGATGTGTGTCACGCTTCTTCCCAATGTTTTTTACTAGAAACATTAGCCAGGATTTCATTACTGCTCTATTAGACAGTTAGTTTACGATCATTCTTTGTCAATCTGAGAAAATCTAGCAACAGAGGCATATGTTTGATAAAGAAAACTTCAAATTAACATCATTACACAGCTCTTCCCAGTTTGCTTCTCTTCGGTGTTCTATCTGGTGTCTATATCCTATTCAGAGGAAACTTATTTCATATTGAATATCCTTGATCAGCGTTGTTTTTTTTAAGGTCAGAAATCATTTCTAGAGGTGGAATGCCACTTTTTCTGATTTGGCTCAGAAATTAGGAATTTGATTTTCACTTGTGTAGAGCACTAGAGACAGTATTTTTTGTGAGAGCACCTTTAAAATAAATAAAAATTCTCTATTATATAAAGTTTTAAAAAACTGAAAAATCCCACGCCCAACATAATTTTCCTTAGCTAAGTGACATTGGGCATGAGAGGACTAAGGAAAGGTATTGGTTATTGTAATTCGTAAATATTGATAGCTCTCAGGGCTTTAAATGGGCCGGGTCTCACTGGTGCTGAGGACCGGCAGTTTTTTAAAGGGGGCCTCGAAACGGGTCTCTATCGGGCTCTTGCTTGTGCCCTGGCAAAAGCACTCACTTCTCACTAGTGGAGAAGTTATGGCATGACGTCCTGCCAGGTGAGTGTTGTAGGAGAAGGGAAATCCTTTAGAGTCATTTTCTCTCTGGATTTCCCTTCTCTTTTTGAAACTGAGGAGCAGCAACATTGTCGTGGTGTCAATAGTCCTGACTTGTTGTAGGTATGATGTTACTTGCTGTATCATATATCTGGATACAATGACTGAAACAGCAAAATACACGTCGGGTGGCACACTATGCTAAGCACCGAATTTTAGCTTACGTGTTTTAAGCCACGCCCTTAATTACACTGACCACGCCCTTTGAGAGACACCTCCTCCCCCCAGTTTTTTCATCCCACTTAAGAAGCCCTGATAGCTCTTACACACCTATGGAGTTTGTTGTTTATCTGCCGGCAATGAGAATGAAAGTCTTCTGTTCCAATGACGATTACTTTGTTTAACTTTTGTATTCAATTATTTCTTGGGCATAATTAGCTAATGCCGTTAACTGCTGCTGCAACTCACTAAGGGGGAGATCTAATAACGCAAAATCACCCGCTTAGTCCGATGCAAGTCCATCCCAGGTTTTCCCAATGCCACCTCTCGAGAACAAGCACTCCTTTTCTCCTCTCCCCTTCTCATTTTCCCTTCTTTCTCACATGAGTTATTCAAGATGTTGCTACTTCAGTTCAGAACGACTCTGGGACAGCTGGAAAACTCGGCGAGTCCACATCTTCAGCTGAAGCTTGACACATCCTTAAACACCCTTCGACACTGCCAATATCAACACCAATAATACCCAGGTGTGGCAGTGTGAGAAGAAAGGAAATACGTCTGTCACAAAAGAAACATTCCGATAGCACACCAATAAGCACACTTCATTTCATCATTTAACAAGCATTGGCATAGCCAATAGGCTTCGCTTTTGGGACCTTATAAGTATTTAGTTATGCAGCACAATATCCTTGGTGCAACAACATCAACTTGTGCATGGCTAAACACTTATAAGGTCCCAAAGGCGAGACCTATTGGCTATGCCAATGCTTGTTTTCATAGTAAATGTGTTTGCAATATATTGACATTAACATGTGCACATGCAATTGTTAGTAACTGTGCATTATTTATGTTCAGATCGACGATACCTAATATAGATCTGTGTTTAAAATGGGTAACGGTCGCCAACTTGTTTCATGACATGAACTTTTTACTTCTAGGCAAGCTGAATTTCAATGCTGACATCACAGTGTTCTGTTTTTTACTTTGTCATGTTTTCCTTTGTTGTAATCATTGCAGAATACTTTGATTGGTATTGAATATAAAAAAGCATGTGCAGAGTACAAGCTGAGAAATTACTAACTAGCAAAGTTGAAAAATAGGAGCGAACGAGCTATTCACCTGTAGTACCGGTACTACTTCGGTGTCTGTCAGCATAATAGGGAGAAGGCCTTACTGCTTTCTGGCTAAATTTAAACGTTACGACACAGTCAAAATAAACTGTATATTTCAGACGTGCATTTGTAGTTGCATCGTTGACTTGCCAAACTTCCCAGGCATTTTAGCGTGGTGTTAGGAGGTACAAGGAGGCACAGAATTTGTTTCATGAATGACAGCAATCGGGGGGGGGAGGGGGGGAGCTGAGCCAAACGCTCTGCCTTCTCTTCTTGCAGGCTTGCTCTTTCAAGCCAGGAAGTGAACTGCTCCTTTTCACGGAGAGAGCTGGCAAACTCAGTAACAGTGCAGTGAACTGCAAATGGGGGGGGGAGGAGCAGACAGCGAGAGAGGGGAGGGGAGAAGAGGAGAGACATAGGGGAACCAGCCATGCGATGAAAATGGCTGCGAGCAGCCTCTTCTCTCAATAAAAGTAAGTGATCCTTAAAAAAACTCCGATTACAGTCCACTTTCCCAAAGGTCTCCATCTCTGGAGGGGGAGGGTGCAAATCTTAGCTAACGTTTTTTTTTTCAGAGGCAGGGTGCAGCCGTGTGCATAGCCAGAAAGTTGCTCTCTTCAACAAAACAAGGGTTTAAGCCTCAGACCCAATGTGGATTTAGGCAGACAGAGCTCTTAATATTTTGTTTAATGCTCGCTGTCTTTGGGGCTGAAATAACAGCGTGCGCAAGCAACCAATTTAGTATTTTGTTTAATGCTCGCTGTCTTTGGGGCTGAAATAACAGCGTGGCAAGCAACCAATGAAATGAAGTGCGTTTGCTTCCAGAACTAATTCACTAATGTCTTCTCGGGGAGAAAAGAAAAATAATGTAGCAGGAATATATACACACATTGATCTTCTCGGGGAGAAAGACACTGACAATCCCTCATCGCAATCCCTGTAAAAGCGAAAGTGATTGCGATCGCTATGATGCACGCTAGGGATGCACGCGCAGCAGCGGGGGGGAGGGGTATGGTGCTGAAGGCTGGTGCAGGAATGGCAGATGGCTGGGCGAGGTGGGAGGGGGGAATGCGGAGAGCAGCTGTGCATGTGCAGGCCATCGAGCACTTTAGCTTCTCGCCATCACAAAAATGTGGGTAGCACTTTCTAAACCCACCTACTAAATGTCTCGCCAGACCAGCGCATGCGCTGGGTCAGGCGAGACCTAAAAAGCTCATTCAATGTACTGCAAGATTTTTGTACTGGGCTGTCTGTGGTTGCAAGACAGGCCCTGAACATGGAAGAACAATTTGAAATGTTCTTCTCATTTCCTGGGCTGAATAGAATATTTGGGTTGTTTAACCCGATCTTTGGCTACTTGGCTCAATATCTACCAGAATGTTTTTGAGTCTTTCTCAAGTGAGTTAGTCGCTTACATTAAAACCGACAAGTGAACGTCCCCTAATTTTGGGGTGAATTACTATGATCGGGAGAGCAACTTAAGTAAAGCAGGCCCCCATATTAGGCCAGGTGGAATGTGAAAATTATACAAGGGCGGCGTGGGCATGGATGTCACGGCTCACCTGAAACAACTTGACTATTCTGAATCGAACCGCGGCGACGCGACTGCTCATCTGGATGGACCTGGCGCGAACCGCCGTGAGCAGAAAATCATCCTGATGCCTGCAGCAAAATCCTTGTGCTGCCTGTGCCGGAAAAGACACGAGCGCGTGGTGGTCATAGAGCGTGACGCGTCACTGCTGCGCTATTTTTTCAGCGCAACGCAAGGGCTGAACAAACATTATGACCAGGGACGTCATTGGTAGCGCTTTCAAACGCTACAAGATTGACGGCCCTGGGACGGGACCCACCACAACCACAAACAAGGTACGTCACGCATGCTGCACTGTAGGCAGCATGATTTACAATCAGGTGCGCTTGCTCTTCCACGCGCGGGCCCCAGTGGCGGCGGCCTTTATAATTTATTTGGCGACACTGACACTACTGTAGTGTCAGTGAGTGTTCCCAAATAAATGATAAAGGCTGCCGCCATGGGACGCCGCCCCTAAAATAGTGCCGCCTGGGGCAGACCGCCCCCACCGCCCCCCCAGCTACGCCACTGACTCTCGGGGGATATTAATTAACATTGCATCTTGTTATCACCTACCAAGTCAAAGTGAGCACTGACATTTGAATTAATGTTGTCCTAAAGGCAATGGTTAGGGAATAATACAGCTATATTGGTACTTTCGTTAGAACGTTGAGCACAGGAGAGCCAATTGGATTCGTCCGAAATCATCAACCAACTGCATGTACACGCTCTTAGCTCGAGCTCTGAAACGGCATCATATTTTAAGAGGGACAGAGATGGGAGTGTTAGCATAGATAACAAATGCATATGTTAATACGATTACTAACCTTGGAAACCGCCAGTAACAATAGTTATCTTTTACCACCTCTGTCATTACCTGCATGCTAGTAACTAGAGTTGTAATTCAGCAGTCACAGTGTGCATAGTCCTACATTTTATTTATTATAGCCACCTAGGTAGTCCAGGATATCCTGATTCACATAGCTTGCTGCTGCTGAAACGTATGGTGAAGGACAGAGAGGCATCAGGAGGGGATCACTGCTGGGGCTACCACAAATAAAAATAAAGTCTCATCCCGCTGTAAGTAGCAATATGTTGTGCTCGCACACCAGCTTGCATCTGTTGGTGTATCACTAATGTACAGAATACGAAAAGCTTTTTTTTTTTTAAAGTAAAAAAAAGGTAATAGTATAACTTGCACCGCTATGATGCATTCCATCAATCTATCAATCAGGATTTATAGAGCTCTGCCAATACTCCAATAGGGTATTCAGGCACATGAAGGTCTCAGAAGGCTCCTTCGAACAGCCAGGTCTTGTGGACCCTTCAGAATCCAGAAGGGAGGCTGTTCCAGGTCTTTGCTGCGATGTAGGAGAACGAGCATCTTCGGCTTCTGCTTAGGTAGAGGCGCGAGTGTGGGCCAGTGAAAGTGCTTTGCTTATGACCTCACATATTAGATCACTGATGACATCTGGGGGCATATCAACAACAATACGCAATAATTATCACTAAACGTGTTTAGCGCGTTTTTCTTTATCGCCGGATTACATCGCCATGTTAGCGACGTATTTGCAACACTTTGCTAACAGGCGATGTGAAATCTGGTGATAGACGGTAATAATCATCATTAGCGTGCGAAATCCTGCGATAAGAGAACTGCGCTAATGAAAATGTTGATAATAGGGAGATGTGGACTTAACCTTGTGATCCACTTCCCATAATACAGATAGCTAAGTCGGAAATAAAGCAGACGTCAGATACCAGCGATAACCGTGGTTAGCGTGGCTTCTAATTATCGCTTCGCGTGTCCGGGGCCAGCTTGTAAATACAGCGATGTCTGGTTAGCGAGTTTTTCCCTGTTGTTTCTGGGAAGCAACGCCTACTTTGCATCTCATTAGCGAGGCGAGGCGTTAATGGAACAGCTGCTAACATGCCCTCATGCATATTAGCAGTGCATTGTTAGTAATGAGTTAAAATAATCACCGCTTTTCAGGCGCTATGTGCTGGAAAAGCGGCATTATGTCTCTTGTTAATATGCCCCCTGGAATCTATAGGCTGTGCAAGTTATACTTAAGTCAAGTAGTGAAAGTCAGTGTTTTTTTGTTTTAAACACCAATGGTTTTTCCTACATATAACTCCACTTTAATATTAGTTTTTTTTCGCAGTGAATTAATATGTACATAAAATTAAAATGGTTATGAACATAAAAAATGCCTTTTAAATGTTAATAGTTGCTTGTTGTTCCCTGTGAAGTAACGTCCGGTGCAATGCAGTGATCCCCGATGTGAAGTTACAAAAAGTCTCCTGCGATGTAATTTCTCCCGGTGTAATGTGTGCGATGTAGAGAGCCCCCCTGATGTCATTCCAGCAGTGCTGTGGGGTTCACTGCATCAATAGAAGTTTGTGTTTTTTTTTACTACATGGAGAGTAGCAGCATTCCCAAAGGACTTTCCCTTCATTATCCATCCGTGCTTAGTATCGTCATTGGTATCCTTCTGTACACCCCTCCAACCATATTTACATTTCCCAATAATAAACACACAAAACTGGCTGCAGGTTTATTACATACACCGTTATGTAATAGGTGGGTTATCTTACGGGCGATCCAAGGGCAGGCAACCAACTGGGCCGCCTGCCTGCCTGATGAGCCGGGCAGCACTGGGGTGAACCCCACCTTTGCTGCCCTACAAGTGATTCTCTTACAGGATCACGTGACCGTTGGTAACTTCTTACTCACGCCCCTTCCAGGGTGGAGCGTCGCATAGCAAACCCCCAGTTGTTCAGGCCCACAACCGCCCGAAGGACTAGCGGGGCGCCGACATGACTTCCAGGACCCTCCCATGAGGCTCCTCGGATTTGGCTCTGGCACCCCTATGGTGCCGCTCAGAGGTACCCTTTGTACCGGCCTGCTTCCAGATCGCCCTATAACTCCGCCTGCAACGAAAAAGAAAAACATTACAATATTCTCTGCCCCCCACCTGCCACCACCACGCAGGGTAAGCGGTAGGGAGGGATGCGGCGTGCGTGGCGAAAAAGAGGTCGCCAACATGGTGGGGGAGGGCTATATAGCCTCCCCCAAGACCAAGATGCCCCGGAAGTGACGCCCCTCGCGTCACGACCGGGCAGGAAGAGGGGGGACTCCAATCGGAGTCCCAGCCCCCAAGGGGGCTGGGGAGGGGTATCAGGTGCCCAGGCGATACTAGAGCGCTGACTGCTCTAGTGACCCCCTGTGGGTGCCGCGGTCAGTGGCATTTCGAGTAAAATTGAGTCACGCCTTGCCTCTGAGGCCATTATGGAGAGAAGTCCATTCCCGCGCAGTGCACGTGGCACGGGGCACATGACATATTGGTGCCGCCATAGGTTTACACCTCTCTGCATCTTTAAAATACGGAAAGGGAGTCGTTGTGGAGAATTTTATTTTAAAAAGTGAATGAACAGTATTCTACAATGCCGGCGCCCGGTGAAGCATTAAGAAAATGTAGGGTCTTACCCAAGTCAAAAAGGAAGATCATCCTGGACTCATTCTAGCGTCATCCGATGACTTCAGCCAGGCTATTCCTGTAATTATCTGGGGAAGTCATCCCAAGCCATCCTGAAGTCTGCCCACAGAGCAGAATATTTAAATGAGATGACTCTTACTGTAATCACAAAAACTACTCCAGGATGGTGTCCTGATTACTTTAATTAAAAATGCGTGATGATCCTTTACAACTCCCAGAATACTAATTGACAACTGCAGGATGAGTGTGAATTACTCCAGGATGGTGTCCTGATTACTTCAATTAAAAATGCGTGATGATCCTTTACAACTCCAAGAATACTAATTGACAACTGCAGGATGAGTGTGAATTACTCCAGGATGGTGTCCTGATTACTTCAATTAAAAATGCGTGATGATCCTTTACAACTCCAAGAATACTAATTGACAACTGCAGGATGAGTGTGAATTACTCCAGGATGGTGTACTGATTACTTCAATTAAAAATGCGTGATGATCTTGTACCTCAAGTGGCTGCTTTCAATAGAAAGTGGTGGGGCAGCGGGGAGTTTGTATTAAAAAAAAAATAATAATAAATTTACTTACCTGCCACGGCCGGGGTCCAGCTTCTTCCAGAAGCGCAGTCCAGTTTCGAGACTTCCCACCCAATCCCAAAGCTACTATCATGCTATTACCCAGCATGACAGCAGTGCCGGGATTGGCTGAGCAGGCTGGTTTAACGCTCACTCAGGCACAGGGAGCCTGTGGCCTTTCTCCACCCGGAGATACAACACAGGATGGTTGTAGAAATGTAAGTGCGCATGTTGGTTTGGCCGCCCTAAGACGGCCTTCCAAACCAACATGTAAACTAACTGCTCCCACCGCTCCTCCCCCCTGCTACTGTCCCTTGAGGATTGCCCCGTCCTAGACTGGGCCACTTAGCGGACTCTGCCTATCCAGGAAAAAATAAAAGGATAATACGTAGTTTTGTTATGTTTTATTGTTAATCAGCTGGCTTTTAGCAGTGGGGAAACGCTCCTCTGCCATTACGGAGGAGCCGCTGCTGCTCTACTCTCTCTACCTTCCCAAACCCACCACCTTCAAACCTTACCAGGAGAAAAGATAGAGGTGAAGACCATCATTCCCTGTAACATGCGCGCACAGTGCATTTCACCAGCGCGCACAGACTCTTGCATAGTGCGCATGTAGTTGATTAACGTGCACCGGCCACGGCCTTTAAATTTGAGCACCGTGAAAGGGGTGGTTGTTTCTTAACTTTGAAGCGCAGTGGTATTACGGCACAAGAAACACATACACACACCCCAAGTATTTACCTTATAAGGCAATGTGCGATTTTAAGACCTAAAGTATTTTTGCTTTTAGACAATTATTGTTTTAGATTCATGTGCGCCTGACGTGTCCCCTAACAATGTTTTTCAAAAAACATAATAAAACAAACGGTGACAAAGCCAAATGGCTGGTAATCAATGGCAGAACTTTTGGCTTTGCCATTGCTTGTTTAATATTTTAAATTGTTCAAACCCAGTTGTGTCACTTTGTGGCATAGAAAAGACCATTGTAAGGGAGTAGCGTCACCGTAGGAGAGTGATTCCAAGTTTTGTGACTATGCAAGGGGTGGCCTGCAATTTAGTGATCGAGTGGCCCAAGGGAAGAGATTTGGGGTAGTGGGCCAATTTGGGGTCACTTTTAGTTGCTATCTGCACTGTCTGGAGAAGAGTGCGAGTGAGTGTTGGGCTGGCAAGTGAGTCCTGAACAAACAGTTCTGATGATAGTAGTATATAAAATGTTGAAGTTACCTCCACAGTGCATGGACTGTCGTCGTAATAACGTACCAGACCTGGATTACAATGTGCAAACACTTTCTAAGGTATAGGAGTAGGGAAAAATAGTGACGAAGAAGAAAGGAATCAGACAGGTGGAAACCATGAAAGATATATGCAAGAAGGAAAAACAAAAGGGAAAATAAGTATGGAGAAGTACGAAGGAAAAGATAAATACGTTAGAAAAAGTATGTTAAGAGAACTGGGAAAGCTGAGATTAGGAGTGCAAAAATGGGCTACAACATGGTGAGAATAAAAAGTGAAAAGAGGAGCGAAGAAAGAAGACAGAGGGAAAAACGATAAAGGAGAGCGGAAGGGAAACCCGGGAAGGAGAATAATGAAATGCAGCGAGTGTGAGGGTAAAGCGAAGCAAAAGAAAAATTGCAGACAGAGCAGAGAGTGAAGGGAGAATAGAGAGAATGGTAGAAAAGCTCAATAGTGAGACAGATGTACCATGCAGTCACGCAGAGTGCTTAAACAAGAAGAAAAATTAAAACTGGGAAAGGTGAACAGTGCCAGGGCACAGAAATACTTCCATGCTCCAGGAGGGGCAAATACAAAAAGCGGGGAGAAAGCCAAAAAAACAATAACGAAAAAGAAGTAAGCAATTCAGAGTGGCAATGAAGCCAACTGGCAAACCAACATACTGGCTCTAAGCCAACAGAAGCTAACAATACGTCTCTTATGCACTGCCTAACAGACCTAAAAATGGAGCAAATGTGTTGCCCTATATTTTGAACTGCTTGTGTAGTAGGTCATTGAACATGGATTACTACTGCCCCCACTTCATAAAGATGTTTGCGCCAGGTCAATAACAAGCATAGACAAAGCCAATAGGTCTTGCCTATGCAAGAGTTATTGGCTTTGCCATATGCTTCAGCCATGTTGTACACCAGCGTGGCTGTTGTTCAGCCTGGCTAAAGTTACTGGGGAAAAGGAGAGTGGAGAGGTGGAGTGTTATGGGGGCTGTCAAGACTATCATGAAGGGTAGAAATCAAATCATAAAGCAGCGTTTGTATACTTACAACATTATGCAGAAGTTTCAAACATAAGATTTGGCACATTTATGAAGCTCTCTCTTCAAACAGCATATTGTCGAGGTTTTGACAGGTCCTGCATTTATGTAACTTATATACAGGGCTACTCGAATTATAATATTCTACAACTGCTGCGTTTTCCACGTAATTTGCCACATAATCCATCATATGCTGCATAAACTGCAGATTTTTTTTAAAAAGTTGATTCTAGCTCAAAAGGATCAAAGTTACCAAAAGGAGAGTAGTGCGTATTGTGGCACAGTGTAAAGCCTGTAACAAATACTGTCCAGTCACCTTTACTTTACTTATTGCTGTATTTGAGTGTTAATTTGAAAAGTAATGAGGCGAAACATTTGCACAGACAGTGTTAACATATGCACAGATGTCAAAATAACGAAGTAATACTATCAAAAAAATGCGACCCATTATGCTACATAATTCTTGTTTTGTGACCGCCTAAGTTAGTCACCATGCTGCATAATGTGGACCGTCCCTACCGCTTAATTCCCGTGTCTCTGCTTATTTAGCACAATAAATCACCAGGGCACGGTGGGGGCGGTTCATAGGGGCATATTAACAAGCCAGGCGAAAAAATTATCGCCGCTTTACCGGCAGAAAACTGCAGCTAAAACAGCGATAATGGGCTTGATAATATGCTCTATGGAATTCCAATTGAAGCCCATGTTAGATGTCCTTCACATTTAACATGGGTTTCAATTGGAATTCCACGGAGCATATTATCAAGCCCATTATCTTCGTTTTAGCGGCAGTTTTCTGCCGCTAAAGCCGCGATAATTTTATCGCCTGACTTGTTAATATGCCCCAATGTAAGCACAGTAGATGAGAAGTGCAACCTACTAAAGGTATGGCCTAACAGGAACGAACAAAAATGTTGAGAATATTCTGTTTCTTGATATGATTACGGCTGTAAAATGGAGGCTTTTCATCTGCCACAGTGAGAAAATCGAAAGTGAAAATGTGGCCACCGCTTAAGAAGCCGTGGAGCGAGTGATATATATGAGATAAGAAGGGCTTTAAGTGGAATGAAAAACCTAGGGTTTTCTCATTGGGGCGTGACCGAAGTAGAGGGTGGCTTGAAAACCCTTAAGCTTAGCAAAGTGTGTCACCCGACTGGTATGTTTCTTCTTCTGTCATTGCAGCCAGATATATGATACAACAAGTAACATTACACCTACAACATGCGAGGACTATCGGCTTTGGCAATGTTTCTTATTTGCATAAGATGTATAAGCAACAACTACGGCTTCGTTTTACCGAATATTGAAAATGGGTTAGTCCTCGAGGTAGAAGTTGTAGACTAACGGCTAGAGATACCGACTTTGGTGTTGGGAAAAAGCAGGTTCGAGTTTTGGCGTATGCTCACCATTCCGTGATTCTAGGCAAATCACTAAACTCTGTGCCTACCAAAAATAATATGGAGTGATGTATTTGTGTCATGTAACTATTACCCATGTGAAGCGCTCCAATACCTTTGGGTCAAGTTCGCGCAATATACAATTGCAAGAAAATCAAAAGTGTATACTGCCACAGAATTGGCTTTTTTTCACCCCGAGGGCAAAAAAATGTAGAGTCCGATAGGGACCAATCTCAGCACCTGCTTCTTCAGAGCTGCCGGTGCCACTTATGTAAGGCTGCCTGGGGGGGGGTTGCGCAGCGGCCCGCCCCTTTGAGGGCGGCCGCCTTAGTGCCACAGGAAGGCACAGGGGTGGGAGGTCGTGTCCCTGGGATAGACCAAGGGAGACCCCAGCAGATAGCTGCTTCCGGCGGGGAGGAGCCAGGGGGGTACATATTCTGTCTCCGCCCCCTCCTCGCCCTCTTGTCCGCTCGTTCGCCTTGGAAGTCGGTCGTCGCGGATCCGCGTAGTCGTGCTCCCTCCTTCATCTCCTGGTGAGTCCAGCCGGTTACCTTCCTCTCGCCCTGGCCCTGTCCCTGGGGAGCTCCAGGAGACGGGGCCCTGTGGTCGGTGTACCACGGGCGGGGGGGAGGGCCGTGCGCGGAGGGCTGTGCGCGGAGGGCTGTGCGCGGAGGGCTGGCTGTGTCCTGCGTTATGGGGGCAGCAGGGGAACTGCGTGGTGGAGACTTGACCTGGTCTCACACGGTTTGGGTGCGTTACTATGTTGCTGGTGGTTTGCCCCATCGTTCGATCGGCATCGGGCCTGTTTCGGGAGGTAGGCATCGTGACCTTTCTATATTAGGCCTCTGGCCGGTTAAATTCCCTGCCCTCCCATTCCCTTTGGTTCGTCGCGGGCAACGCGCCAGTAGAGAGCATACGGTCACTGTCCGGAGCTCCTAGTATCAAGGCCAGGCCTTGCTGGTGGCAGCGGGAGCCAGAGATACCTGCTCCTCCCGCGGATCTGGCCGAAATTTGGCGGTAGGGTTTTAATTATTGTGCGGGTCGCGCTGCACTGGGAAGGAGGGGCCTCGGGGTCGCGTCCACATTCTGTGATTCTTTGCCTACTCCTTATTCCCCGTGTATGTATGTGCAATGTAATTACGGTGCTTGCAAAGTGCTACAATACCTTCGGGTATCATGTGACCCTCAGGCTGTTACCATGGCCAACTTTGGAGCGCGCATGACCACGGACAACGCGCGCTGGCCTGCCTCCTCCATGGGCTGTTTTGAGGGGGAGCTTGGGTCGGCGGGGAAGACATGGGTGCGGGCGGAATTCCGGCGTGAGCGGCGGGGGCCTCCCGTGTATGCGGGGCCCGTGCGGGTGTCGCCCCTCCCGGTGGCGAGAGGAGGTTTATCAGAGAGCCTCTCACGGCAACCAGGGGACTCCTGGGTTCGAGCGGGGTAATTACAGGCGGGGTTGTGCTGGCCTTACAGCTGGGCGATCACTTCGGAGCTGGGGTCCAGGTTCGAGCCCGATTCGGGAAGCGCACATTCTGTTTCCAAGGCTTATGTCTTTAACGTAAGCAGGATGACTCGTAGTGCCCAAAGCTGGCACCGGTCACGCTGAGCTGCGGTCGTCGGCGGGGCGGCCTGGGTGTGCGCCGCCGGACATGCTGCCCATCTTGGGCGTACGGGCGTGCACGCGGTGCCCTCCCGGACCCTCGCTTCGTCCCCGGGGCGGGGGCCCGCCCCCCCCCACCCCCCCCGGTAGCCTGGCTACCAGGTCACTTAAGTAGGGCTGTAGCCCAGTGGCAGAGCTCGTGCTTTGCGTGCACGTGATCCGTGGGTACATGGCCACCTCTGCTACTCCGGGCATTGTATCTCTTTTCCCCTTACCTGTAGGCGCTATGTATTAAGGCTCTTTAGCGCTACAATCATCGGGTCATTTCGCGCCACATAATTACTCGTAGCGGCACTTCTTTCCTCTCGTCCGTCATTCTCCCGGCCAGTATGTGCTTTGCTTATTTGGGGCCCTGCCATGCGCTCCTACACCTTCGGGTTCAGCAACCTAGTGCTATGAAACGTTCCATACCTCCGGGTCACGCTCGCGCTACATATTATATGCACCTATTAGCGGCATATTCATTTTGCCTATGGTATCCCGTGCTTGAAGGGACGGAATGTACGAAAATGAGTGCCCTGCAAGGCATGCCATTCCCTCGGTTCACCAGCGCGCCATGGTGGATCCGGACTTACTAGCGCTGCAATCCAGGTTTCGATCATCGCGGTCGCGTCCTCCTTGTCTTAGGGACAACGCGTCTCACCTACCCCTCCGAGTCCTGCTCCTGTTGTGCAGTGCGCAGGTCCTGCGCTTCATCCTTTTGGGCCTTGGCGCGGCGGTCAGTGGGGACAGCAGCGCGGCGACGTGGGGCCTGGACAGACCCCCCCCCCTTTTGTGATTGGTACCAGGGAGGAAGGGAACAGTTGTAAGGGTGTATATTGGGGGTCGGCGCGCTACTGTAATTTTCAGAATGGTTACTGCTGAAAAGTGCTGCACGGGGTAACCAGGCTTGTGCGAGGGGCCGGTGAACTGGTTGCTAGGCCCCTCTGTTATGTTTCCGTAAGCAGGGAGGTTAGCACCTGCTCATATAACGTATTGAATTTCTCAGGCATAACCTGGTTCAGGCTCTGCATTGGCTAAAACGTGTCCTGCATCCACATAGAGGTGCGCATTTAAGTTAAATAAATGTGGAAACATACCAAGTACAGCGCTCTTTCACATTCGGGGCGTATTCGCGATATTTTAGCATGCAACATGAGAAGGGTGTTTTTACATCAATACTGGTCGCGCCACTTCGCGAGCCTCCAGGGTTGTGTGTATCCGCTCCACTTATTGAGCCTTGCTGTTCACAGGGGGGCCCTAAATCCCGGAAGCGGGCGGGGTAGAGTGCCATCGTCGCTGCACAGCATGATGTGCAGAGGCTGTCTGTGTCGGTTCTCCTGGTTGGAGGGGGGATTGGATCGCGGGGGATGGGGGGCAGGAGCGTGCACAGCTCTCCCTCCCGCGGTGGCCGGGCTGCTTATATAGGTTTCAAACATGCACTTTCCTGTTTGCTTGTATTCCACTAATGTCTAAGATTGTCTCCCTGCTATGAAACTTGAGTTGTGTACGTCGTCGCCAGTAGTGAATTGCTTTCGGGAAACAAATGTTACCATGTCGATTGTCAAACTGGTATAGGGAACCAAACTTTCTCCAGGGCAGGGAAGCATTTCTCACTTTCCAAAGTGGTTAGCCTAACGGAGCTTGGTTTGTGGTCGAAAACTGAAGTTGGAAGTGGCACCGGCCCTGGGACGGGGGCATCCCATCGGGGAGCTTTGTTAGCGAAAGTGCATGGGCGTATTTTTGGAGCTTGCCAACGTATTGGCCAGGTGTTTCGGGCAGCTGGGGGGAGAGAACGGGGTCCTCCAGGTGTCCAGCCCTCAGTGGCAGAGGGCAGGTTAGAGCTCTCACATGCGCCTGACGCTATGCGCGGGCAACATTGATCTGTTGCGGTGGCCGGGTGTGGCAGAGCCCGAGGCATAGGCACTCGGCAACGGTGTGAGGCACTTTGACTGCCCGTTGCAGTTTGCCTATGTACGCGCGGCGCTCGGCGGTGGTAAGTCCGGTAGGCTACTATATATTTAATTAATTGGCGTCCCGAGCGCAGGCTCGCGCAGTTGTCCTCCTTCTTCAGGATAGCCCGTCAGCTCAAGAACACACTACTTCTGTTCCCTTTCC
Source organism: Triturus cristatus (assembly GCF_964204655.1). Classification (NCBI taxonomy): domain Eukaryota; kingdom Metazoa; phylum Chordata; class Amphibia; order Caudata; family Salamandridae; genus Triturus; species Triturus cristatus. The sequence goes on along the minus strand of NC_140584.1, from coordinate 1,174,391,972 downwards.
TGTGGGCCGGCACTGGACTTGTGCCTTTGGTAATTAGGCCACGGGGAGGTAGTGCTGCTCATTGGGAACTTTACGTAGGCCTTCGAGTGTTCCTCCGTTTTGACTAATATTAGGCGGCCAAATTTGGGAGAGGATGTTGTTCGTGGGCGGCGCTGCCGCTTCTGGTGCAGGAAACCAGGGTTCGAGCCTCGAGCTTGCGCACACATCCCGTCAGGCTGGGCACAGCACTAATTTTCCCCGTGCATGAGGTGTAATTTTATTAGCGTTGTACAGCGCTTCGGTTTGAGTTCGCGCAATATATATATGAGCGCAGCAACGCACAGCTAGCCTGGATCCTTGTGGTGCAAGGAAGCCGGTGCTTCAGGGTCGCCCAGGCTGGGAAGGGTCTCTTAGCGGCAGCCGGCTAGAAGGTGGTCGGCTTCTTCGCCAGCGCTGGATGCACATCGCCAGTCCGGCTCCATTATGGCTGCTGCTTTCCATTGCATTTATCTTACAGATCAGTTAATTTTACAACGGGGGCTGTGTTACAACAACAGCATAACAGTGTCAGCGACATAGCCTACAGTCCTGGCTGGCCACAGCTCCGGGGTAATTCATTGGTATGCACGGGCAGGAGTTTGTGTTTGACCTCACAGTCACAGGGTCAGAGCTCAGCAGGCACATGCAGTTATTCTCCTACTGTGGTCGATAAATTAGTACCAGTAAGTTGGGTTTTGACACACACCTGTAAGCTGATTTTGTCTGAAATTTACAGCAAATGCTTGGTGGGTTGGGTCCTTTTTGTGTGTGATAACAAGGGTCCACCTGACTTAAATTCCTACATCAGGGAAATTAACTAAATGTAATATCACAGTTGGGAAAGTAGCAAATAGTCATGGACCTCCATACTACATGTGACAGACTTGCATGCTACCGCAATCAGTAGCAGCAAAAAACATTCTTTATGAATTTTATTGTTACAGTGATTTTACACTGAATAAAAAAAAAAAAAAAAAAAAAAAAAAATCCGGCCAATGCAGCTGAGTTTGGCTCCTTAGGGTAGGACGACCTAGCGGCAAGGAACAGCTAGGGTGGTTGACGTGTGCTTTAGCGATCATGAAGAAAGTATGCATCGCGGGCCCTGGCTTGCATGGAAGTGGGCAAATATCACACACACCACAGGTGCCGAGGCCTGCACGGAAGCCTGGCATTGGGGTCCCAGGCTACTTCTGAAATGGCTAGGCCTTCTGATGCTGTAAGGATGTCCGTTGTTATTTACTCGATTGTGAAACGATTGGTTTTTCCTGGGTCATCCGCGGGTGTAGAGCGTTAGGCTCTGGTTGTCTTTTCATCGGGTCTGTTTGATCTGGGATGGTGGTCTTTGGGCACAGCCACGTGGTGGTCTTTCTGTGTCTGACGGGGGTTAGCCTTCCTTTAATCTCCCTTGTTTGCCACACACGGTTGTAAGACGGGGGGCAAATAGCCCTGTGCTGATTGAGTTGTTAGTACTGTTATGAGTAGTAAACACATCAGGTACTCGTGGTACTGATATTTGCACCCAAACAATAGGTACTATAGGACACATGTCCTCCATAACACACATCTCCAGACAGGACTGCCCCTCCTCCCCCTCCTCCAATTCCTGGAGCAATAGGGGTCCAAATCTTGTGGGTTTGGCAGGCCTGGACAGAGGTTGGTGGCGAGCTCTCACATCATTCGGTAGGAGGATTTCGTAGAGTCTTGGGGCAGGTCACTGGCCGCTTCCTCTCGCTGTGTTTGTTCTTCTAGGTGTGGTTGGGTCAAATGACGGAGGAGAGCAACCACCACATGGTATATCTGGGCATGAAGGAACGCCAGGCAGGATTGTAGCGTAGGCAGATAGTGGAACTTATTGGGGATTGGATGTTGGCCTCAATGGCATGCCGCCATGCAAGGGGACCATGTACCTAGGTCACGTCGACCAGGCAGTGACAGGTGAACTGGGACCATGTGTACTAGAATATACAGGAGTGGTTCCCACCACGGTCGGTCAGATGGGAAGCTGTCATATTGATTCTCACTGGAAACCCTCACTCCATCACGCCTATTGTAAGCTGAGGATGCCTGTCGATGCTGTTAGACCTGCTATTAGTTAGTACACTCTCTGTTGTGCCTTGGCCCGGTTTGTCTCGCATCAGGGCCAGTTTGGGGTCACGGGCGAGTTGGTTGCTCCACGGCTGAAGCGGGCGCTTCTAGAACAGGGCAAGATTGATTAGGCCAGGCAGCATGACAAAGGTCTTTTAGGCACTGGCAGAATGGTGCAGGCAGCGAAGTAGGGCCTTCACAGAACATGGATTTGTCAACATTCAGCTAGGAAATGATTAGCAGCAGGAAGGTATTGAACCATGGTGAGCAATTGCTTCTGGGTTCGTGCTCAACAGGAGCAAGGGAATTGCATTTTGTTCCATCAGGGTACGGGGACCGTCTATAGTACCGGATACTGTAAGCTGCCATTTTCACCCTGGGTGGGGTGTCAATGTCATCCAACTTTGCAGCCAGACTCTGAGCAGGCAAAGGAAAGGCATACTTGCGATGGTGCATCGGGCACGCAGCAGTAGAGTTAGATCCATCATACCCCGGTATGACGCAGTGATGTAACGTAGGTTCCACTTAAAGCCCTGGACAGAAGAAAAAGGCGCGACTGTGGCGGAGGGTACTGGGAACGGAGACCTTGTTTGTGGCCAAAATGTTTGTGGACATTGCTAAATTTCAGACGCATAGCATGGCCCTAATTTTGGCGAAAAGTGTGAATAATACGCTGCACAGAGCATGACCTGATTCACGACTATACTGTCTGCCAGCCGCATAATGCAGGCTTTTCTTGTATTCAAATTAACCTTGATTTATGTAACCCTAGAAAGAGGGTGCTCGTTTTCAAAATATTCCTATTAACATTGCACGCATATTTCTTAGCAGCCTCCCATGTGCTTAAAGTAGGATCGTTTTATCCTTAACCTGAATGCGAACTCGTCCATAAAAGCAGAGGGGAAAGGTCAACTTTGTTTTCACCCACGAACGACTCAAACGCAGCACTGGTACCAAGGATACAATGCACATACAAGACTGGTCTTGCACTAATACCCCATCCCGCTTCGCACCATAACTGGGCCTTGTAAGTTTTCAGCAGCTGGGAGGCTTGGACTCCCGTGTTTACTCCACTGGCAGCCCAAACATAGTCTTACCGGACATCTTGGGTTCTCCCACGTCTGCTGCAGTGACACGGAGAGCATGGAAAGTAGTCAGGTTAGTAGTACATTTCGCCACTACTACCTGATGTATACTTGCCCACTCTCTGTTTCACTGCAGTGATGTGATGCTGAACGAGAGTCCGCTCGGTCTCGCATCACCTTTGGCGCCTCATTCTTCAGCCGGCATGATTACAGATTCCCGCCTTTGAAAGCGCAGTTGAGGAAGAAGCCCATAAGTGTAAAGGTGGCAAGCCATAAACCACTCTACTAAAATCAAATACCGACGAAATTCAGCAATGCATATCCCTTCCATTCTCCTACAAACACGCACAGAAGGCATCGGTAATCAATAGTGGGTGGTTTGGCACACCAGCACTTAATCTCCCCTCGCCTCGCCTCGCCTCGCTGGTCTTGCTTGAGACCCACTTCCGGCTGAGTACAACTTCCGGTATGAAGAACTTGAAATTGAAGAAGGACAAAATTAGTCCCCCGGGCTAATGTTTAGCTCAGCTTCATTGATACCTCCAAATTGTGCCAATGCACAAGTGGCCGATCCCATGAACACACAATTTTCAATGGTATTCAGAATTAAGTTGGCTCTTTTTTATGCTTGTAAATTTGTTTTTAACGCTCCAACTTTATTAGAATTTGGCTCTCACAAATAGTCAAGAGTGTTAGTCACCAAAATTGACTAGATCGTGCTGGCAGCATCGAGGAAGGAAACACAGAAAAAGAGAGCAAAACGAGCGGCACAGAGAGCAGGAAGGCACAAAAACGAGTTGCACAGAGGGCAGAAGGGCACCAAAAACGACAGGGGCAGAGGGCAGAAAGGCGCAGAAAAAGAGAGAAAAACGAGTGGCGCAGAGAGGCACAAAAAACGAGGGAAAAACGAGAGGGACAGAGGGCAGGACACAAAAACAAGTGGCAGAGGGCAGAAGGGCACCAAAAACGACAGGAGCAGAGGGCAGAAAGGCACAGAAAAAGAGAAAAACGAGTGGCACAGAGGGCAGAGAGGCACCAAAAAGACAGGAGCAGAGGGCAGGAATGCCAGAAAAAGAGAGAAAAACGAGTGGCACAGAGGGCAGAGTTGCACCAAAAAGACAGGAGCAGAGGGCAGGAATGCACAGAAAAGAGCAAAACGAGCGGCACAGAGGGCAGAAAGGCACAAAAACGAGTTGCACAGAGGGCAGAAGGGCACCAAAAACGACAGGGGCAGAAAGGCGCAGAAAAAGAGAGAAAAACGAGTGGCGCAGAGAGGCACAAAAAACGAGGGAAAAACGAGAGGGACAGAGGGCAGGACACAAAAACAAGTGGCAGAGGGCACCAAAAACGACAGGAGCAGAGGGCAGAAAGGCACAGAAAAAGAGAGAAAAACGAGTGGCACAGAGGGCAGAGAGGCACCAAAAAGACAGGAGCAGAGGGCAGGAATGCACAGAAAAAGAGAGCAAAACGAGTGGCACAGAGGGCAGAAAGGCACAAAAACGAGTTGCACAGAGGGCAGAAGGGCACCAAAAACGACAGGGGCAGAGGGCAGAAAGGCGCAGAAAAAGAGAGAAAAACGAGTGGCGCAGAGAGGCACAAAAAAAAGAGGGAAAAACGAAAGGGACAGAGGACAGAAAGGCACAAAAACGAGTGCCCACTGGTATTGTTGTGAGTACGGAAGATGAGACTTGCTACTAGTAACAAGTGGCCTGCTTAGTGCCAGAGCGCCCTGTGTTTCATGTTGCTTAGTGCCCTTCCATTTCTAGTGCTTTGCAGCTTTATTAAGACTTTTTTTTAGTGTTTCTGGTTGCTCAAATGGATCTAATTTCTGTTATTTATATATTTCCCTCATCTTCATTGTTTGATTTTTGTTCCCAGGAAAGTGTCACTCATAGTCGTTGAATGTCACTCCTAATTACAGTGAAATATGAAAATGTCACACATACGCAATCTCAAACCTTGGCAGCTATGATAGAGGCATCATAGTCTTTCCACTTTTAGGTGCGTGAAATTCTATTTCCAACCTTTAACGCTGCATACATTTTGCTATTCATGCACAGCACCATTTCTGCCCTTTTTGTTTATTAAAAATTGCAAAGCAATTTTTCACCTTTGTATAAAAATGCACAACCACGCAATATAATCACCCCGCAAACTTTTACTCCGCATATGCCTTTACCACGCATGCCATGACAACGCAAAGGCGTGCACGGTGAGTGCATAAAATTTGTAAAAGTGTTTATGGTAAATATATATATATATTTTAATATGATATGTATATATATATTTAATTTTAATTATTTTTTAAAAACAACTAAAAACAAAAAAAGGCCTTTTTTATCCCAATAACTAAACACCCCTAACATTGTTAAATTACCCATACCACCCCAATACCCATTCCCACAAAAATCTTAAATTACCCTTGGCACCCCAAATCCACCCTGAACCCTAAAACACACCCTGACCACTAACAATACCCCTGCACCCCCAATCCCACCCTGAACCCTTAAACTACCCTAGCACCCCAAAACCTAAACTGAACCCTGTACACTAAAATTACCCTGAGCACCGCAAAAACAAAACACACCCTGATCCCTAAATTTTCTACTACACCCCAAACCTAAAGCCACTCTGAACCCTAAAAATCCCCCAGCACCTCTAAACCCAAACACACCCTGAACCCTAAAAATTCCCCTACACCCCAAAACCCTAACCCACCATGCCACTTAAAAATACCCCAGCACCCCAAAAACTAAACCCACCCTGAACCCTAAAAATACCCCAGCACCCCAAAACCCAAACATACCCTTACCCCTAAAATTACCCATAACCACTAAAAATAAACCTGCACCACAAAACCTAAAATGACCCTGAACCCTAAAAATACCCCTGCACCCCAAAACCTAAACCCACCCTGAACCCCAAAAATACCCTGGGCACCCCAAAACCCAAACATGTCCTTAACCCTAAAACTACCCCGGACCACTAAAAATAAACCTGCACCCCAAAACCTAAACCTTAAAAATACCCCTGCACCCCAAAAACGAAACCCACCCTGAACCCTAAAAATACCCCAGCACTCTAAAACCCAAACATACCCTTAACCCTAAAATTAGCCATGACCACTAAAAATAAACCTGCACCCCAAAACCTACTATGACCCTGAACCCTAAAAATACCCCTGCACCCCAAAACCTAAACCCACCCTGAACCCCAAAAATACCCTGGGCAGCCCAAAACCCAAACATGCCCTTAACCCTTAAACTACCCCTGACAACTAAAAATAAACCCGCACCCCAAAACCTAAACCCTAAAAATACCCCTGCACCCTAAAACCTAAACCCACCCTGAACCCTAAAAATACTCCAGCATCCCAAAACCCAAACATGCCCTTAACCCTAAAATTACTCCTGACCACTAAAAATAAACCTGCACCCCAAAACCTAAACCCACCCTGAACCCTAAAAATACCCCTGCACCCCAAAATCTAAACCCACCCTGAACCCTAAAAATACCCAGACACCCCAAAACTTAAACCCACCCTGAACCCTATAAATACCCCAGCACCCCAAACTCCTTAACCCTAAAATTACCCCTGAACCCCAAAACATATAACCCTACACTCCAAAACCCAAACCCTATACATACCTTATACTTACATATAAATCACATATGCTTCTACCATTCATGCATTTACAACAAATTTCGTTGTAAAAGCATGTGTGGTAAATGCATATGCATTGTAATGCCATGCGTTGTAATGGCATTGCCGCGTAATGGTAGTTGCATTGTGATGGTATGCGGGGTGATGGTAGTAGTGGTAAAAGATTAGTTGTGTTTACCTCTTGCACTAGAAGTATAATCATTCTCAAAACATAAGGAGCAATTTCATCATGTTAAGAAGAAATGATGCTTGTGGAGATTTGGATGTTTATTTTCAAATCATCAAGCACAATTGGATCTTATGAAGTAATCACAAACTCATTCTTAAATCCTCCTGAAGTCATCAGGAATAGTCACACCTTGTGAAGTCATCGCATACTCATTCTTAAGTCTTCCCGAAGTCATCAGGAATAGTCACACCTTGTGAAGTCATCGCATACTCATTCTTAAATCCTCCTGAAGTCATCAGGAATAGTCACACCTTGTGAAGTCATCAGATGCTCATTTTCAAGTCATCCACAAGTCATCGAGCTCAAGTTTCTAAACTCTGCTGATGACTTCAAGAGCTTGATGATGTCTGATGATGTGAAAATGACTTCTAGAGTAGTTGGATGATCATCCAATGACTCTGGGATTGCTTCTAAAGTAATCCTGTTTGACCTGGGTATAGCGTTTGGAAACACAAAACTCGAGTTTCGTAGTACTGCAAGTCAACAGTGTTGCTGTTACTGAAGTGAACGGTGTCCACGTTCGGAAGACGAATGATAGGCTGACAGCCTTGCTGTGGTTTAAGTCATGGAGCTGCAGGTTGCGCGAAGCTGTCATCAGGGAGCTTTTCACCCACCGGATTCATTTGACAAATCGATGATCTCAAGATGATGCAGGGGGCCCTCAAGCATGACTGAGTAATATGGCTCCTGCGTGCCAGGATTTTATCAAGATTTGTGAGTTTAGGCGCTTCGTACTGTTTAAGAAAATAATTACCTGAAAAGAGGGTGGTAATCTAGAGAAAAATGTTTGCAAAATAAAAATTTTGTAAGTACTCGTCTGGCATGAATTTTCCCTCGGGCGCCCGTTCACTTTTAGTCTCCGCCCTAATGTCACCAAATGATTTAACGTTCTTTTCCCGATGTGTGCTTTACTTGGTGCCTGCCTACAATTTGTCCTGTAGCTCATCCGGGACTGGTAGCGCCAGCCCATTGATGCACACAGTCCCCCCTCTGCTCTGTGTGACCCCACTACTTTCAGTAACAACAGTGATGGCCCTCTTTCATGTTTTTAGGTCGAGCCTAGACAGCGCTTGCTCTGTCTGGAAGATCTGTTTATGTACTTTGGGGGATCTGGAGCTCAACCCTAAAACTTGTCTGCCTCCGCCTTTGCTTAAGGACTTTTTGCCTGTTCAACTGCCTCTCTTTAATTTAACTGCCTTGATGGAAAACGACCAGTAGAGGTCAGTTAAATACCAGAATTGCTTTCTACTTACGGACTTTCTTTTTTTATTTTTCCTAGCAACTGCCTCTATTTAACTTTCTTGATAGAAAACGACCACCAGAGGTCAGTTAAATACCAGAATCATGTTAGCATTCTCTAGATTCCAGGCCATAGAAACGTGTATTCAACGAGCACCCGCAGGCAATAATATTTTTTTTCAGATCTTGTATTTTCAGTGAAATGACCAGATTTTGTATTAAAAACAGAGATTTGGACAATACAATTTACAGCTAAAAGGCAGTATTTCTCTCCATGCGTTCCCATACCTGGCATGTTCCGCAGTTTGGTGCTTACTTTCCCTCCATGTTAAAGAACAGTAGATGTTTCAGCACCCAGGCTAATGTGCTGCATAGCTAAATACATATAAGGTCCCAAAGGCAAGACCAATTGCATTGCAAATGCTTGTTTCTTCCAGTCTCTCTATTCCACTGTCTGTGTCTCTCTTTCCCATTGGTGGTTCTCGCGGCTCCACGCACGCAGCCTACGCTGCCCTATCCAAGGGAGGGTGTGTGCCTCAGGGGAGCTGCAGGTGCCTAACTTCAAATACTTCACTCTTGAGACACACACTGCTGTGACTGCTGCTGTGAGTGTTATCACAGGAGGGCTGGAGCTGTAGAGGGATCAGTCTGTTTTAGAACCTAAATCTAATTGGAGGGGGGAGGAGAGAGGTGGGGGGTCATAGACAGGGCTTGAAATGGAAAAATGAAAGTGCAGGTACTCTGTAACCAGAGTACCTGCTTGTTTCTGGAAAGTGCCTGTACTCTCTAATTAAAAGTATTACGTTTCTCTTGGGAAGTGCCAGTACTCTTGCCCTCAAAAGAAAAAAGTGCCGGTACTCTGTACCGGACAGTACCGGCCCATTTAAAGCACTGGTCAAAGATTGAATTTTAATGGGTTGAGCGTCTTCAAACCCTAAGGGCCCCCCATTGTGCTGGTAATGCACCCATTTATAGTAACTTCCGGTATCAGATAAGTGGGAATGTTTGTCATTAGGACCCTGGTCCGAACACCTGCATTTCAAAGAAAATCCTCACTTTCTGTCATTTAAATTAACTCTTACAAAAAGGGTTTTCTTTTTCCATTTTACAAAGTCACCACTTGTTTTCATAATAAATCAAACATTAACACTGCACCTGTCCCTGGGCCCAGGGTGTCTGTGGCGCCTGTACCCAGCTCTGGATATTTAGCAAACAGGAGGTAGCAATCTGGGATCTGTAGCTTGCACCACCTGGGAGCTATGGAACCTTATTTGATTTAAGGGACCCACTCTTTCATTTTAGAACTGGGTAGGCCACTAAATGAACAGGGACAGCAGAGCCAGGGGCCAGCCCTGCCCCTGGGAGCTAAAGCACCAGCAGAGACAGAGAGAGGCTTGTTGCGTACACCGCACAAAAAGCTGCTGAGCCAGAGGACTGGCCGGTCCCTGGGAGCAGAAACACCAGCAGAGCCAGAGAAAGACTCATCACCTACACCGCACAACAAGTGGCTCAGCCAGGGTGCTGGCCTTTCCCTGGGAGCAGAAGCACCAGCAGAGCCAAAGAAGGACTCATCACCTACACCGCACAACAAGCTGGTGAGCCAGAGGACTGGCCTGTCCCTGGGAGCAGAAACACCAGCAGAGCCAGAGAAAGACTCGTCACCTACACCGCACAACAGATGACAAGACTGATGTGCCAGAGGACTAGCCTGTCCCTAGGAGCAGACACACCAGAAGAGCCAAAGAAGGACTCATCACCTACACCGCACAACAAGCTGGTGAGCCAGAGGACTGGCCTGTCCCTGGGAGCAGACGCACCAGAAGAGCCAGGCAAAGACTCATCACCTACACCGCACAACAAGCTGGTGAGCCAGAGGACTGGCCTGTCCCTGGGAGCAGAAGCACCAGCAGAGCCAAAGAAAGACTCATCCCCTACAACACACAACAGATGACAAGACTGCTGAGCCAGAGGACTGGCCTGGCCCTAGGAGCAGAAGCACCAGCAGAGCTAGGGAAAGACTCATCACCTACACCGCACAACAGATGACAAGACTGCTGAGCCAGAGGACTGGCCTGTCCCTTGGAGCAGAAGCACCAGCAGAGCTAGGGAAAGACTCATCACCTACACCGCACAACAGATGACAAGACTGCTGAGCCAGAGGACAGGCCTGTTCCTAGGAGCAGACCCACCAGCAGAGCCAGAGAAAGACTCATCGCCCTCTCCACACAACAAGCTGCTGAGCCAGAGGACTGGCCTGTCCCTGAGAGCAGAAGCATCAGCAGAGCCAAAGATGGACTTGGCGCCTACACTGCACAACAAGCTGTTGAGCCAGTGGACTGGCTTGTCCCTGGGAGCAGTCGCAACAGAAGAGCCAGAGAAAGACTCGTCACCTACACCGCACAACAGATGACAAGACTGCTGAGCCAGAGGACTGGCCTGTCCCTAGGAGCAGACGCACCAGAAGAGCCAAAGAAGGACTCATCACCTACACCGCACAACAAGCGGCTGAGCCAGACGACTGGCCTGACCCTGGGAGCAGAAGCACCAGCAGAGCCAGAGAAAGACTCATCACCTACACCGCACAACAAGCTGGTGAGCCAGAGGACTGGCTTGTCCCTGGGTGCAGAAGCACCAGCAGAGCTAGGGAAAGACTCATAACCTACACTGCACAACAAGCTGGTGAGCCAGAGGACTGGCCTGTCCCTGAGAGCAGAAGCACCAGCAGAGCTAGGGAAAGACTCATCACCTACACCGCACAACAGATGACAAGACTGCTGCGCCAGAGGACTGGCCTGTCCTTAGGAGGAGACGCACCAGCAGAGCTAGGGAAAGACTCATCACCCTCTCCGCACAACAAGCTGCTGAGCCACAGGACTGGCCTGTCCCTGGGAGCAGACGCAACAGCAGAGCCAAAGAAAGACTCATCACCTACAACACACAACAGATGACAAGACTGCTGAGCCACAGGACTGCGTGTCCATGGGAGCAGACACACCAGAAAAGCCAGAGAAAGACTTGTCACCTACACCACACAACAGATAACAAGACTGCTGAGCCAGAGGACTACGTGTCCATGGGAGCAGATGCACCTGAAGAGCCAAAGAAGGACTCATCACCTACACCGCACAACAAGCTGCTGAGTCAGAGGACTGGCCTGTCCCTGGGAGAAGAAGCATCAGCATCAGCAGAGCCAGAGAAAGACTCGTCACCCTCACCGCACAACAAGCTGGTGAGCCAGAGGACTGGCCTGTCCCTGGGAGCAGAAGCACCAGCAGAGCTAGGGAAAGACTCATCACCTACCCCGCACAACAGATGACAAGACTGCTGAGCCAGAGTACTGGCCTGTCCTTAGGAGCAGACGAACCAGCAGAGCTAGGGAAAGACTCATCACCCTCTCCGCACAACAAGCTGCTGAGCCACAGGACTGGCCTGTCCCTGGGAGCTGTCGCAACAGCAGAGCCAAAGAAAGACTCATCACCTACAACACACAACAGATGACAAGACTGCTGAGCCACAGGACTGCGTGTCCATGGGAGCCGACGCACCAGAAAAGCCAGAGAAAGACTTGTCACCTACACCGCACAACAGATAAGAAGACTGCTGAGCCAGAGGACAACGTGTCCATGGGAGCAGATGCACCAGAAGAGCCAAAGAAGGACTCATCACCTACACAGCACAACAAGCTGCTGAGTCAGAGGACTGGCCTGTCCCTGGGAGAAGAAGCATCAGCAGAGCCAGAGAAAGACTCGTCACCCTCATCGCACAACAAGCTGCTGAGTCAGAGGACTGGCCTGTCCCTGGGAGCAGAAGCACCAGCAGAGCCAAAGAAGGACTCATCACCCTCACTGCACAACAAGCGGTTGGGCCAGAGGACTGGCCTGTCCCTGGATGCAGAAGCACCAGCAGAGCCATAGAAAGACTCATCTCCTACACTGCACAACACATGACAAGACTGCTGAGGCAAAGGACTGGCCTGCCTCTAGGAGCAGAAGCACCAGCAGAGCCAGAGAACGACTCATCACCCTCACCGCACAACATGCTACTGAGCCAGAGGACTAGCCTGTCCCCTGGCAGCAGAAGCACCAGCAGAGCTAGGGGAAGACTCATCACCCTCACCGCACAATAAGGGGCTGAGCCAGAGGACTGGCCTGTCTCTGGGAGCAGAAGCACCAGCAGAGCCATAGAAAAACTAATCTCCTACACCGCACAACAGATGACAAGTCTGCGGAGCCAGACGACTGGCCTGTCCCTGGGAGCAGAAGCACCAGCAGAGCCAGAGAAAGACTCATCACCTACACCGCACAACAGATGACAAGACTGCTGAGCCAGAGGACTGGCCTGTCCTTAGGAGGAGACGCACCAGCAGAGCTAGGGAAAGACTCATCACCCTCTCCGCACAACAAGCTGCTGAGTCAGAGGACTGGCCTGTCCCTGGGAGAAGAAGCATCAGCATCAGCAGAGCCAGAGAAAGACTCGTCACCCTCACCGCACAACAAGCTGGTGAGCCAGAGGACTGGCCTGTCCCTGGGAGCAGAAGCACCAGCAGAGCTAGGGAAAGACTCATCACCTACACCGCACAACAGATGACAAGACTGCTGAGCCAGAGGACTGGCCTGTCCTTAGGAGCAGACGCACCAGCAGAGCTAGGGAAAGACTCATTACCCTCTCCGCACAACAAGCTGCTGAGCCACAGGACTGGCCTGTCCCTGGGAGCTGTCGCAACAGCAGAGCCAAAGAAAGACTCATCACCTACAACACACAACAGATGACAAGACTGCTGAGCCACAGGACTGCGTGTCCATGGGAGCCGACGCACCAGAAAAACCAGCGAAAGACTTGTCACCTACACCGCACAACAGATAAGAAGACTGCTGAGCCAGAGGACAACGTGTCCATGGGAGCAGATGCACCAGAAGAGCCAAAGAAGGACTCATCACCTACACAGCACAACAAGCTGCTGAGTCAGAGGACTGGCCTGTCCCTGGGAGAAGAAGCATCAGCAGAGCCAGAGAAAGACTCGTCACCCTCATCGCACAACAAGCTGCTGAGTCAGAGGACTGGCCTGTCCCTGGGAGCAGAAGCACCAGCAGAGCCAAAGAAGGACTCATCACCCTCACTGCACAACAAGTGGTTGGGCCAGAGGACTGGCCTGTCCCTGGATGCAGAAGCACCAGCAGAGCCATAGAAAGACTTATCTCCTACACCGCACAACAGATGACAAGACTGCTGAGGCAAAGGACTGGCCTGCCTCTAGGAGCAGAAGCACCAGCAGAGCCAGAGAATGACTCATCACCCTCACCGCACAACATGCTACTGAGCCAGAGGACTAGCCTGTCCCCGGCAGCAGAAGCACCAGCAGAGCTAGGGGAAGACTCATCACCCTCACCGCACAATAAGGGGCTGAGCCAGAGGACTGGCCTGTCTCTGGGAGCAGAAGCACCAGCAGAGCCATAGAAAAACTAATCTCCTACACCGCACAACAGATGACAAGTCTGCGGAGCCAGACGACTGGCCTGTCCCTGGGAGCAGAAGCACCAGCAGAGCCAGAGAAAGACTCATCACCTACACCGCACAACAGATGACAAGACTGCTGAGCCAGAGGACTGGCCTGTCCTTAGGAGGAGACGCACCAGCAGAGCTAGGGAAAGACTCATCACCCTCTCCGCACAACAAGCTGCTGAGTCAGAGGACTGGCCTGTCCCTGGGAGAAGAAGCATCAGCATCAGCAGAGCCAGAGAAAGACTCGTCACCCTCACCGCACAACAAGCTGGTGAGCCAGAGGACTGGCCTGTCCCTGGGAGCAGAAGCACCAGCAGAGCTAGGGAAAGACTCATCACCTACCCCGCACAACAGATGACAAGACTGCTGAGCCAGAGTACTGGCCTGTCCTTAGGAGCAGACGAACCAGCAGAGCTAGGGAAAGACTCATCACCCTCTCCGCACAACAAGCTGCTGAGCCACAGGACTGGCCTGTCCCTGGGAGCTGTCGCAACAGCAGAGCCAAAGAAAGACTCATCACCTACAACACACAACAGATGACAAGACTGCTGAGCCACAGGACTGCGTGTCCATGGGAGCCGACGCACCAGAAAAGCCAGAGAAAGACTTGTCACCTACACCGCACAACAGATAAGAAGACTGCTGAGCCAGAGGACAACGTGTCCATGGGAGCAGATGCACCAGAAGAGCCAAAGAAGGACTCATCACCTACACCGCACAACAAGCTGCTGAGTCAGAGGACTGACCTGTCCCTGGGAGAAGAAGCATCAGCATCAGCAGAGCCAGAGAAAGACTCGTCACCCTCATCGCACAACAAGCTGCTGAGTCAGAGGACTGGCCTGTCCCTGGGAGCAGAAGCACCAGCAGAGCCAAAGAAGGACTCATCACCCTCACTGCACAACAAGCGGTTGGGCCAGAGGACTGGCCTGTCCCTGGATGCAGAAGCACCAGCAGAGCCATAGAAAGACTCATCTCCTACACTGCACAACAGATGACAAGACTGCTGAGGCAAAGGACTGGCCTGCCTCTAGGAGCAGAAGCACCAGCAGAGCCAGAGAATGACTCATCACCCTCACCGCACAACATGCTACTGAGCCAGAGGACTAGCCTGTCCCCGGCAGCAGAAGCACCAGCAGAGCTAGGGGAAGACTCATCACCCTCACCGCACAATAAGGGGCTGAGCCAGAGGACTGGCCTGTCTCTGGGAGCAGAAGCACCAGCAGAGCCATAGAAAAACTAATCTCCTACACCGCACAACAGATGACAAGTCTGCGGAGCCAGACGACTGGCCTGTCCCTGGGAGCAGAAGCACCAGCAGAGCCAGAGAAAGACTCATCACCTACACCGCACAACAGATGACAAGACTGCTGAGCCAGAGGACTGGCCTGTCCTTAGGAGGAGACGCACCAGCAGAGCTAGGGAAAGACTCATCACCCTCTCCGCACAACAAGCTGCTGAGTCAGAGGACTGGCCTGTCCCTGGGAGAAGAAGCATCAGCATCAGCAGAGCCAGAGAAAGACTCGTCACCCTCACCGCACAACAAGCTGGTGAGCCAGAGGACTGGCCTGTCCCTGGGAGCAGAAGCACCAGCAGAGCTAGGGAAAGACTCATCACCTACCCCGCACAACAGATGACAAGACTGCTGAGCCAGAGTACTGGCCTGTCCTTAGGAGCAGACGAACCAGCAGAGCTAGGGAAAGACTCATCACCCTCTCCGCACAACAAGCTGCTGAGCCACAGGACTGGCCTGTCCCTGGGAGCTGTCGCAACAGCAGAGCCAAAGAAAGACTCATCACCTACAACACACAACAGATGACAAGACTGCTGAGCCACAGGACTGCGTGTCCATGGGAGCCGACGCACCAGAAAAGCCAGAGAAAGACTTGTCACCTACACCGCACAACAGATAAGAAGACTGCTGAGCCAGAGGACAACGTGTCCATGGGAGCAGATGCACCAGAAGAGCCAAAGAAGGACTCATCACCTACACCGCACAACAAGCTGCTGAGTCAGAGGACTGACCTGTCCCTGGGAGAAGAAGCATCAGCATCAGCAGAGCCAGAGAAAGACTCGTCACCCTCATCGCACAACAAGCTGCTGAGTCAGAGGACTGGCCTGTCCCTGGGAGCAGAAGCACCAGCAGAGCCAAAGAAGGACTCATCACCCTCACTGCACAACAAGCGGTTGGGCCAGAGGACTGGCCTGTCCCTGGATGCAGAAGCACCAGCAGAGCCATAGAAAGACTCATCTCCTACACTGCACAACAGATGACAAGACTGCTGAGGCAAAGGACTGGCCTGCCTCTAGGAGCAGAAGCACCAGCAGAGCCAGAGAACGACTCATCACCCTCACCGCACAACATGCTACTGAGCCAGAGGACTAGCCTGTCCCCTGGCAGCAGAAGCACCAGCAGAGCTAGGGGAAGACTCATCACCCTCACCGCACAATAAGGGGCTGAGCCAGAGGACTGGCCTGTCTCTGGGAGCAGAAGCACCAGCAGAGCCTTAGAAAAACTAATCTCCTACACCGCACAACAGATGACAAGTCTGCGGAGCCAGACGACTGGCCTGTCCCTGGGAGCAGAAGCACCAGCAGAGCCAGAGAAAGACTCATCACCTACACCGCACAACAGATGACAAGACTGCTGAGCCAGAGGACTGGCCTGTCCTTAGGAGGAGACGCACCAGCAGAGCTAGGGAAAGACTCATCACCCTCTCCGCACAACAAGCTGCTGAGTCAGAGGACTGGCCTGTCCCTGGGAGAAGAAGCATCAGCATCAGCAGAGCCAGAGAAAGACTCATCACCCTCACCGCACAACAAGCTGGTGAGCCAGAGGACTGGCCTGTCCCTGGGAGCAGAAGCACCAGCAGAGCTAGGGAAAGACTCATCACCTACACCGCACAACAGATGACAAGACTGCTGAGCCAGAGGACTGGCCTGTCCTTAGGAGCAGACGCACCAGCAGAGCTAGGGAAAGACTCATTACCCTCTCCGCACAACAAGCTGCTGAGCCACAGGACTGGCCTGTCCCTGGGAGCTGTCGCAACAGCAGAGCCAAAGAAAGACTCATCACCTACAACACACAACAGATGACAAGACTGCTGAGCCACAGGACTGCGTGTCCATGGGAGCCGACGCACCAGAAAAACCAGCGAAAGACTTGTCACCTACACCGCACAACAGATAAGAAGACTGCTGAGCCAGAGGACAACGTGTCCATGGGAGCAGATGCACCAGAAGAGCCAAAGAAGGACTCATCACCTACACAGCACAACAAGCTGCTGAGTCAGAGGACTGGCCTGTCCCTGGGAGAAGAAGCATCAGCAGAGCCAGAGAAAGACTCGTCACCCTCATCGCACAACAAGCTGCTGAGTCAGAGGACTGGCCTGTCCCTGGGAGCAGAAGCACCAGCAGAGCCAAAGAAGGACTCATCACCCTCACTGCACAACAAGTGGTTGGGCCAGAGGACTGGCCTGTCCCTGGATGCAGAAGCACCAGCAGAGCCATAGAAAGACTTATCTCCTACACCGCACAACAGATGACAAGACTGCTGAGGCAAAGGACTGGCCTGCCTCTAGGAGCAGAAGCACCAGCAGAGCCAGAGAATGACTCATCACCCTCACCGCACAACATGCTACTGAGCCAGAGGACTAGCCTGTCCCCGGCAGCAGAAGCACCAGCAGAGCTAGGGGAAGACTCATCACCCTCACCGTACAATAAGGGGCTGAGCCAGAGGACTGGCCTGTCCCTGGGAGCAGAAGCACCAGCAGAGCCATAGAAAAACTAATCTCCTACACCGCACAACAGATGACAAGTCTGCTGAGCCAGAGGACTGGCCTGTCCCTGGGACCAGAAGCACCAGCAGAGCCATAGAAAAACTAATCTCCTACACCGCACAACAGACGACAAGACTGCTGAGGCAGAGAACTGGCCTGTCCCTAGGAGCAGAAGCACCAGCAGAGACATAGAAAGACTCATCACCCTCACTGCACAACAGATGACAAAACTGCTGAGCCAGAGGACTGGCCTGTCCCTGGGAGCCGAAGCATCAGCAGAGCCAGAGAAATACCCATCACCTACACCACACAACAAGCTGCTGAGCCAGAGTACAGGCCTGTCCCTGGGAGCAGATGCACCAGCAGAGACACAGAAAGACTCATTACCCTCAACACACAACAAGCTGGTGAGCCAGAGGACTGGCTTGTCCCTGGGAGCAGAAGCACCAGCAGAGCTAGGGAAAAACTCATCACCTACACCACACAACAGATGACAAGACTGCTGAGCCAGAGGACTGGCCTGTCCCTAGGAGCAGAGGCACCAGAAGAGCCACAGAAGCACTCATTGCCACCACCGCACGACAAGCTGCTGAGCCAGAGGACTGTCTTGTCCCCGGGAGCAGAAGCACCAGCTCTCAGTCAATGCTTACTGAGATAAAATAAGTACCGGTCACCAAAAATAAGTGCCAGTGGTTCTCCACCGGCAACCATTGGCTCAAAAAAAGCAATGCCCACAAATAAATTTAACTTGCGTTTATTTTTCATTCAAGGTGTGTGCATCATATTTTATGTGCAGTTACCTGTAGGTGGAAGGCCAACAAACAAAAATGCAGATTATTTTGTTCTTTTTTAACCATTTCTCCGACTCCACCCCCACACTTGCTGACCACGCTCTCGTTGCGCCGAGGCTCAGAGTGGCGCTACTTTTTCTTTATGCACTTCAATAGCAGCTCTTATGGTGGATTCAGTGGCGTAACGAAAGTTGAGGGGCCCCCCTGCAAGGTACTTGGATGGGCCCCACTCCAGATTTAAACCAGAGCTCTCAGGCCTGAGTACCTTGCTGAGGGGGCCCTCTGTAGCCCGGGCCCCCCCGCACCGCGGTGGCTGCGGGGGCCTGTGTTATGCACCTGGGTGGATTTATGAGGCATGGGGTGGAATCAAGACTAGTTACTGGGCCGGCACTAGGCAAGGGCATAGTGGAAAGGTGCCCAGTGCCCCACTCAGACCCACAACCACGGGCCCTGCACCAGTTCAACTCCTTTCGAGAGACCCCAGTGTTATGAGGCCCAGGGACAGCAGTACTGCAGCGCTGCATCCCAAGGGAGGTGGCCCATTCCCCTAGGCCTTACAGCCATGAGCTGAAAGGGTTTTAGAAATCTAATTGCTGCATCTGCATGACTACAAAGATTAGATGGGCACTTGAAGTGCCATTAAGTGTGACATGAGAGCCCTGCCCCAGCTTGAATGAAAAGCAGAATGTCCTCCTGGGCTCATAACAAAAGGCAGATCCATGTCACATCACAAAAGGGATGACAAAGGAAAGTTTTAAAACATGAACCGAAAAACATTACTGCCCCGCATTCTGATTATAATGGTATTAGTGAACTAAGAGCCACACTGAAGTAAGTGACCCGATTAGGGTTTCCCGGGTCACTCACTACCACCTCTCAGCCTTCCATACAAACGAAGAGACAGTAGAGAATACAAACCAATATATTTATTCAGATACACTCGAGTAGAGCCCAGTCTGCCCAGTCTCTTAGGATTGCTGCAGAGGGACTGACATCAGCAAACATGGTGATACATTATGTACGATTCAGAACCAGTGAAGGCATGCCCACAATGGAACTTTCCAGGCAGATGCAGCTACACAAAGAAGTACTTACCAAAAGCTGTGTTTTCGGGAAGGGGAAGATTAGTTTCGATCATGGTTCAAAATGGCGGCCAAACATAAAATGGCGCTGCGAATGCTAACTTACAAAGAACAATACATAATCAACACAGCAAAAACATTTTCATTCTTACAGACCCTCACTTTTAGCATGAGCTAACCAGGTTATGTTGTTATCAAGGAAAGTATAACATTTGCAAGGATAAGGAACTTCACTATGAGGAGTTGTTCATATAGTCAGTACTCAAAGATACCCTCATCTATCTGCATCAATTCATCAATATCCTTTTGAAACATAATCGCAGGCATTATTTATTTATTTATTTTTATTTTAATGGTTTTGCATAGCGCGAGCAAGACCCTTGCGGGTATCAGAGCGCTTTACAGGGCAAGTATAGGTGACATCAAGACACATAAAAATAATATAGGTTACATTATTAAGAACGTAATAAAATATTATAGCTTAGCAAATATATACACAGATGTCTGAGTAGTTCAAGCGAATTTGGCCAAGAGAATCGATTCCACTTCCTTTTTTAAAGATGACGTGGAAGGGTTCTGTCTCGTTTCTGGGGCATTCCAAATCCTGGGAGCCATTCCTGAGAAGGACCGGTGTATGTTTTCTTCTGGTTAAATCGTTGTGGTTTCAGTAGCAGATTGTAGGAGCTCCTGGTGGTTCTGTTACCACACAACAGCACCAATTTCTCAGCTAGGCATCTTGGTGTTTTGTGATGTAATGCCTTGTGCGTCATACTGGCGATTTTCAAGGGAATTCTAGCCTCAAAAGGAAGCCAGTTGAGGGCTCGCAGGTCGGGGGAGATGTGACCGTTTCTTTTGGAGTCTGTGATTAGTCTAGCTGCTGTGTTGATAGAGGCTGTTAGAGGGGCCGTTGTCAATTTGGGAAGTCCGCAGAGAGCGACACTCCCATACTCCACTCTACTCCACTCTAGGAATTACTAGAGCTTGAACTGCCTGTTTAAAGTCATTTGCTGGCAGGAAGGGTTTCAGTCTTCTCAAGGTGTTCATATGAAAATGTGCTCCTTTTGTAGAGATACTGATGTGTTTCTGCATGTTTAGCTTATTGTCCAGGGTTATTCCCAGCGATTTTGCTGAGTTGATGATGAGAGTTTGACCGTTGAGTGCTGTTAGGTGCTTCATCCAATCTAGGATGATGGTTGATTGGCTTGGGGAGCGATTAGGAGGAAGTGGCTCTTGGCCAACCAGGTCTGCGTTTTTTGGAGCGTTGAATTAAGAGATTTGATGTCCTCTAGTGAATCTTTAGGTAGAGTTGTGAGTCATCTGCGTACATGTGATAGTGGACATTCGAGGAGCTGAGAAGTTCGGTGAGTGGTTCCATAAACAGGTATCATTAATATAATGAACTGAAATATTCTGTTTGGGGACAAGAACATTGACACAATGAGTGCAACAAGCTGGGAGACAGTGTATACAGAGGCAACAGGTAAAGAAATACCGGCAACCACAGCCAAGAAAGAGAAGATCTTCCAACCCCAAGATATTAATGTGCTTGACAACCACCCCAACAGTGTCCAAGTACCTGCTTCTTGGTGTATTATGTTACAACAATCCTGGCTGATGACGGCTGATAGCCAGAAACTGGTTCTAGAATGCTTGATTCCGGTCCAGGGAAGACATGGCTTGGCAGTTCGGGCTGGACTGTTCCCATGAGGCACAGGGTCAAGACTGATTTGCATATGGCCATGTCTAAACTGGGGTGGTGTAGTGGGCAAAAGAACGATGGATTAAACCCAGATCTCTGGACTGGGGGAGAATGTTTGCATTGTCAGCATTCCGTCCATCATTTGTTTGTTGTAACTCTTGGTGTATTACAGCCGATATCCTATGTAATTTCTGTATAGCTGAATATACATTAGGAGCGTTATAAGGTATGTAAACACAACAGCTGCTGCCTATGACGTGACAGAGCCCTCCCCGATCTGCTCTGCCCTGGCCTGCTAAATTAGCTGAAGCTCATGCTAACGCTATTTTATCTTCTCACTTACAGGAAGCTAATATATTGGACAATTCCCAAAATGGGTTTCGTGCTGGCCACAGCACAGAAACTGCCCTCCTGGCTGTGGTGGAACACATCAGGCAGCTGCTAGATCGGGGTCAGACGGCGGCGCTGATCCTGTTGGATCTCAGTGCCGCCTTCGATACGGTGTCTCACCAGATTCTTTTACACCGCCTGATGGAAGCAGGAGTGGGAGAGGTGGCACTTGAGTGGTTTCGCTCTTTTCTTAAAGATCGAGCCTTTAAGGTTTCCACACCCCCTTTTGTTTCTGCTTCACGCCCCATACTCCAGGGTGTTCCCCAAGGGTCGGCCCTGAGCCCTACCTTGTTTAACCTATATGTTCAGCCATTAGCGAAGGTAGCCCATAGTTTTGGTCTCTCCTTAGTGTCATACGCCGATGACACGCAGCTGGCGGTGGCTCTTAATGGTGACCACAACATGGATGCCCCCACCTTTCAGTCAGCTTTAAAAGCTGTGGCTGGCTGGATGGCGAACAATCGACTCCAACTGAATGCCTCTAAGACCGAGGTTATTATTTTTGGTAGGGATAGTGAATTATGGGGAGATCAGTGGTGGCCTTCCGATCTTGGCCCCGTTCCCTCCCCTGTAACTGAGGTTAGAAACCTTGGGGTGTGGTTCGACCATAAGCTTTCTTTTACTTCCCACACAAAACGTGTGGCTGGTACCTGTTTTGGTACCCTGCAGTGTCTCCGACCTATTTTTAAGTTCTTCGATGCGGAGACCAGACAGATTATTGTCCAAGCCCTGGTTCTCACCAGGCTGGATTATGCTAGCTCCCTGTTTCTGGGTCTTAATCAGGCCGAGTTATCTCGTCTTCAGAGAGTTCAGAATGCGGCAGCTAGGATGCTTGTTGGCCTTCCGAAGTTTGTCTCGGCCCGTCGGACTATTCAGGATCTTCATTGGTTGCCGGTGGGGCAGAGAATTAAGTTTAAAGCTCTTTGCTTAACTTTTAAGATTCTCAAAGCAGCCTCCCCTCCCATCCTTGCACAGACTATCCAGCACTATGTTCCTGCCAGAGCTCTTCGCTCTGCTGGATCTAATCTGGCCATCGTGCCACGTTTCCAAAAATCTAGGATGGGCGGACGCTCTTTCTCAGTGTTGGCGGCTACTCTTTGGAATTCTCTGCCTGCCCCTCTGCGTTCCATCTCTGAGTTGCTTCCTTTTAGAAAGGCTCTTAAAACTTTCCTTTTCACCACAATTTAGGCCCATCTTTTTCATTTTTTCTGTCGTGTTGTGTTTACTACTCTCCAAAGCGCCGGGACGCCACTTTGCTGCGGCAGCCGTGCGCTATATAAAATTATATAACATAACATAACATAACATAACATAACCTCTAACACCATCCTGTTCTGCAAAGTGACTAATCTCGTAGCCTGGAGCTCAGCAGTGACATTCGTCATTATCCTAGCAGTTGTATTAATAACTGCTTCAACAGCTCTAGTTAACTGACGAACTTGAAGGCTATTTGCCATTGGGCCCCAAAAAGGTAGCAAGCTCTTCACAGCATCTCCAAATTGCTGTGCGGTAGTGTCTGTCTGATCTATATCCTTTGTGTCAACAACCCTTCTTACTCGGGCCAGGAATGCACTTCTATTTTGCACCCGATGAGTTTTGTGATAATTAGACGGGGCAACATATTCAGGGGGAAAAAGGAAGGAAAGATAACATGTACCTGACCATCCCCTCGGGAGCCAGATATGAGCCTGTGATCCATAGACAAAGTAGACATTATGGGGTAGGATCAAGGGCGGACTATTAGTCGTATTCAGCTTGTAGGTGAAATGACATTTACTCTCACCCAGCTTTATCTCCTCAGTCCTCTGGACACAAAATGAGCTGTCTTATTGACCACTGGCACAAGTATCGGTTTATCTTCTGTAAGATTTCGGCTTCAGAAGGATTGGAAGTACTCAGAGGTGTTAAACTATTGGATATCAGCCATTTCCATTCGAAACCAGGCAATGTCCTTTACTCTATGGTACGTTTTCAAGCAAGAGTTTGAGGACATTGTCCCTAGAGTCCCTTGTCATACCGGTCCTATAGGGGGTTCACCCTCGGTAGAAGCGTAAATATTAATTTGCAGTGTGAGAATCAGTGGATATCATATCCAAAGTAGAAAGATGAAATTGAAGTACACCAGTCGAAACAATTGATACCAACCCTCGCAGTTGCCAATATATGACAATGGCAGAGACAACAAATTGTCGCTCGTATGAGTGACCGAAGGGTGCGACCCACAAACCCAACAATTAGTTGTATTGGACACATTATGAGTATGATGCAACATTTGTATGAATACATTGTCAGTGTAGGACTGTCTGTGTGCTGCTTTGTGTGGGGCTAGAGTAACAAAATAATTTCAGGAGGAGTAGGGGTTGTACCTACCAAGCAATGTACAGGAAATATCTCCTCTAGAAACCAGGATATTCCGATTATTGTCACTATTGCAATCACAACATTTAATATGCAAACTATTTTACTCTTTGGCGAACAACCCCATGCTAAATGCGGTGGTACAGATGGTTGTTCCTACTCATCAATACGCCGACCAAAGTAATGCATTATGAAGCAAGGAAGGAAATGCAACAAAAATGATAGTAAAGGTAAGTGTTCCCAGTGTCCTTCACGGCCTCACTGGTACAGGCTCCTATTGTTCATCAATAGGTTGATGCTCTTGAGCACTGATGGTGGTGCTTGCTCAGTCCTAAGCTCACGATGAATCCCACGCCGATCAGGATAAGGTACCCCCCTCCAAGAGAGCACGTTCAATCTATCCTTTTCAATTTCAAAACAGTGCACCAATCTCATATCACCCTAAACTAACTCCGTTGGTACTACAGCAAAGTACACCCTAATTTACACAGTCCATACCTGGCTAATCTGACTTCTCCTTTGGTGCACTATTCCTCAGCCGAGGACGCAGATTGTACCTGGTGACTCCAGGCACAGAGAGATCAACAAAAAGGGGCTCCTGGATAGCTCATATCTACGGTGGAACTGCTGCAATCAGCACTTCATCATTCTCCGCATCCGTTTCCGTCCAGGTCAGTTTAGCATCACTGAAGGGAACAAACTGAGGCACCGTCTTACACTCCGTCCTTGATCCACTGATCATAAGGCAAAGGCAGAAGCATCCTTTTGCAATGTGTGTCATGCACCCAATTCTTTCGGCCAGTGACCTTGACTGCAGCACGTGTAGCCAGAAGGATCTCTTCTGGTCCTTTCCAGCGTGGCTCAAAACTCTTCTTCTGCTGAAAGTTTCTGATGAGTATGTGATCTCTAGGCCGAATGTTGTGTCCTGGTCCCTCTGGTGTAGCGGGCAGGGACTCACTGACCTGTTGGTGAATAGAAAGCAGATTTCAGTTAACTGACAAAGGTAGTCAATCAATAAAGGGTATTCAATATCTGGGAACCAACGGGGTCGCGGGACGCCCCAGACATTTGCCGGGCGTTCAAACACGACCTCGTATGGTGACAATCCTGTCCTAGAATGTGCTGTTGTTCTTGTCGACAAAAGAGCTAACGGTAAAGCCTCTGGCCACTTTAACCCTGTTGACTCCTGAATCTTTGCCAATTTCAGTTTGAGAGTACCATTGTTCTTCTCAACCAAACCTGCTGACTGTGGGTGAATTGCAGCATGAAACTTCTGCTTTATGTGCAAACCATCACAAATTAACTGAATTACCTTGGCATTAAAATGACTTCTGTTATCACTCCAAATCAAACGGGGCAAGCCAAAATGAGAAAAGAACTCCTTTAGGAGTACCTTTACAGTCATCATGGCTGTGTTATCTTTAGTGGGATAAGCCTCAACCCACTTACTGAATGCACAAACAACCACCAAAACATACTTCAAATTATTGCACCTATCTAATTCTATATAGTCCATCTGGATGACCTCAAAAGGGAAAGTGGGTGGTGCAAATTTACCGGGTGGTGTAGGAGTACTCTTCCCAGGATTGTGCATCATGCACACCATGCAGTACTTCACTAAATGTGCAGCTGTTTTTGAAATGTTATCAATCTGCCATACTGGGTCTAAAAACTTGCAAATACCCTTAGCACTAATATGGGCTAGGCCATGAGCCATCGTGACTACAGGAAGAACATATTAATCTGGCAACATCCATCTCTGCTTCCCTGACTTATCAATCCAACATCCCTCATTGTTCAACTGTGCTGTACTTTCTTGCCATATTGCTAATTCCTCTACTGTGGCCTCACTTTGTATCTCCTTCACGTTCTCAAGTGTATTCTCAAACATGGTGACTTCTGGCATCCACCTAGCGGGACCTGCTACAAACATTATTTTCATTTTAGTCCGGGATGTTTCCTTAGCCATCTGATTTGCAAACGTGTTCCCCTTACCTACATCATCAGTGACTTTCCGGTGGGCGCTACTCTTCACTATGGCCAATTTCATAGGGAGCGTCAAAGCAGACAAAAGCCTCAATATAAGGTGCCCATGTTGTTTCTCTGCAACATACGAAGTAAGAAAACCTCTCTCTGCCCAGAGTCGCCCAAAAGTGTGCAAAACACCAAAGCGTACTGACTATCAGTATAAATATTGACAACCATTCTCTCAGTCAATTCGCAAGCTCATATTAGGGCAACAAGCTCTGTAGCTTGGGCTGACTGATAGGGAACCTGTGATGTCTCAACTACCATACACAGCGTAGAAATAGCATATGCAGCAGTTGTAGTGCCATCTGGTAATTTAAAACCTGAGCAATCGACAGATAGTTCCCCATGAGGGCCAGCTAAGGGAACATCAGTCAAGTCTACCAGTCCTTTCGTCTCTTCTTCCGTTCAGAAGATACAATCATGTTTATCAATCTCATCATTCTCAGAAAGGAGGGGCAGTAACGTGGCTGGGTTCAGAATGGCACATCTTTTGATCGTGATATGTTTGGCAAACAGCATTAATTCATAACCTGTCAGACGTGCACTGGTGAAGTGCTCTGTCTTTGTCTTATTTAAAAGGGTATCCACAGCATGCGGTATCATGATTGTGAGGTCAGTATCAAGTAAGAGTCCAGACGATTGTCTTATCACGACAGCCACGACCGCGACAGCTCTTAGGCAGCTCGGGAGGGCAGTACTGTCCATCCCAAGGGTCATCAAAGTAATTATTATCAGAACGGCTATGTGAGGCTGCAGCAGTCTGAGCCCTGCCTGTCCCGCTAGCTCCACGACCTCATCCAGGAGAACCCTGTCCTCTAGGGACTGCCACCTTCTGCAAAAGCACAGGAAGTTTGCTACGCCAATGACCCTTCTCTTTACAATACGCACACTGATTCGGACCCAGTGGTGTAGCTTTGGGCTGCCTACTAGTGCGTTGAAGCTGTCGGGCCAAACCACCACATCCTCTACCATTCCCTTTAAAATCCTGTTGCAACAACACCTTTGTCTTCAAATCATTATGCTTTTTCTCCGTCCTCTGCTTTTACTCATTATCCCTATGCTCATAGCACTGTGCCCTATTCAATAAATCAGAAGGGGAAGAGGTGGACCAGGTGCTTTCGGAAGCCTGCAATCGATTCGCAATCTCAGGAAGCAGATTAGAAACAAATCTATTAACAAACAACCGAACACCTCCCTCAATAGACAGATCCTGCCCACTGTAATCCAGGAATATATCTTCAAACCGAGTGAAAAAATCAGACACATTCTCATCTTTCTTTTGTAGACAAGCCGTTAACTTGTCCCAATCAACCTTCCTCGGTGGGATGAGAGAATGCATATACATAATGATACGGCCTGGCAAAGCAAGTATCTCTACTCTAGGCTTATCACCTGGCTTCCGTTCCTGATCTTATACTTTAATTTGGTCCCACGTACCCCCAAACTCTGCAACATGGTCTTGAGTATGCACCTGTCTCCAAATATCAACCAGAACAAGAACACCGAAAAACATTTCAATATCAGCCAGAGTCATCACAGTGGAGGAGGCGGCTTCAGTCAATTCTTCATAATATGCAGTTGGATTCTTCCTAGGATCAGGCAAATGAGTCTTAAGAGATAAAACTCCACTCCGTTTCCACGGTGTGTAAACACCTTTGTTCCTGAAAACGAGCTTCTTTTCTGGCCTTATAACATTACAGCGGCCATCTTGCATTCTGGTAATTCTGGGTGATATATAGGATGAATCTCCCGCATCGGAAACTGAGTCACCGTCTTGGGGCTGCTATTATTATCGTGACATTACTGAAAACTTGTTCTGGGCTCAAGTCACTAGCATGCACACGATCTCTAATATCATGTAAAATCTTAGGCGCTTCTGATTCAAAACACTGCTGCCAAAGACCAATCAAAGTCGCCGAGATGTGCTTAAGAGCATGCTGCTGTATAAAGGCGAGGGCACCAAACCTCGCATTGTTCCCCAAACATCCTCCACACTGTAAATGGGATTACAAACCCACTGGGCAGCCTGATTAGCCATTACCCTTTTCCCTTCGTCTCCCATATCCGATCAAACTAAGGGCTCCATACGTTCCTTAAATTTTGGCCAGTCTCTATCCTCAAATCAACGTACTGGTGTCCCACTACTCAGTAATGTCGTGGGATGGAAGAACACATTGGGAGTAGCAATGGAAGTAACAAACACTAATGTCGCTGCTTGCTGCATCGCAGGTGTAAGAGCTGGCGAGAGGGACGCTGAAACTATAGGCGCGGCAAGAGTACTGACAGTCATAGTTGCCACAGACGGCGGGGATGAAGAAAGGACAGGAGGTGCCGTGGCCAAAGCAGTCTGATCAACAGGTGCAGGAGCAGAAACAGCAGAGACAGAAGAAACGGGTGGCTGGGACTGTGAGGGAATAGCGGGATATATCCTCTGCGGGGCATATGGAGGTGGGGGTCTAATATCTAACAATTCTTCCACAAAAGTATTGTTTTCTTCTCAGGCTACATAAGAATGATCAATTTGTAATTGAAACCTCCTATCTCCGCGTTTGACCCCTATCTCTTGCTTCTCTCTATCATGTGCTACAGCTTTCTGAATCAATGTTTGCATTCTCCCTTTCCGGGCCTCCTTCTCTGCTTTCATTTGTCTCTGTTTACCTGCTCTTTGACACGTTCTAAGGAAACCAAACATAGACTGTCTACTTCTTTTTCTAAACATCTGTTCTTGTAAATACACAATCTTTTGCTCATCAAAAGTTCCCGTCAAAGGCCACTGCAATTTAGCATTGTCCCTTGTATATTTGTCCCATAGTGTACTAAACATAATAGGGCCAAGGCCATGCTTCACATACATATCACAATTCAGAGTGCCTTCTGGAGGCGCAGGCTGACTTTCCTCCAGTCGAGCATCAGCAGAACAATGACAGCACAAAGAAACCAGTTAACTTATTCCAGGTATTCTCAAAAGAAAACAAATTCACTCCTTATGCCTGGCAAAGTATTGGCAAGCACTTTTCACCCAAAAACGCACCTCAGACCGTACCAAATACAAACTGAAATAGTGCCATGTCCACAAAGAACCAAAGCAAACTCACCTGATGTATGCAGGTCAAACGAGTTTATTCCCCACTGCCGACTCTTCAAAGCAAACGGTAAGATCCAAGGGTTTCGCTATTCAGGACTCCAGTCGGGATGACCACTGGGCGAGACACGGTCTGGCAGGGCAGAAGGGGCAGCTGCGAGTAGAGGAACTCTCATGCAGGGATCCCTGATCCGTCTGTCCTACCCAACGATGGCCTCGACCTCCCAACCCGTCATCAGGAGCGGGTGGGTCACTCACCCAATGGAGTCCTTGTTCGGGCACCAACTGAAGGAAGTGACTCAATTAGGGTCACCCGGGTCACTCACGACCTCCTCTCAGCCTTCCATACAAATGAAGAGTTGGTCAGATAGTAGAGAATACAAAACAATATATTTATTCAGATACACTCGAGTGGATCCCAGTCTCTTAGGATTGCTGCATAGGGACTGACATCAGCAAACATGGTAATACATTATGTACGATTCAGAACCAATGAAGGCACGCCCACAATGGAACCAGGCAGATGCAGTGACACAAAGAAGTACAGAAGGATAAGTTTCGATCCTGTGGTCGGGCACACACTATCTCCACTCAAGGTCATTCTGTCCATGCCCACCGCTAGTCTAGAGGGAGTAGTACACTATCTAGTGGGAATGGTATGCGCTAATGAGAACAGTGTCTTCATAGAGAAAAGACAAGGCCCAACCTTGGAGAAACGAGACTTACCAAAAGCTGTGTTTCCGGGAAGGTAGAGATTAGTTTCGATCATGGTTCAAAATGGCGGCCCAACATAAAATGGTGCCGCAAATGCTAACTTACATAGAACAATACATAAACAACACAGCGAAAAAAAATCATTCTAACAACATCAGGGTTCATGGGTACCATATATGTGGGCTAAGCTTTTATTAAAAATGGAGAAAATTGTATATACATCAAACACAAGAGGTGTCTGCACAGCGCACACCCTGAATGCACATATTTGAAAGTGTTCTGATGCGTGATAATGAACAAAATTGAGGCTTGTGAAATACAGAATCTGCCTAGGATCACACAACTTGGTCGAGTAGGGATTGAGCCTGGCTTTTACAGTAAGTTTTCACTGTACAATTCAGCCCCTCGATCGGAGCGGTCGTATCAGTTTGATTAATGTAAAGTATTTCCACTTTAGCTTTATCCTATATGCACTTATTGTGCCAGGGTTATCACTTACATGTTTAGCCATTTTAATGATATTTACCTAGGTAAGTAGCTTATTGCAAAACTACTTCAACAATGCCAGAAAATTAATGATCAATTGGTGTCCCTTCCTGTGATGTTACTTGGGCATTATGCTTCTATTCTGCCCGGGGCCCCACAAACCCTAGATTTGGGCCCCGGCAGTTATTCTTTAACAACTTAAGCACTGCTCACTGGTGTTATTGGTGTTGTTGCATTCAGTTAATGCTCGGTAGCGGATCTCCGTTGACGCAGGTAGCTGGCATTAAAGGACATAATACGCATAAAAACAAGCTGCACCAACTTTCTTTGTGAAACAGCACAGCCCCGAGGTCTCTCTGAGTACTGCATAGGCCTTGAACATAATGTCATAGCTTAGATAACGCTGCATATTTCCATGAAATAGTGGTGAACGAGTTCCTCGTATTCTCTTGGATGCTCTAAATATAATTCTTCGTTTCTGCTATACAAAAACATATAGAATTTTTCCGGGAAAAAAACAATACAAAATATGTTCAACTTGATGAAAGATAAAACAAAACCTACATTTCCTTGAAAAAAAAAACAATACCTCAGGAAAATATGTTGTATTTCGAGCATTATATTTCAGAGGCTTTTGCGAGAAGTTCTGTAGAATATTCAAATGCATTTCTAAATCTTTTAAATATATATCTACCATTCAGGATTTACAAAATACATGAAAGTGAGAAATGGGCATTATTAGGTTAAAATTCCAATATGAATCTGAACATATCCAGAAGAATGATTATTCTACCTTCCGCAAACCTGCGCGCAGCATTTACAACCCATGACTTCTCCTATGTCTTTCACAAGCCTGCATTATTCCATGAAGGGCTATTTCAGCAGCGCGTCATATCCCCGATCCGCCATATTCCGTTTTATTCTTCTGCTTAATGCCTCTCTCCGATTTCCCTTCACATCTCAACTGCATTGTAGTGTCTTTGATGAGAAAAGGAAATCTCTCTCTTTTGTTTACAGTCCTGCCTCTCACAGAACCTCCCTCCCGTGTATCTGCAGAGGGCCAGAGGCAGAGTCAGAGGTGGACGCGGGATTTGTAGCTGGTTTTCAAAGGAGAGGAGTGGAAGGGAAGCATATTCTGAACTCTCACTAAGGGGCAATTAAAAAGGACGGATACAGGAAAGTATTGCAAGGCTTCAGTGAGGATGACAGGTGCAGAGGGATTGATGCACGAGCTCATGTGCAGTGAACCCAGACCGGGCAGGATCTGCTTCAATAACTAATTTACACATCTTGCAAACTCTTATACCTTACCAGTGCCGGATTAACCCCCGTGGAGGTGCCTCGGCAGTCGAAATTTCACCCCCCCCCCTCGCAAATGTTCTCCTAATACGTTTTTAATTTTACCAACACACAATTTTAATAAACCAATTTTATCACTCACAACCAGACCTTAACAATTATTAGTTATTAAACAAAAAAAATGTTTACAAAAATGGAATAAACCAACAAACTTTAAATATTCACTAGGTACTTTATTACAGTATTTTCTCTAAAGAGTCTTTAATGTAAAGTATTCGTTTCTTTGAGTTAGTTAATTTTTTCTATCTTTTGGAAATAATTTAAGAAAGCTTGACTGTCATTTTCTATTAAGATCAAATCAATATTATTTATATTTGTCACGTGGCCCCAAAAAGGAGTGGGACCCATAGGCCGGTGCCTACTTTGCCTATTTGGTAATCCGGAACTGCCTGGGCTCTTTCTTTCTGCACCTCTGCCGTTACACACCTGTTATACTGAGCTCTACGTCATGCCAGGATGCTCTTTGCTGCTCACATTTTTAGGTCGAAACTGGGCAGCGCTTGCCTTGCTCTGTGAGCCATGCTGTATTGCAGTATGTACTTGAAGCCCCGCCCACTATCTGCTCATTTTTGTCATTGGCTTGTGTCATTGCCCTTCGTAAATGCTGGCTTCTGATTCGTTATCAAGCTTGTTAGTACCTCCTTAGTACCACTGTGTCTTCATTTGTAACCTCCCATGAGGAGTTGGCCTTTTACTTCGGTTTTAACAAGGATACGTCTTCTTTAGTCTGTAAGCACTATTTTCTTTAACGAGTTTCTCTTACTGCAGGCACCGCATGCTTTCCTACAACATTGTTCACTTTTCCGCTCTCCGCTGCTGTCCTGCCTCGTGCGCCATGCTGTTGGTTTCAGCACGGCGCCCGCTTATATATATTTTATTAGTAATAACTCCTCATCCCACCCTGCCTCTGCGCCTTGTTTTAGTTGCTTTGTCTTTAAGCAACCACGAGCCTCTCCATGCTTTTGCACACAGCAGCTCCTGCATGCGCTATGCTGGTTCACTGCCGACCAACATGCGCAATACTTTTTAATTACTTGTTTCTAATGCACTTCGACGACTGAATGTAAATATGTAAACTGTGCTATCAGATACTCAGCCCTGCCAAGTATTACGCATCAGGCGTGAAACTAACGCATTTCAGTGTGGTGGTCCGCATCACCACACTGAAATACAAAGCCACGCTTAATAGCGCCTCCCCAGCTGTCAAGCTGGAGCGCTAGTTCAAGTACCATACTGAGACGAAATTAAGCTGGAGCTCAGCAGCAGCGCTATTCCCTGTATGCTTGAGAGCTGGCTCAGGGTCCGCAGGGCTCGCTGGTACTCTCACAATGTAACAATATTCAACCCATACCCCGGCGCGTCTTTGATACATCGGTGGAACGTGACACATGCTTCAGTGCCCGCGGCTGCCTCCAGGACAATAAAGTTGCAAGCTTCAGAGGCAATAGCAGCGCTGCTCGCACCACGTGTGCCAAGGTACATTATTTAAAAACATGGGGATATCACGACACCCGACGACCCACCGGCGGCTGAGAGCACCGCACGGACCGCTGTGGCTGCTGGAGTCGTTCCCCAGCAGCGCCAGCCCGGAGAACACACGACCCGTCCACTTAACTATGAAGAGCTGCGAGCCTAGAATCATGCCTGGCGCGGTGTTTGCTGCGGGCAGTGGTCGAAGTGGGCGGGAACGGAAGGGCACGGCGTGCCCCTACTTATTAAATTTAACAAAGTCCGTTCCCCTACTTCTTCATTTCAAATATGCGTCCCAGGACGACAGGAATGCTCTGAGTTTAAAAAAAAACTACAGGATCATCCAGGCCGGTGTGCTGCATAGCGAGGAAGGCCTCTGCATTTGCCAGGACCCCCTCCCCCTTCCCCACTGTATCTGTGGGCAGGGACCTGCCGAGCAACACTGTAGGAGCCGTGGTGCACTAGAGGAGCAATCAATCGGCACAAAAACCCGGCTACCTCGGATGGGCCCGGGTGCAGTGATTTACACCTCATTTAGTGAGGAGGCCACCCACCTGCCCCCACTGTGACCAATACAATGGACACATTAGGACACATTGGCGGCCCCGCCCTTGACCTCATCTGCCCTTTATTTTCCAGCTCACCCAGACTGACAATACCACACAGAAAGGAAGAGGACTTTATCTGGAATTAGTGGCAGACTGTGCTCAAACCTTGGCGCTTTTTAAAAATAAATGTGGAAAATGTTTAATGTCTTATCTGCTGTTTTCCGTATTATATTTTATAAAATGTGTACTGCTTCTCTGTCTATGTTCAGGGATGTGGTCTTTTTGAAAATACTGTTTACCCTTTTCTAAGGATATAACATAAAAGCAGCCCGAGGTGTCCATTTCTGTGACACCCGAGCACCAGAGCCCCTTGTGAACCCCATCCAGGGTCTGACTGTGAAAACAAATAAGCCCTGGCTCCGAGGCCGGGCTGGTGTACTGGGCATCGGAAGGGAGGCTGGTTTTATTACTGGAGGCTGCAAAACCGACCCCCAGTAAGAAAACCCGCAAGGCTGTCCAGCACAATGACTCACTTCTCACTCTCAAAAACGCAAAAATCACTGCAGGATTCCTTGTAAGCCCAGCAGATTTCAGGCAACAATAAAAGAGTCAAGATTCATATCTCTGGTGGTTGATCTTCCTGTTGGAGAGAGATTGGAGTATTGTCTATTACCAGTTTTGACCCATCCATTGTAACGCAGAGGGTTAAAATGCCTGCTGCAAAGAACCTGTACCATACAAATCACAGAACTGTATTTAATGGGCAAAGCTCAGTGGGTTACTGCTTTTGTCACAGAGAGCTGCATGCAAACTGCATGGTGAGGGTTTGGAAGTTATGTTTTTCCCCAGTCATTCATTATCCTAATACTGCTAAAATTGGTTTGTTTGGGAAGAAATACATTCTTATTAGAAAATCCAACCACTGTGTTACATTTTGAACCCTCGGGTTGTGTTCCAGATATTAAAAAAATGCCAACCAGAATTGATGGCATGTGAATCCTAACACCTTGTAGCCCCTTTTGTCTTTTAAACATTTTCTAAACATTGAATTACACACGTATGATTAATTGTCTCTGTATGTGTGCATGATGTAAAGTGCTCCAAGTCCCTCACTGGTATGAGAGGCACTATAAAACAATTTAAATACATGTGAGAGAGGGGCAGTGGAGAGATGAGGGGTGCTGTTGGAGGGTGATAGTAAGGGAATCCTTGAAGGGCCCCAACAAGATTGTCGTATCCTGGTGCACCGTAAGGTCATCATTTACTGTTCTCTAAAAGCTAATACAATGGAATACATAATACAATGTGTTGTAGAATGCACCTTTTAATTCATTTTTTCCAACATTTTCTAGGGGAGAGAACACCCTCTCCCCGTGTCCTTTTGCAGTCATCAGGCTTGCTTGCTGCGTTCGCATGCATCACACTGTGCTGGGGATGGACACAAATTTGCCAGGGCTGCTTTGGGTTCCCAGTTTGGCCCTGTCTGGCACCAAATTAAAAGTGCCCAATTTAGCAAATGAGATATCTAAACAAGCATTGGCAAAGCCAATAGGTCTTGCCTTTGGGACCTCTTAGGTTTGTGATTTTGTTTTAGCAGTGCATTACAGCCTAACTAATGTACGATTGTGTCACCACAAAAAATAAAGTTGGATGTATCCTTCACTTCCCGAATGAAAATATAATTTTGCCTTTTACCCTCAAGAGCTCTTTCAATTTTTTTGTGGGTAGGAGAGTTAGCAAGCCAGACAGTTCAAATGGTGTCCTTTGCAGGACACTTGAATACATAATGTCGATGTTTGAGCAGCTAGCTGGCATACATGAATGTGGAGGAGCCCTGTGGGTTTCTGTGAGTCAGATCAGATTTTCCTCAAGAATCCCTTAATCTTCTGAGCCCTGCTTATGCCCTTCCTTGCTGTCCATGAGTACACCAAAGGCACACCTGTGTACACTTAGAGCACAGTTTTCATGTCCTCAACGTTTGAGGCAAAAAACACTCATTGATTTCTAAACAAGGAGTGTAAAAACTAAAGTAGCCATGTCGTTCCTGCTTATTTCGCACGCTTTACATAATCTTCCTGTGCCTATGAGTGTTTGCTTTTTCCAGGATGTTGTTACTTTTTCCAGGCAGTGCGTAATTTGAATTGAGTCACAGCCAGGTGTTTATAATGGGGCAGAATTGGGTTGTAGCTGAAGGCAGTGCAAGTGTCTCTCAGTGGGACAGAAGGGTGCTCAGGGAGGATAGGATGTGGCACTACGGCCAGAGCTACCAAATCTGGAACTGGGGAATCGGGCTTCATGACCAGTCCACCAGACCACTCTCCTGAGGGAGCACATTCCTCTACTAGACCTTAGAAGGCCATCTAGACCATAGAAGCCCTGGTCTCTAAGCACCAGCAAGTGGACCCTACCGGTGGCCAGTATGGGTTAACCTTGAAGGCCTGTCCATCACAATCCATACTGAAGTTCATAAACATAGTAGGTCGCACACTGCTCGTCATACCAGCAAATAGCCCCATAGAACTCTGGATAATGTAGACGAGCCCGGATCCCGCACCCGCGCGCCGTGAGAGGTACTATACCTGATAATTTTTGGCAGTCTACAGCACCCCGCATACGTACCTGCTCCCTGCTGACGAGAGGCAATTACCTCGAAACACGTGTCCAGGGATGGCATTTTAAACTTTTTACTCGTGGCATAGGTGTACCCGCCGCTGTCACTACATTCTCCAGAATCCTATGGGGCTATTTGCTAGTATGACGAGCGGTGTGCGACCCACTTCGCATTTTGTATTTAAAGCTCCCTGAGCTATGGGTTGACGAGCCCGGATCCCGCACCCGCGCGCCGTGAGAGGTACTATACCTGATAATTTTTGGCAGTCTAAAGCACCCCGCATACGTACCTGCTCCCTGCTGACGAGAGGCAATTACCTCGAAACACGTGTCCAGGGTTGGCATTTTAAACTTTTTACTCGTGGCATAGGTGTACCCGCCGCTGTCACTACATTCTCCAGAATCCTATGGGGCTATTTGCTAGTATGACGAGCGGTGTGCGACCCACTTCGCATTTTGTATTTAAAGCTCCCTGAGCTATGGGTTGACGAGCCCGGATCCCGCACCCGCGCGCCGTGAGAGGTACTATACCTGATAATTTTTGGCAGTCTACAGCACCCCGCATACGTACCTGCTCCCTGCTGACGAGAGGCAATTACCTCGAAACACGTGTCCAGGGATGGCATTTTAAACTTTTTACTCGTGGCATAGGTGTACCCGCCGCTGTCAGTACATTCTCCAGAATCCTATGGGGCTATTTGCTAGTATGACGAGCGGTGTGCGACCCACTTCGCATTTTGTATTTAAAGCTCCCTGAGCTATGGGTTGACGAGCCCGGATCCCGCACCCGCGCGCCGTGAGAGGTACTATACCTGATAATTTTTGGCAGTCTACAGCACCCCGCATACGTACCTGCTCCCTGCTGACGAGAGGCAATTACCTCGAAACACATGTCCAGGGATGGCATTTTAAACTTTTTACTCGTGGCATAGGTGTACCCGCCGCTGTCACTACATTCTCCAGAATCCTATGGGGCTATTTGCTAGTATGACGAGCGGTGTGCGACCCACTTCGCATTTTGTATTTAAAGCTCCCTGAGCTATGGGTTGACGAGCCCGGATCCCGCACCCGCGCGCCGTGAGAGGTACTATACCTGATAATTTTTGGCAGTCTACAGCACCCCGCATACGTACCTGCTCCCTGCTGACGAGAGGCAATTACCTCGAAACACGTGTCCAGGGATGGCATTTTAAACTTTTTACTCGTGGCATAGGTGTACCCGCCGCTGTCACTACATTCTCCAGAATCCTATGGGGCTATTTGCTAGTATGACGAGCGGTGTGCAACCCACTTCGCATTTTGTATTTAAAGCTCCCTGAGCTATGGGTTGACGAGCCCGGATCCCGCACCCGCGCGCCGTGAGAGGTACTATACCTGATAATTTTTGGCAGTCTACAGCACCCCGCATACGTACCTGCTCCCTGCTGACGAGAGGCAATTACCTCGAAACACGTGTCCAGGGATGGCATTTTAAACTTTTTACTCGTGGCATAGGTGTACCCGCCGCTGTCACTACATTCTCCAGAATCCTATGGGGCTATTTGCTAGTATGACGAGCGGTGTGCGACCCACTTCGCATTTTGTATTTAAAGCTCCCTGAGCTATGGGTTGACGAGCCCGGATCCCGCACCCGCGCGCCGTGAGAGGTACTATACCTGATAATTTTTGGCAGTCTACAGCACCCCGCATACGTACCTGCTCCCTGCTGACGAGAGGCAATTACCTCGAAACACGTGTCCAGGGATGGCATTTTAAACTTTTTACTCGTGGCATAGGTGTACCCGCCGCTGTCACTACATTCTCCAGAATCCTATGGGGCTATTTGCTAGTATGACGAGCGGTGTGCGACCCACTTCGCATTTTGTATTTAAAGCTCCCTGAGCTATGGGTTGACGAGCCCGGATCCCGCACCCGCGCGCCGTGAGAGGTACTATACCTGATAATTTTTGGCAGTCTACAGCACCCCGCATACGTACCTGCTCCCTGCTGACGAGAGGCAATTACCTCGAAACACGTGTCCAGGGATGGCATTTTAAACTTTTTACTCGTGGCATAGGTGTACCCGCCGCTGTCACTACATTCTCCAGAATCCTATGGGGCTATTTGCTAGTATGACGAGCGGTGTGCGACCCACTTCGCATTTTGTATTTAAAGCTCCCTGAGCTATGGGTTGACGAGCCCGGATCCCGCACCCGCGCGCCGTGAGAGGTACTATACCTGATAATTTTTGGCAGTCTACAGCACCCCGCATACGTACCTGCTCCCTGCTGACGAGAGGCAATTACCTCGAAACACGTGTCCAGGGATGGCATTTTAAACTTTTTACTCGTGGCATAGGTGTACCCGCCGCTGTCAGTACATTCTCCAGAATCCTATGGGGCTATTTGCTAGTATGACGAGCGGTGTGCGACCCACTTCGCATTTTGTATTTAAAGCTCCCTGAGCTATGGGTTGACGAGCCCGGATCCCGCACCCGCGCGCCGTGAGAGGTACTATACCTGATAATTTTTGGCAGTCTACAGCACCCCGCATACGTACCTGCTCCCTGCTGACGAGAGGCAATTACCTCGAAACACGTGTCCAGGGATGGCATTTTAAACTTTTTACTCGTGGCATAGGTGTACCCGCCGCTGTCACTACATTCTCCAGAATCCTATGGGGCTATTTGCTAGTATGACGAGCGGTGTGCGACCCACTTCGCATTTTGTATTTAAAGCTCCCTGAGCTATGGGTTGACGAGCCCGGATCCCGCACCCGCGCGCCGTGAGAGGTACTATACCTGATAATTTTTGGCAGTCTACAGCACCCCGCATACGTACCTGCTCCCTGCTGACGAGAGGCAATTACCTCGAAACACGTGTCCAGGGATGGCATTTTAAACTTTTTACTCGTGGCATAGGTGTACCCGCCGCTGTCACTACATTCTCCAGAATCCTATGGGGCTATTTGCTAGTATGACGAGCGGTGTGCGACCCACTTCGCACAATCCATACTGAAGTTCACCTACAGTCTTGCGGGTAGGCCTACGAAGCAGCACACCCTAGAACAGCAGTGACTTTGTCACTGAGGTCACAGGACCCTTGAGGCCAGTCCGCCTCACACATAGGTGCCTCCATTGGCCTTGTTCCAACAGTATTAATGCAACTCACCAGGGATTGGCAATGCAGGATTTGCATGCACACCAGACTAAGGGGCATGTTTACCATGGCCTTGCGTCATGCTTGCACCACGGAACGTGGTAAATGCACGTCACAAATCTGCAAGTCATATTTATGAAGCCACGCAAAGCCTCTTTGCATGGCTTTGAATGGTTTCATAAATATGGAGTAATGCAACACAGCGCAAATTGCTGCTTTGACTTACTCTGCACAAGGGAGGCGTTGCAGTGGGTGTTCCCACTCAACTCTCACGTTTTTTATGCATTCCCAATTTACAAGGACTTGTAAACCTGGGACTGATTCAAAATCTTACGCCTCCCCAAGGGAGGCACAACAAGGAGAAAAATCTTTATTTCTCCCTGTTTTCCTCTTTCTATATGTGCAGCACTCATACAAAGAGGAAAAAGCCTCTCAGGTTTGCTTTTGTGCACAAAAACAATGCTGCATGCAACGGAGGTACCCTTGCACCATGGTGCAAGGGTGCCTGTGTTGGCGCTAGGCTGACGAAACGGCACCAGCACACTTGGAAAGGGCAGGAATGCACCGTATTGGATAAAGACGGTGCATTTCTGCACTTTCCCTGTGACGCAGGGCAGCACAGCAAAGTAACTTGATGCGTTGCACCACCATTCCCGTAAATATGTCCCTAAGTTCTCAAACTTCACGGTGTCTCTTTGCTTCAAGCAGCAAGCACTTTTAACATGTGCTGCCTGCTTTTGGGCCGCTGCAATTACGCAGTAATGGAGGGCAAAATTATGTTGCAGTGTTGACTAAATTATGCAGCAAAGTAAGACTGCAGCTTAATGTGGTACATTTTCTGATACTTTGTTATTTTGAAATTTTTACACATACGAACAGTCTCTGCAAAGCTTTCGCCTCATTAATAGCATCCCTGAGAACGTGACCAGTCAACCTTTGTAAAGGGCCCTCCACTTCACAGCAACACAAGTCACGTTGTTTTGGTCCATTTGAGGTGCAAACACATTTTTAGGTAAAACCATCAGCTTATGAAGCAGATGGTGCTTTATGTGGCAAACACGGCAGAGTTATAATTATGTGGAAAACATTTGCAAACTAGGATATTTTGCCATTCATGTTTGAACTTCTCCCATGCAGTCTCTGGTGGGTGGTATTCCTAGACACCTACAGTGCTAATGGAGAGACAAAGGAGGAAGGTGTCTAATAGTGATTGCAGAGGATAGTAGCCTGTAGGGGAGAAAATAACTGATTGAAATAATCTGAGGACCACTACCTATTTTTGACTCTACCAAAGTTTGAGTCTCATAATTTCAGAATTGATGCATTTGCAATTCTGAAAGCTATCTAACTTGAGTGGTAATTACACAAACTACTCATAAAATAGTTGTATCTCATTCATCTGATACTGCTAAAAACATCTGCAAAACCAACAGGTCTGGGTTGTTTTACAGTGCTAGGTCTAGATACAATAACAGGAACCAAAGAGGCATCTAATGCTGGCATCATGACATGTTGCGTGAAGCATGTAAAAACACATGAATACAATTTTGCATTGACCGTGGGGCACAGAATGATGTCATCAACAGTGCTCCCCAACACGTGGGGCTTCCTGTCATCGAATCTAAAGTCAAATGTTATGTTCAGAAATGGTTAGAAAAAGGGAGGAGAAGTGCTAATGAAAGAAACTGCATGGCTCGGACACAAATGGCTTATGATTTCACCTATATGCATATTTGGGACATTCTGTGATTGAATACGTATCCCACATTGTAAATGTCTTTTAATGTCAATAACTCATCTATTAAACCTCAAATAAACATGTATCTAGTGGTTGCATTAAATAACATTATAAGCTGTAACATACTAAAAATTGGGATGTTTTGCTCTTTCTAGCCACACCTCTGACTCCGCCCACTGACCCAATCCTCTGAATATTCCCGCCCCCTGATGCTCTGCCCACAGTTCCCCTACTTTTTTTTCCCCACTTCGACCACTGGCTGCAGGAGTATGTGCGGCCACGAGGCGGCCCGTTAAATTGCTTGCCGTCCTGACAAAATCAATTAAAGTGCACAATATGACAACTCCGAAATTCGCTGACCGTAGCATTCGGGAATACTGGGTTCCTAAGAAGAAAAAAACGGGGCACCTGCATTTGTTTCTAAATTAACCCTGCTGCTGGGTAGAAATGGTTGGAACTAAGAGTGGAGGAACAAAGCTATAAATTCAACAACCCAAATCGAAACAAGGTTGGTGCAAAATGTCTCTATATACCTTAACTCTGTGTACCACATGGAGCACAACCCCTTCCCCCGCGTGAGGACTTAACAGAGCGTCTTGTGGGTTTAACTAGCGCTTGAGCTGGAATTCAGGCCCATTCATATATTGGATGTGTGGGTGGTGGGGGAGGTGGGGGCAGAAGTTATGTGCAGGAGGTAAACTTCTGTCTCTAATCCTTTACATTAACGCAAGTAGCACCCGGGCATGATCAGCTGCAGCCGCGTGCTGTCCTGTTTCAAGCACGCACACTTTCAGGCAGCGATGCGTGACACTAATGTTCCAAAAAGGTTTGAGCGAAGTTATAAAGGGATTTTTCGAAGCCTTTGTGTA
Source organism: Triturus cristatus (assembly GCF_964204655.1). Lineage (NCBI taxonomy): Eukaryota > Metazoa > Chordata > Amphibia > Caudata > Salamandridae > Triturus > Triturus cristatus. The sequence goes on along the minus strand of NC_140584.1, from coordinate 1,174,350,013 downwards.
GGTCTCTTGAAAACCTGACATCTGCGAAAGAATTGCAAACATTTCCGCATTGGTATTTCTGTTAGAAAGACTTTTCCAACAATGGCTGTGGCCCATTTCCATAAGGTTAACAAATCGATCTGTTTAAGATAAGCTTTACAGAAAGAGGCTGGGCCTGATGTACATGCAGTGTCTGCATGATGCGTGAGCAGCCTCTCTTATTGTGGGATACGTTGTGCTCAAAGCTTTGCACCCCCACCTCAAAACCTTTATTGAGGACAGATTGCCCCTGCTTGTGAAGAGCAATGCATTCTGGGTCTGAGGCCTGCTGCGTCAGCAGAGCTGCAGCACAGCATTGGTCATTGTGGTTTCCCTCGGTTCGTGAAGGGGCTTCCAGCACAGAATGATCAGTTCATGCTGAGGGGGGCACATGGTTCTGTGTAAATCCACCCATAAAAGATCTATCCTCTTTTTTTGGGGGGTGGGGGGGGGGGGGTGTTATGGAACATGAGACTCATTTGCAGGCATTATGGACCCTCATGTCCTCTTTGGTGTGGTTGGGTCCCAGTGCCGCTCTATTGCTGGCGCTTTGCAGTCGTTTTAAGATGATCTTAGAGTTTCTCGTTGCTTAAACTGTCGTCATTTCTGACATTTATATGTGTCCCTCTTTTTCATTGCTGGATTTTGATTGCGAGAAAGTGTCACTCATAGTCGTGTAATGTCACTCATAATTACACTGAACTTATGAAAATGTCACACGTAAGCAATCTGGAACTTTGGCAGCTATGGACTCTCTTCCCAACCTTCCCTCCGCCTCCCCATCAAATCTTAATTTCTGTAATCTAGTCTCAGATCCCACAGATTACTCTGTTCTGTGTACATTCTGCACCTCTGGTTGTAGTAAAGTGTTCTCTTCTTTTAAGGTCCGGCGTCCGGTCCGGGCGTATTTCTCATCATCGGCCTTCACCCCCAGAGCAAGAGAGAAAAGTCAGTTAACCAGGGAATAGAAAGAGAAGGAAACAGTGACATAAGGGAACGAGGGTGCAGAAAGGAACGTGTGAGAGTACCGGAGCTGACCTAATGCCCATTGCTTATATCATTACAAAACGAAAGCAGAATGGTCTCAAAAGACCACGGGGTAGATTTATGTTGCACTTGCGCCACTTTTGCGCCGCCGTTGCGTCACTTTTGTGACGCAGCAGCGGCGCAAATCCTGCGCCATGGTGCGGGGTATTTACAACGTGACGTATCTGGGAGATGCGTCACGTTGTAAAGCCCTGCGCCACATGTAGGCGTTCCAGGGCAGGTGGGGGCGTTCCGGCGCAGGAACGCCTCCTAAAAGTGGCTGAGTGAAATCTACAAGATTTCACTCAGTCACTTTTAGGCCCATGCTGCGTCAAAACCCTGCGCCTGCTTGAAGCAGGCGTAAGGATTGACGCAGCATTGTACAGATAGGGCCCCCCAGAACATTGCTGGAGCTGCGTCGCGCTTGCGACGCAACTCCAGCAATGCGCCACTTTTACAGCACAGATGCGTCACGCATCTGTGCCGATTTTGCCCCATGGTGCGCCGCATTATAAATGCGGCGCATCCATGATGGCGCAGCTGTGGCGCATAATAATTGGCGCATCCCTGCTGATATGCAGGGATGCGCCAGTTAACATAAATCTGCCCCCACTTTTGTGAATACAGAGCCGCAGTATGCATTTTGTTTTCCAATGAACGCACCCAACAAGCAGGTATTTCAGTACCTCCAGGAAAAGTGTGCTTTCCCACCCAGGGAAAACATGGTTGTTCAAAGAGCGAGGAGGCGACAAAAGTAGGGCTTCACTGGCAAACACTTTAATGTGGCGCTAATGTGTTTAGGTGTGAATAAATCAATATGGCCACCTTGCCTTAGTTAGTTTGTTATTTTTCATATTTTTAATGTTTTATTTCTCTCTACCCTGAGGCTGCACTTATAAATTGAAAAATGTCAGCAAAAGACGACGTTTCCAGCAAGTGTTTTTCTTTTTTGGATCAATTTCACAAGGGAGCAAATAAACGAAAGGAGGAAAGAGAGGGTAATACCTGTTTCTTGAAGTCTCGGACCAGTTTTTACTACATGAGGAGGAGCGAGACAGAGAGGGAAGAGGGGGAACAAATGAGGGGGGGCAAGCTGCCAGCAGCGGGAGAACTGGACACTGTCCTTGTCGTCTTTGGGCACGAAGGAAAAGACAGAGTTCTTTTCCTTCTCTGCCCGTTTTGCCCGTCCCCAAAGGCCGAGCCTTAACCATCGGCTTTGCCCCTTGGCAAATTCCGCCGTGGGGAAGGCATGTTTAAGAAAGTAGGGGAACGGACTCAAGCAGTGACTTACGACAGAGCACATCTCGCGAGGGGGGGGTCGCGCGGGGGTGGGGGGCCAAGGGAGAATAAAATTAAGACAAAAACTTACCTGACCGCCTCTGCTCCGCGTTGGCAATAGCGCCTCTTGAGTTCAACAGCACTGGAGTGGCAACCCCTCAGCCAATCCTGCGCTGCTGCAGCGCCAGGATTGGCTGAGGGCACAGCTTACTCTTTGCCCGTCACCTGCCCATTTGGAGACCGAGGGGCTCCTAATGGGCATGCGCAAGTCAGTGAAAACACAAGTGCGCATGACTGGGCACGGGCGAAAAATTGGCGCACCGTCCCCACTCATGCGCACCTGTGCTGCAGTGCTGCCTGTCCGTGCCTGGTCTGACAATGCATGTCAGTCAACATGACACCGGACCGCTCACGGTCCGACATCATGCTGACTGACATGCATTGTCAGTTCTCCCTCGGCGTCTCTGAACTTAAGTAAACTAAGTTCAGAGACGTCGAGGGAGCTGCGGGCGTGGACGGGTGTGGGGGCAACGCCCCAATGGACGCACCGCGCCTGGTTATACTTCTGAGATAATGAATATGCGAACTGAGTTTTGACAGGTATTGTGGTTTAAAGTAAGTTGGGTAAATTCTATCTATTCTCACTCAAGGCCCCGAAATCCTTGGCTGTAAAGCACAAGTGAAGCTTTGAATAAAGCTCATAAAACACTGGATATGAGAGGGCTGGGCGTGACCGATAATGAGATGTATCACCTGGTGTCACTGCTACAATGGGCAGATAAATAAACAGAGGGAAAGGGAAACTCAGCAGGGGTAGAATTGCAGCTGATTCACCAACTTATGCGTTACTTGAGACTCTAGTGGCACCCGAGTGGAGGCTGTTCCTCCTACCTGGGATTATGGCTACTGCTCCACACTGTTGGCAACAAACATTAAGAAGGATATCCAAGCCAGCGGCCTCCATAGATGTCCCTCCGTGGTTCCTACAGAGTTTCCGCACAAAGGCATGAGCATCCCTGGACAGAGGTGGGCATATTTAGGGTGGGAAACGTATACAATGGAAATATGATAAGCACATTTGTTCAGTTGAGAGCTGCATATAATATCGGACACCGTCAGGGCTTGACAGATGTGGTGACTGATTTCCTAATGCCATTTCACCCACTTTTTATATGAATAAAATAAAAGAAGAACGAGAAGAAAACTTAAGTAAAGATCTGTCTGATACAAAGTGGGTTACGCTGCTAGATTGCACGAAGACGGTCTAAAGGAGGGCCGGCTTTAAGTTCATACACTTTAACTATCTTCATCAGACATATCATTTTGCCAAAATAGCTCAGATAGACACCGGAGTGGAGGACTGCTGATCGAGATGTGATAGGGCTGAGGTTGAAGTTTTCATCTGCTGTGGGACTGCTCGGTGGTATCAGAATTTTGGGATGGATTTGACATCAGAGATTATACAATAAAGGCTGTAGGTGACATCGAGAAGTGTCTGTTAAGGTATATACACAAGTCCAACAACATCAAAGGCTAGAAACAGACATATAAACTTGGAAGCAGAAGACACAGATGCGGGATGCATTCTGATTAAGTAAATCTTCTAATGTCAAGCTCTTTATTGAAGTTGTTTCCCATTCTGCATTTATTCCTGCTGGATACCGATAGTGGAATACGCAGTTTTATCTGCCTCACTCTTAAAGTGTAGAAGGGGTGCTCTTGGTAGTATTACATTACCAGCAGCTTTTTTTAATGCTTGCCGCTGGTTAATTTGTTTTGCAGACAAATTGCGGAGAATCCATTTGGGATACATTCTGTGACAGAATTGTCATTTGGACAGCTTGTACGGGTCTTTGGTACAGGATTTCCACATGATACTGTTTCACAGTCCCCTGACACCAATCTAACCTTGTTCTTACTGGATAATGGTGGTAGTCTCACCTTTTTTGTTCCTTTCATCCCCAGCCCTCGTGCAGGATGTCAATAGGTTGGACTGGAGTCCGGCTTGCACCATCAGAGGTGAGCTGCAATTCCTGCAGCAAAGTGAGACGCGATTGATTATGCGGATCCCTCCATCCTGGAAGGTCTCATACAAATGATTTTACTATAAAAAGCATATCACACAGGGAACGGTTAGATAGTACAAATCTTGGCATATTGTGAAAGGTCTCTGAGGTCTAAACAGGTCCCTACCATGGCTTTTCATTTTCTAAGATCCTCACAGTCAAGCTCTTTTATCAGCCCTGCTTCAGCTGAGTATAAAGGGTTGTGAGATATTGAGACTTACCTCCACCTTAGCTAGGGCCTCTGCTAATCCCTTCGAGGTACAGCGTGACTCTTGATCAGAACGAAATGTATGAACTGCTCCCAGCACTACTAAGCCAAACAAGTTTTTGACGACTGTGCAAGCTGTAAGCTGGTGGTCGGATCACACCCACAAACATTCCTGTGCACAAATCCACCACTGACAACATATATTTGGAGGGGCTGCACTGCTTTCTCCAGCGGAGTTTGTGGGGGTTTTTTTGTAGAATGATTTTTGTTTGACGAATGCCGCTCTATATTGCATAGTGGCCTGATTTACAGTCAGAAGCCACTTCATCGGAATGGCAGAGGACATTGCCTCTGCCAACCCCAGGGACTTCCGCCTTCCATTATTTAGAGTTGTCTGTCAGCCTCACTGACAACTATGAACTTTGGCAGGCGCCACTGTGACTGCGGTTCCTGTCCATGTTGTAAAAGTTTGATGGATGGTTCCATTAAACGAGAGGGCCATCTGTCAATCATACACAGAGGTTTACTCTCAAAGCAGGAGTTTGTTTTTGAAAAAGTAGAACTAAGGCACCCCACATCATTTGAGTTATCCTACTATAGTGTGGGTGTCATTTCTTTTTTTACTGTTCCTTACCACCAGTTTTTTATAGAGAGTGAAATAAGCTATCTGACCATCCACTCTAAATAGGATGGGCAGTTGGATGGCTGAACTCCAATAGCCCATGCTCCATAGGGCCATCAGAGGTGTATGTCAGCGACAGAGATGGAGTAGGCTGCCTCACTGACATACCTTTGGTCCACCTGATTCCAAATGGACTGAAAGCTTGCTGTAGAGGGCGCTCCATTGTCTATAAATCCACCTCTGTGTTTGGTATTTTAGCATCAATGGACACCAAAAAACACTTTTGGAAGAGGTGCAATGTTGGAGATACCCACATTTTTTCTTTCCAGTAGCTTTATTTAAGTGTAATCTACTAGATTCATTTGAGATGTAGTGTTCCCATATGTTAAGTGTGCTGGCTGTAGGGAAGCCCACTGCATCTCAGGAAGTAGTTGTACCCGGAGGTGGCACATTTTTCATGTGTGATGATTGGACTGGCAAGATCTCGGTTTTCAACAGGGGCATTGCTGCTACTTGCAGAGCAGATTTTTCAGCCTGATCAGTGGCACAGTTGCCTTTATATTGACCTACCTTGCTCTGGTGTGCCAACATGCTCATTCTCCACCAATGGAAGCTGTTGTCAGAAAACAGCTTTGCAAGCCTGAAGCTGTTTCTCTTTGATCCTATTTCCCCATTATACTTTTTAACTCAACATTATATACATGTACAGAAAATAAAGAATTGTATACGGTTAAAGTAGGAACTGATTTCTGTAAGGCGAAGAGGAGCGCATTTAATTCTGCAATGTGTGCGGTTGAGACACTCAAGGGCTTCACATGTATGTGTTGGATGTTAAATTCTGAAACCTCAAATCTTCCTTGCATTACTACACAAGCCATGGATAACCAGACTTGTATGCCTCTTGCTGCTTGTACTGATCCATCAGTATAAAGTACTTAATGCTACTCTTGCAATTATCTCGTAGATGGGGCTTCAGGTATTACTTTTTAAGATTGTGGGAATTCTTGTGTTTTTAGGTCGGATCGTACTCGAACTGTACGTCAGTACTGGGCTGACTTGCAGCCCATTCCGCCCAATGGAGTGCACATGAGTTGGGGGTGTTTGCTTTAGCTGCAGCCTCAAAGAATGATACTTGTTATACAATTAGTTTCTTTTCTTGAGCTGAGGGACATTCTTTAGTATTTGCGTCAATACTACAGTATTTATTTTCTCTATTGGAGGAAACCGCTCCTCCGCTGAAGTGTATACGTATGATTTGTAGGCAATGAGTATGGTTGGTCCTTCGGTGTATAATATACATTTGCTTATTGATTGGCTGAGTAATATTCTGAGCACCAAACTGAGTATGTTAGTTCATGTTTGTTAAAGTGTTGCTGTAAGAATGTCTTTCTGCTGATCTGTAAGTATTTTAATATGTTCCTGGTTCCTATCTTTCCTGGAAAACATAGGTGTGAACAACTGGTGCAAGGGTCTCACTTCCTCATCACAATGTGGCAAATATATTCTGATAAAATTCAAGAATCCTATTAAGGCTTATAATTCCCTATGGGAATTGTGAGGCGCAATCTTATAAAGACCAGGCCTGAGTCCTTTTCTTTACTCGATAGTTCGTATCCTAGAAATATTGCATTCAAAAAGCATATTGTATACTTCCTGAAATTCAGTATATAGCCTGCTTCGGCGAGCATCGTAACTGTGCCATGTTTTGCGAATGTTTTTCCAAATAATCATCTGATATGCACACGTCACCGACATCAGAACCTACACCCCGGTCACACTGAGGGTGTGAGATCACTCCTGCAGAGAATAAATCAGAGCCATTTTCATATCCTTTGGGATTTGTGTAAAACCTAATTGGATTTGTCATAATGTAAATGAGGTTAAGTATTGTGATCCCATTCCCTGTATCTAAATCCCAAAACATTTTATTTTTTATCTGGTTGAATAATTAACCGAGTGCTATGGGCAGTCTGTACAAAATATGTTTTGCAAAGTAAGTTTAAATAGCAAAAGTCTGATATGGTTCTCCAATAATTATCAGTAGGGCTCGGCAACATTAGGGTTATTTGCTTTCTGATAATTACGCATAACTTCAGGACAATTATGTGAACTTATACATAACTACACAAAATGCAAACCCAACATTTAGTGCTACATTTTAATGTGAAAAGCCCCATGTACTAATCTTTCACATGAGGATGCATTTCACAGTAAAGCAGCATTGTACTATGCTGTTTATGTGGAGAGGCTGTACTCTTTTCAGCAGTTCTCTTCCACCTTTGGTCACTCTCAGACGCCATTTTAGGTGGTTTAGCTTTCTAGTTGTTCAGTTTCGGCTTCCTCCCATTTGCTATTTGAAGGCAGCCACGCGCGGATGTGCAACGGGCGCGCGCTGACACACCCTTCCGTGCACGCTCTGCTCCTAGTGGTAGCAGGGCTGCCCGGGACTGCAGGGACTCTTGGGAGCAGGGTTGATATCCCAGGGAAGCCTTGGTCGCTTTCGCTTGCCATCCGTGAACTGCAATCGCCGGCTCCTCGATTTAGAGACAACGTTCTATAGCGCGCTCACTCGTGCAATGCAGATGGGGTCAACCACCCTTACAAACTGCGCGGTCCCCTCGCCCCCCACAAAGGCAACATACTCAACTTCTTGGGTTAGGACGTAGCAAATTTACTCCACATGAAACAAGGTGGTATAAACCACTGTAAACAAATGACATTACACTAAAGAAAATATTGCCAGATACACAGCAAACCTGAACACGGCATTGCACATATCCTATTTACATCCCCATTTAGGGGCAACATAGTAGAGAAAGACCAGGTGATACACTTTCACATCAAACATTTCAGACAACTCCAGAGACCGCATAGCGCATTGGTCCCTGCCGGGGCATCCCATGACTTTTGGTCATGCCCCACATAATCTCCGGGGTACCCGAGGTAAGGCTAGAAGGGTAGGGCCACCAGCAGGTCAGCCCTCCGTCCAACCAGCCTCACCCCTGAAAGGCTTCTCCCGAAGGAGGCAGTCAACTGGCAACTTAGTGCCCTCAAGCATTAGTGTCCTTACACAGCTATGATGAGAGGTCACTGGCGAACCCGCCCCCTCACCCACCAAGATTTCCTTTTTTCTTCAACTGCCCCAAAGCTTGTTTGTAGGAAACCCTCAAGCCCCGCATCTGACAGGTGAATGCCTTCTTCAGCAAAGAATTCAGCATTACCCAGGTGTAGTAGCCCGTGCCTAATGGTGTCTATGGATGCCATCCTCAGAAGATCTTTCACCGAATGGTTTAGCTTTTTCACTGAGTTATTTATCCTCTCAGGGTTAGCATCCCCAGGCCATCGCCCACGAGGGATGACCTCAGACCACAATCCTAGGGCATCCGGGAGCAAATAGCCTAGTTTCGCGAACATCGATATGAGCCCTTCACGTACTCCCCGTCTCCCCATTGGGATCATGTCATTCCCCCCGACATGAACAAGTAGAATGTCTGGCCTGGGAAGCCTGCCAAGCTCGAGCGCCTCACTCAACCGCACCAGCAGGTGTCGTAGCTTAAGGCCGGCCACACCCAACCAGTGTTGCTCCATTTCGGATCTCCTCTCCCAGACGGTGTCATGGATAACTTTTACTGCACTGTTCACTACTGAATCCCCGAACCAACACACCTTGATGGTTTTTCCTGCAATGACACAAACGTAGGCTGCCATTTTCTGCCCTACAAATAATGGTAAGGGGCTAGGGAGTGGGATGGGGGGCTCTACCCGCCCCCCCATGCCAAAAGAGGTCGGATGTAGCGTTCGAAGCAACTGGATTTCCATCTTCCAATAGCCTTAATCCCCTCTGGTGATATTCCCATTCCTGCTGCAGTTGTGGCTGCCCCAATCCGAAAGGAGTGTGAAATAAAACCTAATGTGGGCACCCCCAACACTCCCAGGGCCTTCTGGCAGATCCGTGTAAACTGTGCCTGAGCCATGGGATCCCCATTTGCATGCACCAGGAAATTGGGGTGTACCTCTGATGGTCTGACTCACAGGTACTCTCTGGCCAAAGAAACCAGACAACCTTTGCAGTAGGATGCCTCGCCTAGCTGTACCCATATGCCCTTACCCCTGGCATCAGTTTTGGATCTCCTGACAAACAGGCTCAGTGAATGTAGACCCATCATCACATCCTCTCGCTTAGTCCCTGCCTGTGTGTCTGCCTGTGATCTGGCTACTAATTCTGAAATTGGGAATGCGCCGAAGAAGGCCAGGGAATAAGCTAAGCTGAAAAGCAGGACCTCGAAAGGGGAAGAACATACACTGGGTAAGACACCTAACAGTTGGTATAGCCTTTCTACATCAATCGGTCTGCTGTCCTGGCTGGCAGGCACGAGCTGCTCCCACCCCTTAAGTGCCTTTTTCACTCTAAAGTCCTTGGTTGGGTATGCCACCCCCCGTAGTCCGGCAAAGAAGGCCATTGCTGATGGCTGCCGCCTCACTGCTGCCACTGACTTTCCCGCCTCCCGTTGAACACCCAAAAAAGAAAAAACACTGGCTGTTTGAAAGAGACACTTCTTTCTACACTCTGGCATGGAGGCATGATACGTCCACCATGCAACATCATAAGCTCGCTCTGTTCCAGGCGCCAGCACTGCTGTTATCAGCTCCGAGACAATGCACGCATTCAGAGGCTTGCAGGGAAAGGCGACATCTCTTTCTCCGCTTCTGGTAGTTGCGTTCTGAAATCTGCCAACTTAAAACGAGAGAGGGCATCAGCTAGTGTGTTCTTAATTCCTGCTACATGCTTCACTGTGAAGTGTACATTCTCTGCGAGGCATACCTGAATCATAGATTTAAGAAGGCCCAGGACGAGTGGGCACTGCGCTCTTTGGTTATTTATGGCAGAAACTACGGACATGTTGTCTGACCAAAAAATTATTCTGCTGATAGAGAGCTGAGCCCTCCATACATGCAATGCCCCAATAATTGGAAAGAGCTCAAGGAATGTTAGGTTCCTGATCAAGCCTCTCTCAACCCAGTCCTCTGGCCAGTGCTGCATGCACCACTTGTTCCCCAGGATGGCTCCGAACCCCACGCTCCCAGCCACATCAGTGTACAGGGTTAGATCGGCATTACTCACTGCTGCCCGTGGCCAAATCACTGAGCCATTAAAATCCTGCAAGAACTCCATCCAGATAAGCAGATCCTCTTTAACCTCTCTTGAGAGGCGGCTGTGGTGATGCTTTACTTTCAAGCCCGACATGGCACTTGCGATGTTTCTGGAAAAGACCCGACCCATGGGGATGATCCTGAGTGCAAAGTTAAGCTGCCCCACCAACCTCTGTAACTGATGGAGGGTCACCTTGGTGGAACTCAGGCAATCCAGTAAGGTTGTCTGGAATTCTTCCACTTTATTCAGCGGTAGCCTGCATACTCCTGCCTCTGAATCAATCTCAATGCCTAGGAATGTTAGCCTTGTACTGGGGCCCTCTGTTTTTGCTGCAGCCAGTGGGGTCCCCACTACCTTTGATAGTTCTTGGAAACCTTTCAGGGCACACCTGCAATCCTGGGACCCTGGTGGCCCCATGAAGAGGATGTCATCCAGGTAATGAACAATGTTATCAGACACCACCATATCTCGAACCGCCCACACCAGGAAACGACTAAAAGTTTCAAAATGTGCACAAGCGACTGCACAGCCCATGGGCATTGGCTTGTCAACGTAGTACTTGCCCTCAAATGTAAAACCCAAGAGGTGAAAGTCTTGTGGATGCACTGGCAACAGCCTGAACGCTGATTGGATGTCAGACTTGGCCATAAGGGCCCCTCTACCCAGTAATCGTAGCTTTTTAAGGGCCTCATCAAATGACGTGTACTGGACTCCACACATGCTGGCATCTAGTCCATCATTGACTGAATATCCTGGAGGAGAGGAAAGGTTGTGGATGAGTCTGTATTTTCCAAACTCTTTCTAGGGTACCAGACCCAGAGGGGAGCAGACTAGATTATCTAATGGTGGCTTGAGGAAAGGACCAGCCACCCTACCTGCCTGCACCTCTTTAACAATCTTTTCCTTGGCTATATCGGGCTGCGCTAGGACAGGCGTTTGATTTTTTGGGGGTATCGGGTTGTGAGTTACATTGGCTAGTATACAAAATCCATCTCTGAAGCCATAATAAAGGGTATGAGACTCATGCGCCTTGTTATATTTCCCCAGAAGATGAGCTAGGACATGCAAATGAATGAGGGATACAGCTCTGGTTAATGAATGCTGCACCAAAATCTGATTATGGAGACTATCTCCAGGGAGAGGCTCGTCTCCTGAAGACTTTGTCTGGCTCTGCAGTGTGTGATGATGGATGGGAAGAGAGGCTTTCTGTGGGGCTTGAGTTGGACTAATGAGGTTTAGCTGACTGGTCCTTGGGCTTCCCGAATTTCTTGAAGCATTTAGCTTCGGGGTGCCCTTGCCCACCACAGAAGGAGCAAATGTGCTTGAATTTACAAGCAGCCCCTTTTGCACATTGTTTCCGGTTGAATTGCCAACATACATTTCTCTTCTCACCCCCTTGTCTACCGGGCCGAAAGGAATGGTTCACCCTAGCTGCATTGTATGCGACTTCGAATTCTGCATGCCACAGATTAATTTCCCTCTGATCCCATGCAATTTCTTGGCGAAAAGCCTTCATCTGCCTAAACTTCATATCGTACTGCATCCAAGCTGTCCCAGGGAAATCAGAGGCCACGCTGTGAATGAGGGAAATGTAACCTAGGATTTGTGGAGCCAAGGACGGAAACTTTTCTGTAAGAATTGCTGCATAAATTGTGAAACCGGTCACCCAATTCCTCAGTGATCTCTCAACCCACGGTTTCTTAGGATGAAAATCTCCATCTCTGCCTTGCCTCCCCTTCTCCGGCAGTACCCCTGCATTAATAAGATCAAAGACATCACAAAACTCTCCCTTACAAATGTTTTCTTCGTTTCAGCTGGTACATGCCAAGCTATGGACCCTGGTAGGCAGACTGTTGGATTAGCACTTCTGAAAACTACTGTTGGCAAATGCAAAATCTGGGCAGAATAAGGGACTGTCAATCCCCCTGCCTGCCCATATGCCGGAATCTGCTCCGTGCCCGCCGGTACTGGTACTATGTTGTTGGAAGGAGTCCCCAGAACAGCGACCCGCCCCTGGGCATCTTGGCCATTAACCATGCCACTGCTCTGCGAAGAACTGGGTTTGCCTATCTGGGCTCTCACACTTGACCCTGCAGCCCCCCCATACTATAGCTGCTGGGTTGACATTGCCCTTCATGCTGACAGCAGGACTTGTACCTCCAAACACTAGCTGCTGAGGGCCCAGACAACCCCCAGGCAGGGCCAGTACCTGTTGGGGCACTGCCAGCTGGTTTGTCACCCCCTGACTCTGTACCACCTGCGGCGGTGCACCCTGACCCCGAGGTCTCGCGGTTGCTCCACCCTCCCTTCGGGTGCCTTGGCAGGTTCGGTAGGTGACATAACATTAGTTTGCTGTCCTCCCAACCCCACGTTGGTGTTTCTACTTCCACCGCCCCCCGGAGAAACCAAGACTTGGGTACCCACATTATATCCCCCAACCAGGCTGGATGCTGGCAACTCACCCGCTGCACTTGTTACTGCTGTGCTTTGGGATGTTGCTGTTACTATGGCCTCTCCTGCGCCTTAAGGAGCCTCTCTGAACCGAGCCGGTTCCTGCCGTACCCTCTTTGGTGGCTTCTTGGAGCTGGTAGCCCCTTCTGATGCTCCTGGACATCTTCAACTCTCGCGAGGGCCCAGTCCCTTCCGCGTCGTTGAGCCGCTGCCCATGAACTGCATCTGCGCCGTAGGGTCGACCCCCTCTTGGGTCACTTCGGTCGGACGTTTCTTTGCTGCGCGTGCTCGCTTCGGTGCCATCCTTAAAGGTAAAGAGCCTTATTATTGATGGTACTGAGAGTGTATACATGGTATCAGCCACATATTAGTCATGGTAGGGTAGCATTTTGCCAACATTAGCTTGATTTGCACCCTTGCCCTGGAGGAGCCTGTGCCACCCGAGGCAGAGACATTACTGCCGAGCTATAGCTCCTTAGTCAAGATAAAAAATTCCCTTCTAGCCGCTGCTGCCCCTCACAGAGATCCCCCCTGAGACATGTATATGATACTATGGCCGTGTTCCCCTGTTTGCACATCTATGCCCATCCTTGGCAGTGTGCCACTAAATTGACCCCTTGCCCCTGTACACCCATGAGGCACCACTCACGTGACATTGGAGCCCAGCCAACCTGGGCCCCATCCCCAGTTGGAGTGTATCCTAGTTTTTGAGAGCTTGCCACCTTACCTCAGGAAATGGTTCTTGTATACTGAAATGAACAATGAACAGTTAGTAGCTAATCGTAGTATCGGTGTTCCTTACTGGTTGTGGCCACTAGACGGAGCCAACGTTCCACTTTCTGTAGCGGTCTAGTTGTTACCGCGTCACGCAGACGTGACGTCGGCATGGCACGTTGGTGCCGGTTGCGCGCGCAGAGCTAGCGCGGGGGCGTGGAGAGTGAGCGCGCTGCAGCGAGGAGAGTAAGGGTTGGCCGGCGCTCCTCGGAGTAACAGCTTATATGATATTCTAATAAACATAGCGGAAAGAATTACATGTGTCTGGAGTATTTATGCGACGACTTTACAGTGGCGACGAGGTCGGGACGGAAACTGGACCGACGAGAAGCGCAGCAGAGGGCAACATCCCACGTGGCCCCGGGAGTCGAAGGAAGACACGTTAACAGGTCATCAGGCCCGAACAGAACACCGCATAGGCCGCCTGGAGCGGGGGGAGTCACGGGACACGCCCTAGCCGACCGCGCAGGTCGACCCAAGACACAGAGCTACCGAGGAGCGTGGCAGAGCCACGGAACAGCGCCCAAACGACACACAGGCTGCAGGGACGACGCCGCCCACAACCGCCACAAGCACACGAGCCGCCTTCGCACGTAATCAAGCACAGAGAGCGCTGCACTGGCTATCAAAGAGGAAGAAGTGGGGTCCAGTGACAAGAGCCCCCAGAGGATCAAGCACACAAGAAACAACGAAAACACCCCAGGTAGCCCCCCGAACAAGGCTACTGACGGAACGAGCACCAAGGAAGCGAAGATGAGTTCCCCAGCAGGGTATGCGATCGCACCAGTGCAATTCCTAACGAAACCCGGTGAACCAATGATGAAATGGGAGGACTGGAAGGAATATATAGACAATTTTATTGGGGTCTTGGAGGACGAGAACGAAGAAAAATTCACTCCCCAGAGAAAAAACGCATCCTACTACTGAATCTAGGGCCAGAAGGTCTGAGGATATACAAGAGTCTGGTACCCACGAAGAGAGAAGACACGGACGATGATGTATATGCGCATGCGGTGGAGGACCTAGATGGGCGATACCGTCCCACCGTATGTGTCTCAGTGGATAGATACAACTTCCAACAAAGGAAACAAAAAGTGGGGGAATCCATCGAAGAGTATGTAGCAGCATTAAGGAAGCTAGCAGCCCCGTGCAGGTACGCTCTGTGGGAGGACGAATTCATAAAAGACCAGGTGATCATGCACACCACCAGTGCAAATGTGCAAGACAAGCTGTGGGCGAGCGGGGACACCACACTCAAAGAAGTAATGGTCATAGTGAAGAGGGTAGAACTCTCGAAGAGGTGCGCCGACGCTACCAGAAAAGAGACAGTCACCCCAACCATGGTGAACAGGATACAAGAGGGAGATCACCGCAGGGACCAGAAACCCAAACCACCCGTAGCCAGAGGGACCAGCAGATGGCAAGGGAAACAAGCGGACAGCGAGAACAAGAAAACATGCTACAGGTGTGGGAGTTGGTCCCACGAAGCCCACAATAGGAGGTGCCCGGCTTTCAGAGCCAAATGCTTGCACTGCGGTATAATGGGACACTACGAGAAGGTGTGTCGGAAGAAACAGCAGAAAGGTGTGGTGAAGTATATGGACCAAAGCACAGAAGATCTGGAGGAAGCCACGGAGGAAGAGGTGGTCACTGTCTTGTGTATATACGATCAGGTATTGAGCGTGGACGCCAAAAGATCCACCAAACCGGTCCTAGAGATGTCCATGGGCGGCATAACAATTTCGGTGGTGGCAGACACCGGATCCCCATTCACCATCATACAGAGAGCAGTGTGGGTAGAACGCTTCCAAACCGAGTTGGGCCCTGGTCTGGAGAAACTAGACATACGACCTGTAACGTATAATGGTGATCGTATTCCCATGCTAGGCTTCCGACGTCTGCTGTTTGAGTTCAGGGGTCGATCAGCATGGTGCAAACTGTACGTGGCCGAGAAAGGACCCTCCGTCCTGGGTTGGTTAGACCAGGGCGACCTGGGCATAAAACTCGACCCTGGGGGGAAGGAACAGATCCTGATCACAGACCAGGAGGAATGGCCGGACATGGATCGATGGAAAAAGAACTACCCAAAGGTGTTTGGGGGCGCAGTAGGAAAAATGGAGAAATTCCAACACAAAATAGTACTTAAGGAAGGAGCCACACCAGTGGCACATAAAGTGAGGAATGTACCCATTGCAGTGAGGGAAGCTGTCCAGACAGAACTTCAAGATCTGGAAGAGAAGGGCATCATAGAACCCATAACCTGTGCTGAATGGCTGTCGCCTTTGGTGGTTGTGATGAAACCCAACGGGAAGGTCAGACTCTGTGTGGACTTGAGGGAACTCAACAAAAACATAGTGGTGGAGAAATTTCCCCTTCCCAAGATAGAGGAAATGCTGGCGAGAACCAGAGGAGTCCAGTGGTACTCCACCATCGACCTCACGTCAGCCTACCACCAGGTAGCGCTACACCCGGACAGCAAAAGTCTTACATCGTTCATTACCCCGTTTGGGTGCTACAGGTTTTGTCGCATGCCGTTCGGTCTAGCCTCAGCGGCAGCTGTCTTCCAGAAGATGATGCACCAACTGTTCAGGGACTGCAAAGACGTACAGTACTTCCAGGACGACATACTAGTGATGGGCAGAGATAGAAGGGACCATGACCGGACACTAGATAAGGTACTACGGACGCTAGAAGCCAAAGGCCTCACAGCGGAATGGGCGAAATGCCGTCTGGGACTACAATCTGTGACCTACCTAGGCCACGAAATAGGGCAACAGGGGATCACGCCCAAGAGGGAAAACGTGAAAGCCATTGTGGAAGCACCGCCACCCAAGAACAAGGAGGAGGTCAGATCATTCCTGGGGATGGCGGAGTACTACAGCAAGTTTGTGGTACAATTCGCATCCAAGACCCACAACTTGAGGAGGCTGACCAGGGAAAGCACGGTGTTCCAATGGACACCGGAGGCCCAAGCGGAATTTGAAGTCATTAAGAAGGGGATCCTGGAAGCTATACCGCTCAAGGGGTACGACCCACAAGGCGCCACCATACTCATCACGGACGCCAGCGACAAGGGGTTAGGTGCGGTACTCATGCAAGACCGAGGAAGTGGGAACATGGAGACAATAAGTTTCGCCTCCAGAGCACTTACGGAGACAGAAGGCAAGTACAGCGTCATTGAGAAAGAGATGTTGGCGGTAGTGTGGGCAATGACATGGTTCCGGCAGTTTCTATGGGGTACCCGATTCCTGCTCAAAACGGACCACAAGCCGTTAGTGAAAGTGTTAACATCATGCGGACACGCCAGCGCCACGCCCAGGATATCGAAGATGTCCCTAAAATTGCTCGAATTCAGATACGACGTGGAGTACATCCCTGGAAACAAGAACCGAGTGGCGGATTACCTCAGCCGAGCGGCGGCCATGGAGCCGGGAGAAGAAGACCCAGCGGATAGAGGAGAGATGGTGGCTCTCATAGAGGACCAAGAGAAGGTCATCAGCATACAAGAGTGGACGGAAGCTTATGAAGAAGATGCTGACCTAAGGGAGGCAAAAGTGCACATCACCCAAGGGTGGCCTGAGAAGAAAAAGGTGAAACCCAACCTCAAACCCTTCTATGAGGTGAGAGAAGAACTGACAGTGGGAGACGAGGGCATATTCATTTACCGGGGAGAGAGAGTAATTCCCCCGACTAACCTCATCAACAGGCTGCTGGACTTATTGCATGTAGGCCATCTGGGCATCGGGAAACTCAAGGCCAGATCGAAACAGAACTACTGGTGGCCAGGCATGGACATGAGAGCGGAAAGACATGTCAGAGAGTGTCCCCAATGCCAAGGGGCCGACAAAACGTTGAAGCCCTTACGCCCAGCACTGGGGAAATTCGACACTCCCTCAAACCCATGGGAAGAGTTGTCGATAGATATTTTAGGACCGCTGCTGGATGACCAGAGCGTACAGAAATATGTGTGTGTTCTCATCGACCGTTATTCCAAATGGCCGGAAATAAAAGTCAGTGAATCCATGGACACGGAGAACATCCTGGAGTTCCTATCGGAGACATTCACCCGAGAGGGAATTCCCAAATCCATCTTAAGTGACAATGGGCCCCAATTCAAATCAGATAAATGGAAACAGTTCATGGAGAGAAATGGCATCTCGGTAAAGCACACGGCCGTGTACCACCCGGCCGGAAATGGTCTGGTGGAACGGTTTAACAGGGTGGTGATGGGAGCCATACAAGCGGCCATCACCTGTAACAAGGACTGGAAGAAGGCGGTGGAGAAGATGGTATGGGCCTACCGAATAACACCCACAAGTACGGGTTACAGTCCGTTTCAAATATTGAGAGGACGGGAACCCTTCACGCACGACAACAGAATCTGGAAGGAGAAGGTAGTGACCAGTGAATGGTCCCCGGCGGTCGTAAGAGCAAATCTGGAGAGGGCACAAGCCATCTACACCAATAACTACAACAAGAGGAAGAGTGTGAAGGACACTCGGTTAGTGAGAGGAGAATGGGTGAGGGTAAAATTGGCTACCCTACAAAGGAAAGGAGACAGCAAGTACAGTAAGCCCCTGCAAGTCAAGGAAGTGTATGACAGAGCGGCCCTGCTCAGCGATGGGAACGTGTGGTCGCAGGACCGCATGGCCCGGTGCAACAAAATACTGAGTTGGGACCTGTGGGAACCGGAAGGTGAAGGCACGGTCGACAGGGACGAAGGGAGTAAGGCGAGTGGAAGTGAAGAAAGGGAAGAAGCGGATGCTGGAGAGGAGCAAGGAGGGGATCAAAGGAGTGAACCCCTAGGGGCAGAGACGGATAGACCGAGAGGGAACAGGAACAGTGGAGGAGTGATGAATGAAGGAGCAGAACAGGAGGAAACACAGAGCCAAGTGACTCGAGAGTGCAGCGGTAAGGTGACCAGGAGCGGTAGACAAGTTGTAAGACCCTCCAGGTTCCAAGACTTTGAACTGGACTGCGAACAGTAAGTGACTGTACTTTGGGTTGGAAAAAGGGGGAGATATGTAGCGGTCTAGTTGTTACCGCGTCACGCAGACGTGACGTCGGCATGGCACGTTGGTGCCGGTTGCGCGCGCAGAGCTAGCGCGGGGGCGTGGAGAGTGAGCGCGCTGCAGCGAGGAGAGTAAGGGTTGGCCGGCGCTCCTCGGAGTAACAGCTTATATGATATTCTAATAAACATAGCGGAAAGAATTACATGTGTCTGGAGTATTTATGCGACGACTTTACACTTTCCTGTGCCAATTCTACCCCATTTTCACATGCAAGCCGGAGTACATAATAAGGCATTCCAGGCAAGAGATTCCCCTAAATTTCAACCTCGCTCCTCACACCGAGCAGCCTAGCAAAGCAAAGACATTGCTCACCGCCTTTATTTATTTACCCTTCATATCCCGGCACCTCGACCCAAGCACACCGCAGCGCCTTTGCTGATTGACGGCAAGTGTTCCACATTCAGCACAGCGCCGGGAGATCCAATCACAGACCACATACGCAAACGGTCACTAACGCCCAGCTTCCTCGGGACTAGCGTCGCGCCGTGCCCCAGCGGCCCCGACATGTCGTGGCAAACAAATGAGCGCATAAACTCAGACGCGCTTAATATCGTTTAAAAAATGTAGGAGCACGCTAACTGCCTAACGTGAGATTATCGCTGGAAACCCAGCGACAATCTCACGAAGTGTGGCGTTAGCTTGATGATAGGGACTCACAAACTTAGCCATGATATCCACCTTCCATAGGATATCATGGCTAAGTCAGTCCTGAAGCAGGCGTAAAGAAAGTAGCGATAACAGGGGTTATCGCTACTTTTCTTGCCGCTATGCTTCATAGTGTGGGGCTTGATGATAGGAGAAATGTCGCTTAGCGACATTTCTCCTGTCATGTCAGGTCAGGAACGCCCACTTTGCATCTCATTAGAGATGCAAAGCTGGGCGTTAAGAATCCGGGCACTAATGCAAGGTTTCAAGCGATAGCGTGACCTTGCTGATTATGCAATAAAATTATCGCCGCTTTTCGCCCAAAAACGGATGCAAAAGCGGCGATAATTTTATATCGCCTCGTTGCTGATTTGCCCCTAAATTCCTGCGTTAAGGCATACTTAACGCGATTTAAATGATGGCTACCCTTCCTTGTTAATATCGCGAAGCTGCCTTCACGATATTTTCCCTGGTTGGTTTCACAGCCACGCCTACTTTGCATCTCATTAGCGATGCAAAGTCAGGCGTGCTGGAAACGGGCGCTAAATCAGCAAAACACGCGATAGCGTGTCTTTGCTGATAAGGCGATAAAATTATCGCCACTTTTCGGCCGAAAACAGCCACAAAAGCGGCGATAATTTTATAATGCCGCCTTGTTAATATGCCCCATTAGTTTTTGGCAAAAACCGCGGTTTTTGCCACAAACTAACATCTGCAAAAATGCCTGGTCCTCCTTGTAAATATCGCGATGTGCACATCAGCGATATTTATAAGGTTGTTCTGCCCAGTGACACCCACTTTGTAACTCATTAGAGATGCAAAGGGAGTCGTCGGGTAAAAGGGTGCTAACATGCGCTAATGCATGTTATCACCCTCTTGTTGATAGGGCAAAAACATTATCTCCGCTCTTTTGGCTTTCAAAGCCAAAAAAGCGGAGATAAGGCCCTTGATAATATGCCTCAAAGTTGTTTTCGATTAAAGAAAGTTATTTAAAATTACAAGCTCTGTCCAGGAATCGAACCCGGATCGTCAGCCTAATAAATGCGCAGGCCCGCGCAGAGAGCTAATCTCCCCGACATAATTGACTGTGCTCATGAAAATCTTCATTACGCCAGACCGCAATACAACGGAACCAACAATATGCGACCAAACTTAAATGCGCTTAATTACCTTGGGGCATATTATCAATGGCCAGCGAATATCGCTGGCCGCTCTTAGCGTTAAAATGTTTAACGCCTGCTATCGCAGATAATTATTGCCATGCTAGCGCTGCATTAACAACGCTCCGTGCAATGGCAATAATTATCCTAGCAATAGCGATGTTTTCCATGGAACATCGCTGGTTTTCCAACTCATCATGGAAAAGGTGTTGGAAGGTGTTACTAATAAGGTCGTTTTTCAAGATGGTATTTTGGTGGCTGGTAACAGCAAAGAATCTCACAACAAAAATCTTGCCACTGTTTTAGAGAAGTTAGAGGCTAAGGGTTTTGTAGCTAATAAACTTAAATGTGTTTTAGGTGTAGAATCCATTGAGTATTTGGGGCATCGTATTTCTGGAGACGGAATTGTTCCTAGAGAAGGTCTTATCGAGGCAATTGTGAATGCTCCTTGTCCCTCTTCTAAAGAGTTAGTGTCTTCATTTTTGGGAATGTGTGAGTTCTATACAAAATGCATTCCCAACTTTGCGGCCAAAACTGTACACATGAGAGAGTTAGATAAGCAAAAGGTCAAGTTTGTCTGGAATGATGTCTGTTTGAACGAGTTTATTCAGATCAAGAAAGATTTGGGGTCTTGTAAGATTCTTACACCTTTTGATCCCAATTATCAGTGTACTGTGTCTGAGGATGCCAGTTTATATGGTCTGGGTGGTATGATTTCTCAAGTTAAACAGGGAAAAGAATTCACTGTAGGATTTGCATCACAGGCTCTACACCCAAGTGAAAAGAATTACTCCGTTATCGAACGTGAGCTGTTGGCGTGTTGTTGGGCAGTGGAGAGGTTCAAATGTTTTCTCTGGGGCAAGACTTTTAGTCTTCTGACTGATCATAAACCACTCATTCCTATTCTTGAAGGAAAATTCGTAAAAGATCATACTCCTAGGATTGCCAGACTGAGTTCTAAACTTTTACAATATAATTTTGAGTTTGCTCACATTTCTGGGGGGAGAAACACCAGGGCGGATTTTCTTTCAAGGTTTCCTCTTCCTTTACATAAACAGGAACTTGATGAAGATGCTGATGAGGACTGTCCTGTTGCTGCTGTGGATGTTTGCTGTTTGAGTTGTTTTTCAGAACAAGAGAGGTTTCATGCTATGGAGTCTGACGCTGTACTCAAAAAAGAAAGAGTTCATTGTTTCGGGGTGGCCCAAAGAGAAGCATCTGGATGGTCACCTTCACCCTTTTGCTAAAATTGCGGATGAACTTACTTTGGAGGGTGGAGAAATGATCATGCGGGGGGAAAATGTATCCCTCCAGAGTCTTTGAGAAGTCGTATTATTGAATATGGCCATGAGGGCCATCTTGGTCCAACAAATACAAAAAAAAGGATCCGAGCTGTGTATTGGTGGCCTTTCATGGACCGACAAATTACTGATGTTTTTGAAGGTTGTGTGACATGTTGTTCAAGTGCCAAAGTTGTAAAAATTGTTTTGCCTCCTGTACAAGAAATGATGGTTCCCAATGGTCCTTGTTTGAAGCTTGCCATTGATTTTGTGGGGCCATTTAACATTCTACCTAAAAAATATAAATTTGCTTTAGTTGTGGCTGACTATTTTAGCAAATGGTGGGAGGTGCAATTTATGTCTAATTCAAATTCACAAGAAGTCATCAAGTTTCTTCAGGCCCCAAGGAACCACCCAAGGTAGTGACACAGGGGACCCACGGGGGTCGTGTGCAGTGTGTGAACACTGCCGCGAGCTCCCGTTAGCTTCTACGGGGAAAGATGTGGTTAGATTTTTAAAGATTAGGGGCACTTAGAATCGAACTAGGACCAAACCCTTTGGGACTTAGAAAGTTCTAGGGCCAACACCCACGGGAGCACTGGAGTACTCGTGTTACTTCACCCAGGGAAGTCGGGTGCATAGGTGTCAAATGGTGTCGGGTCGCGTCGTCGATTTCGATGGGAGCTGGCAAAGAACTGCTGCTGCCGGGAAGATGCAAAGTGTCCAAAGAGATCCAAGCCTGGATCGAAGTCGAGAAGAACCTGAAAGCAGAGGGGACAGAGTCTGGGTCACTAGCCAGTGACCAGGAAGGCGATAGGCAAATGCCCACCGATGTCAGGTGATTTCAGGTGAAAGATGTGAAGTTTGACTCTTCAGGCAAGAGTACCAGGAGGCGTCAAGGATGACCATGAGCTGGATTCGAGCTGTCCCACAAAGGATGTCGAGTGCTGCAGCGTCGATGCCTGAATTGGACACAATAAGCCTTGGCAACAGCAGCCCACGTAGAAAGGAGAAGGATGCTTCGGTGCAGACCAGCAAGGTCTGAAGGACTCACCACTTGGTAGGGAGTCGGGGTACTTCTGAAGCAACCAGGGAAGACCAAGGAAAATAATAGTTACCCCCTCAGGGACCCACCAGTCAATGGACAAGGGATCGCGAAAGGACCTCAAGATGAAACACAAAATGGCAGCCCGCGGGTCACTCAGGGTGACTAGGCCAACAATCTTCAGTGGATTCTGTGATCGAGTTGGGGGCTACAAGTGAGCCCAAGCACGACTTCAAGAGACGTCGAGAAGTCAATTCACTTGCAAAAGTGCACGGTGACCAGGAGTTCCGGTTCCACGTTACTCACGAGGGCAGCGGGTCTCAGCTTTGCTGGGGACTCGGGTTGGCCTTTGAGATGTCTGGAAATCCTCTTCCTGGGCTGCAACTACTTCGGAGTCTGGCCGGAGCTTTGGAAATACAGACCAGCAAAATGCTTTGTTGGTGCCTTCCAAGCAGGGAAGTCACTCCTTGACCCCAAGGGAGATTTCTTCAGTTCTCTAGTCTTGAGTAGAGCGTCAAAGTTCCAGGATTCAGCTTCAAAGTTTCGTCAAGGGATATCTAAAGTTGTGGCTACAGAGGTTCCTTACTTATACCTAAGGAAGGGGTTCGACTAGTTCTGGGGACCCACCTATGGGAGGGTTTGGAAAGAGGGGTGGCTACACCCATTTTATTTGTCCAGTTGTGGAAATATGGATTTTTCTGACCAGTTATGTCCCCTATCTTGGACCCCAACGGTTCCATGTATGAATCACAAGTACATGTATGTTCCCTCCAGTTCCAGTTATGAAGACGCAAACACATGTGCGTCCACCGTCAACATGTCCTCTGTCAGATCCGCCATGAATAGGTCGGATATTCCATTCCTAAGTATGAAAGGCCACCGGCTTTATATGGTTCACTTATGCCATTTTACAGTCCAGGCAAGTAGGCCCTGATTCTGTCATCAAACTCTTCTAGCCTTCTGCCTCTGAAAGCTCCAGTCTGAGCCTGCATCTGTGACCATGAACTTTGTCTCATTCTCTGCGCGGCTCACGAAGCCTGACATCAGCCTATTCTCTGCCAAAAACTGTATTTCACCTTCGAAATTATCTGCTCCATTCCCTGCCCGATGCATTCCTGTCTAGTAGTTTAAGTAAACATTCTTCCAGCTACCGAGCAAAGGCCCGGCTTCTCTGTCTTTATACAAGTAATTCATAGCCCTATTACTATGGAAGATTTCCGCCCTCGCATCTAGTGTAGACACTTAGACGCTTGTACACGCACTAACAGTCAGTATAGTCAGTATAGAATAAGATTCTACTCGAAGAGACCTCTCTTTTGGATAACATAGTTCTTTAAACATGGGATGTTAGATATGATTTGGGATTAGGTTGACTTGACCCTCCAGACTTCTGTCGCCACATGTAGAGCTAAATGTCAAGTCCCCTTCACCCCCTAGTTGCACGTCAATTACACGTCATGCTGCTGCGCGCGCATTTCTGCCAAGTATTTCTGCTGACATTGCGAAATTCTTTCATAGAACCACCCTATTATGACATCACATCTAATGACGTTCTTTCATCACTCCCAGTTACGCCTATTTTTGCTACGTATGAATATATTATCACCACTATCAATTGTTACGCCTCTTGTATTTGTTTCACTGTAGTGCATATTGTATAAAAGTGATTGATTGTCAATAACGTATGTACTTCACTTCCTGAACCTTCGTGGTGATGGAACTTGGAGCAACCGATTATAATCGACCATTGGAATAAAGCCCATTCCGAACCTCTAATACCACGGATTCTGCCTCTTATTTGCTGAGCTATTTTATTATGTTTCTGTATCAAATTAAGTCCCGGTAATTAAATTATTTACCACATGAATGGCGCCCGAATAGGGACACTTTCTCATCTCACGCGCCGGCGGTGCGTTGCAGGCCCGGTCTCCTGCCACAGCTGGACGGACAATAACGCGTACCAGCAGGATTTCCTGTATCTCCCTCCGGTCAAGCGGGGGCGACTGAGGCTGCGATCAACACCCAGACGAGGCGGTGAGAAGTGCGAAGTATCCCGACCAGAGCCTAGCTGAGAGAGCAAGATCCGAGGTATACAGAGGCCCACCAGTTTCCGAAGTCCCGAGTCGAGTCCAGTTTCCGAAGTGTTCGAGTCGAGTCCAGTCCGGTTCAAGTTCAGTTCAGTTTCCGAGGCCTTCCGTTTCCGAGCTACCCGGTGAGTACCATTACTGGGGAGGCGTTCTGACGTGCACATAGTTTGTGCCGGTCAAGACGGGTTTGGGTACACAAATCCGGTCTGCACTGTTTCAGCAGTGTATCTGTACTGTTTAGCAGTATATCTAGTATATCAGTATATAAATTCAGAATAATTCAGTTAATGTCGAGTATTATGTTTAGTGATTAAGTTTTCCTTAGATCGTCATCATTATTGTTGCTCAGTTAAATGTTAAATGTTAAATGTTTTAAGTACGTTCTGCATATTGTGGTGTGAATGACTGTTCATTATCGTGTTTACTGTATTAAGTTTGTTCAAAATCAAGTATCAGATCAGTTTTCAATATGCCGCTCTTTTCGAAATTAAGACAGATCACAACAAGAAAAGGGGTACTCGAAGAAGCCGTCCCTATTCCTCCTAGGGACACTCCAGGGTACTTCATGTATCATAAACATGGCTTAGACGCTATATTATTTCTTGATTTGTGGGTAGACTACACCAAGGAATTACCAGAAAGTCAGAGGTGGCCCGCAGCTGGGACCTGGGATGCAGAGTGCATCATGAAAGTAGAGGAAGAGTTATGGAAAAGGAAAGTCAGACAGTCACAGAAAGACGCCATTGAGTTATGGCGTAAAGAATCTCATAGACGTACAGAAAAAGCACTCCGACAGGAAGAGAAGAATAAAGAGAGTTCAAATAAAGTCCGAGAAAATCTATTAATTGAAGAAGGTACCCGAGTGAAATCAGAACAAGTAGACAGACAAAGAAATGCCCTTATGAATGGTATGTATCCCCTTCTGGCCGAAGGATTACCTAAGGCTACTCCAGAGATACCAAAAGACTTGCCACCCCCATTGTTTCCAATAAAAGCACATCCTAAGGGGCATCCTAGAACCGCAGAAGACGTTTTTCTTTCCTCATATTTAGATGACGCAGCTCCCGAGTATGCTAATTCCGCCCCACATAGACCGCCTGCCAGGGAGGTTCAACGCCAAGATCCAGTACCCGTATCTCTACAGCAACAAGTCCTGACACAAGTTCCGGCAAGCACATCTGTTTCTACATCTGTCCCTACAGCTACTTCTATAGCTGTGTCCACACCTATAGTTGCTGTATCACGTTCAACGAATCCTTTCACGCCCGATACCCCAGATGGGGCTACGGGAGGTGCTACCAACATTTTTTCTACGCCACCCAGAATAAATAAACTTACCTTTCAAGAGTCAGCACATTCACGTACCCCCAAACTCATAAATGCCCGTACGCTTAAGGAACTTCTAGTAGATTGTAGATATGACCCTGTGCCCGGCAAAGAGGACGAAATGATCATGGCATCATTACGTATCAGACGAGCCGCAGTGTATTTAGGGAAGTTACCAGGAATGACTACGCATCTAGACAATATATATCATTTTGTTCAAACAGGGCGAGATTCTGAATGTATTAACAGAGCTATGGAATACCAGAAAGTGGAGATACAGGGGGAACTGTTACGTTTCCTCATAAATTGTGTGATCAGAAATCAAGACCGACCGGGGGTAGACCCGGAAGCAATGCAAATTCTTACCAGATGGAGCCAGAATATATCAGAAGGGAGACATGATAAGCAAAATTGTATAATAGCCATGTGCCGAAAGATCCGTAAAGAAATAGAACGTTTACATGAAGAAAGATTAGCGGTAGACCAGTTCGAACAAGGCGAGGAGGAAGGATCAGGACTGCCCACAGGACAGTCAGACACCATAGCCTATGTAGGTAGAGGAAGATCTTGTAATAGTACTAGATGTCTTATTGACCCGATACGTCCGATATGTCCAGATAATAACAGGAATTTCCAAACACCAATAATAAATATATGGTCTAACGAGCATTCATTCCAAGCAGCTGACAAATTACTCCGAGAACGAAGGGGTTATCATTTCCTCGATTCTATGGATGAACAAGAATTAGCCAGGTCAGCCGTCCATTGGGTTGCCAGTCCCGGAAAGTATGGTGATGATACAGTAGCACACACATTTTTAAATCTCACCCCAGATGAACAGCGTTTAGCTGGGATTTATATGATTCAACAACTCCTTATACTATATCAGAGTCAGCATTCGGATCCTGGTCCCTTACCTGATATATTGACTGAATTACTCATGAATAGATGGAGAGGTTCAGGTACTAAATTAATTAAAGAAATACTAGAATCAAGAAAACAGTACATTCTTTTTGTATGCCCAGAACATGTCTCATTGCCCATCAAGGAAAGAACCCCGTATTATATGGACAGACAGAATCCCTTACGAGAAGTGCACCCAATAAAAGGCGAGGACAATGAGTTTAAACGCGTATTTGTATATACGCCCATATCGAAAATAGAATTGTTAGAAATGAAGAAAGTGGTACCCAGTCATGACAAAGACCCAGCAGGTTTTCACCGAGAAATTAAAGACATGTTACTCATGGGAGAGTATACCTATCCCGACATTATGACAATATTAAAGGTATTGATGCCTGCTGGCATTTATGAAAATCTCAGGGAAAAAGAGTGGGAGGTAGGAGACCAAAAGATAGAATGGTCAGCATTAGAAGCAGAAGAAAAGGCCCGAACTGCAGGAGCAGGACTTGGGGATAAAACTAAAGCACTACCAGGTTTACTAGTACAGGTACTGCCACGTTTATTAACTACGAAAAAGGAAGATTGGGGTACAATTTCAGCCTGTAAACAGAAGCAAGATGAAGACACTAGTGATTTCTATGCCAGATTTGAAAAATGTTTTGGTATAAATAGTGGCATAAAAGCAAGTAGCGAATCATACCCACATCTGTTTGTGACAAAATTAGTAGAAAATGCCTTGCCTCAAGTGAAGAACAGAGTATTAAAATTCGAGAGTACCTGGCAAGGTAACACCCCATCACAAATGTTACAAATGTTACAGTACCATCACAATAGAATTAGAGAGGAACAAGAACATGAACAAAGACGCATGAAAGACACGAAAATGAAAATGCTAGTCTCCCAGACAGTTCCAGCTGAAGGACATAAAAAGGGTACGACACATTCCAGTGATTCAACAGGACCTGTAAAAGGGACATGCAACTATTGTAAAAAGCCAGGTCATTACGTACACGATTGTCCAGTTTTGAAACATAATATCGCCATAGGTAATACAAAAGAAAGACCACGGCCACCTAGACAGGATCAGAATGAACAAGGAGCCCCGCAGCATGCACAGTCCATGCCAGCTCCACCACAGTCTATACAGTTTGTGCCAGCTGCACCAGCGCTGCCTGTTGCTGCCACCCAAACCACGACACGACAACTGTACCAGACCGCACAGTATGACTATCCTGATTACCAGCGATACGCATGAACCAGCCTAGAGAGGGAAGTTGACTTACCCCTTATCGAGGTCCCTGTAGACCAAGAAGGACCTTATGTACATAGTGAATTATTAGGCCAAGACAGAAAATTTTTACTCGATACAGGGGCAAGTCGAACAACCATAAAACGTAGTGAAGTTCCAGGGGCACCCCTCTCAGGCTCACAGAATATTTCCCTTGGTTTTTCAGGAAAACCTATTGTTAATGAAGTGTCACAACCTCTTCCACTTACGATAGGACCTTTGACCCGAACTACAGATTTATTGCTTACCAAATCATGTCCAGAAAACTTGTTAGGAATAAAAACACTGAAAGCTCTAGGAGCTATAATATGTTGTTCTCCGGAAGGAGTAAGATTGTTTTTACGTGATTTTAAAGGTCACTATGTGTCTAGAGACATGGATCCCCGACTGCAGACTTTACCTACACATCTATGGGCACAAGGCCCTACTGACGTTGGTTGCATGAATATTACACCATATCGAGTCACACTAAAGGCAGGAGTGGTACTACCACGAATGCGACAATACAAGTTACCACCAGATGCTGTAGTGGCTTTACTGCAAATCATTGACGAACTCATTGCCCAAGGAGTGGTTGTGGAAACAGACTCCAATGTATGTAATTCACCGATAATTCCGATTCTTAAACGAACAGATCCGAAGGCCCCGCCAGTATATCGATTGGTTATTGATCTGCGCGAATTAAACAAATGCATAGTGCCACAATTCCCTGTGGTCCCAGATATCTCGTCATTACTGACAGCTATTGATTCCGAAGCAACATTCTTTACTGTAATTGATCTCAAGAATGCCTTTTTCAGCGTCCCAATAGATCCGGAAAGCCAATATTTGTTCGGATTTAGTTTAAATGGACGTAGCTTTAAATTCTCCCGCGCACCTCAAGGATTTACAGAAAGCCCCAGCATCTATAGCCAAGCACTGAAACGAGAACTCGACAGTATCCACATGCCAGTTAACACTGCCTTGCTTCAATATGTCGATGATCTGCTGATCACCGCGAGAAGCAAACCCGAATGTGAGAAAGCATCACTGACAGTTTTACAATTTCTAGCCGAAAAGGGGCACAAGGTGTCCCCTTCTAAGCTGCAATTCTGTGTCCAGCGAGTTGTTTATCTTGGACACTCGCTGTCCAAGGAGGGAAGGCAGCTTACACCCGACCGCATTCAGTTAATAGCTAACATGCCAATACCAAAGACACAAAAGGAGGTGCGGGCTTTCATAGGCCTCACTTCATATTGTAGACAGTGGATCCCTCAGTATGCATTTCTAGCAAAACCACTCATTCAATTGACAACACAGGAGGCAGCCACATCGACTGTTCTCCCTTGGACTCAGGAACATACACAAGCTTTTGAAAGCCTAAAGAAAGCTTTATGTCAAGCACCTGTCTTAGCAACGCCATGTTACAGTAAACAGTTTACACTTTTTGTTACAGAACGCGAAGGTACTGCCTTGTCAGTACTCACACAGGAACAAGCAGGATCACACAAACCATGTGCTTATTTTTCTAGTACATTAGATCCCGTAGCTCAGGCTTTGCCTGCGTGCCTGAAATCAGTGGCAGCAACAGCTTTAGCAATCAGACAAAGCGATGCCATAGTGTTAGGACATCCATTGACAGTACAAGTACCACATGCAGTAGAGGTTCTTGTGAATAGAACGCAAACACAACACTTGACTATAGCGCGACTTACAGGGTACGAGTTAACATTGTTTCAACCACATATAGAAATCAGACGTTGTAACACATTGAATCCTGCCACACTTTTGCCAGTAATCGGAACAGACCCACTAGCCCATGACTGTATTGAAGTCATTACAATCACGACGAAACCCAGACAAGACTTAACCGATGTCCCATTGTCAGACCCAGACCTGACGTTGTATGTAGATGGTTCATGTATGAGAACAAGTACAGGAGAGTTAGTGGCTGCTTACGCAGTCACAACAGATACTGAAGTCATTGAAACAAATCGCATAAATACCTTGTCAGCTCAAGCCGCAGAGCTCATTGCTCTGACACAAGCCTGTATTCAAACCACAAATAAAAAAGTCAACATATACACTGATTCACGTTATGCATTCGGAGTCGTACATGACTTCGGCGTGCTGTGGCGAGAGAGAGGTTATTTAACTTCCCACGGTGCCCACATTCAGCACGGACCCCTCATTCATGCCTTATTAGATGCAATACATCTACCCACTGCAATATCAATTATGAAATGTAAAGCTCATACGAAAGTTACTGATATCATTTCTCAAGGCAATGATCTAGCTGACAGAACAGCTAAACAGACTGCTCAAACTCAAACATCCGACATGACAAAGACAATAGTCCCGACGCCAACACATTGTATGACGGTTAAAGATCCTACTCTTGACGTAATTGACATACAGACACATGCTACACCAGACGAAATAAAGAAATGGACTGAATTAGGAGGGATCCAAACGGATCAAGGATGGATGATGAAGGAAAAGTCTGTGTGGTTCCTTCCTGATTCAATGGTCCAGGTTATAATTAACACTATACATAGTCCAGCACATCTAGGAGAAAAAGCTATGCTAGATAGCATTCAACACATTTGGTTCAATAAACATTTACGAGCAGCAGCCAAACAAAAAGTTCGTACCTGTATGATCTGTTGCCAGTTCAACCCAGGAAAAAGCGTTCCCGTAGAACAGGGTGGATTTCAGCCTCCTGATCACCCTTTTGAAGTCCTCCAGATGGATTATATCCAGATGGAACGATGTAGAGGATTCAAATATGTTCTCGTAGTTGTTTGTGCTCTTTCCCGTTGGACGGAGGCATACCCGGTTTCAGATTACACTGCCCCGACTACTGCCAAACAGTTGGTTCGAGAATTCTTCCCACGATACGGTTTACCACGTGTTGTTCACTCAGATAACGGCCAGCCGTTCTCATCCGAATTAATGAAACACGTTTCACTTTTGTTAGGCTATCAGTGGAAATTCCACTGTGTCCGACACCCCGAGGCAGCAGGTCTCGTAGAAAGACATAATCAGACTCTGAAAATTAGATTGTCCAAAATATGCAGAGAGAAAGGTGTCGACTGGGTAGTAGCATTACCAGTTGCACTCTTTTACACAAGAATGGTAGCACACTCTCGAACAGGGCTATCCCCGTATGAAGTGATCTTCGGCAGACCACCAAATATGTGGGGGACGCCCATACCACGCAAAATAACTGATATTGACTGTAATATGCTGACAGATTACTTGGCTTCCTTGATGTCTGCACTACAATCTTGTCGTTCACAGGTAGCTGCAGCTTTTCCTGACAACACTGAGGTGAAGCCCCATGACGTAATTCCAGGCGACCTGGTCTTAGTGAGGAACTTTGATCGAAAGACTCAGCTGGATCCTAGGTGGAAGTCGCCTCAGCTGGTTTTGCTCACCACAAGGACAGCCGTGAAGATCGAGGGTAGAAAAGGCTGGATTCATTCAAGTCATATCAAGAAATTTCATGGACTACCAGCGGATGTGAATACCACCCCTCGTGTGTCTTCACCCATTGACTCAAAACTTCCTTTTGTTGAAAAGAGTAATTCCGAACATTATAAACTAAAGCTCAGGTCCAATCAGTCAAGCAATTTGATTGTTTAAGTCCTCTCCAAGGTGAAGCGGTTGAATTGTCTCTGACATGTATCCCTTGGACCTGAATAGAAACCACACCCGAAAAATGTTGAAACGACAGGCGTACTGTAAATCACTGCGTAGTCATTGCATAGTGACGTTATTAATTTTGTTTTTCTTAACTCTTTTAATAATTACTGCAAGTATATTGTTGCACGTATATTACCCTATTTCTAGACATGTTTATAATATTACTGCTGAACATTCTTTTAGTGAATTACCTCCGCTTGAGTTGTCTTATAGATTTGCGCTGCGCAATAACACGTTTATCAGTATGTTACATCATTCCCATCAGGTTAGCAATGCTACAAATTGTTGGATATGTGGCCGACTCCCTCCCTATCAGAATTATAAAGGAATTCTACCTCTCTTTCCATACCCGTTCACACACAACGGCTCCTGTGGAGCATGGTTTAGTTTAATTAATTCTCTAGATTCGAATTCTGCAGTTTATCAAGATAACTGGGTATGGGGAAATTTGAACTTAGTTTTGCTTAAGGTCTGCTACCCTAACAAGGAGGGACTTCCCCAGAGAACAGGAACTGATCTAGAAAATGAAGTGTATGGATTAGGTAATTTTACGCTTAATCTTATGATCCTAAATGTCGAATCCGAAGCTACTCCAATTTTGTCCGCTATGTCAATATTTCCAGTAAAGGGTGAACTATGTGTAAGGAAAAATGGTTCCATACATATGGGCCATAGTAGATGCACCACTGTAGTAGAATTTAGTGATCAAGGCAAGTCTACATTTAGAGCTTCCCGCCATTCCTATTTCATATGTGGTCAGACGGCATATGTACGTTTGCCTCTAGATTGGGATGGTACTTGCTATATTGGATTCCTTTTGCCACCTGTTTTCCTAGCTCCTCCTGATTATCACAGAAATACTCATTTAGTATATAATAGAGTAAGGAGAGATCTCCCAATAGTCGATTACACTGAAACAGCATGGGAAAAATACACAGATTTCAATAAAGGTCTCTTTCCCTATATAGGTACCGTTACTAATAGTAAGCTGATACGTAGATTAACTAGAACCCTTGAAGCAGTAGTGAACGAAACTATTTCCGCCTTAGGCAATTTAACAGAAGAGCAGTCTGCTATGCGGATTGTTGTGCTTCAAAACCGTCTTGTCCTTGACGTCATCCTGGCCGATAGGGGCGGAGCTTGTAGGGTCATCGGATCAAGCTGTTGCATTTTCATACCAGAAAATTCGCCCTCTGTATATAAAGCCATAACTCGCCTTCATAAGATTGTAAGCCAGATACACCAGAACCCAGGCACCTGGACTTGGTCCGGTTGGTTTTGGAGTGTATTATCTACCTTTGGATGGAAGGTCCTATCTTTCCTAGGTATTGGCCTTCTCATACTATTCAGTTGCTGTCTATGTCTACAATGTGGACCAGCGATCTGTGGTCTGTGTGCCACATCGTGTATTCCACCACCAGGATTTCGTTCGTCCCAGAAGAAAAAAGAAGAACAAATGATGCTATATGAACAGATCAATGGATTGATGAAGATTGATATCTCTTAACGGGCAAGTAGGGGACAAGGAGGGAATGTGGAAATATGGATTTTTCTGACCAGTTATGTCCCCTATCTTGGACCCCAACGGTTCCATGTATGAATCACAAGTACATGTATGTTCCCTCCAGTTCCAGTTATGAAGACGCAAACACATGTGCGTCCACCGTCAACATGTCCTCTGTCAGATCCGCCATGAATAGGCCGGATATTCCATTCCTAAGTATGAAAGGCCACCGGCTTTATATGGTTCACTTATGCCATTTTACAGTCCAGGCAAGTAGGCCCTGATTCTGTCATCAAACTCTTCTTGCCTTCTGCCTCTGAAAGCTCCAGTCTGAGCCTGCATCTGTGACCATGAACTTTGTCTCATTCTCTGCGCGGCTCACGAAGCCTGACATCAGCCTATTCTCTGCCAAAAACTGTATTTCACCTTCGAAATTATCTGCTCCGTTCCCTGCCCGATGCATTCCTGTCTAGTAGTTTAAGTAAACATTCTTCCAGCTACCGAGCAAAGGCCCGGCTTCTCTGTCTTTATACAAGTAATTCATAGCCCTATTACTATGGAAGATTTCCGCCCTCGCATCTAGTGTAGACACTTAGACGCTTGTACACGCACTAACAGTCAGTATAGTCAGTACAGAATAAGATTCTACTCGAAGAGACCTCTCTTTTGGATAACATAGTTCTTTAAACATGGGATGTTAGATATGATTTGGGATTAGGTTGACTTGACCCTCCAGACTTCTGTCGCCACATGTAGAGCTAAATGTCAAGTCCCCTTCACCCCCTAGTTGCACGTCAATTACACGTCATGCTGCTGCGCGCGCATTTCTGCCAAGTATTTCTGCTGACATTGCGAAATTCTTTCATAGAACCACCCTATTATGACATCACATCTAATGACGTTCTTTCATCACTCCCAGTTACGCCTATTTTTGCTACGTATGAATATATTATCACCACTATCAATTGTTACGCCTCTTGTATTTGTTTCACTGTAATGCATATTGTATAAAAGTGATTGATTGTCAATAACGTATGTACTTCACTTCCTGAACCTTCGTGGTGATGGAACTTGGAGCAACCGATTATAATCGACCATTGGAATAAAGCCCATTCCGAACCTCTAATACCACGGATTCTGCCTCTTATTTGCTGAGCTATTTTATTATGTTTCTGTATCAAATTAAGTCCCGGTAATTAAATTATTTACCACACAGTTTTGTGCCAGAGCAGGGGCTGGAAGCCCCTGAACCGGTTTCAGCTGTACTATGCAGAGGGACACCAAATGTGCCCCCAGTGTAGGACTTCAAAGCACTCAGAGAGAGCTCCCATCCAGCCCCAATACACATAATCCTGTCTGGGAGGTGGTTACACCACCCTGTGACAGGAAACCTATTGTCCAGGCCCCCCCTGCCAGAGTTTTGGTCAGCAGCAGGAGGCCAGACCCGTGTCTGTGGCTGCAGCATCCATTTTGCGATGCCAGGGCTCTGTTAGATTTCTACTGGGTATACCAGTACTGCCATGTCTCTCCCTCTAGAAGGGTGGGATCATACTCCCACACCAGGAACTGATGTGGGGGTATGATTCCAAGGTGTTTGACACCAAACACGACATGTTTCCGTGCAGTCAGTCCAAAGTTAACATTAACAGTTTAAGATATAATGCACTTATGAGTAAATGGTCAGGCTGCACCACTGACAACCCCGGAGAAGAGATTCCGAAGGCTGCAGAGGGGCTCAGCTCATGCCTGGGCACCCTCTCACATATAACCAAGCACTCTGCCTTCAGGATTGTTAAGGCCTGCCATAATAGTGACTGATAGGTTTGTATGTGCAGTGATAGGTGAGGTATAGTGAACCTATACCTCAGTAAGGGGTGCATGCACCACCTTACCCAGGCTGCAGTAGCAGACATGTGGTGTCAATTTAGGTGGCTTTCCAGGGGTGGCATAATACATGCTTCAGCCCCTGGTAGGCCACTGGGGTACCTATGCCCTGGGTACATAGTATACCACATACTAGGGACTCACAAGGGAACCTAAGGATCCAATCTGTGATGTACCTAAAGTACATGCAATCAAGTTAGAGAGGAAGCAGCTAGGCTGGGGCCCTGAATAGCAGGGTCCCAACCAGACTAAAGTCGAAAAACAGTGAAACACCAGCAAAACGTGGGGGTAAACATGTGAAGCAGATCCTACTCTCCTACAATGAGTGCTCCGCCTAATCGCATGGATTTGTAAATTATTTGTTTGATTCTATGTATTTTAGTTCAAATTGATGGTATCATTTTATCTTTATTTATACCCTTTAATTTCATCTTTGCTGATATGTTTCTTGTTAATTTTTCTTTGCCTGTTTTTTCTTTCTTTTGCACTCTGATATGTTGTTATTGGGAAGAGAGGAGATGTTGTAGTAATCTCTTCTATTTCTTCAGTGTCATCTGTGATGTCATTGTTGACAATGGAATGTATATGTTTGAATATCTTGAGTTGGTGAGTTCCTGGGAGCTGTGGAGGTTAACAGTCAATAAACCTGAAGTCTCTTCACTTACCTGCTTCAGCATGATTACTTCACAGAGTCAATTAGTAAGAGAAGAGTGACAGCCAACACGTGTTTCACCCGCTTTACACGGCCATCCGGCCTGGGGCTTCCTCAGGGCTTGGAGAGTAATTTTGCAGGGCTTAGGCAGTTCTCAATGTGTTTAGATAGGTTGTCCACTTCAGTTCTTGCCTTGTTATATTCTTCTTCTGCATGATCAATAAGTTGTCTCATCATAATATTTGAGCATTCTTTTCAAATTTTCCTCCCACTTTTCTATGTAAATAGGATTGGTTGTATCCAATGGTGGAAAGATCAAAATTCTTAATCCACGTGGGATTCTGTCCGCTTCCAGATATTTTTTAAGGGATGCAGCTTCCCACCATTTGCTTGTTTCTTTTTTCACCCCATGTTCTATTGTTTGAAAAGTGCTTCTTGCTGAGGTTGAATTTAATTTATTGTTCGAGGTTCTGGTAGTCACTGGATTTGTAGAAAAGGTCTCTTCAGTTCTATTTGAGCGTTGTGCTCTGCGATCCTGGCAAGATGCCATTAGCAGGTTATCAAAGTAATTTTAGCCAGGTTTTGATTTGATCGTAGTTATAGCTCACCGGTGGTTCAGGGGATTGACCGTGAGAATTGTAGGAGATGAAGGGGTAATTGGTCCCAAACCCTTACTAGCCATATTAATTGAGCAAATAATCCATGACAGGGGGAGACCCCTAACCCCCTAGTCTAGTGAGTAGTTAGGATGAAACTTTATCTGAAGTAGCTTTGAAATATTCCAATTGTATCATTGTGGGAGTTTTCAGCCTTCATGTGGATGAGCAGACAGACAGGGAAGGGCAGCATTTTCTCCAATCTTGCAAGATGTTTTATCTTAACTCACTTCTTTTCTCTGCCACTCATGCTGCCAGCCACACTATGGATTGTTCTCTTACCCCTTATGATCATCCCTCTTCTGGAAGTAAGCTGATTATTTTTGAGGATAAATTGAAAATTCCATACTACTTTCCTTTTACCGCAGAAAGATTTGCTTGATAGATTAACTATAGGAGAGACCACTGAGACTAATAGCATATGGTCACAATTGTTGGTTACTGGTAACTTGCTCCGATTTGGTCATTTCTCTTTGGTAACAAGTATGTGCAGCCATTTCTTTGAGTAAATCTGGCTCGCTGGATGATCCTTCCTCTCTGGCCATCCTACGGATGGTGGAAATAAGAATTGGACCTGTTTATTAGTTCAGTGTCTTCGGCCTGTGTACAGAGCAGCTGGAAAGGGGCTCAAGTGATCTCTTTGCTTAAAAAAAAACCCTCCAACCTAGATATTTTGCAAAATATTCTTCTCTCTGTTACCTGCAGCTTCCAAGAACCTGGAAAAGCTTGTTTATACACATTTGGTTAACTATCTGGAAGTCAGTGCTATTCTTCAGTATACTCAATTCGAACAGAAATTGACCAGTTATAGTTAGCAATAGCTCACAAATTACATCACTCATGTAATTGTGAATGTTCTCAACATTCCCCACTCCCACGCTCCCCCTCCAAGCTGCCAGATAGCGAAAGGGCTAGGATTTTCAGCATTCCTATCCTCTACAACGATTTGTCCCTTTTGTTTCCCTGGTTTATGTCATACATGGGAAGGGTGGCCCCAGTCATGTGTCCGAGGGCATGTTTTACTATCCCCTCTATCTATCTGAAGCATTTCTATTCGCACTCTCATCCCGTTGCAGCTTCCGTCGCTCCGAGTCTTCTCATCCTCCGGACACTATACCCTGTGCTTCAGCCAGGTCCAACACGTCTCTCATCACTGTCCCCCATGCAAGCATCACTACTGGCAATTTTCCATCACATCCTGTCTTTCGCATTTGTTCCTCTTCTGCCCCGGTCCACTCCTGCAAGTCCTTGTGCCATTTTTCCCTAGTCAGGGGCCTATGGCTGTCTAGTGAATTGCTCTGCGGGCTTTGCCACACTAAGCCAAAGCACTGCAAACGTCTGCTTAGTTTGTGCTGTGGGTCATCCACAGTAGGTCCAACAGGCACTGGTTAATCATCAATAGAATATTCCAGCCCGGCGCCAGCTTGAGCTGTGTTAGTATTTCTCCCCAAAAGGTGGCTGCAGGTGGGCAGTGCCAGAGCATGTGTAGGAAATCGGCCTCATGCACCTTACATACCGGACAGCGGGACTCTCTTGTTGGACATATAGCATGTAAGCGTTTGGAGGACAGGTAGGTCCTATGGATTACGTTAATTTCAATCTGCTTCAACCTGGGGCTCAATGACACCCTTCGGACTCCTGCATGTATCTTAGACACGTCTCCAAGCAGTAGGGGTTCATCACTAGGAGACTGCCATCTCTCTTCCACTCATAGTGGCTTAAACCGCTTATCATTGCTTAGTGCTCGGTATAGATGTGTGACTTGCCGATGGCCATCAGCCATAGACAACATTCCCACCATTGTGTGGGTGAGCTCTGGGGCCTCCGGGAAAGTTGGCCATAGCTGGCGTGCGATAGAAGCTATTTTTGCGTATTGTAAATATTGTCCTGAGCCCAGAGAAAATGTAGTGGTAGCATCATGGACCCCTATAAACCTCCCTTCTGGAAATAGATCAGCTAGGGTCAGGCATCCTCCCTCCTTCCATTTTTTCCATAGTCATCACTTGGGCCATTGTATCATAAAGTCGTATGATCCAGACATCCAGGTACGGGGCGTACGGGGTCCTCTTCAGTATCCTCTGGGCCGTCCTCTCCCAGAGTGCGGCCATCCGTGGCACCCGGTAGGGGAAAGTGTGAGGTATTTGTCTGGCACACATTAGTAGTACCCCCGCTCATGGTCTTCAAACTCGCCAGCCAGTAGGGATCTCCCCTACCTTGGTTCAGTATCTAACCAATGGATTGCATGCTGCGGCGGTGTGGCTAAGTAGTACAGCTCTAGATCTCGAACCTCCAGACCCCTGCTCTCCCACTACCGCAGCCGCGTGTCAAGACCAACCCTGCGCCTCCCACCTTTCCAGAGTAGTTCCATCATGAGTGCGTCCAGCTCTTTAAATACACTTTGCAGGAGTTCGTAAAAAGTGCCCTGCATAATATAAAGACAGCGGAGCACCACCACCATTTTCTTAAGGGTATGCTACCCATCACAGACAGTCGTAATGTGTCCCAGAACCATATGGACTGGCGCAGATTGTTAATCACTCTCCCCATATTGCTAACATAAAACTGCTTCTCATCATAGGTGATGTACATTCCCAAATATCAGACCCTGAGATATTTGCACATCATGTCCAGAAAGGTGCCATCATCTTCATTTGTAGCATATAGTGTTTATAAAACACCTGTCATGTGGATCAAGTGTGCCCTCTACCACTACATAATGACCCTCAGGGTCTAGACAAGTCCTAATGTGCCAGAATGGGATTTCCGGTGCCACCCATATGAGGACTCCCCACGAATAACCTGAGTAAGATGTTGCAAAGATTTGCCCCCTCCAGAGTCTATGTACATGTTTCATACAGTCCCCCCCACCACAAGTGCGTCTCCTGCAGAAATGCTATAGATATCCCTCATCTTTTCAGGTACGCATGGACCTGGTTTCGCTTCAGTTAGTCCCTCAGCCCATGTACATTCCAGGTTACAAATTCATATCTATTCTTAGTGTTGTCCATGTCAAATTAATGGGGAACTGACGGACAATCTCGAATGAAGACCTGCACAATCAAGGAAACCTCAATAACTAGCCCTGGCAGCATCCAACAGTGTTGCTCTATCTAAAAGCTTCTGTCTCCCCCAGTGCAAACAACAACATTGCAATTCAGTAGAAAACTACTAGACTGTAGAGAAAATTACAGCTCTCCATCATATCGCCCACCCCTACCCACCCACAGGCAGTAGCCACACATCACACCTTCCATAACCGATAGACAATATGACAGTTAAACTCCGCTCTAAACTCTCCCCAACCCCTCAATCCCCAACTAGTACCTGTACAACTTTGATTGTTATAGTTCCCTGACCAGATCACAAGGTTTGTGGTTCGCCACAAGACTCCAAAATGACCCGGTGGGTTAACATGATGTGGCGTCTGGACCAACCTGTTTGGGCGTTTAGCCTCGGGTCCTAGTCCTGTCCAATTCCAGCAGTCTGAGGCCCATAGCCCGGCATGTGGCACCCAGTAGAGCCGCATCCGCAAAGTGTGCACTATCAGACTCAAATACAGTATCTATTCAAGGGTGACCCCCTGAGACAGGAGCAGTGAAAACAATCATCTTTCTTTTGCAAACAATTACCCATTATTTATGGTTGCAGTATCTCGGCCACGTCCCAGAGAAGTGCACGTTTTGGTATATACTAGTTCAGTCCGAGGGCACTGTGTCTACCTCTGTCTCAGGGACTACTTCCAGCAGTACATATGAGTTCTCTGTCACAAGGTGTTCATGCCTGATACATAGAGTACCATCCATGCCGACTAGGATTCGTTCCTCATTGTCCTCCGTAGGAGTGTCACTCTTTTGTTGAGAGGTCCCCGGACGTTGCTGCGATCGCCTCAATCCTCTGCGCCTCTGTTCACTCCATGCAGGTTACCGATCGGCCTGTTGGAGGCCAATAGAGTCTATGCAGTCGAGGGCATCTTGGGTGTTCTCATACAATAGAACCTCGGTTCATATTGGACTCGAAGGTGTGCGTGGTACATCAAGCTGTATTGTATATCGTGCTTACAAAGTCTCTGTTTGATTTGCAGGAAATATTTGCGCAAGTCCTGCACTCTCCCTGTATAGTCAGGACAGATCAGGATCAGGGCACCTTCATATCTTGGGGTCCATGCTTGCGGACACGTTGCAATATTATGTTCCTGTCCCAGTAGTTGAAGAGACGGGCTATGACAGCTCGCGGGGGAACCCCAGGACGCTGCACGGGGCCCAAGGCCCTATGAGCCCATTTGATAGTAAAGAATTTGGACAGTTTTATCTGTGCAAGGCCGTGACTAGCCCCTCCTTTGGAAACAGAACAGCAGAGGGACCCTCAGCACTCTCCGGGAAGCTGATAAAGAGCAGGTTGTTATGCTGAGATCACCCT
Organism: Triturus cristatus; assembly: GCF_964204655.1. Taxonomy (NCBI): domain Eukaryota; kingdom Metazoa; phylum Chordata; class Amphibia; order Caudata; family Salamandridae; genus Triturus; species Triturus cristatus. Next base: position 1,174,308,813 of record NC_140584.1, on the reverse strand, counting down.
TTGGTGACTTCTTGTCGGAGGTCAAGCTGTGTGGTATTGCACTTAAAGCCAGCCACGGTTATTTGCAGCTCACGCACTACTGTTTTTAAAGTAGTCATCTCCTCTTCCGTTGTCCTGACCCTGTCTGCCACTTTGCTCAGATCTAGTCGGAGGTGGTTGATGCCATTGAATCCATCTTGGCCTAAAGTTCTACTATGGACCCCCTTATAGCTTCCAGTATTTCCGCCATGCCCAGCGCTTGTTCTCCAGGTCCCAGCTGTGGCACCGCTCCCGGTCCACCCACGGGGGTCCTTCCCTGGGATGGTGTACTATACAATCTTGTTGACCTGTCCCCCTCTAGAGGAATTGTCTTTCACCATATCTGCGTGTTCACAAACAGGGGAGCTCTGCTCAATGCAGCTCTTAGTGTCCAGGAGTATGGGGGCAAGCCGCTGCACCTCCGATCCCACCAATTATTCTCCATCAGTCCGTCTGGTAGCACCCCTGGCCTGTGTACTCTCGTACACCCACTCTTCCCTGAGCTCTGTACTCCTCAGGGCTCCACATGCATTTACTAGAGTCTGCGGGTAGTACTTCCATCCCACATTACATGGCACCAGTACAGTTTTATGGGGTCACTTGCGTCTACCAGGCCTCAAGCACCTCCCTCTGTACACACCAGCTACCATGTGGTTCCCTCTGCACCTTTGTATTGTTTGGACTCTCCTCCACTGGTGACTGTTAGGTTGTCGTCCCCAGTGCAACAGTCCTGCCTCCTTACTGTATGCTTGTTGCAATACTCTTCATCAGGCCCCTTCAGTAAGCCCCCGGCAGTGTTCCTGCGTATCCGGCCCAGTACTTGCTTAAATCACTGCCTCAGAGATCACCCTAATGGCTCATCTACCAGCTTTCTAATAGGCTATTGCAATTCACGTGGCCTCTTCTTCTGCAGCTGCCCGTTCAGTCAAGTGCAGGCTCCAGCGTTATTTTTGTTCTCCAGGTGCTGGTGGTCTCGAGTAGACCACTGTAGCTCTCTGTAGCGCTCGCAGCACCACAGAGTTTGCGGCTGACCTCCTCCACCGGCCCCACCCTTCACTCAGCAGTTTTCCAATTTGTTTACATCCGGGGCCGGTCACCGCCTCAATATCCAGGCCCGGTGCTCCGTTCTTCTGTGGGCGGTTCAGGCCGCTGGGTATCAGGTAGATGTGCTGGATTCTGCTGAGGCACAGCCCTCCTCTCCACGTCTGCCCCAGGGCTTGAAGCTTCCGACCGCTGGAACGAAAGTGGGTCTTCAGCTACTAGCAGGCCGCTGGTCAGAGGCAGCGCAGCCTTATGCCTTGACCGCTTCCCAGAGTCCCAGGGGGGATATTTTGAGTCAGATGCGGCAGGAGTTTTGAGGATTTATGTGCCCAGGCAGGGAGTTTGCTGAAGGCACGTCTATGCGGCCATATTATTAGGCCATGCCCCCAAGTTTATGAGTGTGTAATATATATACCAAGCTACTAGAAAAGTTAAAATAGTATACATTCTGTACTAATGAGTGACACTATTTCTAACATAAATGTATGTGAGTGTCTGTGTTACTGTGTGTATCCATGTGTGAGTGGGTGTGTGAGTATCTGTCTGGGTGTGTGAGTGGCTGTGAGGGTGTATAAGTAGGTATGTGAGTAGCTGTGTGGGTGAGTGATTGGCTGTGTGAGTGGCTATATGGGTGGGTGAGTGGGTGTGTAAGTGACTGTATGGGTGAGTGAGTGGGTTTCTAAATGGCTGTATGAGTCAGGGATTGGCTGTGTAAGTGGCTGTATGGGTGAATGAGTGGCTGTTTGGTTAAGTGAGTTGGTGTGTGAATGGCTGTATTGTAGAGTAAGTATCTGTGTGAATGGATGTATGGGTGAGTGAGTGAATGTGTGAGTGTTTGTATGGATGTTTGAATGGGTATGTAAGTGGTTGTGTGGGTGTGTGAGTGAGCATGTGAGTGCTTGTATGGGTAAGTGAGTAGATGTGTTGAGAGGCTGGATGGGTGAGTGAATGGCTGTATAGGTGAATACGTGTGTGTGTAGCTGTATGTGTGAGTGTGAGTGTGTGGCTGTGTGAGTGGCTGTATGGGTGAGTGACTGGTTGTAGGAGTAGCTGTATAGGAGATTAAGTGGTTGTGTGACTGAGTGAGTGGGCATGTGAGTGGCTCTATAGATGAGTTAGTGATTGTGTGAGTGGGTGTATAAGAGATTGTACATGGGTGTGAATGTGTGAGTGCTTCCATTGATGATATCATCAAGGATGTCATTTTAGATTTCATCAGTGATGTCACTGAGCATGTCCTGAGTGATGTAATATTTGAGGTCACAAGCAAGTGCTTTGTGGGGGCATAAGTTATAGTTTGCTCAGGTAAATATAACTGCTGAATTTTACTGGGTTTGTATGAGTGAAATGTGATTGTTCCTGGAGCATCTTTATCCAGAAATAGGTAATAACATGAATCCTCCTATAGAGAAGACAATGAGACTACAAAGACAAAAATATCCATCAAACAAGGGTCCTTCCTCTTCACTATATGAAGTAAGTGCTTCTTTATTTGGTGGGGATGTCCTCAATTTCCTAGGCATCAAGAACTCCTCACCAAAATCGGAGGGTAACATGCTAGAGAGGCCGCTTATTAAGCTGTCCATCATCACGGTAAAAGGCAGGAAGACCTTTGGATACTACTACTAAAGTGGGAAGGGTCAAACAAGGAAGCATCCAAGTGATTTTCACATTTGCATACTCATAGCAATTTAAAGAGAGAACCATGGACTCTGCTCTCACCAGGACAGGACAACAAAGAACCCACTGGTCACAGTCACAATCAGATTGCGCTCCAATAGATCAACGATGCATTCACCTCCACAAAGGATTTCAGATCGCTTTTCAATATGGAGTTGATGAGAAAACACATTTGTTATTCCTTCATCAAGCCCAGGAGTTAGGATCATTTGTCCTTTACAGAAGTGGAGCTTCAACGGGGACACATGCTATGTTTTTATTTGTAAGTGCTTCATGTTGTGGATTTATTTCTGTAAAATGACCACCATGGCCAGAACAACCCCGGAGACCCCATCCCCTGGGGCCCAGCCTTCATTAAATAGGCCCGGGGCCTGTCCATAATGCAATAGGGAAGAGGGCCATGTGACCCCCCTCCCTAGGCCGATTTTGGCCCCAGGATCCCCATTCCCTAGGGCCGGGCCATGAACAAACAGGAGGGTGTGGTCCTCCTCCCCCGGCCGATTTTGGCCAAAGGGCCACCATCTACTGGGGCCCACGGACCCGGCCATGTCTCCAGGGTGTCCTGGGCACCAGTAAGTAGGATGAGGACTGCAGGAGAAGCCTGAAGGTCCACGCGGTCACGGACGTCTCCCCCCTCCAGCGGGAACCAACATTGCTCTTGCACACAGAGCGTTTCTGGAAATGCATCTCTCTGTATGCACGAGCAATCATTTTATCTATTTTCCTGCTCGCATGTCTGCGGGCAGGGAATGAGATGAAACCTGCACTTCCAGCAGGTGGTGGGAAGCACTTTAGCAGCTCCCACCCACTGGAACTAGAATGTTTGCTTTTGCTTTGAGGAAGCTGTCAAAGCTCCTGCCAAGCAAAAGCTATGTCCAGGGGGTGGGAACACCGGGGCATAGCAGGAGCCAGCCCTGTGGAGTGGTGGTCCCTAGGGCCATTAATGGCTCCAGGTGGGGGCCACAAAGCCCCCTTCTTTGCTTTTCAGAGTCGGCTCCATGAGATGGTGGTCCCCGGGGCCCTATGGGGCTAATGAGGGGGCGGTGCGGCCCCTCTCCCATTCTTTGAAATAATATTTAGCCCCATGGAGGTGGCTGAGCCTAGGTGGGCTGCGGCCCCCCTTTTTGTGTTATTTAGCCCCAGGGAGGTGGAGGTCCCTGGGGCTTGTGGGTCTGCGCGACCCCCACAACAATGTTTCTATAGCCCTTGGGAGGTAGTGGTCCACGGGTCTTACAGAGGCTCAGGATGGGGGCCCTGTGTGCACCTCCTTTTTTACAAATAATGTCCCTGGGAGGTGGTGGTCCTGGGGGCTCCAAGTGCCTCAGGAGAGGGACTCTGTGTGCTTCTCCTTTTTTCTTAAAACAAAGCCCTGGGGACCTGGCCCACCCAGTGGCTTTTTCCAAAACAAGCGGGGGAGCCCTCGCTTGTGTTCTTTTATTTTTATTTTCACCGGATTTGTGGATCAGCTGAGATTTTCAGTGAAAATGAAAAAAAAATGTTATTTTGCCATGGCTGGGTCCCTCAGGGACCCCACAACCAGAGATAAGGGGTCAGACTATTCCTACCCTGCTTCCTTTTCTTTGTTTTACATATTTTTCTTGGACGCGGCTGAAACCGAGTCCTCAGATGGCTGCCAACACTTCCTGGTTGAAGTGTTGGCAGCCTCACAAGATCAGGATGGTTCGCAGAGCTTTCACATCTCTATATATACAAATTAGTTTTTTCTTTAATATCTAAAAATCTACTGGACTTATTTACATCAAATAACAAAAAGGGTTCTTTCTTTTATCACTTGGATTAATGATGTCCACACTCCTTAGTTTTTAAAAAAAACCTTGTAAGGGTAGGACATCATAAATGTTATCTGTTATCTTTTAGAATGCGGTTGGCTTTCAGGAGACCACGTAAATGTCTTTTTGAGCTTCAGAAATTGTCATTTGTGATAAGTCTAGGCCACAGTAAAATGTAAAATGTAAATTGATACTTGTATAGCGCACTACTCACCCGCAAGGGTCTCAAGGCGCTTGTACGAATACCGCTGTGGAAACCATCCTGGCTTTTCCTGTGAGGCGTCCACTCCTGGGCACCCCCAAGGTGGAGTCCAGGCATCCTTAGCGTTGTGGGGGCCGTTGTGGAGATTAAGCAAGCTATTGCCCAGAGTTGCAGAGTGGGACTCTGTTGTAAATTAGTTCTTCGTGTAACATGCCTGACAGTGGTCATTAGTCCTTCCTTTGTGTTCCTACTCCTTAGCCTCACAGAATACCTATGTGTGTGTTCTAACTAATACCGGAGTGTTCTACCTTTGTCGGTTGATGGTCTGGTCAGCTGGCGAGGTGTGCACTCAGCTGTGTCCTACAATAAATCTACATGTAACTAACTGGAAGTGTCCTGAGATTTATCTACAACAATTTGGCAACGAATTAGCTGACCAGACCAGAGAGGAAACCATCAAACACAGCCTGAGCAGCACCTCGTAAAAAGAACCCACTGCGGTCCACCTATCTGCTGCCAGTGACCTGATCAAAAGTAACAAGGAACCGGAAAAACAAGGATAAAGTTAAAAGAAACGAAACCAAGGAAAGAAAAGTCTACCGTCTCCAAACGCGAGTCAATAACTGATCTCTAGCAGCACCTCACACCAATAACCCAAGACTACGCATTACCCAACTGCAGCAAGAAGCAAGGTGAAAAGAAATGGTAATTCAAAGAAACATACTGCAAGTATTGTCCAGTTGCTGCAGTCAGAACAAGATAAACGAAAGAAACTAATTAATGGCACAGGTCATAAATTTAATACTGCCAGAAACGGGAAAATTTGATGAAGAAAGAAACCGATAACTCACGCTCCTATGCCTAGCTGCTGTCATCCTGTGTTTCAAATTTCCGATGGGGCAAAAGTGGAGAAATCCGGAGAAATTCATCTGAGGCAGATCTGACGTCACTCTGCATAACTGTGAGTCAAGCTTTCAAGCTGTGCGCGCTTTTTCCCGCATGCGCCATTCCTGCGTTGCTACGTGGCTGAGTCTCGTGGAAGTTTTCTTTGTTGCCAGGGAGCTCCGTATTGACATCCATAGCACGCGTCATTGTGCAATGTCGTACAACGTGGAACGTCACGACGCAACGTCAGGAAGCCATTTTGCAACCTTATGCCCTGAATATGTTTATTTCTGTTTCCCATGGTAACTAGAGTTACGGGGCCACAACGCGATATTGCCCGCTTCCCGGCGTGAAGACAATCTTCATCGTATGTCACCCTAAGCGTGTTTCAGCAGTCATTACCTCGAGTGATAGAACACATTCAGCGCTATGAACTTTAGGGAATAGCAAAGCGCTGGCACTTCCGATGTTAACCGCGTGTGTTTAGTTTAAAAAGAAAACACTCACAGAAATCTCACACATCAGCAGTTTCCGTCATGCTGTGCTTCGAAATGCCCTTTGACTACATAGACTAGTCATATCTCAAAGCGTTTCTGGGAAGCACAAACGAATCGATGTTAAAGCTATAAATTCTTTAACGAGAGTGCCACCTTGTGGATTTTCAAAGTATTTTTGTGATTGCGTTTCACAATATGGATTTCATTTCAAAGGCAGGCACAACGAATGACAGGAAAGTAATACTTGTAAATAATAAAACCTACTGCTGCATTACTCTTTTGTTCTGCATTTGAAATCTGGAGAAAAACGAAGGCAGTATTGGTGAAGTGAGAGAAATAATTTAGAAATAATAAAACCTTCTATTGCACTAATAGTAACTTTCAAAAAATGTATTCGTGAAGAGGCTGATGCATTAATAAGGCACTAAAGGGAGTATATAACCTGTTATTCCGTTGGTTGATTTGGGTAGGCAACAGTTTTTATTTTGCCATGATGCCTATGCCGTCTAGTATTACCTGATTAAATATAATGTGATGCAGATACTTCCACCATCAAAGCCCATCACCATTACTAGCACGTCACTTACAACTACAACTCAGAATTACTCCCTGGTACAGTTAACCCTGCGAACCTAGAACCTAATAACACCGTAGAAAAGGAACAGCGGTCAAGTTAACATGATTTTGAAAGTTTGTGGAACAGACGTAGAAACAGAACTTTGAATCTCAGGTTCGAGACAGAAAATACACACTCGAAAGTGTCAAGAACTAGAAGCGGGTCAGAGGACCCTGAACAAAGATGAATATTCCATGACAAGTAGCACATCGACACAGAGGCCAAAGAACTGGGCAATGAGTAGAACTGCTTGACAGCGAGCCCAAAAGTGGGCTACTGTACTCAAACCAGGGACATTTGTCCTACAGCTAGAAGCTAGTCCGTAACCACGAGAAAATAAAATAATCGGAAAGGAGACTATAGTCCCAGAACCAGAAGATAAAGGTCTCAGAACTAGTACCGGGAGTGGACAAAGGAGCTTCCAGGACCAGAAGGGGACAAAAGTCTCATGACCTGTACCGGAAGAGGACAAAGAAGGTCCCAGGACTGGAAGGGGACAAAGGTCCTAGAACCAGAAGAGGACAAAGGTCGTCTCACAAAGTCTCACAACCTGTACCGGAAGAGGACAGAGGAGGTCCCAGGACTGGAAGGGGACAAAGGTCCTAGAACCAGAAGAGGACAAGAGTTCCAAAACACAACACAGTTTTGTGACGGAGCGGTTCCCAGAACCGGGAAAAGTTCCAGTACCACGACAGAAAATCGTGACACAGAGGTTCCCAGAACCAGGAACCGGGCCTTATAGCCCACAGCACTGTGACAGATAGTCCACATATTTGTGATAGAGCGGTTCCCAGAAGAGCCAGGAGTAAGGTTCCAGTACCACAATTTATAATCCTGACACAGCGGTTCCCAGGACTGTTCCCACGACAAAGAATTGTGACAGAGAGGTTCTCAAAACCAGGACAAGCGTACCAGAACCAGGAGGGGACAACGGTCCCAGAACAACGTCAGAGGGTTCCCGCAATCAGGAGGGGACAAAGGTTCCTGCAGAACCAGGAAGGTGTTCTCACAACCAGAAGGGGACAAAGATTCCTCGGGAACCAGGAAGGGACAAAGATACTCCCACAAGAACTGAGGTCCCAGAACCACTACAGTGAACCTAGAATTATGACTGAGAACTGTAACAGAGAGGTCCCCAGAACAAGAAGGATTCGATTGTTTCTTCAGTACCATTAGGGGACAAAAGTCCCAGAACCAATATCAACCCCTACATAAGGCAAGACTACAAACAGTTGATGGAACTTTGTTACTCAACTTTGTAACTATACAGGGTGCACGGAAATTTCCAAGAGTCATGAGTCATTATCCTACATCGTACACCCTTGGTACCAAACCTAGAGAAAGTAGGACGTCATATAGCTATTCACAGTCTTTTGAAGCAAGAGTACAAGCTGAAAGAAACACGACAACATCCTAAAAAGGGTTGAGACTCATTACTCTGCAGTGACTGATCAGCGTGTCCAGTTTTTAAACATAAACCCAAAGGGCGTCCTGGGAAGAGTGTTAAAATCTGCAAAAGGAAGGTGCTTCGAACCAGAGAGTGTACAATGAGCCTTGAACCAGGTCAAAAGGTCCAGAGACTCTGGAACCTGTGAAAGCATTGAGAGTCCAGAATCAAGAAAACACGGGAATCATCAGAACTGGTACAGAGCGTCCACGACGACAAAGGTCCTGCAATTTGAACCTGGTTAGTGACCCACAGAAATGTGCCCTAGGGAGAGTGCTAAAATCTGGAAAAAAAAGGTGCTTTGAACATCGTTAAGAACTGGAACAGTAAAGTGTTTTGAGGGTGATGTTCAATAGCACATATATTTGGTGAAGAGAAAAAAAAAAGTGAAAAAAGGAGTACCTGATTGGTTCAGTATCGCAAATTATATCGGAAAAGTTTTTTTTTGTAAGCAGCCACGAACAACTTCTGGAGAGAGTAATTCATTTAATTCCAGCATCGAAAGAGAACAGCTCTAAAGCAAGCGTGGCAGAGATAAAAAAAAAAAAAAAAAAATTAGACTTAAAGTCATGTGAAAAGATGCCACCTTTCAAAAGTATTGAAAGACGGTTAATTTCAAGAGGTGAAATGCGAATGGGAAAATTGGAAAGCAGGAATTTAAAAAAAAAAATTGTAAAGGAGCAATTCCCATTTCAATATGTACGTAGGAAATTTTGCAACTCTAACCCCAATTCAGGGAAAACTAAGGACTGAGGAAGTAAGTCTTGGACCGGGAGAGGACAATGGTAGTCCCAAGACTGGGAGAACCAGAAATTGGGAGAGGACAAAGAATGTTCCAGGATTGGAAGGGGACAAAAACGAGAGGACAATGCTTCCAACCTATTTAGAGGGGGACAATGGACGTCCCAGAATCAGCACCGAGTTACGGAAAAAGTGTGCCCTCTGACCGGGAGAGTTCACGACCGTGGTTCGTGACGACAAGAGTTCCAGTACCACGATGGGAAATTGTGACAAGGGGGTTCTCTGAACTGGGGCAAACGTTCCGTGTTAAGAACCGGGCCTTATAGCCCATAGTACTGAGACAGTTTGTCAACAAAGAAATTAAATTTAAAGGTAACTTGGAGGCCCGAACCACATCCAGAGGTTCATAACCCTAGAAAATGGACCAGAATTTCAACTTGGACTGTAAGAGAACTGGCAAAATGTTTATTAGGGAGCATTCTTTCAGTGTTTTTTTTTTTTTTTTTGAGCATTGGAGGTACTTGTTGAACTCTTATATTTTCAACTATGAGCGTTAAACCGCCGCGGAGTGTAAAGTGATGGTGGACAGAGAATGTGGACTGTTTTTCCTGTTGTCAGTCTAAGGGGGGTAGGTGGTGGTGATATCTATTTGTTGTTTGGGTGATGTGCCTCACTTCACACTTCACTTTAACACCCTTTGCACTAAATTCTCGTCTGCTTTCACGAACTAAAAATAGTTCAAGAAGTCTTAGATCTCCTGCCTGTATTATTATTATTGTTGTTTTCTTCCCATACATTAAGCTTCATTTTTGTGATTTGTTTATTTATGTCATTTGATGTAAAGGAGGAAGATGTGTTGTAAATTAGTTCTTCGTGTAACATGCCTGACAGTGGTCATTAGTCCTTCCTTTGTGTTCCTACTCCTTAGCCTCACAGAATACCTATGTGTGTGTTCTAACTAATACCGGAGTGTTCTACCTTTGTCGGTTGATGGTCTGGTCAGCTGGCGAGGTGTGCACTCAGCTGTGTCCTACAATAAATCTACATGTAACTAACTGGAAGTGTCCTGAGATCTATCTACAACAGATTCCATGATTGGAATGGCACTGAGGCGAGAATTATCAAGTCCGTGGAATTTTTGAGCCCAAGACCCGCCGAGGCAGGGAATTGAAGCCTGGTCCCGGGCTAGACCTCTGCATCAGGGTCTGCCGCTCTAATCATTGAGCCACACCTCTCCACTCCACTCCACAGTGAAATGTTCAATTCCGCTCACGGAATCTGAGTAATTTGACTACTCTGTATTACTCTTTTAATGTGGAGTTCCAGCCAAATTCCACCAATTGCCCGTGTGGCGGAAAGTTTTTCCCAGTCAAGCAATGTGATGCTTCAGCAAGGAAGATTTGTCTTCCCCTAGAGCGATATCCTGTCACTAGGAAGCATACCGGCATGGTTTTCTAACGCGAACCATCACGGTAGCAGTCAGAAGGCTGCTTCTCGAGAAGATTTTATACTTGAATGGCAGAAAAATCAACTTGAATGGCTGTGCGCTCTTGTGCACTGCGTGATGGCATTTGTGCTGATTATTTAGCACGTAATGCGCTAACGGCGCTAAATCGCAGCATGATGTGCATTTTTTCCACCTGTTGACGCAACTTCATAAAATCTCGCAAAGTTTTTATGTTACTCCACGGAATTCCATAGAGTGAAATTCCACGAGTCCCTCCCACCCCTAAATACATCTTGCAAGAGATTTTCTTTTGCAAATTGTGAATAAAACACTACAAGACCTAGAAATGCTCTTATGTCCTCCTTGCTTCTGAGGACAGGCGAGTTCTTTATCAGCTCCACTAACTCCTTCTTATAACTGATTCCTTCAGAACTAACCTCATGACCCAGACAAGCAACACTGCTCCTTACAAATTTGCATTTATAGTATTCTGTGTTAAGACCTTTCTTCTTCAAAATACTTTAAACCTCCGCAAGTTTAGAGACATGTTCTGATGGTCTTTCCCATTACTAGAAGGTCCTTCTGGAAAAATATCCAATTCTCAATACCTTGAAATAATTCATGCATAAGCCTCTGAAACACAGGTGATGTAGAGATGCAACCAAGTGGTACCCCTACAAAGGGAAACATCTGAAAGGTGTCATAAATACTATAAGATTCCTGCTCTCTGTGTGCAGCTAAACTTGGTGGTATATTGCAGTAAGGTCAATAGAGGTAGATCACTTGATGCCTTTGATTAACCCCTTCGCTGCGGCGGGAATTCCGCCGCAGCGCTGGGGGGGGTTTGGGGGCAGCGCGGTGGCGGTGTGCTCATGACGGAGCCACTCCGTCATGAGCCACGGTTGAGCTGTGCTCATGACGGAGTGGTTCCGTCATGACTCTGCCCACTGCGCTAATCGCCCGCACAGGCGGGGAATCAGCGCAGCGTGGGAGGAGCGGCCGCCAACGGCCGCGGCATGACGGAACCACTCCGTCATGAGCACACGGCGACCGTGGCTCATGACGGAGTGGTTCCGTCATGAGCAGGGGAGGGGTTAAGAATAGTATTTCTTTGATTTTTAAAATGGTAGATTGGTCCACTATGATATTTCTATTAAGGTCTCTCAGATCAATGCACAATCTTAATTTACCATTGGCACATCGTTCCACTACAAAAGGAGCAAACCAGTCTGAAGACTCCAGACATTCAATCAGTGGCGGCTCCTCCTCCAAGGCGGAGTAGCGTAGTCCCACTGCTCGCGGAGCAGTGTAAAAAAAAAATGATAATAACAGAAGTTATTTCTGTTATTATCATTTTATTTTTTTTCCAATAGGTTGGGCGGGGCTGCGACTCCTGTGACATCTGGGAGAAGGAGTGGTTGCTGCACTCTAAAGTGCGCAGGAGTGTTTTGTCGGCCCTCTCTGGCAGGCCAAGCAGTCCTGCGCACTTTGCATGTTCCCCACCAGGCTGCATTACACAGCTGGGTGGGAAATATGTCCTGCCTCCATTTCCCCGCTTGAGCACCGAGCCAATCACAACACTGCATTGCAAAGTTGTGGTTAGCTTAGGGGAGGGAGCCTGTTTGCTTCCTGGTTCCGCTGGAGAGACGATGAGGGATGAAGTAGGAGATTCGACTGAGGAGAGACGCGGCGAGGAGGTAAGTGGTTTTTAATTTATTTTGTAATTACCGCCCTCCCCCCCACCTGCCCCTCCACTATAGTTCCCCGTAAGCCGCTACTGCATTCTATAAGGCCTGCAACTTGTAGTTTGTCTAATTTGTTAGAAACCTCGTCTCTAGTCATTATATGTATATTCCTGGACATATGGACATATGGAATGACATCTTTCTTCAGAATAATTTTGATCTGGATCCCACTTGGTCTCAAAACTTTCCTAAAGAAGACTTTAAGATTAGAGCTCAAAATGGGTTGAGCATATTTTTCATTGGGCTTGATAGATAGTACAGGTTCATGACTGTTGGGATGAAAAACATACCCAGGTCACCCTAATCTTTCCAACCCAGAACTGAGTTGCCTGTGTCTGAAAACATGTAATTTGCATACCGCACCTCTGTTTTTGAACATAACTCTCAGACACCCACAGTGTCCATAGATTTACCATTGAAACTCTTTGGAGAGATGACAAGTAAATCTAAATCTTTCCCCAAGTTAGGAAACAACATATTAACCAAAACCTATTTATTGACAATCATGTAAAGAGATCCAGAATCAGTAACAACATTTTTACACTCCCAAAGTTCATCTCACACATTGGTTTCTTCCTCTTCACACCATCGATGTTCAGGTCATCTGACTCTGCACTAAGTACACGTGTGTGTCCTCTTCTTCTGTCTCTTTGGAATCAGCTTTCCCTCCATTCATTCATCCTTACTTTTCCGACATATTTTTAAAAATATGACTAATCATCCCACATCCAGAACATTTCTGTTTACGTGCAGGTAATTTCTTGTTGTTAGGTACATTCCCTGCATTACCACACCTGTAGGCGTTGTTGGCAATTGTAGAATGTAACTTTTTCTTATAAGTAGATGTGTCTTTTACTGTGTTTTTCTTTAAGGAGACATTCCTAATTTCATTGTAATTCTTAGTAGTTTTTAGGTCGAGCCTAGCGCAGCGCGCATGCACTGACCTAGAAGATGACCTTTTGGAATCGGCGTGCTCTTTTTGTACACTCGTTCGTGTGGTGGCATCCACCTTGCGGGAGCGAGCAGCGGCGCGCACAGGGGCCATCTGTTTTTCTAATTAGCTTTCACTTTCGTGCTTTTTCGAGCAGCGGGGTGCTTTTTCGAGCAGCAGCGCGAGCAGCGGCAGGCAGGGGCCATCTGTTTGCAATTAGCATGGCCGTGCTTGTTTACATTTGCAGGTCTTTTTCCCTCTCCTCCCTCCCCCCGTGTAGTTTTGCTATTTCCAGTGGCCGAGCAGCTCTTGAGCGCACCACTCGTTCTGTGCATTGTCTGCCTCTTTAAAAAAAACTCCGAAAATGTCTCCGCCTAATGGTGCAGGAGGTATGTGACCTCAAACGCTTTGTGCATATTTTCCTGCGTATTTCAGCCCCCTCAGAGGGTGAATGGCGTAAACAAGTGTGGTGCATTAATTATGAAAGAGGAAAGCTCACTACATTCCTCTCTGGGCCACGCCCATGGCTCCTCCTCTTTAGTGCAAGAAATATGTGGCTTCAATGCTGTGCCTGGCTTCCTGCACTCTGTGTGAACCCATTATCTTTGCGGAGTCTGTGTGTGAAAGGGATTCACTGCTAGTAGCACATCAAAGCCCTGCACTTTGTAGGCCTCTTCTCTGCGAGTGTGAAAGGGGCACCGGGTGACCACCATACATTTCAGGCAGTTCTATGTGTAACCACCATCAGCACCCATCTATCTCCCACCAGTCCTAGCACACACTTCAAAGCACTCTGAACTTCACCCATACCTTTAATTGAATCCTTCGTTGCTTTCCTTCCAAGATTAATGTGCACTTCAAGGTCCGGCGCACTTCTTTCTGTAGCTCATGTACTCCCTTTGAGCGCCTCGAAGGCAATCTTTGTAGTGTGAGAAGCTTAGTGTTTACAAAGGCGTGTGCAGTACTTTCTGTGCATTGCCTGGCCCTATACCCTAGCCTTTCAGCAGACATCAAGGGCTCAGCTTCTTCGGTGCTATGAATATGTGACTTCAAAGCACTGCGCTACCCCTGTATCCCTAGGCCGTCAGTGGAAGGTCACGCGTCACCTGCTATGCATTTAGTATTCACCTGACAACATCAAGTCTGCGTCTCTTGCCTTCAATATATTCGTTGATTTATTTTTTCAATTTTTTTCATTTTTATAAAACGCACCTTGTGGTCCAGAGTAAAACGTTCATGGATTTACTAAATCTGAGCTGTAACTAGACCTTCTGGTTTTAGAGATACATGAGGACTACCTCTGTCAGTCTGCTGTGCATTCTTTGTTTGACAAATTCTTTTGTACTGCATCACAGCTTACAACTCTAATAATTCTTGCAGTGTTGACTACTGTTATCCACCTTTTGATAGACAATCCCGCTCCGTGGGCTCCCCTGTCATGACCTCTTCCCTTGCTAAACTCACTGAAACAACCTCTTGCAATTCCCTAAAAACTAGACCAAAACAAATGGAATAAAGAAAACTAAATAAGTAGACATTCTAGTCTTCACTAGGGCAGTGTACGGGGTTGTTCTGTTAGTGTCAAACTCTCATGCAAAAACATTGCAAAAGAAACAATGAAGAAAGAGGGTGATTACATGTGTTGTGTGTGGCCAACTGGGCTGACATGTTCTGTAACTTAAGCCTGCCTCATGGAGAGATACATGCATTGAGTACATACCTGGCTTCTGTATCCCTCCTTCCCCAGCCTACTGTTCATCACACCTGTCAGATGGAGAAATGTCACTCAAGTGAACAATACTAAGTTTATTGGCATGAAAGAGCACTCATCGTTGTCTGATATACTGCTGTGCTTGGGAGATCTTGTATAAGTGCATGGGGATCCACAGGCCACCAATTGTGTGCACGTGGCGATGCCAAATGCTGTACACTTTGGTAAAAAATCAGTAGCCGTTCGGCAGCCGCTTGGCATCCCACACCAACACAGACTCTGCTCCCCAACAAAAAGTAAACACCCATCCAAACCACACCCAGAAACACTTCTCCAACCAGCATTGGCATAGCCAATAGGTCTCGGTTTTAGGACCTTATAAGTATTTAGTTATGTAGCATAAAATCCTTGGTGCAACAACATCAACTGTTGCATGGCTAAACACTTATAAGCTCACAAAGGCGAGACCTATTGGCTATGCCAATGCTTGTTACCTTAGCGTTGGTTTCTTTCTCTTCTATTTCCTCTGTCAACACATGTTTGGCACATCTCCCTGTGATCTCAGCTCTCTTTAGAATATCATTCACATCCTATCCTGTACAGGAAATTCACATTTTGCACACAAACTGCCCTGAAATTTGCTGTGTGCATGACAATCTGGTCATGGATAAGTTCATCATGAAGGATACCAAAGGCAAATGAGTGCCTGGTTTTTAAATGCAGAGACATAATCCTCAATCGTCTCATTTTTAGACTATTTCTGTGGAAGAACTTGTACTTGTCCATGTCTGCCCAAACAGTGGGAGTAAATGAAGACTCCTAATCCTCTAGAGCGTGACCAAACACACCCCATTGTCTAGGGTGCCTATGTTTTTTTTTCAATACAATAGTGCACCTTACACCCTCCTCGCCTAAACCAATGTAAAATAATTTTCTTATTCTTGTCAGTCACCAGGTCTTCTTCCTCAGGTCATATGTATTTCACAAACTATTCCCACTATTCCTCCCATTTCATTGATGGGTCTCCAGATGATGGTCGAAAAGCTTCTGGAGGTGCAAGGTTCTAAGTGTGTGAGCTTGCCATACTGATGATGGGGGTAATCTAATGTATAGTAATGAATAGCACTATGGACGGTGTGAGATAATAGTGAAGTGAAGTGACAAAGCTGTTATGGTTTGTCTAAGGCAAATGATGTTTAGACAGCATTGAGGATGAATACAAATTCCTCAAATTGTTCACAGTACATGTAAGCATAACTGCAACAGTAAGATGTGGACCAACAAAAGAGCAAATGTAATGTTTTATAGACGTGCATGCTATATGATGACCAGGCTCCTGTAAACACCAGTAGAGTTAGGGCTCAATTACGAGTTTGGTGGTCCATAGGACAGCCAAACTCACGGTGAAGGTGAGGTGGCGTTCAGGGGCCGCCGCATCAGTGGTTCAACCGCCATATTACAACTATGGCGGTCAGACCGCCAAAGGACCACAGCAAGCGCTAGGGGTTATCGATCCCTGGCAGTGACGCAGTGGGTAAGATCCAAAATATGCTGGCAGTGCCGCTGCGGCACCCCCAAACATTTTATGAGTTACCTCACCACCATAGATTTCATGGCAGTGAGCCCGCCATGAAACCTGTGGTGGTGAGGAAACTAAGGGGGCTACTGAAACCCCTGTTCCCTCATGGCCTGAGGATGCATGCATGGGGTAGGGTGACCAACAGCACGTAAATTTCACGGACCGTCCAATATTTTAGTATGATGTCTGTAAGGCATTCGTAATTTGGGGTCCCCAAATTACGGACGCCTTACAGACATCATACTAAAATCAAATTGGGGAATTTCAGGAAGGAATGCTGTTCCCCTGTGAGAGGCCCCATGAGTTTAAAAGTTTTCACTCGGGCCTCTTGCACTTATCTTTTAATCTGTAGACAGAGGCTGCCTGCAGCAGCCCCTCCCGAACCTCGCACAGACTGTTGACTGTGGCTGCCTAGCTGCAGCAGCCCCTTCCGGACCTCGCGCGGACTGCGGACTGAGGCTGCCTGGCTGCAGCGGCCCCTCCCGGACCTCGCGCAGACTGCGGACTGAGGCTGCTTGCCTGCAGCGGCCCCTCCCGGACCTCGCGCAGACTGCGGACTGAGGCGGCCTGCCTGCAGCGGCTCCTCCCGGACCTCGTACAGACTGTTGACTGGTCCATTCTTATTCTGAGGCTGCAGCTGATTAGCACATATAGAATGACAATTTGCCCTATTGTGGTGGCAGCATGTGGTGTGCCTACTCCTGCATCAGACTAGGGCAAGGCATCCTGCTTTTGTCTTGGCGCCATGCTGTAGAAAATACAAATAAAATACCTGTCGGAGGCAGAGCATCCATTTGTGCAAAACCTCCATCTAGAGGTCATTTACCACATTGTCAAGGTGAATTTTTGTGAACAATAGAAGTGATAACCACTTTTAAAATAGTATTCAGTTCAATTTCTGATGTCCCTGAAAATATTATCCCTTAATAAATGTAAGGTGCAAGATAAAAGAATTCTGAGTAAAAATGAATACAATAAGCTATTCAGCAAAGTGCTTCTTAATGTCATGGGCCTGGAGCAGCGTTTTCACTGTACATTTAAAAGTACGATTTAAGCACACAAATAACAAAATACTATTTAATGCTTATCGTTTCATTAGCACAAATCTCGATTGCAGAAAGGGCCTGATGTCGCTTTGCAAAGCTGCGCGCAGGCGGAAAAACTGTGAAGTGCACGATTGTCTCAACATTATGTTAACTTATTTTGACCTGTACTTATTTTGGTCGTCTATTTACTTACTTATATACTATTGTGCGACCTCCTCTGATATGTCTGTAAAACGTATGTTTTGTCCCAAATTTTCGTCCTTAATTTTACCTTCTGTCCTGAATTTATGTCCTGAATTTTGACCCTTTGTCCTGAATTTTTACACGGACTGTCCTGAATTTGTACCCATGCTAGTTGGTCACCCTAGCAGGGGGCACATTGTGTGCCCCCCTCTTGCATGCACCCCCTTTCCTACAGGGCATGGACTGAACAGTCCATGATGTGCAGAAACAGGCTTTGGTGTGCCCATTAGGGTGCCTTTTTATAGGCACTGCCGTGGGAGCGCCAAAGGACCACCTGTCAGACCACGAGAAAACTCGTAATCTGGCGGCGGTAAGGTTTGGCTTGTAGAGCGGGGCAGTGGTGTGCCGCCCCGCTTCCACACCGTCAAACTCATAATCAGACCCTTAGTCATAATTGCCTGTAGAAAATAAAGGTTAGGATTTATTTATTCAGTTATTTATTTTGCTAAAAGATACGATATGTAGAAGCATGCAAATCACTGAAAATGTAAAGACAACTAGAGTAATCTTCACAAGCATACAAACTGCTGATGATGTGAAGTTAAACACACATAGAATGAAACATCCAGTTGTAAAATGAAAAGACCATTCATAAACTACTTTCCATGTGCAAATGCACAAACTGTCCAGCAGAGGGAGCAGTTGAAGAAGAAACATGACAATCTGGATCATTGAGGGAAGGACTACCAAGAAGGAAACTGATTTCGGACTAAAGTAGTTAGAAAGGGACTGTCTACACTAGGCCTGGGCAAAATTTCCGTTCCGTTCGCAGAATTTGCGATAATTTGGCATTTCCGCGTTCCACGGAGAGCGCGGAAATGTCAAAATTTCCGCATTCCGCAGCTTTGCGATAATTTGGTTCTTGCTCGCGCTGTAAAATAATACATTCTCGCGCGCGCGCGATCGCCTTACCTGAATCCCCGCGTTCGCCGACAAGTTTTCCCGATCCGGTCGCGTTCTCCATTAGATGTTGTATTGTTTTAGCCATTTGCGCTGTCTCGCGACAGTTCGTGTCCGCAGTGACGTCATGCGTCGCGCGATCACGTCTTTTTTCTCGCGATCATGCACGGCGAGATAACTGAAAACAAGATGGCCGCGCCCGCGAGCAACCGCAGGGGTAAGTTAGCGACCCGCAACCATGCAAAAAATATTGCGAACGGGCGGGAAAAAAACTTCCGCATCTTCGCGATATTTCCGCTTGTTTGCGGAGATTTTTAACATTTTCGCGATAATTTGCGAAAGTCGCTTTCGCAAATTCCGCCCACCCCTAGTCTACACCCGGAAAAACTGTTAATTACACTCACAAAAAAACATAAACAGCCGAGTTAGGTGAGAGAGCGCATCTCATTCAACATTTGAAGTTTAATATGACTTACAGTAAGAGCACGTGAAGCTGCCCTCGTGCGCGTAGGCGCAGATAATGACTGGAAGAGCACTCTCTGAATTAAAGATAATTTGGTAAGCAGTGTTTTTGTGGGAAACATAGGCTGTTGTACTGGTGCTTTGTTGATGGGCTGCCAAAAATAAAACTGTAAGACGCCAATTAGATTTGTGCTTGAAGTGACATGCAGCAATGATTGGGGGCTGTGCTTCAAATGAGCTGGTGCTCACCGGTACGGAGTACCGCCTCTTTTGAAATGTCTCCCTTTGACTACCGGAACTTCTCCTTGGCAAAGGAGAGTAAGCGCACTATT
Source organism: Triturus cristatus (assembly GCF_964204655.1). Classification (NCBI taxonomy): domain Eukaryota; kingdom Metazoa; phylum Chordata; class Amphibia; order Caudata; family Salamandridae; genus Triturus; species Triturus cristatus. Next base: position 1,174,289,500 of record NC_140584.1, on the reverse strand, counting down.
ACGGGGCGGCCAGCGAGGGGACGGGTTCGGTGGCATTGCTGACTGTGCAGCTGCACCGAAAGGGCTCTTTCAACTGCTGCTGAAAAAGAAAGCGAAGGCTCTCAGAATGGAGGGAGGGAGTGAGCCAGTGTAGCCCTGAAGGGAGCTGCTGGTGAATAATTCAGCAGCGGCTCATTTGCATTACTCTAGGGCTGTTTGGGGTTTCGGATGCCCTGCCACCTACCGACTGTGATTGAAAGTGCCGGGTCCAATCAGCATACTTGCCAACTTACACATGAATTTCACGGGGGTTTTGGAAGGGGCAGGGCCTCGTGCCAAGAGCTACCGCCCCTCATTGAGCCTCCCACCCTCTCACAAAAAGAACCCGAAACGAAGGGTCATTGAGGCTGTCACCGATGTCCTGGGGTCTTTTCACGCCTCTTAATGGACACCGGCTGCTTGCAGCCTCTGAAAACGAGCTGAAAATCCATTGTTTGCAGTAGTTTCAGCTCGTTTTCCTGCCACCGTGTGATTTCTGCTCCTCTCCGGGTGACCATGTGAAGGGAGCCGAAATCGTGTGGCACGTGGAGGTGCCATGTGAGATGGCGGTCTCAATCAGACCCTGTGGAGTTAATCACACTGTAGGTGTGTGAGCAGGCCTTCCCCCTGCCAGTATTCAGGAAAAGTGGGAAAAGGCAATCTAATTTGTTCCCAATGTTACACCTGAGAGTCACCTCCCTCCCAGCACCTGTCAGTAGGCAGCTGAGGCGGAAGGTGGTGACTTAGGCGCTCATCTTTATAATTATTGATTCCCCTCTGCAGACTGAAATGGAAACCACCTGTTAGAAATGGGGGTCTCCAGTTGGCGGGTTTGTACCTTGTCCAAAGGGTCCCTTCCTTCTAGTCAGGGTAAGGGGGGCTTACACTTCAAAAATAACCACTGCTCACCCCCTTGGTAGCTTGGCACGATCTGACAGGCTTATCTCAGAGGCAATGTGTAAAGCATTTGTACATAACTCACGCAGAAACACTACAAATGGACACCACACTAATTTAGAAAAATAAAGTATCTTTATCTAAACCAAACAGGACCAAAACAGCAAAAATTCAGCATACGTATATCAAGATATCAATTTTAAAACTATTATTGCAAAAATAACGCTTGTAGAAACATATAGCTCCAACTGGTGCTATTATGAAGTTGTGACAGGCACAAATTCTAAGTACCGTGCGAGGTACGCAGGCTGGCCACGTAGTCACACGGCTCCCTAAGTAACAGTACCTTGGGAAACAAAGTCAACAGATGGTGCACGGCATCACGGAGGTGAGGTGTTCATGGGCCCTAATTTGAAAGTGTAAAGTGAGAATAATCGCACCCTCATTCAACAAAAGAAAATGATAGGCAATGACTCTACTTTCAGCTCTTGGAAAATCATGTGAGTACAAAGTTCAGCTTATGACGGAATCCAGTTATCATGACCCATGGCACCTGAGCTTTCACCTCGGTCGAGGAGTTGAGTCAAGTTAGATTCACTTTGAATCAGGTCGATCTGATTCTTTTAAACCTCTTGGTAACATTCAATACTGTGGATCACGCACTTTGAGGACGTGTCTGTCTAAAATGGGTATTGGTAAACATAAACGCGGTCATTACAACGACTGCGTTGTTAGTATGCAATACCTTTACATCACAAGTCATTAGAACAACTTGCTGTAGGGGGCGCTAAGGTATTGGATATGAAATCCAACACCTTCCCTGCTGTTGCGCAAACTGCAGTAGGAATAGTAAATAATACTATTCCTAAGTCCAGCGTGCCCCCTACAGCAAGTCATTCTAATGACGTGCCATGTAAAGGTATTGCGTACTAACAACACAGTTATTGTACTCTTCTCTTCTTTCCTTCAAGTGCTGGTCTCAACTGGTAGCACTTCTATCATATCATCCCACCTCCTCGGCAATCAAATGTGGGGTTCCACCAGGCTCCTCTCTGTCTCCAGTGTTGTTCCACATCTGCATTCACCCGCTAGCCCAGTTGATCAGGTCTGTTGGCCTCTTGACAATTCGTATGCGAGTAATGCCCACTTTTTTGTGATTTGACCTCCATGGTCAAACATCAATAGCCAAGTTTACTAAAAGTGTGCCTGGATCTCAGACTTGGATGTTGCAGAACTTTTATAAACTCAATGCCAACAAAACACAAGATCTTGCTAGAAATTACAACACTGAGCCATGGCATTACAGCCTCTGGCTTGTGACTACTTAAGAAGCCACCTCCCTGGCAAGAAAAGCAAAATCCTTAGGAGCCTTCCTAGATATTGACCTCTTCTTCAAAGCCCAGAATAATGCTGTAAGCTTCCAATGACTGGGACACCACGCTCCAAATCTTTATGCTCAGGTAGTGTTTGCGTGTGTTCTGTTGAGAATTGGCCATTGCACCATTCTCTACCTAGACCTGCCCTAGTTCTCCCTGATCAAGGTGCAGGGGATTCAGACATTTGCAGTACGGAAAGTAAGTCACTTGTAAAACTTCAGTCCTCTCACCCACGCCAGAATTCATCTGCACAGGCTCCCAATCGCGAAGAGATCGGCCTCAGGGCACCCTGCCTTTTTCAGAAGTTGCTATGAAGCTCGAAAATCTCTCATTCTTGAACATTTCCATCATTTTCTTCCTACGAAAAGTCTGTCCTCTCACTCGCATCTTCATCTTCTCTTCTTGGCCCCCATTTCAAATGGTCTTGACCGGGTGGCCACCTCCCCTTGGCCACCAGCTTTGGAGCAGCCTTCCTTCGGACATTGATTTAAGGGCTGTTGAGTTGCTCAGCTGAGCGCCTAATCCTCGTTGCTTCTCTCAGTAGGTCTTGGACTTCCCTGCCAGGCTGTCCTGAGAGTTAAGTGTCAAGGGCTGGACTTGAAGCTCACTTTGGGTTCAGCAGTAAGGAGGCACTGGATGGACAGCCATAACCTAGAGCTGGAGCCCAGTCCCCTGATTGCCCCGGGACTCTCCACGCCAGGCCAGCTTCTCAGATTGTAGATGTGGGCTTCATATTCCTTAAAGTTTCTGGCCTCTGGATTTTGTGTGCAGGTTTTCAACGGCCAAAGTGCCAGTGAAGCGCCTGCTAACCGAGCAGGGTGTCCTGGCACTGGACTGACCCCAAGATGAAGCGGCTATATCACCGAGAGGATGCCCAGATATCATGCTCTGACCTTTGAAGCGCAGATGCTTGGGTTGGAGGAGGAGAGAGGGAGAGAAGGCAGATCCATTCCTTGGCAGTAAGGCATGACGAGTAGCGCCTTGAGATGTTTGAAGAGGGAATGCATTGCCAGGAGCTAGAAGGGTGTTAGAGCATGAAACACTGTTGTGGATACACAAGACTCTTGCCAGACACAACCCGGTGCCAGACACAGTGGCCGGAAATTGATCGCTTGGTGCCTGGGAGCCAAAGAGGGATGAGTGGTAATGGGAGGCGAAGGAGCAACAATGGGGACCCAAGAGGAGGCAGGCGGGAGAGTGAGTGATCAGAGAAGTGAGGTCAGATGCACCTTTTCTCGTGCTCTAATCTGTCTTAAGTGATCTTTCTCAATTGTCTGCTTTCTGATTACAGTCAGCGAAGGATTGGAAATAAGACTACAGTAACCATACACTGCTACCTGCCTTTTCTAGTCCCCGTGTTGTGTATATACATTTATTTTCAATTATTGATTGCTTTGAGGTCTTGCAGAGGGCATGATTACCCAGATGTGGGTGTCCTGGTGCTAAGACGGGAAACATCGTTTACATCGCATTCAGTACAACGCGATGCTGTTACATCGCGGTCGTTACAACGAACGCATGTAACCACGCGATGCCATTACAACGCAAGTCTTTACATCAACTTGCGCTAGATGGCGTGCTAACATTACAAATAGTGTAGTTTACTATCCCAACACCTTCCCTACTGTTAAGTGGACTGGAGTTGGAATAGTAAATTACGCTTTTCTAATGTTAGCACGCCATCTAGCGCAAGTCGATGTAAAGACTTGCGTTGTAATGGCATCGCGTGGTTACATGCGTTCATTGTAACGATCGCGATGTAACTGCACGCGTTGTAATGACTCGCGTTGTTACATCATACATCCTGCTAAGACAAAGCTGACCCACCACACATTCAAATGAGATGGCCTGTGAGAAGGCTTAAGTCTGTCATTTCTACCTAAACTAATGTATCTTTCCTGTGGCTAAAAGGCAGCTTATTGCAAAGAACATGCCCCAAATAGGAGAAGGCTCACCCTCCGGTTCTAACCCCACACATCCTAGGGATGACCATAAGATTTTCATCCGATGACCACAGCGTGCAAACTGGAACATAAGGCTGGAGCTCAGGTTTAAGGTGGGAGGTACCAGTGCCATGGAAAGCAAGATGGCAAAGATATCGGACTTTAAGGAAGAAGGGATGTCAGATTGGAGCCACTGAGGTTGCACATGAAAGAGCGAGGCAGAAGTCCACGGAAGCGGGCAACATGTCAAAGCACCACTGTATGTCGAACGATCTACAGCTGTTTCACACGGAATCCCACGATAAAGTGAGTTATAGTAATCAGGCGAAAAAGAATAAGAACCTGGACAAGTCCTTGATGATAGTCGCGTAGTAACAAGTAGAGAATGTATCCATGTATGTATGTATGCATGCATGTATGTATGCATATGGTATTTCTATAGCATAAATCAGCCAAAAGTCGGCAGAGAACTGGTCATTGTCAAACACAACTATAAACTCATGAGTAATAGGATAGGAATCTGGTGTGTGCATGGTTAATGCATTATGATATAGTGTTCTTTAAAGAGGTGAGTTTTCAACTCTTTCATAAATTCCGGCAGCCCTGATCTGATGGATACGGGGGCATTGTTCCAAACCATGGGTGCAGAGCTGGAGGAGGCCCCCTGCCTCCTTTTTCAGCACAGTAGGAGTAGGATTGAGTTAGCACAGCATCCACATGTAGAAAAACAACTTAGATAGAATCCAGTTTATTTGTGTAATTAGGAAAATGACTGGTGAAAGAAAAACCCAAAACGCTTTGCCAAACCCGAAGCCATTGGAGGGGATCCAGCCTCTGGGGTTACAGCCACCATTGCATTGTTTTTCGGAATTGGGCATCAGTGGCATTTCCCTCATCTAGGAGTCAGTTTCTAAGGTGCACATACAGAAGCTCAGCTCAGCCTGACTCAAGGTGTCATCAATGTGATGACCATTTGTGTATTGCCAGTGGCGGCCGGCACAGGTAAGCATGGTGAGGCGTGATACGGCGGGGGGAGTCAACAGACGATGGAATAGGTAATATTTATTTATTTAGTTACACCTATTCCGTTGTCTGTCGACTTCCCCCCTCCCTTCCTGCCTCACTGCACTTAGCTGTGCCGGCCGCCGCTTGGTATTTCCCTTGTAGGCCCTGAGGCGAGGCCAGATGACTCACGTGCCAGGGAAGCAGGGTCAGCCATAAAGGCCATCAGGTGAGAAGCCCTGATGAGCTGAAAACGAGGCTTTAAAAGAGGATTAATGAGGGTGGGGTGACGTCTTGAGATCAGTCCATAGGACAATGATTATACCTGGATTTATCTTGATTCTGCATTGAGGTAATCTAAGAACAGGTACAGAATGGAATGTGATAAAAATGCCCCTATTGATTATTTTTGTGCAGGAAGGTGTCCCACCATGGTGCAAGGGTGCTTGTGTTTGCGCTAGGCTGCCGAAACGGTGCCAGTGCAAAGGGGAAGGGACAGGAATGCACCGCATTGGATAAATAGGGCGCATTCCTGTCCATTCCCTGTGACGCAGGGCAGTGCAGTACGGTAACTCGCTGCCCTGCACTGCATCACAATTCCCATACATATGCCCCTGTGTGTTCGCAGCAAAGGTACAGTAGGTGTCTGGCTCTGGCTCATCTCCAGGTCCTTTCGAAATCTTGAGCCCAAAACAAGTCAAGCTTTCCCGGAGGCCACGTACTATAGTGGCTACAGCAGCCAAGTGTGATATCGGGAACCAGGTTCGAATCTGGCCTAGCTCAGCAGCCCCTGCACATCTAACTGTGCAAAAAAATAACCTGTGTAAAGTAGTCTGTTGTGAAATGCTCATACGTCCTTGGGTGTAGCTCACAATATGTCAAAAGGACAGACATACAATTCAGATTCAGCCTGTCACCTGATCTCATCCTCCAAGAATTAAGGAAAAAGCATTCATCTTTGATGTCAGAAAGAGATTTCCATCAAGTGGCTGAATTTAGGAATTTGAAACTGCAAAATGTGTTATGGACCCCGGCTTTCCTGCTTGACCAAACTGCGTGATTATCACGCCTCCTCTGTGTTTATTATCAGATATGAGGGCACCTTGAGAACACGAGCTCAAGATGTTCACTATTGAAAATTCTCTTGTGTTTGATTTAATAGCCAATAATGCTCTCCATATATAATACGATTCTAGGTCACAAATAGGGTCTCTTAGTTCACTGATAGCATTGACATCAGGGCGGGGACTTGGATGTTTCTTAGTACATGTTTAAAAACTCTCCCTTGTAATAAATGCTTTTCAAGGCAGGGATATTATATAATGTGCTAAGGTGAAACACTTCAATGCGTTAAATAAATGCACATTTTTAAATTTTGAAGGCACGTTCTTGTATTTTAACCGGATGTTTATCGAACGCTTCAAATTCCAAATATTTCCACGGCTCAGCATGGGCTCTTAAAGCCAGAGTCGACATCTCTTCCTGTTAAGGTTTTAGGCTCACCCACTCCTCCTCTACTGGTTGACTCCTTTCTGATCAAAGCTTCCTTCCATTACGGTTTCCATGTAAAATAAGTAATATTTATTACACAAAACTAACAGTAGATGGCAGTGTTGCATTATTAGCAGTCTAACTTCCAAGCTTGACTTTGTTCTCTCTCTCCTGTAACATGATCTAGTCATGCATTGTTTTTAAGTGGATCTGATAGTAAATGTGTGTGTGTGTGTGTGCGTGTGTGCGTGCGTGTGTGTGTGATGCAATCACAGGGATGGTAGTCTAATGGGGTTATCAGACCACCATGTCGGTGATACATTTGAATAATGTAAACGTTTCTTCAAGTGTATTTATAGATGTTTTTAAGTTTGTTTGAAAGTTCATAGTGGTCCCTGGACCACTGCCTATTGCCAACCAAGCCTTTTTTTACATTCACACAAGTCTATTGTTAATGTGGTACCACTCCAACTCAGGGGTCGGTCATTCAATGTTTTCCAACTAGATTTGTCTCAGAACTTTGATACATACACCATAACAAATCGCCATTTAGTATAGGGTCAGAGTGAAACACAAAATTGGCCCGGGCACCAAAATAAAGGTGCCCCATGTCAGAGACGCAGTTAGCTGAAAAGATGGCCACAGTTGCAAATCTGGTTAGGTTTTAACTCATAAAACCCACTATGGGTATTTTGCAAGGTCTGGGAGACCCTGCAATTATGTTTGCTGCAGGCAATGCTTTTGGCAATATCAGGTAAATCAACAGTAATAACCTGCCAACGCGGCCATAACACAGGCCAATAAGCTGCAAAAAAACCAGCCCACACACTGACCTGGCAGACCAGCCCATCAAGCACTGCCTGGTTGCCCTAGGGGCCAGCCCATCCCTGTTTAGAAAAACTGCCCTAAACACGACTTCTGAATATCAATTTGTTATGCCTTTTTTACCCATTTTGTGATTCGGTAACCTGTACAAAATCGCAAAATGGGTTTAGCACATTAAAGAAAAAGCCATTTAGGGGTTGCAACCCTGTAATTTTTCCAATTGCAGGCTTTGCAGCTGCAAAATGGCTGTGGTGAAATCATTCAGTTATGAGCATTGTGAAGCAACTAGACTGTCTTACTGGTTTATTTTGCAAATGTTTCATGCAGTACGTTTAGGTATCGCCTAGTAATAGCATAAGATGTTTTCCCACGCTTGTGTTTTTCAAAAAAATCAAATATATATATATATATATATATATATTTCCAACCAAATCCGACCTTCTCCAAATCAGACACCGACACTGGGGATGCTTTCAGCCATCCGGCTTGGGTATTTATTTCCTTTTCGTAACGCGTTTCGGGACGTATCCCTTGCTCACACAATCTAATGTGGACCAAACGTTTCCATTTAAAGCAAAAAATACAAGGTCACATGATTAGCTCCTCAATAGACATAAACAGCAGACTATCATTGCCGTGATACTTAGTTTTTTTCAATACAAAGTTATCTTGACATAGTGCCAAAAATCTCTCTTATATCAACATTTGTCTCATTCAAGTGAGTCAAAAAAATGGATTGGATTTAAAAGTTACAAATATTTCATATATTTACATTCAAATCAAAGCATCCATTATTAAAAAAAGGGAGAAAATTCAGAGAGAGTGACATTATCTGATACATAAATAGAGTACTCTAAGTCTCATTTCAATACTGCGTCATTCTTATAATTCCATACTCCAAATCATTTATAACGTTATTACACAGGTCATTGTCTAGTCGTATAAGTTTAACTCCCTTGTCATAATTGAATTGTCCATCTTTCTTAATGTATAATCACCGTAGTTTCCAATGAATAATTAGTTTGCAATCCATTTTGGTAACCTTTACATCCAGGAACCAAGAGGGGAGACAAGGGAAAAAGAAGACACATAATGATGTCATATTAGGACATACAATTATAGAATAATTTAACAATAGGATTCAACTCTGTAACAATAAAGTGCTAGTGCTTTGTACAGTATAAACATATGTGCAATTCAATGCTTAATTAAAGTGCTAGTGCCTTTCTTTGTGCAAAAAATCGCAATATTGTCACAATAAAATGCTAGTGCAACAGTATTCTATCTATCAGGGAATCCTGAAGGAAGTTATAAATTGTGTCCTATGATTATTAAACAACGGTTGTCCTTAAAATGATCACATTGAAGAGTATGGAAAAAAGGAGCAATCAATCCATCACTGGATAGTTATTGTTAAAATCAAAATTAAAACCAAGTTTAAAATCAACATGATTAGGAACGATACCTCTATTTTAAATGTATGTGTAGATCTTCTTCAACATTCATACCATGAGGACTTTTTGTGTTGAACATAAGTATGTATTTAGACTCCAATTTTCTTAATTTCCTTTCCCTATCGCCACCTCTTTGTTCTTTAGGGACTTGATCAATGGCAATATATATATATATACATACATGAAAACCATAGGTTTCAGGCACGTTATACACACATTTACACACTTTACTCACTAACCCATGAATTTAGTAAGATACGCTTAATCAGTCACTTATACAAACAATCACGCACCTACTAAATCATCCATTCAGACACTTATACACCCACTCATTATTCAATACACCTTGGCATATATATATATAAAAAACATATTTAAACTTTAAAGAAACACACATTCACTGGATGATGTCATCAGTGATGTCATTTGAGATGTCATCAGTGATGTCAGCTGTGATGTCACTGACCATGTCATGAGTGATGTAATATGGGACGTCATCAGCAGTGCATTGTGGGGGCGCGAGTTATAGTTAGCTCTACTAACTATAACAGCGGAATTTCTCTGGTTTTGTACAAGTAAAATGTCCAACTAACTATAACGTGCCTGAAACATATGGTTTTTTAACTAAATTTCAAAGGTTTTTTAAATGCTAATTCCTAACTATAACGTGTGTAAAACCTATGGTTTTTTCAGTGAATTTCGAAGGTTTTTTAAATGTTAATTTCATAGTTTAATGTTTATAAAACCTATATTTTTTCTATTATATTTTTAAATATTTTGGAACTCTATTATACTTCTTGTTTTTAACTTTAAAAATCATGTAATGGGGGAGGAGCCTAGCGCGCAACCAAGATGGCCGCGTAGGTGCGAGGCTCCCGAGGACCTCCGCGACCTCCTACGTTTATCCTGCCTTCATCCTGCATCGGTTGAGGGGACTGTGTCGGTGAGCCTGAGCCGAGGTGGTACCCGTTTCCTGTTTTCGAATCGGACCTCGGGTGCCGGAGTGAGCACCGATTGAAGTTTGCGGCCTCCTTCGCTCCTGACCCCGGACTCGCGTTTGGGGGCGGCCCGGTGTCAAAGTGAACAACAACGGCGGGCTGGGCCTGGCGAGTCGCGTACCCCGCACTTTCACTTTCACTTTCGCGCGCCCTTGCCGTCTTTGCAAGTGGGATCGCGGCGCTCTTTGTGTTGGGGTGGCCTCGCTGGGTGACCCAGCCTGCCTGCCTGCTGTGGCCCGCTCCGCCGTCCTGGGGTGACCCCCCCGGAGCCCGTGGCTTTGATTGCTTGCCCTTTACTGCGTGGCTGGTGAGGGTGTGAGACCCGCGACGATGGCCACGAAACAAGATGGCGATCGGTTGAAGGCCAAGTCGACCCGGCGTGGCGCCGCACATCAGGCCAACATCATGGACCGCTACACCCTCCCGAAAGGATCTCCCGGTGGACCGCACAAGTCCTCTGAGTGCCCCCCGGATGCCCCGGATTTGCCCACAGAGTTGACTCTGCAAGACGTCATGGGTGCCATCGCTGAGATGAAGGCCTCGGTGGGCCAGCGGTTTGACACCTTAGCTCATAAAATCGACGCGGTCCTAGTTGATGTCAACCTGGTGAGGGCTGATCTCTCCAAGACCAACGACCGGGTCGATTCTTTAGCCCACACCGCGTCGGGCCTCACGACTGAGGTGGCGGCCCTTCAAACGGAAGTGCACCGACTTCGTCAGGCGAGTGCGCTTATGGATCGGCGCCTGGAAGATTCCAAGAGTCGGGCCCGGAGGAATAACATCCGCATCATCGGAGTACCCGAGGGACGGGAGGAAGCGGCGGCGGATCTTTTTGTAGAGGACCTGATCGCTACCCATCTCCAGCCTCGGGGACTGAGTAAATTCTTTGCCGTGGAGAGGGCCCACAGAGTTCCCGGGGGAAGGCCGAAGGTCGGAGCCCCTCCGCGGCCTCTCATTGCCCGGATTTTTAACTTTCGGGACAGGGACGCGATCTTGCAAGCCTCCAGACTGCAAGGGCCGATTAAGCTGGAAAATATGGAGGTGAACTTTTATCCCGATTTCACTCAAGCGGTCCAGAAACAGAGACTGAGTTTCCTGGGTGTTAAGCGCCGGCTCCGGGACATGAACTTAAAATACGCCATGCTCTTCCCGGCCAAGCTGCGGGTAGAGGTGGATGGTCGCATGCACTTTTTTGATCGTCCCGAAGCGGCCGGGGACTGGCTGGACACTATGCCTGGGGGTAGTGCTCGAGATGGTGGGGGGGGGCGGCGGGAGGAGACGGCCCACTGGATCGGGACTGAGGGGTTGATATTGGGCCTCACTCTGGACGACTATGATGCCACTTTAGACCAAGCTGTCTTTGTTCTTTCCCCTCCCTTGGAGGTTGTGTGGGGTCTAGACGGGGTACTCTTTCCTCCTCTAGGGGGTCTAGTTAGTTTCACTATATAGGGGCGACAGGCACACTGCAAGTTGGGGGGGCTGTCTGGGCTCATGCAGGGGTGCAGGGAGGGGGGAGTTTTGTTGGGGTGGGTGGGTTGGGGTGGGGTGCTCTCTGGGGGACGATTGATGGCTTCTGTTTATGATGGGGGGTAGGGGACTGAGTCTGTTGTCCTGGAATGTTAATGGATTGGGGGACAGGATAAAACGAGGTGTGGTCCTGCAGTTCTTGAAACAAATTTCACCCGATATAGTTTTTCTGCAGGAGACACACCTCATTGGCAACTCCTTCTGTGCCATGAACCGACGGGGCTACCGCCTTGTGGCCCATTCGGGCTTCACGTCTGGTTCAAGGGGTGTGGGCATTATGGTTAAGAACTCGCTCCCGTTGGAGATTGATGAGGTGCACCATGACGACAGGGGGCGCTACACGGTTTTGGTGGGTAGACTGGAGGGCAGAGTGGCCGTTTTCGTGTCTGTTTATGTCCCGCCGGGGCTGCAGACGACCACCTTTGCGGATCTGGGGCGCCTCCTCCTTGGCCTTCCGGAGGGGATTCTAGTGGTGGGGGGGGATTTTAATGCTGTGGTTTCCGGAACTGTGGATCGTCACCCCCCTAGGGATCTCCCCCGTGCCCAGGCATGGTTGTCTGGCCTCTTGGATACCTTGGGGCTGGTGGATTGTTGGCGTTTGAAACATCCCACGCAGCTACAGTACACCTTCCATTCAGGGGCTCATGGTAGTCTCTCACGGCTAGATTATGTCCTGGTTCCGGCGGCGCACGTTGGGAGGATAGGGGAGGTGCGCCATTTGGCGCGGGGTATTTCGGACCACTCCCCACTCTTGTTGCACTTTGATATTCTTTCGAGGGGAGAGGGTAGGGTGGTCCGATTAATCCCTGGTACCTGCGTGACCCCACCATTCGCGCAGAGCTGGTTAAATCCCTTAAGCGCTACTTTGACGAGAATGTGGGGTCTGTGTCATCGGCGATCTCATTGTGGGAGGCGTTCAAGATGGTACTCAGGGGAGAGGCCTTGTCCCTTATTTCCCATTCCCGGAGGCGCGAGCGGGAGGAGGTGACTTGTGTTGAAGCTGAGATAACTGAGTTGGAGGGTGATCTAGAATGTTGGGTGACGGATGACAAATTACATGTTCTCCAACTCAAGCAAGCGGCTTATAAGGCCCTCGTCACGGAGGCGGCCAGGGGCCTCAGTAGAGAGCAACAGGGGAGACTGTATGATGTGGGTGATAAGGCTGGTAAATTGATTGCATGGCTGGACAAAAAGGAGAGAGCGAGTCGAGTTGTCCCGTTGATTGAGAAACAGAATGGTGTGTGTGTCACGGAACCAGCAGAAATTGTCTCCTGTTTTGCAGACTATTTCCGTGGGGTGTATTCCCCGGTGTCCTCCCGCTCTGAAGAGGATTCTCACGCCCTGCTCAGGGATATCGCGCTGCCTTCCCTTTCGGAGGAGGACAGAGTGTCGTTGGACGCTGCTCCAACTTCCGAGGAAATTGCCCTCGCCATACGTTCGGTCGCCTCCGGCAAGGCCATGGGTCCTAATGGGCTTCCCATCGAGTTGTATAAACTGCGATCGGATATGCTGGCACCGCATCTCTGTGCTATGTTCCTCGCGGCCCACTCGGCGGGTTCCCTCCCGCTAGACCAGCGTCTAGCTACTATCGTGGTTATCCATAAGGAGGGGAGGCCACGGGACCGGGTCACATCCTATCGGCCTATTTCGTTATTGAATGCAGAGCCCAAAATCCTCGCCAAGGTGTTGGCCAATCGACTGGTCGGCGTTGTGTGTGACTTGATTCACCAGGATCAGTCCGGCTTCATCCCTCATCGCAATACAGCGCTTAACCTGCGGCGTTTGCATGGGGTGCTCGCACGTGTCCCGTTCATATGAGAGCCGGCCATTTTGGCGTCCTTGGACGCCACTATGGCGTTTGACACGCTTGAATGGCCTTATATTTTGGCGACGCTCGCGAAGTTTGGGTTTGGCCCAGGATTCATCAGTTGGGTAAAATTGTTGTACTCGGGCCCGCTGGCGCAGGTCGTGGTGAACGGTAGAGTGTCGGCTTCGTTCAAGCTGGGCAGGGGCACGCGGCAGGGCTGCCCGTTATCGCCGCTCCTTTTCGCGCTCGCCTTGGAGCCCCTGGCGGAGTGGCTGCGGTGGGAACCTTCTATTCGGTGTCTCCGCTGGACCCCCGAGTATGAGGACCGCGTATCTCTATACGCTGACGATATTCTCCTGTACCTGGCCTCCCCACGTAAATCACTGATAGTACTGGTTGATGTATTGCATTAATTTGGTCTTAACTCCGGCCTTGTCATCAACTGGGCTAAATCGTGCGTCTATGTTCTCTCTGGGGAGGACCCTATCCTTCCGCGGGGATGTCCTATCCAGATCGCCCCGCGGGGATTCCGGTACCTGGGTGTCTTCATTACCTTGGACGCGGAGGCCCGATATAGTCAGAACTTGCTTCCCCCCCTCCAGCGCCTGAAGGAGGATGTTGCGCGTTGGAGGCGCTTGCCGCTCTCGCCGCTCGGCCGGGCGGTATTGTTTAAGATGATGTCGCTGCCGCGTTTCCTGTACGCTCTGCAGAACACAATGGACGTCGTCCCGGCGCGCTACTTTCGCGAGGTGGAGAGTTTGCAGCGCCGACTGTTCTGGGAAGGTAGACCGCGTATCGCCCTGGCGAAGCTGACGCTCCCGTGGTATGACGGGGGGATCGCCCTCCCGGATATCAAATGGTATTATTGGGCCTCCCAGCTGGCTGCGATTAATCACGGCCTGTACGGGCCCGCTCTAAACCCGGCCTTTGAAATGGATAAGATGTTACTGCCGGGTGGTGATTATAACCGAGCGCTTTACTCCAGCTCGCTTGACGCACGTCTGACGGGCCCCACGCGTGTCATGGTACGAGTGTGGCACGCGGCTAACGTGGCGATGGGGTGGAAAGGTCGTTTGACCCGGGCGTCGCCACTATACGCATCTGAGCAGTTGGGCTCCCTGTGGACCTCGAAGGGCTTTGAAAAGTGGGACATGATAGGCATCAGCAGGGTGGGTGATCTCTGGACAAGGGGGGAATTCAAAATGTTCGAGATGCTACGGACAGAATTCCAGTTGCAGGACAGGGAGTACTTTCGGTATATGCAGATCCGTCATGCGCTATGCTCCGTATTCCCGGACGTTGCCTCCATCCCGGAGTATTCCCCTCTGGAGGATAGAGTGCTAGATGGACATGTACCGGACAGCACGATTTCATTAATCTATAAAAAACTTATCAATGACCGCTCGGGACTGCTGACTAGCCTTCGTGAGGCATGGGTGGCCGATGGATTGGAGCTGGATGACGAAGACTGGGTATCGGCGGTGGCCTCCCCGAAAGAGGTGGCCATACCGGCCCGCCTTCGCTTCGTCCAGCTCAAGATACTCCATAGGGTCTATGTTACGGGGCCAAGGCTACTGCGTATGGGATATGCTGTGGACGGGCTGTGTAAGCATGGGTGTGGTTCTTTGGGGACCTTTCTCCATATTTTGTGGGAATGCCCGGAGGTGGAGCGATTCTGGCGTGGTGTGCATGAGGTCCTACGGGTGGTTACGCGTGTGTCGCTGCTGCCCGAAGCGAGGAGATGCCTGTTGAATGTGTGGGAGCCAACCGACTACTCGGTGCCGCAGACGCGGTGGGTGACTCTGGGATGTATGGTGGCCAAACGGGACATTGCTCAATTGTGGGGTTCCCAGAGGTCGCCGACTGTCTCGGCATGGAAGGATAACATGGATTGGTGCATGTTTCGGGAAAAGGTGGTGTATGTTGCGAGAGGTAAGCCTGGGACATGGGTGAACGTATGGGGCCCCTGGAACGCCTACCGCGGGGGAATCTGTACCCCGCCGTTATTGCCCGATCCGTCACCGGCCCCGTCCCCTTAGCCAGTTTATCTCCCCGGTCCCGGGCACTGAGTCCACCTGATCCCAGTCTTGACCTTTTTCCCCCCCTTGCTACTCCTAAGGATTGGTAGGGTCCCCCCCGCTAGGGGAGCACATGCTGCCGTTTCCGATTGTGGGTTGCCTTGTGGATTTGTTCTTTTGTTGTTATTTATATTAAAATGAAACCATTATGTGGGCCCGGATGGTGTGGCTACCACCGCTTCTAACCCCTGTGCATTTCCCTTTGCCGCGGCATGCGCGCTATTGTTTGTATTACATGCTCCTCTTGTTTGCTAGCGGCCGGCCTGAAGGTTGTAGGCCCATCTTTGTATATTTTTTGAATTTTGTAATAAACGGTTTCAAACAAAAAAAAAAAAAAAATCATGTAATGATTTATATCTTCCCCAAAAATATGTATTTTTTTTGGGGTGGGGAGAAAACTGCACTCCCATACCGGTAGCGTACCAAGCTCCATCACCACATAAATCCTATCCGCCATATTGCTAAACTCGTAAATGATGCGCATTTCGCATCCAACGAGTTCGTGGCACCGTGTCCCGCGTAACATCATATACGCATGAAGTCACCCCAGATACTACTTTGGTATCCAATGGGTACGCAGTACCAAGCCACGTGTTCTGTCATGTACATATGGGATCGCGCCTGCTGCGTGTTGCGTATTCGACGAGTACACGCTGCCAGGCCCTGTGTTACATCACTGACGTATAGTATCGCGCCGGGTACGCCATTCCCTTTTTTTTTGTCTCAAAAGTATATTCTAAAGTACATTCTAAAGGTGCTCCTATCGTGATTCATCTACATTGGATGTATATTGAGGGCAACGACAACATGGGGGATGCCTCAATATCACTTTTTAAACCAACATCGTGCTAAAATGTCTGACAATATATGGGGCATGGTTTAGCATACTTGGCTAACCACCACAATAACAACTAGGATAAGAGACCCTCCCCCAACTGTTGGAGCACTCTGGGCCAACATAACAACGGAAACAGGACTAACACAAAAGGAGAAAGAGAGTAATGTAATTGAAAGTGAAACAAGACTACCCCAGAACACCCAGGGTCACTGGCATCGACACAGGACTGCACAATTGTCTAGGAGGCTCTACCCAAAGGAGGTGGCCATATTGGAACGGCCCCATCACAAGGATAAAACACTTAATCTACATCCACCGTTCATCCTACCCATCCTGTACAGGTCAGAATTTCTTCTTACATCTCCTTCTACCTAACCTGTTCCAGATCCTACACGCACGAGACACCAATAACGCAATCACTCGGATTCTAGATCCAACCCTTCTTCTCCACTTATACTATAACCCCCCCACCACGACAGCTGACACATCATATTACACAGACCTCTACCCGATCCATAGTTACATTCCAAGCCCTTTAACATTTCACCAATTATACGGTGTACACTATAGAACTCACAGGCACATACACCTACACCATCATCTACCCCCCGAACCTTTCAAGAAATTCAGCCAAACGTTTCAAACACAATTTTATAAAACGCCACCCTGAAATACCCATCGCCGACCCCTATTTCTCAACACTTATCGGACAGATAACCAATGATATCATCTTCCACACTAAACAAAGAGCTCAATGGAGAAACGCATTCCTTACATTATTCACTATCTCCTCCACTAGGAAAACTGCTCATGGTATCATTATTTACATTTCCCCCTCTCAGTTTTTTAGAGCGACCGCAACCATCACCATCTACAATAATGGAACCATTCTCATGCAATCCACGGACCGCAATCTAAACCTCCTGAATAAAATCTTCCTAGTCATCAAAGCTCAACTGTGTAAACCCCAAACTTCCACTCTGGACATTCCTTCCTTAAGTACACAATACACCCCTTTGCCTATCCACTCGGACAACCACTCCCCAATATTTGCACGAACGCCACCTGCAACTGACTCATACGGTACTCCCGCCCGGACCGCCCCCTACACCAACTCAGGCAAGTCACTCTACTAATTCCCCCCACCAATTCTACTCCTCCAACACACAGACCAATATCAGCGCTGGACACACATACCACCTCCTTGCCACCTGACTCACACATACCCCATCTACCCGACATAACGGCAATCTCCTACACAGATCCAACAGGCAATGCACACCCCTTGACCATATGCACAGATGCCCCCTCGGCAGATACCACCCCCCCCCCCACATTAACACTCATGGCACCTCATCCTTGTTGAACACTGATACCACTAACATGCACATCCAACTCTCTAGAACGCCGCCCCCACTTCAGGGGCTAGGACACAATAGGACACCCCACTACCACACAGAAGACAGGTTACCCTCCATTAATACTCTGCACCCATTCACACTACATACATCCACAGCCCATCCATCTACCCCCAAAGCCCACCCACCCCCATCTAGTATTCTTCCCACACCCACGACCCAACCATCCACCACCACAGCCCTTTCATCCATATCTACAACACGCCCACCCACACCCGTAATACCCCTCCCAACGCCATCCTCACCTGCCCCAGACCATAAACCCGACCAAACTACAGTGCAGGCTGCCTCACCCTTCACACAACCCTTGACCCAACTCGTATCCGTACCTAACCTTAACCTTGATGAGATCATGATCTCACTAACTCAAATCAAAACTGAACTACAATCACTCAACGATCGGATATCGAGAAACCTGTGGTTTACCAGACCCACAAGACAGTCCAAACTTAGCGGGCCTCTGAACCAGTCAACAGGCTCCTCGAATCTCATTCCGCCCAGATGTATTTCAGTCCCCTCTTGTAACAATTCAACCCGACCAATCAGAAGCATTAATCCGTTATCAGAGAGTGACCTACTCTCCTTGTTAAACACTTATGCACCCACTCCCGTGAACAAGCTCACTCCCGCCTCAATGATGATCCCTACTATCCCCTCCAACCCTCACAGGACTACTAAACCCATCACTAGAGGCATTACTAGCAACAACCTAAGAAGAATCCCCCTCACTCAGGATCCTTCCTCATCCCTTATCACGCCCCGGCTAAAATGTATACTCCTAAACTGTAGATCTGCATCTAGACACGCAGCTGACATAGCTGACCTCATTCTCACACAGGAACTGGACCTGTTACTGTTAACTGAAACCTGGCTAAAAGATTCCTCCACACCAATCATGGACATATTAGTACCCCCAAACTACGATATCATTAGATTAGACAGAACTGATAAAACAGGGGGAGGTATCGCCTGTATACATCGTAGTAATATAACAGTGAACAGAGCCATATCCCCTGTATTCACCTCTTGCGAATACCTATGCCTTGACATCACCAGCTATGGTAAACCATTATGTTCCATACACATCATCTATCATCCACCTGGTGACGACCTAGCCTTCACTGAACATTTCATGGATATGGTATCAACAAATATGGGGCGACAAAACACCCAAATATTCCTTGGAGATTTCAATCTACACTGTAACGATCACAATGACACTGTGGTGAATAGTCTCAAAATCTTCCTAGAGGACCTAGACCTGACCCAAATATGTAACAGACCTTCACATGACAAAGGGTCTATTTTGGACTTAATAATCTCTAAAACCGATTCCATTCAGATCCAGTCGATCGAACCCTGCGACTGGTCAGATCATCATATTATTAATTTCTACATTAAGGAAATGGTGAAATTTAATTCGGCTCAACCCACAAGACCTAAAATATGGAAAAGAGACCTGAAAAAGATCAAGTCTAACACTTTGCCATCCCCCAGCTACAACCTACTTCTGCCCCCCGCAAGATCTTCCAAAGTTCATGATCTCACCAATCACTACCTCTACGCCATTACCGCGATAATAGATGAGGTCGCACCTCTTCAACTAAAGAGAGTATCCATAAAAGACTCAAAGCCCTGGTACAATGGAACACTTAATGAAGACAGACGGTCACTCAGAACATCTGAGCGTACCTGGAGATCTGTTCCATCGGCAAACCACCTCAAGATCCTTAGGACAAAGAGAAATGCATATTACCGAAAAATCAAGCGCACCAAAGCTGACTTCTTCAGCTTCCAACTAGACCAAGCAAGAAACCGCCCCCCAAAATTTTTGAATTAATCAAAACCCAATCCAAGGAGGCACCACAACGTCCACAAGATTCATCATGCCCGCAACCAAACTGTGAATATTTCTCCGTCTTCTTCACGCAGAAGACTGATACCATCAAAAAGGACCTCCTAACTGACCTAACCCTACACACGAGACCACACACAAATACCCCAGCATTTCCAACTGCTTCATACCTAATCCCTTCAAAGCCTGACCTAAAAAATGACGCAACCTGGTCTTCTTTTACCACCTATTCTGAAGAAAACATAGGCAAAATTCTCAGTGCCCTGAACCCTGCTAACCACTTCGCCGATCCCCTCCCTGCGAATGCTGTCAAAGACCTTACTCCTTTGCTTCTGCCGATCTGGACCAAGATCATAAACAGCTCACTTCAACAAGGCTGCATCCCAGACACCCTCAAAGCTGGCCAGGTATCACCCATCCTAAAGAAGCCCACGGCCGACCCTATGGACTTAAACAACTACCGCCCTATCACCAACATCCCTACCTTGGCCAAATTATTGGAAAAATGTGTTCATCTCCAACTGACGAGGCATATTGATCACTTTGACCTCCTTAACAAGCACCAATCAGGCTTCCGAGCAGGTCATAGCACGGAATCAGCCATGACACACATAATTGATGATGCGCTACAAATCCTGGATTAAAATGGACCCTGCTTACTCATTCTACTAGACCTATCCTCAGCCTTTGATACGATAAAACACGAGAACTTGTTAGACCTCATGGAACACAGAATGGGATTCTCAGGTGCAGTGCTAAATTGGTTTACCTCATTTCTCCATAATCAGACACAACAATTCAAGGTCAATAACTCCCTCTCCAAACCCATACCAGTAACTCTAGGTGTCCCACAAGGGTCTTCACTCTCCCCGACACTGTTTAATCGCTTCATGGAACCACTCACCGAAGTTCTACAAGCATCTAAAGTACAATATCACATGTCCGCTGACGACACACAACTATACCTCAAGATCCACTCCTTAGAAGACATCAAATCACTTAATATAACGCTTAGGAACACACAACTTCAAACAGGCAGTACAAGCTCTAGTAATACCAAGACTGGAATACAGTATTATCTCTCTTTGTGGCCTACCCAATGTATCAACTGCACCATTAAGAGCCTCTATCAATTCGGCAGCTAGACTCATCACTGGATCCAAAAGAAATTCCCACATCTCCCCGGATCTTCAATCCTTGAATTGGCTACCCCTTGAAGCCAGAATTCATTTGAAAATTGAGTGTATGACGCACAAAGCCGTGCATCACAATGCACCCACTTATTTGGCACAGAAACTGACGTTCTCTGGCGGGATCAGACCTTCAAGAAGTGCGGATAACCTACTACTGAAACCACAAAGGTTCCACAAGAAGAAAACATATAACAGATCCTTCTCCGGGATGGCTCCCAGAATCTGGAATGCCTTACCCCCTGAAACCAGACTTAACCCCTCCACTGCTTCTTTCAAAATGGAGGTAAAATCGATACTCATGGCCAAATTCACTTAACTTTGGACTATAGACATCTGGGTTCCAATCACATCTGTGCCCTATCTAGATGGTGATAATAGACCATCTATGCAACTAGACATTTTGTTTTTCTTCATGTTGATTATTGCTTTGCCTTCACAAGATGCTCTGTGTATGCGCTATGTTTACCATATATTTGTTGTATAGTAACTTTACTGACTGTATAGCGCTCTGATATCCGTTTAGGATCTTGTTTGCGCTCTATAAAACTTTTTAAATAAAATAAATAAAATAAAGAACTTTAAACGGTATATGAGAGCACGCGAAAATCTAAATTATTTTAAACATTTATATATTTTGAACTGTAATAAACTTATATTATGATAAATATATTTTGTCAAAATCGCATCGGGTGCGACCTCCTTGAGCGCTCGGTGCGCAATTGCCATATGACCTTAAAAAAAAGCATTTGATTGGTTCATAACATTTCCCATTGTAACAGTTGAACGACCCCACCCATTTTACTCATTCTCTCTACAGCGTTTGATGAGAGATACCTCTTCAGCTTAGAAAGCTTTTTTGAAACGTGTTTTCCTGTATACACATATGTTATACTACACACAACATGCAACGATCATCTTGATCAATATTCATGGTCTGTACATTAGCCTTCCACGTGTGATTGCCATGCATCTCAAATGTTCCATCAAAAAACAAATATGTGTTACACGATGCCACTGGTGTGTGCATCTGCACATTATTGTGCTGCCTTTCGGCCTGGGTATTGCTGGCTCTAAGGAGCATCATCAGCCACGGGCAGACTGCACATCCTAGATCACATGCTATCTCATTAACTATAGTTTCCGCCCTCCTGACACATGCTACAAAAATCTAAATTACACACTCTGCGAGGTCAAAACTACAAAAGAAACACACATAAGTACACTTCCTGGCCAGGCAGGAACTGAACAACGCCCAAGTCTCCAGAATAATTATTCACACCCCTACGCTGACCTGGCGTATGCAAGCCCAGCCCACTTTGCGTACGTATAAATAGGATAACCACGACGCCACACGTCCCTATTCTTCCACACTACCTCAAATGATTTGCCGCATCCACCTCGCATATCACAATGCGCAATAAAAAAAGGAAATGGATCCATGAGGTGTACTCCATCCTGGCAATCAACACGGGCTCTAAATTGTGAGCCCTACTGCCCGTCGTCTAAGAAAGGGATCCATGAGGTGTACACTCTCCTGCAATCAACACTCCATCTGAATTGTGAGCACTGCTGCCCGTAGTGTTTGCTCACACAACAATGACAGCAGGTAAGCAGAGTGGCCTGGGTGCACAGGGCCTCCAATTGAGCCCGCTGCGGCGTGAGGGGTGGGGTGCTTCAGCCTAGCTGCGCAGGTCCGAACAAACGATATTGCCATGTGTTATGATGTGATCTTTGACCTCATTCAGTCACATCTCTGTCTCATTTTAAAGACCTGCTGGACTGTACTGTAGGCATGAGCCAGCGGGCAGCGCTGCCCTACAGACACCTCTTCAGCGTGGTGCTGTGGGAGGGAAGGGATGCATCAGCCAGACTGCGCATGTACGAATAAGTGATATTGCCATGTGTTATGATGTGATCTTTGACCTCATTTAGTCACATCTCTGTGTCATTTTAAAGACCTGCTATACCATAAGGTAGGCCTGAAACTATTGGCAGCGCTGCCCTACAGACACCTGTTGAGGGCAGTTCTGCTGGAGTGCATCACCCTGAGTGTGCACATGCGAAAAAGCGATGTTGCTGTGCGTAATGATGTGATCTCAGACCTCATTCAGTCACATCTGTCTAATTTTAAGGACCTGCTGGACAGTACTGTAGGCCTGAGCCTGCGGGCAGCGCTGCCCTACAGACACGTGGTGTTGGCTTTTAGGACACTGTAGTGAGCTCCTTACTAAGTGTACATGCACACAGGCTCCCGCCACTGCATTACACGCGCACATGATGCTTCTAGCATGTGCTTTGTTCCTTTGTATGTGAACGTTGGCATAACATATTTTTATTTAACCTTGTGTATTCTCGTGCACTCCAACTCCTCTTTGAACCACGATTACCACTAACAGTTGGTAAATCGTACTTCAAAAATGAAGGATGCACTCAACTACTATTTTCAATCAAGCTTGAAATAAACCTTCATTTGCCTCCCGACGTTTCCACCATTAAATTATTTCTCCCTTTTCAGACATTCCATTGATTGCCACAAGAAGGGCGGAATGGGAGCTGACCCCGCAATGATGTAGTGAAGAAGCAGAGGAAGCGCAAAATATAAAATATAAATCCTACCAGAAGTCGGATGACATAGTATAATGAGCCGACGACCCTGGCATGAGTAGAAACAGCTACGCAAACAAAACGGGGCTTCAGCACAACGCAAGCAATTTTGAAATATTGCTGACTGGTGCCTTCTTTTTGCCTTCTCCCACTCGTCGCCAAATTTATGTAGTGAAGAGGCAGACAGCAGTGAATCCAATAAGTAGATTTATTGCAAGAAAACAAGACACCTGATACAACCACCAACAGGAGCAGACAGCAAAGCAACCGTCTAATCCAGCACGGTGTACAAACTCCGCAAGGTTCCCCTCATGACAGCCCTACATTCTAACATTACATACTGAGGGTCATATTATCAAGGAACGGCGTTAAAATTATTGCCGCTTTAGCAGCAGGAAACTGCCGTTAAAACGGTGATAATGGGCTTGATAATATGCCGTAGAGAATTCCAATAGAAGCCCAGGTTCTCGTGTTAACATGGGCTTCTATTTGAATTCTCTACGGCATATTATCAAGCCCATTATCGCCATTTTAGCGGCAGTTTCCTGCCGCTAAAGCGGCAATAATTTTAACACTGTTCCTTGATAATATGCCCCTTAGATTCTAGTAGAATTACATACTAACATACTACTATGACTTACAATGGAATACTACACAGAACACATGACTTTACAGCAATGAATTCATAGTTTCATCCACGCGTCTTGACACCGGTAGAGGTAAGACTTTCGCTTCCCACTCCCTATATTGTATAAACGTAAACTAACACTTCTTCCACAAGTATGCTACAGCGCCCAGAGCACATCACTTTACAGCAATGAGCTCACAATTTAGGCTTACGGTTTAATCCCCGAGTCTTCACACCAGTAGGGATGAGTAGTTCCCTTCCCACTTCCTATATACTATAAACGCATACTAACACTACTTACACACTTATACTACAGCGGCTAGTATTCTACACCGCCCAGAGCCCATCACTTTACAGCAATCAGCTCGGTTACATCCCCAAGTCTTCACACCGGTAGGCGTAACTACTTCGCTTCCCGCTTCCGGTATACTATCAACACACAGTAACGGTCAGTAGTTCGCTTCCCACTCCCTGTATGGTATAAACGCCTACTAACACTACTTGCACATGTATGCTACAAACACCAGACCACATCACTTTACAGCAATGACCTCACGGTTGAGGCTCTCGGTTTCATACCCGAGTGTAACACCATATCATATCACCACCATGCCACTCTGAGCAACACCGCACTTTCAGACCGTTAACAGTGATAACTACCTATTGTCGACCGCCAGTAGGTAATCAAGAACAAATTACAATAGTTCCTTGATTCTTTTAGCTTTCAAAAATTCTCTCTATTACTGTCTTTCTACTTTTCCATATAAATAGTTTTTTAAATATTCAAGTACACATCGAAGTCAGAAATGCAATGTATTCTATCAACACACTTTCTAGAACATTCTACAACACGTGGAGGTTAAAAGTTCACCTAACCTAACATTTTCTCGAACATTTAACGGCACGTGCAGGTTAAAAGTTCACGATTGTTTTAAGTTCGAACAGTGCCTTCCAAATTCAAGTAGCAGGTGTGGTTGAGTTGAGCACATTTTATCATGTAATATGTACTATAATATGTACGTGCAAATTGCTTTTTCTTAACCAATCACAAACGTACTTTTCCACAAAACGAATGTGCACCCTACTTTTAATAAAACAGTGCTTTTCATCTCCCAATCAGGTACCGTTTTGTATGCGAAAAGAAACTAGTTCCCCATCTTTAAACATATCTCTTATTCTACGAAGGAACTGCATGAGCTTCAGACATCGTTCCATACCTTCCAGCCATACCTTCAAAATGCTAGTGTGGATCATAGGACATAGCTATGTTTTTTGGTGCAAGACGTATGCAGAACAGAGACGTATTGACTTAGACCTAGGTTTACAAAATGTGGACATTAAATGGTTTGGACAGAGAGGATTGAAGTGGCACCAATTGTTGCCTTTGGTTAAAACCTGTTTACATCTCCAACACCCTGACCTCATGATTGTGCACTGTGGTGGAAACGACCTAGGCACATTGACTGGGGTAGATTTGGAAATGCTTATCAAGGACACCTTAGGACAATTGATGTTACTTTTGCCTCAAACTGTCTTTGTATATTCCAATATATGCCAAAGACAGAAGTGGAAATGGTCCAAACAATTTTGTCCTCAGATTGAAAAATCTCGGAAAAAAGTCAACAAAGCTGTCTCTGCATACCTCAGAGACCACAAAAGGGGGTCCATATACAACAACAACATACGTTTTGATATGGCGGATATATACAGAAGTGATGGAGTACACTTCACAGATCAGGGAAACCGAGTTTTCCTGAATAACTTGAAGCTGTGCATCCGCACTTATATGTAGCTCCAACTAATGAACACAAGGGCTCTGTTTAGAGCCACCCTATAACTTACAACTTAGGCCCCCTATTTTAGGGCCATATAACGCCAACTCCCGCACCCTCGCCAAAATATATTCTCCACATGTCTGTGGCGCAGCGGCCAGACCATCTCACTTTGCAGCACAGACCTCTCGCTATGATCCCTTGCTGCTCTACTCACCCATGGGGTGAGTAGTTTGCGCTCTACAAATACCATATTGATTTACCTTCGCACTCCCTATACAACACCACCTAAGCACCATACACAAGCTACAATGTTCTAAACAAAAGTTCATCCAAGTACCTATAACTACATGCTGACACTACTTGCACAGATGTGGCACAGCGGCCTGAGCACATGACTTCACAGCATATGACACACATTTTGGGCTCACGCTTTAATCCCTGACTCCGGCAGCAGCTCAGCTTAGCAACATGAGACTCTAGACAATACCTCACATATATTCCTCATCATACTCTAGACAATACCTCACATATATTCCTTACCCCTGGACTTTCATACCAGTACGGGTCAGTAGTTCATCCTAGTAGTTATAAACACATCTGGACACTACTTCCACAGCTGTAGTGCAGCGGCCACGGGACATGACTTCACAGCATAAGACACACAATTTGGGCTCACGCTTTAATCCCCGAGTCCCGCACCAGCTCACCTTACCCGCATCAGAATCTACACAATACCTCACTTAATTTCCGTAGCCCGCCACTTCCCACAGGTAGGGGTAAATACTTCGCTTTGCACCCCCTCTATAGCACACCCTAAACACCCCACAGAGGTTACAGTGCTCCTACCCTCCTATTTCCCACTTTTTTCTCCCTTTTTGTCCCCCTTTTTTCACCTTACTCGCTTCAACAGAATCACAAAATGGCGGCCAACACTTCCTAGTTGCAACAGCTCGCAAAGCTCGCAGCCAATCAGCAACAAGCTCATGCTCGTAACGCCCAGCCAATCAGATGGCAGAATTCCCAAATATCTGTAAATTTCGATATTTCTCAAAAACTACTGAACAAATTTACACCAAATAAACAAAAGCGTGCTTTCTAGACCAAGACCCTTCTCCCTGCCAAATTTGGGGAAATTCCGTTCACGCGTTCGACCTGTAGCCTTGTCTAAACTTTACTATGGAAATTAACATGGAGAAAACACGTTTTGGGACCCCTTTTTTTGTCGCCCCCCCCCCCTTGACGAATCACCCCCAACCTTACCTTTCAACATAGGTGCTGATCTCAACAAAGAATTTGTTTTGAAAATTTCCCGAAGATTCATCAATCGGCACCAAAGTTATTGAGAATAGAATGTTGCCATTTTCCTATAGTAACTAGGTCCTATCTATAACTAACTACTGGTTATATATATATATATATAATATATTTATTTTTTTCCAATGATTCTCCGCAATAGCGTAGAAAATGCTCAGACACCCTAGTATGCTGAAATAAGTTTTAATAGCTGAAAACGACGCGTTTCGGCTTGCGCCTTGCTCACGCTTCTAACTGCATACAAATTCACACGTGATTTTATCCACATTGTTTAAGTCACAATCAAAAAAGGACTAAGCACCCCATGGTGTATACACAAAACATGTCAACATTCGGCAGCCATTTTGTAATGTCCTTTTATATGTGAAAATCCAGAAATAAGTACAACATTCAGTACTGATGCAGGCAGCAATTCATAAATATTTGTCCAATTCTTATAGAATTGTTTTTACCAATTTCAAATATGTGTAAAGTACATCACTATTAATAAGTTCATTATTATGTCTGTTTCTCCTAGCAGCCTCCATTAAATTTTATAGGCATACCACGTGTACATTTTATTTTGCAAATTCCGTAAACATATTGATGCAGCCTATCTTGCCCCAGTGGGCATATAAATTGCCGTTTTGCCCCACTGCGCATACAGATGGCTTATTGCAAGACACATGGGCATAGTTTATTATCCACAGTTGCACACTTACTCTCAAGCCCAAGTGGGCATATCATTCACAGTTGTACACTTACTCTCCAGCCCAAATGGGCATATAAGCAACAACATATAATGGTCTTAATTAACATACATAGAAAGTCTGAAGCAATACTGCCACCATGAAGTTCTACATTGATAGGCAATTCATAACTCTTCTGCCACCATAAGCATCTAATCAAATATTCCACGGATTTTCTCTCTTGTCGCCAGTAGAAAGAAGAAGTGCCCAAACCTAAAACAATAAAAAATGTTTTTTAAAATCACTAAAAAAGTCTGAAAACTGCACAAATTTACAAACGTAATCATAATATTCAGTCAATCGAGTGGCTCGCCAGTTCCTCACTAGAATTTAAACCATTAGGTGCCATACTCTCAAAATCAATAATGTACTTTGATTCCAATTTTCGCAACGATAGTTCACGATTGCCTCCTCTGACCCCCATCATAGCAGAATCAATCACAACCATTTTCAATAATTTCTCATTGTGAAGATGATACTTGTGGAAGTGACGTGCTACTGGGTACTGCCTGTTGTTGTGCCTAATGGCACGAATGTGCTCTAGCACTCTCTTCCTGGTACAATGTATTGTGCTGCCCACATACCATTTGTTGCAGGGACATATTAAAACATACACGCAGTATACTGCATTGCATGTCAGTGGTTTCCTAATCAACAAGCTTGGCACAATCATCACTTTTGCTACATGCTTTGCAGTTTTTACAGCATCTGAATCCTGGTTGTCCCTTGATCCATCCGCTATCAGAATCTGTAACATGATTGTGGCTGAGATCATCTCGCAAAGAGAGGCTTTTTCTAAAAGTAATCTGTGGGTTACTGGTGAGATTAGTTTTCAGGTTATCATCAGTTAGAAGGACATGCCAATGTTTGTTAAGTATCCTACGGACATCATGTACTTGCCCAGAAAAGGTAGTTATAAACCTGTTAGTTTCCATTGCATCCTTTTGTTTATTCGGATGCAATAACTCATTTCTAGTGACTTTCTCAACTCTGTCACAAGCTTTACCAATAGTCTTTTGACTGTAACCGCATTCTTTAAAGCGTTTGCACATGATTCCTTTTTCCTTTACATATGCCGCATCTGCGCTACAATTGCGCTTAGCACGCAATAGTTCCCCATAGGGGATACTGAAGATGAGATTACATGGGTGTGAGCTACCTGCACTCAAAATGCTATTCCCTGCTGCCTTCTTACGGAACAAACTGGTTTCTAAAATTCCTCCCTTAGCACTAACAGTAACATCCAAAAATTCAATAGACGCTTTACTGATATGTTCAGTGAAGGTAAGATTACACGTATTCACATTCAGTTTGCTCACAAAAGTTCTTACTCCTTCTTCATCACCACTCCAAATAAAAAAGATATCATCGATGAATCGCAGCCACAGGACCACGTTGTTCTCGAATTCCTCCATTTGCGTGGACACCTGCTCCTCCCACCAGCCCATGAAAAGATTAGCATAGCTGGGGGCGAAGCAGGTGCCCATCGCGGTGCCATGTGACTGCCTGTAAAATGACTCATCAAAGATAAACAAATTATTAGTGAGACATAATTGAATCATCTCTACTATCATCTCTGAGTGGTGAAGCAGGGAAATTGAATGTGTCTTAAGAGCATGCCTAATCGCCTGTACACCTGTTTAATGCTGGATACTGGTGTATAGGCTACACACATCTAAAGTGACAAGAATGTAATTGTCATACCAATGTATACCATCAATGATCGTCACAAAATGTGTGGTATCTCAAAGATATGCAGGAAGTGCTACCACAAAGGGTCTCAGGTAGTGATCAATGAACCGTGATGTATTTTCCAACAGAGAGCCTATTGAAGAAACAATGGGTCTCCCTGGAGGGATTTTTGCATCCTTATGTAATTTCGGGAGTAGGTAGAGAATGGGGATTCTGGGATGGGTGCATTTACGATAGTTATACTCCTCCCATTCCAGTCATCCCTTCTCTCTCCATTCAACCAACATCTCTACAAATCTATTGTTGGATCTACTAATCTCAACAACATCAGATGTACAATAACATTTGGTGTTATTCAGTTGTCTCACTCCCTCTGCTAGATATTTCTGTTTATCTAGGACCACCACATTCCCACCCTTATCTGATTGGGGGATCACAATCTTTGTGTCATCCTTAAGATTTTCTAATGCTTTTATCTGTTCCAAAGTGAGATTCTTACTATTGGTAGGGATTTTCTTGTATCTCATTCTCTTCAGATCTTTTAAGACTCCCTTCTCAAACACTTCAATTGCCTCGCATTGAATGTTAGGCAGGAATCTAGATTTGGGTTTGAATTTACTCCCCGGGTTTCTCCCCAATTCAATATCACAACTTTGTTGTGCTTCCTCTCTAGACACTTCAATTCCTCCCAAAGTTGATAAGGTATGGAGAACTTCAATATCATCAATGTTTAAGTTGCTCAGTGGCTCCGACCCACTTACAGCCACCGAAATAGTGGGTTGCGTCTCAAACCATTTTTTTAGCTTCAATTTTCTAGCAAAGTAAAAAAATGTCAGTTCTAGTTTGTGTATAGTTCAGGTTCATAGAAGGACAAAAGAACAAACCCATTTTTTCGCCTTCCTGCTCCTTGTCTCCATTCCCACCGGCATTTTTTCGTCGCTTTTTCCTCCTCTCTTTGGCTTGTTTGTTCCTCTTGCTCTTCCTCCTTGTCCCCTTCCCCTTTGTGCCCCTTGATCTTGATAAAATTCTGTCCTGCCTTGGTTCATCATTCGGAACTGTAATAAAGAATTGCTTTTCATTTTCTGGGGATCTTGATTGACTTACTGGTTAAGAACAGTCGTTGAGACATCGGAAAGACTCCCATTGGAGATGTCACTTTTGCTTGCTTCTCCCATAGTTAGCGGCATCGTAGAGATTAAATGCAGCATTGCCTGTTCTCTTCTCAAATAGATGATCATATTTCCTTTGGAAAGTGAGAGTGCGGCATGCCTGATAATCTTTGTAATCTCGCAGAAACTTGCGTGGTTTTTTTGCCGTTATTTCCTCCTCAAGTTTCGCCATGTGAGAAGCTAGATTTTTCATATGTTCCACCAACATTTCCTTAGACACCAATTGACCCAATTCATTTAGGATTTCGTCAATTTGCGTTAACAATTTACTTCTGTCCTTTAAGGCATACTTCACTAAAATGCGCATCATAGTGACTGAACATGCCGCAGAGTTGTTGGACCACTCCTCTAACATTTCGGGGTCTGGGTCCTCATATGTAGGGATGGTAAATATCCAAGGCCCCTAGGTACCCGCCCCACATCAATGTATCTCTGGAGCGACTCTGCTTCCCGCCATTTTGAAAGTTCTTTCCTATGCAATTTCTCAAGTTGATTAAACAGAGTTTGTGTTTTAATTTCATTGTTGATACTGGGCAAATGGTTAAGGGAACTGCCACTCGCTCCCACTTGAGTAAAAAATAATTTGTCTGCAGTTTCCTTTCTTTTTGCATCCAAAGCTGCAGCCATTATCACAAATGTTTCATCAGCATACAAGTGCCGGTGTGAAGACACCTCCTTCTTCTGTTACACCGGCTCCCAAACCCCTTCTGGCACTATGGAATTACAGCAAGGGATTGCCAAGACCCAAACCAAACATTCACTCACCTGTGCTCCTCAAGATACGCCCAGCATCAGCCAACATGGCACGCAGTCTCGGCTTGCACCTAGAGCAAAGTTGGTCCGCTCCAAACGCTCCTTATGTCCTTCCACTTGAATTCCCTGCAATCGTCAAGTTGTCGTAATCCGCTCCAAGTCTCCATGCGCATTTCAGAAGGTACTATGGGTGAATATCCTCTGTCACCCACAACGTTAGCCGTTACTGCCAGTACAAGGTAATCAATCACGGCTCCTCTGTAACTTTCGCTCCACCAAATCCGGTCAAAGGAATATGCCCGACTGACTCACGGGCGGTCTGAGCTCGGGCTACTGGAGGCCCTCAATTTTTCTTCCAACGATTCTCCGCAATAGCGTATAAAATGCTCGGACACCCAAGTATGCTGAAAAAAGTTTTAATGGCTGAAAACGATGCGTTTCGGCTTGCGCCTTGCTCATGCTTCTAACTGCATGCAAATTCACACGTGATTTTATCCACATTGTTTAAGTCACAATCAAAAAAGGACTAAGCACCCCATGGTGTATGTACAAAACATTTCAACTTTCGGTGGCCATTTTGTAATGTCCTTTTAAACGTGAAAATTCAGAAATAAGAACAACATTCAGTACTGATGCAGGCATTGAAGTGTCATTGACATTTTGTTTCCACTCACCACAGGATACAACACAGGGAACTGGGTTGGCTTACATTATCCATGGGCTCTCTTGCATTTTTTCCTGATCAAATATGCAGACCTTCCTGAAAAGGAGTGTCAGGGCTGCTGATCCTATCCTTATATAGCTTTACATTTTATTTTTTTGCCGATTCTTTTGCATGTTACATATATTTTGAAAAATATATTTAAAAAATTACGTTTGAAATTGCCAATCTGCGTGTTACATATGCTAAAAAAGTAAAAATCTCACATCAATGCAAGACCTATTAATTTTGCGAGTGCTTGTTATTTTGTGGCCGACAGTTCTAGATGAGCAGCAGTGCAGTCCATCCATTGAGACTCTCTTCTCCCGCCCATTTACCAGTCTTTTTTTTAAACCAGTTCCATACTTACCCCCAGCCCTACTTCCCCCCACTGGTTGAATTCCCTGACCCACTTTCTGACCCTCTCCAAAGCCCGGGCTTCCTTCCAGAGTCTCTGCAGAGGTCATTAAGAGTATATTGAGGACCACTTCAGAAGTCAGTAGCGTGATTAATAACTTTTGATTACAGGTTTCCTTACAGAAATATGCTGCACCAACACATAGAGCCTTTATAGCCCCCACTTGATGTGTCCACAACAAAGGGCACTCTTGTGCCCACCTCCAGGAGCAGCATTAAGTCTGGCATCACCTCCTGAAATCCCCTTCTTGTCCCAGTGCTTACTCTATTGAAGGAAAGCCCCGCCTCTTCAGGCGGGCCTCTTATTCAAGCATGTATTCTTATGGTAGCTCCACCTACCAGTGACCAATAGGTATAGGCATCCCATTGTAACTTCCTGCTTTTGTGGGGCTCTCGACCGGCTTCTTTGTGCTTGGAAAGTTACTCCACAGAGTTGCAAAGTTGTTGCTAAGGCCCCACTGCTTTGCTAAGATTCTGATGCGGTACAAGGGTCCTCCCTTCGAGTGACCCATAGGCAGATTGCCAGTGTGTTCCAAGCTGTGCAGGTGTGTAAACTTTTCTGAAATTGCAAAATGGGTATGGAACATAAGAAAAAGTTATTTAGCAGTCTCAAACTCTGTCGTTTAGCGATAGCGTTTGTGGCTGCTAAATTACTTGCTAAATCAATCGCTCAGCCATTTTGTCATCGTTCCGCATACTTTGACTGAACCAAAAGCTCTGTGAATGTTTGTGCCAATTTAGGTATGCTCTAATAGCATACATTTTCAGCCTAGAGGACCTTATGGTCATTCTCCTCCTCCCACCGAGGCTAGAGCCCTTATTTATGAGGATTTGGCATAGGGCAGCATAGTGTCACACCGCGCCGCGCTGCCCTAAACCTAAGTCAAATGCATGCCTTTCCTTTCCCCCGGGGCTGGCGCCGTTTTCACAGGTTAGTGCCAAAGCAAGCACGCTTGCACTACGTTGCAAGGGTGGGCGCCTGTGTTGTCAGCAGGATTGTTTTTGTGCAGAATGGGCAACTTTCCTGCACAAAGCAATCCTGGGAGGCGTTTTCTCTTTTTATGTGTGCTGCAGAATACAGCACACATAGATGAGGGGAACAAAAGGAGGAGAAATAGAGATATTTCTCCTTGTTAAGCCTGGCCTCGGAGGCATACGATTTTGATGCATTCCCAGCTTTACAAGTCCTTGTAAATCTGGAAATGCATAAAAAATCATGGGTGTTGCCTCAAAACACCCACCGCAACGCCCATGGAATGCTGCACTTGCATAGAGGTTTTAGGTAACTACAGAAATCTGAGTCAGTGGCTTGCGCTACGCGTGCACTACTTTGCGTGGTGCAAACGTGATGCAAGGCTCCCATAAATATGCCCCTATAAATATGCATTTGGCGATGCAGAGCCCGCAATGAAATTCGTTTTGTTCATTTATTTGTATACTTACCTTCGTTTGGCCATAATCCGGAGTTAACTAGCCCTCACCCTGCCCCTCCCCCGCCCTGCGACACCGTCCGGCAGCACTCCCTCCAGGAGCCGCTAATGGCCCCTAAGAGAACAGACATTGGCGTTCCTGACTATGCTGAGGTACACAATACAGCTGGTCCAGTGGGAGATTATCTATCCCATTTTCAGGATGTCTAGCAATTACCTGTGGCAGATAAGAAGTTGTTGACATTTATTTTACTTCAACCCCTCCAGGTCCAGTTATAGCAGTAAACCCTTAGCCTTAGGTTATGAAAGTATTTCCATATTGAACGAGAGCTCCAACTTATTAGTACAGAAAAAGGCCACTCCTGTTCAAGAGCAGGGTCTGGCAATGGTATTCCTGGTCAGAAAAGTTTCAGGAGAATTCTGCCTATTAATAGACTGTATATATATATATTATATATATATATATATAACAGTCGACCATCCGGTCTTCATAGGCAAGCCTATGAATAAGATGTCCTGTTACATCGAAACGCGTCAGGCAGTATAATTTACTCGGGACTACGAGGAGAGTCACGGAGAGAAGACCGGATGGTCGGTTGTTTACTGAGTGCCCTCCTAAAGCTTTCGTGGCATTTGGTGATTCATTGGTGACGCGGCGGCCCACGCCGTGGGGAGGCAGCACCATCTCGTTTGGAATGCAGCAAACCTTTCCAACCACATGGCGTGGATAATAAAAGACTCTCCTGGAAAATCCTGAACTCCTACCAAGGAAAGAAATATGCTTTTATAATGGAAAGTGTACAGAAACCCACTTAGGGATAAAGACTGCTCGTAATTCGGACTACCAGTCCCATGCAAATTCAGACTACTAGTCCCATGATGCCACTGAAAATATAAATGCACTAAGCAGAAACCAACTGATGGTAATTAATCAATTAAATAAAGGCGGTTATAAAAGAGGAGCGTCTCTGGCACCTACCTTTTGCAAGCCTATGAATAAGATGTCCTGTTACATCGAAACGCGTCAGGCAGTATAATTTACTCGGGACTATGAGGAGAGTCATGGAGAGAAGACCGGATGGTCGGCTTTTTACTGAGTGCCCTCCTAAAGCTTTCATGGCATTTGGTGATTCATTGTTGACGCGGCGGCCCACGCCGTGGGGAGGCAGCACCATCTCGTTTGGAATGCAGCAGTGAGGCCTTGGTTGCAAACCTTTCCAACCGCATGACGTAATCAGCCTTATTGATAACAAAAGACTCTCCTGGAAAATCCTTAACTCCTACCAAGGAAAGAAATATGCTTTTATAATGGAAAGTGTACAGAAACCCACTTAGGGATAAAGACTGCTCGTAATTCGGACTACCAGTCCCATGCAAATTCAGACTACTAGTCCCATGATGCCACTGAAAATATAAATGCACTAAGCAGAAACCAACTGATGGTAATTAATCAATTAAATAAAGGCGGTTATAAAAGAGGAGTGTCTCTGGCACCTACCTTTTGCAAGCCTATGAATAAGATGTCCTGTTACATCGAAACGCGTCAGGCAGTATAATTTACTCGGGACTACGAGGAGAGTCACGGAGTGAAGACCGGATGGTCGGCTGTTTACTGAGTGCCCTCCTAAAGCTTTCATGGCATTTGGTGATTCATTGTTGACGCGGTGGCCCGCGCCGTGGGGAGGCAGCACCATCTCGTTTGGAATGCAGCAGAGAGGCCGTGGTTGCAAACCTTTTCAACCGCATGGCGTAATCAGCCTTATGGATAATAAAAGACTCTCCTGGAAAATCCTGAACTCCTACCAAGGAAAGAAATATGCTTTTATAATGGAAAGTGTACAGAAACCCACTTAGGGATAAAGACTGCTCGTAATTCGGACTACCAGTCCCATGCAAATTCGGACTACTAGTCCCATGATGCCACTGAAAATATAAATGCACTAAGCAGAAACCAACTGATGGTAATTAATCAATTAAATAAAGGCGGTTATAAAAGAGGAGAGTCTCTGGCACCTACCTTTTGCAAGCCTATGAATAAGATGTCCTGTTACATCGAAACGCGTCAGGCAGTATAATTTACTCGGGACTACGAGGAGAGTCACGGAGAGAAGACCGGATGGTCGGCTTTTTACTGAGTGCCCTCCTAAAGTTTTTGTGGCATTTGGTGATTCATATATATATATATATATATATATATATATATATATATATATATATATATATATATATATATATATATATATATATATATATATATATATATATATATATATTACCTACTGGCGGTCGCCAGTAGGTAGTTATAGTTAGGACCCCTTTTCCATAGGAAATCCGCAACATTCTATTTTGAATAACTTTGGCGCCGGTCGATGAATCCTCGCAAATTTCTCAAAATAGGTGGGGAGCTACGCTCCGCTCCTACCCTGAAAGTCTCGGGGGGATTCGTCAAGCGGGGGCTGAGATAAAAGGGGGGTCCCAAAACGCGTTTTTCCCATGCATTTTTCCATAGGACCTTTAGAACGAGCTACAGCCCGAACGGCTGAACAGAATTACTAGAAATTTGGCAGAGAGGTAGTCCTCAGGTCAAGGAAGTGCCTTTTGTAGGTTTGGTGTAAATCTGTTCAGTAGATTCTGAGAAAATAGCCTTTAAATCAATATATATATCTGAGCCCGCTTACGGTACGCTTACCGTACGCTTACCGTACGCGTACGGTGGCGTGCGCGAGCGCGATTCTGATTGGCTGTTAGATCTTAGTAAACATTCGAATCGGCCGAAACCAGGAAGCGGCGGCCGCCATTTTGTGTATTTCACTCCGGTAAAAAAGAGTGATATCTTGAAAAGGGGGCAAGGGAGAGAGTTACAGACCCCCTAACATTTGTAAGGGGGTCAAAGAAGGACAGAAAAGTACAAAGAAAACATTTATTGATTTTAAAAAAAATCACGGGGTACGCGTACGGTAAGCTTACGGTAAGCGTACGGTAAAAAAAAAAAAAAAAAAAGAAATGAAATGCAGATTTAAGAGTTTAGATATTAGGGAGCTCTAAAAAGAGCTGTTGTGTTTATGAAGTCATTTTGTTAGTGGTACCTACAAGTAAGTACCGATGCAGAGTCTAAGGTTCAAGAGGAAGACTCTGTTCCCTTCATCATTGAAGTGCACACCATCTCCTCTATAAATGTCTTGCATGTCATAATGCAAGTTGTTGTGGTAAATGGCACCCATACCATAGTCACGGAGGAAAGCAGAAACAGATTTGTTGACGTGCTTTCTTACTTTGTCAATCTGCGGACAGAAATGATTGGACCAGTTCCATTTTTGCCTTTGGCATATGTTGGAAAACACAAAGGCAGTTTTAGGGAAAAGTGAAAACAGTTGTGCAAAGGTGTCCTTCATAAGCATTTCCAGACCTACCCCAGTCAAAGTGCCTAGGTCATTGCCACCACAGTGCACTATTATGAGGTCAGGGTGTTGGATTTGCATGAAGGATTTCACCAATGGCATCAATTGGTGCCACTTTAACCCTCTTTGACCAATCCATTTAATGTCTACATTTGGCAAAGCAAGGTCTCTCACCATATCTGTTTTCTCTGCAAACTTTTCACTCCAGAAGACATAGCTGTGCCCTACAATCCACACTGTGAACATCTTCAAAGGAGAACTGGATGCACTCAGGAGGTGTCTTTCAGTAGAATGGCAATATGAAAAGAAAGACAGTTTGGAAAGGGAGGCATACATATTTTTTTCAAAACAAAAAGAACTGATTGGCTGTTTCATACCATTCTAGAATAAAAACTAGGCTGTATGTGTAAATTAATAGAAGCATGTTTTGTATTGGTACAAAAAAATGTGTTACCAAAGAACAGTACTATGGATTTGCTGTTAGGTTTGAAAAGTCAAGCACTCTTGCTCTGTGGAATTGAAACATTGTGTGGCGAACTTCTGACCTAACTCCACACAGCAGTGTTCCATGAGCTGTTGCTATGGTAGCAGGCAGAAGTCAAGTTGGGGGAAGGGTACTAGGCAGAAGTCAAGTTGGGGGCAGGGTACTTTTGGAAAAGGGTTGGTTTTCAACCAATAGAAATGTGTGATTACATTTGAAAAAAAGGGGGAAGCACTGAGATTTGAAACTTACATGTATATGTGTGGAAAAATAGAGGGAAATTTTGCCATTATCTGGTTCTGCTGAGAGGAGAGAGGTGAACAGAACAGAGATCCTGGCTCTGATAATCTGCTGTTTGAGTGCCACATTTCTTTCACAACTAACTAATTTTAAAGGTGAGGTTAGAGTTTGAGAGGAGATTTATATGGTAAAAAAAGAA
Source organism: Triturus cristatus (assembly GCF_964204655.1). NCBI lineage: Eukaryota > Metazoa > Chordata > Amphibia > Caudata > Salamandridae > Triturus > Triturus cristatus. Next base: position 1,174,251,252 of record NC_140584.1, on the reverse strand, counting down.
ATGAATAATAGAAATGGAAATTCTTTTTGTTGAATTTGCGTTTATCATTTTCTGTTTTGGGAGAAATTTAAATGTGAGGAACATGTAAAATAATATGGACTATGTTTTCACGATAAATTAAGGTGTACTGGAAAAAAAAAGAATAGTTTAAGGGTTTGAGGTTGGACTCAGTAATGCAAATACATTCAGCATCACTAAGGCTGGTTGCCCTTGCTGGAATGTAGGCAGCCACCCAGGTTACACATGGTGGTGGTCTGAAAAAGCAGTTTGGACATGTGCATTTAAAAAAATCAAAAAAGTGGTTTCATAATGTGTCAGTCTGTAAAAGTGATTTTCACTTGCCAAACAAAAAGAGCAGTAAGTGTGCTTTCAAATTGGCAAAGAAATTTCGTTTTGGGACTAATGTGAAAACATGACTCTGTGTGGAAATAGGAATTACAGGCAGAGATTTATTGCGTTTTTTTCTGGTGATTTCACAGTTGCATTAGTAGGAAAAAGGGGGAGCGATTTTTTGGGGGAAGAAGCAGACTCTTAGCACACACCCATCTGCTTGCCATGTATAATCATGCACAGTATTTACAAGCGAGTGGGGTTTTCAGGTTTTAGTCTGTAATGCAAATACATTCAGCATCACTAAGGCTGGTTGCCCTTGCTGGAATGTAGGCAGCCACCCAGGTTACACATGGTGGTGGTCTGAAAAAGCAGTTTGGACATGTGCATTTAAAAAAATCAAAAAAGTGGTTTCATAATGTGTCAGTCTGTAAAAGTGATTTTCACTTGCCAAAAAAAAAGAGCAGTAAGTGTGCTTTCAAATTGGCAAAGAAATTTCGTTTTGGGACTAATGTGAAAACATGACTCTGTGTGGAAATAGGAATTACAGGCAGAGATTTATTGCGTTTTTTTCTGGTGATTTCACAGTTGCATTAGTAGGAAAAAGGGGGAGCGATTTTTTGGGGGAAGAAGCAGACTCTTAGCACACACCCATCTGCTTGCCATGTATAATCATGCACAGTATTTACAAGCGAGTGGGGTTTTCAGGTTTCAGTCTGTAATGCAAATACATTCAGCATCACTAAGGCAATATATTCTGAAAACAGCAAAAATAAGGCAAAAATATTTTTTGAAAAATATGTAAATATGTGTACTGTATTATAAAATGTTTTAAAAATATTAATACTTTTTTTTTTCTTTTTTTTCAGATTGATATAGAAAAATTTCGAAAACTAGAACCATTTTTAAAGCTATTTTTTTAAAAAACAAATGAATAAATATTTTTTTGAGTGGGTATGGTAAGTCAATAATAATAATTGTAGTCTCTCAAGGACCTTGTAATGTGATAATTGATTTTTAGTGTTTTTTAAAAAAAAAAAAAAAAAAAGTACGCGCACCGTACGCGTACGGTAAAAAAAAAAAAAAAAAAGTTTTTAAAAACATATGTAAAAAAAGATGAAAGATAAGGTTGGCTCTTAAAAGAACCGTTGTGTTCATGCAGGGACAGAGGAAAGAAAGAATGGGAAAATTATTCAAAGCGACAAATGTGCTGATCTATTTTGTTGTTCACTAGGGAAACACTGGTCTCCCTATGGCAAATTAGATCTTGACAAAAGGCGCATCGAATATCAACCCTTCGAAATCGAGGGTTCATTTCCAGAGGGCCAGCAAAAGGAGATGCTCCCCCCACAGATGAAGGGCTCACCTGACCTGCAGAAGAAGGAGTCAGCTCTGCAGATGATGGTGCAGGCTGAGCTGCTGTGGATGTACTTGCTTGTCTTTCTGAAGAGTTACCTCCAAAAAGATGACCATGTGTCCTTCTGTGTGCATCCTTGAGGTGTCTCTTCATGGTATGATTCCCAAAGGAATACTTCCTGTCAGGATTACCTCTTGAAAGTACACGCTGACACAGCTTGCAAGTTACTAAGGGTGCATTCACCTTTTGCTGGCCTTCAGGAAAAGTAAAATAATCCCATACATAAGAGGGCTTTTGTTTCCTCGCTCTCTGCCTCAAAACAGTGCTGCTAGTGCTAGCCTCACTCTCAGAAGAGCTCTGCTGTTCTGCCATCGTATCACAAAGACAACCCAGCTCCTTCTCCTAAGGGATCACAAGCAGAAATGAGAGGAATGGGTGTGTTGTAGGAGAGTTCTAGAACTGAAAGTAGTTTCAACCAATCAAAAGTTGTGTTTCATGATCACATGACCTACCGTACGCTTACGGTACGCTTACGGTACGCTTACGGCAAAAGTGCGCATGCGCGTAAAAAAGACACGCGCTTGCGCGCATGCGCATAACAGTCACTACCCGACACTTCCGCGTAACGTGCGCGTGTAGCGTACACGCGTACGCGTCCCACGCGGAGTACGTGCGGCTACGCAAATTGCGTAACTATACGCAAGCAGCGTAGATAAATTACGGACGTTGCGTAAACCGTACGCTTACCGTAAGTTTACGGTACGCGTACTAAAAAAATAATAAAAAAAATAGAAAAAATGTACTGCAAATAAATTTTACATGTTTATTTTAAAAAATATATTAAAAAAAACATATTAAAGAATTTTAAAAATTTAACCATAGTCTTTATAAAAGGTAAGAAAATTAAAATAAAAATATGTTTAAAAAAATAGAACAAAAAAAAAAAAATTAGCATTTAAAAAACCTTGCAAATTCACTGAAAAAACCATGGGTTTCACACACGTTATAGTTAGGAATTAGCATTTAAAAAACCTTAGAAATTCAGTGAAAAAACCATAGGTTTCACACACGTTATAGTTAGGAATTAGCATTTAAAAAACCTTAGAAATTCAGTGAAAAAACCATAGGTTTCACACATGTTATAGTTAGCTGGACATTTTACTCGTAAAAAACCAATGAAATTCCCCCGTTATAGTTAGTTCAGCTAACTATAACTCGCTGATGACGTCACATATTACATCACTCATGACATGGTCAGTGACATCACTCATGACATCACTGATGACATCTCAAATGACATCACTGATGACATCACTGATGACATCATCCTTGTGATAGAGTGGCAGACCTCCTCTTCCCCTAATATAACCTTTGATACACACATTCAAAAATAGAGACTAAAATTTACAAAACAATGGACATACCAATAACAGTTACAACAACCTCTTCAGTAATTCTAAGATCCACATACACATCCACTCATTCACCAACAGTCCAATACAGTCACTCATACATGTACTCACTTATCATATGTACTCATACACCTATACATCCTGTTACACAATGCCACTCATCCATAGAGCTACTCACACACATAGTCACTCATGCTAATAAAGAATCAAACATACATTTACTTGCATATACAGTTATACACTCACCACCACACTTACTTCTACGGAAACTTACACATACTTAGGGGCATATCAACAACAACCGGCGATAATTATCGCTCAGCGCTCTTAGCGTGAGGATAATTATCGCCGGCTAGCGTGAATTTTTATCGCTGAGATAGCGTGCTATTAGCAACGCTTATCTCAATAGCGATAAAAATCTACACGCTAACAGGCTAACGTGAGATTATCGCTGGAAACCCAGCGATAATCACACGTTACCTTGTTGATAGGGACAGGCAAACTTAGCCATGATATCCTCCTTCCATAGGATATCATGGCTAAGTCTGAAAATTAGCAGATGTAAAAAAGCAGCGTTAACCGCGGTTAGCGCTGCTTTTTTTGTCTCTAACAGGGTTAGCGACATTCTTGATAATAGGAGAAATGTCGCTTAGCGACATTTCTCCTATTATTTTACTAAGGAACGCCCCCTTTGCATCTCATTAGAGATGCAAGGGGAAGCGTAGAGTAAAAGGGTGCTAACATGCAAATTTGCGTGTTAGCACCCTGTTGTTGATAGGGCGCTAGTTTTATCTCTGCTTTTTTGGCTTTTAAAGCCAAAAAAGCAGAGATAAAGCCCTTGTTGATATGCCCCGTAGTCTTTTAAACAATCACTTATAGAAATACATACTTATTCATACAGGAACTCTTTCAATCTCTCACTCTCACATATACTCACATATATAAACCAATAGTCACATATACTAGTTTTAAACATATGTAGTTACTCATAAAGACACTATTGAGACAGTCATTCACTCACTAACACACCCATACACACACACATCCACCCATGCAGTCCTGCACACATGCTCTGTTCAACACATACAAACAGTGAGTCACTCATTCATGCACCTATGCACTACGTAATACCCCCCACCAAACCATGCAGACACTCATACTGATACTCAAAAAACCAACTAATAACCTATATAGACACCCATGTAGCTACTCACCAACCCATGCAGCCACTTATACACAAAGTGAAAAAATGATACAGATATTTATATATTTAAACATTACTCACTAAGCCATGTATTCACTATGATACACTTAATCAGTCAGTTACACAATCAATTTTTCAAAAAGAAATCATCCATTTAGACAGTAATATACCCATTTATTCTTCCATCGACCTTGAGATATACATATATAAAACATATTTAATTTTCAGAAAAACACACATTCACTGGATGATGTCATCAGTGAGGTCATCAGTGATGTCATTTGAGATGTCATCAGTGATGTCATGAGTGATGTCACTGACCATGTCATGAGTGATGTAATATGTGACGTCATCAGCAGTGCATTGCGGGCGCGCGAGTTATAGTTAGCTGAACTAACTATAACGGGGGAATTTCATTGGTTTTTTACGAGTAAAATGTCCAGCTAACTATAACATGTGTGAAACCTATGGTTTTTTCACTGAATTTCTAAGGTTTTTTAAATGCTAATTCCTAACTATAATGTGTGTGAAACCTATGGTTTTTTCACTGAATATATATATATATATATGCTGCACAAGTAAGCTTCCATTCTCCAACATGTTTCAGCGAGTAGCCTTGTTCACGGACAGGAAGCTAAATCACAAAGTGCATCTGTGCGCGCATTTTTAAAGGTGTCTGACATCACGTGACTGTTTAAAAATACAGCTCCCACAATGCATCCTGGACACATGTCTGAATGTTGGTTATGCACGGAGATAATTCGCGTTATAAAGGCAGTTAATACTTTGCTCTTTGCATTGTGCCAGTGCATGAAATGTCAATAAATGGGGTTACAGTCACGGAGATTGCATTTTTAAAAGCATGATGCTGGAATATTTCATTCTCTTTCAAAGGCTCGCATCCCCAAAACGATTAATGCAGGAGTTTTCCTACATCAAAACCCTTCCAGCGCTGTCAGGTGATTTGCATGAATTGCGTTACCTTTTGTAGGTCCAAACTGCGGCGAGTGGGTCATGCTCCTTTAATTAAATCCAAGGGAAAAACCTCCGAGTAAGGAGCCTCCAACCCTTCAGGGCGGCCTCTTAAGATGGGCACGGAGCAACCCATCAACTCATCACGCCAATGAAAACAGGATAGAGGCCCATTTCCGGGGACATTAGCTTTATTCGGAGATATGCTGCACAAGTAAGCTTCCATTCTCCAACATGTTTCAGCGAGTAGCCTTGTTCACGGACAGGAAGCTGAATCACAAAGTGCATCTGTGCGCGCATTTTTAAAGGTGTCTGACATCACGTGACTGTTTAAAAATACAGCTCCCACAATGCATCCTGGACACATGTCTGAATGCTGGTTATGCACGGAGATAATTCGCGTTATAAAGGCAGTTAATACTTTGCTCTTTGCATTGTGCCAGTGCATGAAATGTCAATAAATGGGGTTACAGTCACGGAGATTGCATTTTTGGAGAATGGAAGCTTACTTGTGCAGCATATCTCCGAATTAGGAGGCCGCCCTGAAGGGTTGGAGGCTCCTTACTCGGAGGTTTTTCCCTTGGATATATATATATATATATATATATATCTATATATATATATATATATATATAGATATATATATATATAGATATATATATATATATATAATCCAACAAAGTGCCTTAAGCATTCGAGAGGCACACAACAGTTCCCTGCCCTCGGTGCTTCTCACTCAGCATGCCTTTCTACTCCACATTCTTTCAGAATGCCCGACGCGTTTCAGGGAACCACCCCCTTCCTCATGGGCTGCAGGAAAAGCTCTCGTAATTGCACCAATTACTTTACTGGCCTTTTATTTAATCAAGCCCCCCCAGAAGGCGTGTGCTCAATGCAACGTCAATCACTGGTTTGCTGGGACTTGTGGTCCTTTCATTTGGTGCACATTTAAAGATCCCCTTATAGTAAGGTCGAGAATTTTCACTTCTATTATGCATAGTCTTTATACATACACATATATGTATATATATATATAGATATATATATATATGTGTGTGTGTATATATATATATGTGGACCATGTATATGTGAATATATATATATATATATATATATATGTATATATATATATATATATATATATATATATATATATATATATATATATATATGCGTGCTCATTCCTTCTCCTTATACCGTTCTAGAAAAGCACTCACAGGGGTCTTTATCATTATCCAAATTTTAATTAATGCAGCCAACAGTTAACATGACGCGTTTCGGCTACTGCCTTTCTCCAATGTTACAATGTTGCGCGCCAACCACCGGCATTTAAAATCATCAACATCCGGTCACATGATGCAGATCAAAACGAAAATCAACATAGGACAATAATTTCTGTTCTATCACAGGCGCCATCTTAAGGCATGCATCAAGTGGCTAAATCCAAATGTCTAACGCTATATCAGCCTTCTGATGTAAATAGAATATAATACCTTCAGTAATTTCATTTATCATATTGCAAAAATGAGATCTAGACATTCTCATGATTCAAACAGGGTGGCGCTAACTGAAATAGTATAAAGCCGTATATCGGCATTAACAAGCAAGCACCACCTTGAGAGCCACAATTATGGCACACATGTGATCTATATTCATGCCGTGTATCGGCTAAGTCCGTTCTATAGTTACTTAATTTCGTGCATCGAAGCCCAATAAATCAATAAATTACATAGCATGTTACAAAATCAAAAATGTATATATCTCAGAATCCACACAGAGAACCTTAAAATTCATAATCTTCCTTAAGTTACACATAAATTACAGATTTAAGCGCCCAGGTGTACAGCTAGCTCTTCCCCTATATTCATTCCCTTTGGGGTCTTGGTCTCTAGGTCGATAATATATCTGGCTTCAAGTCTGCGCAACTTTCTGATCCTATCTCCACCTCTTATACTAGCGAGAATCATATCTAGACCATAATATCGTAACAACTCCCTGTCACTGCCATGTTTCTCTGCATAGTGTCTGGTGACTGGATAAGTATCATCTTTTTTGGCTATCGCCCTCATATGATGGCCCTGGGGACCGCCACACCCCAGGGCCGGCTCCTGCAGTGTCCCGGGGTGCTCACCCCCAGGACACTGCTGTTTGCTATGGCAGGGCGGGAGCCTCGCGACTCCCGCCCTGTCATAGCAAACTTGGTTTGAATTTTGAAAGCGAGAGCAGCTCCCTATGTGGAAAATCAATGCTGGCTCCCGCAGGAGGCAGGGAGCCGGAGGGACCATGGGGGGATTGGGGACCCCCCCATGGACCCTAACGGAGAGGGCCAGCCCCGGGGAATGGGGTCCCCGGGGCTATTAGAGACCCGGGAGGGGGGCCATGTGGCCCTCCTCCCCAAAAAAAGTATCAAAATAAATAAATTTGAAAGGCCGGCCCCCGGGGCCTTTAGTGGCCAGAGGAGGGGGGCAACGCAGCCCCCTCCAAAAAAATAAATAAAAAAACATAAAAAGGCTATGCCCCGGGGGATGGGGTCCCCAGGGCTGATTAAGGCCTCGGGAGGGGGGCCACGCAGCCCCTTTCCCAAATGTTAATTATTATTTTTTTTAAATTAGGGGGAAGCCCTGGGGCATGGGGTACCCAGGGCCAAAAAATGAGTAATAGAAGGGGGGCTCCGCAGACCCCCTTCTTAAAAAAAAAAAAAAAAAAGAAATACTGGCATCGCGCTGGAGGCCACGCCCCCTCGTTTCAGCACTCTGCAAACGCACCCCCTGGCGCGTTTGCAGATAGGTAATGAATTCCCCTTGAATACTGGGGGTTCCTGGGGGCCAAGTAGCCCACCAGGAACCTCCAGTATGTGCCAGGTGTTCTGAGGCCACGCCCCTTTTTACACCTCTCTGCAATGCAGCTCTGTGGCGCTTAATGGAGGTAGCTGGTGGGGTAGTTGCACCCCAGGTACCCTCAGGATTCAAGGGGGGGTAATCCCCCAACTAAAAACGCGCCACAGGGCGTGTTTGCACAGTGGTGAAGGGAGGGTGCAGGGCCTGAGGTGATATGTGTACAAACACGCCCTGTGGCGCGTTTTAAGTTCAGGAATTAATTCCTCTTCAATCCGGATGGTCCATGGGGGCCAACTAGCCCACCAGGTACCACCAGTAAGCGCCACGGAGCTGCGTTGCAGAGTGTTGTAAGAAGGGGTGTGGCCTCTGAACACCTCTCTGCAAGGCAGCTCTCTGGCGCATACTGGAGGTACCTGGTGGGCTAGTTGGCCCCCAGGGACCCTCAGGATTGAGGAGGAATTAATTCCCCAACTTAAACCGCGCCACAGGGAATGTTTGCAGACATGTCACTTCAGGCCATGCCTCCTTCCTTCACCACTGTGCAAATGCACCCCGTGGCACATTTTAAGTTGGGGAATTAACTCTCTTTTAATACTGAGGGTCCCTGAGGGCCAACTAGCCCAACAGGTTTCTCCAGTATGCGCCAGGGAGCTGCGTTGCAGACAGGTGTTCAGAAGCCACGCCCCTTTTTACACCTGAGTGGAACGCAGCTCTGTGGCGCTTACTGGAGGTACCTAGTGGGATAGTTTGACCCTAGGGACTCTTAGGATTCAAGGGGACTTAATCTCTCAACTTAGAACGGCCACAGGGCGGGTTTACACAGTGGTGAAGGGAGGGGACGGGGCCTGAGGTGATGTGTGCAAACACGCCCTGTGGCGCGTTTTAAGTTGGGGAAATAATTTCCCTTCAATCCTAAGGGACCCTGGGGGCCAACTAGCCCACCAGGTGCTTCCAGTAAGTGCCACTGCGCTGCGTTGCAGAGAGGTGGTGCAGGCTGTGCCCATTTTTACACCTCTTTAAATGGTGCTTTCTGGACGTATGTAGTGGGCTAATTTGCCAATTGGGACCATCAGGATTCAAGGGGAGTTAATCTCCCAACTTAAAATGGCCACAGGGTGTGTTTACACAGTGGGGAAGGGAGGGGACGGGGCCTGAGGTGACGTGTGCAAACACGCATTATGGTGCGTTTTAAGTTGGGAAAATAATTCCCCTTCAATGCCGAGGGCCCATGGAGGCCAACTAGTCCACCAGGTGCTTCCAGTAAGCACCACTGTGCTGCGTTGCAGAGAGGTGGTCCAGGCTGTGCCCATTTTCTCTGCAACGCATCTCTGTGGTGCTAACTAGAGATACCTGATGGGCTAGTTGTACCCAAGGGACACTCAGGATTCAAGGGGACCTTATCCCGCAAATTAAAACGGCCATAGGGCGTGTTTGCACATGTCAGCTCAGCCCCCCTCCCTTCACCAGTGTGCAAATGCGCCCTGTGGCGTGTTTTAAGAGGTAGTTTTAATACCCCTGCCCTTAGATATACTAGGGGCTTACAGAGGAGGTCATGCTTATAACAGGGGTACCCCAATGCATAGTGTTCCCTAGTGTATGGAGGTGTTTTAACTGTATTCGAAGTGTCTTTTAGCATAGCACTGGCTCTAGGACTGGTTAGTCAGAGTCAGTTACCATCAGTACCCATCTGAAAAAGTTGAGGGTACAGGATGATTTTGAACAAAGGCTCTTTCTGCTCCTCTGTTTGTTCTTTCTGCACTTTTCTTCGTCTTTGAGGACTTCTGTAGCTTCTTTCTGCATTTCTTATTCTTCTTTCTGTGTGTTTTTTCTTTTTTCTTCACATGTCCTACCTCTGTAGGCATAGTTAGAAACTAGCATTTTAAAAAGCTTTGAAATCCACTTAAAAAACCATAGGTTTCAGTTACGTTAAAGTTAGAAATTAGCATTTAAAAAACCTTTGAAATTCACTTAAAAAACCATAGGTTTCAGGCACGTTATAGTTAGGAATCAGCATTTAAAAAACCTTAGAAATTCACAGAAAAAAACATAAGTTTCAGGGGTGTTATAGTTAGCTGGACATTTCACTCGTACAAAACCATTTAATTCCTCTGTTATAGTTAGTTCAGCTAACTATAACTCGCGCCCCCGCAATGCACTGCTGATGACGTCACATATTACATCACTCATGACATGGTCAGTGACATCACTGATGACATCATGGATGACATCATCCAGTGTCTGTGTGTTTCTGTAAAGTTTAAATATGTTTATTATATATAGAGAAAGGCATATTGAAGTATGAGTGGGTGTATAAGTGTGTGAATGGATGATTTTGTAGGTGCGTGACTGACTCTATAAGTGAATGATTAAACGTATCTTACTGAATGCATGGGTTAGTGACTAAACTGTGTGAATGTCTGTATCCGTCTGTATGTTGGTGTGTAAGCGGCTGCATGGGTTTGCAAATAGCTTCATGAGTGACTTTATGGGTTATAGATTGGTTGTCTGAGTAACTGTATGGGTGCCTGAGTGTTTGTGTGGGTGGGGTGTGTGTGACTGTGCATAGATGTGTGAGTGGGTGATTCACTGGGTGCATGGTTTCAAGAGTGCATCTGTGATGGACTGTATGGGTGGGTGAGTGTGTGTATGGTTGTGTTAGTGAGTGAATGTATATTTCAGTGTTACATGTGTGAGTAGCTACATATGTGAAAGGCAGTATATATGTATGTTGGAGTACATAAATGGCTATAAGTGAGAGTGTGTGATTGTGAGAGTGGCTGTATGGATGAGTGTGTGCTTGTATCATTGATTGTATAAGAGCGTAAGAATGTGCTAGTATTTGTATGAGTAATTGAGCTGTTGTGTGTATAACTGTATAGGTGAGTAAATGGCAGTGTGATTAATTATTTGCATGACTGAGTAGGTGTGTCAGTACCTCTATGGATGAGTGGCGGTGTGTGAGTGTCTGTATAGGTGTATGAGTGCATATGATAGTCCTGTACTATAACCATAAGTCATGAAAAAAGAAAAATTAGGGCACATTTTGAGTGACTTATCAAATCCTCTTCTATCTCATTAAAAAATTCTGACATGCAGACTGAAACGTGCACTTTCAATACCAGCAGCAGACTTCCCTGGTGAGCAGTAGCTTTACTACAGTGATCTAATGAGCAACTAGAGTGCTACCATTCAGAATTTATGGAAAATGTGGGACACATCTGAATGCCTTCTTGATGGAATCAAAGTAAACAAGCATTGAAAATGCAATAGGTCTCGCCCTCGTTTAAGTTAAAGCAATTCTGTTGCTTTCTTTTTTCCTCACTAATCATAATTTCTATGGCAAAATGAACCTCCTCATTGTGTTCCTTTTAAATTAAACTACTCACTCTCTACTACTCACTCGCTACTACTTTCTACTACTCACTCTCTACTACTCACTTTCTACTACTCTCTACTACTCTACTACTCTCTACTACTCACTCTGTACTACTCACTCTCTACTACTCTCTACTACTCTCTACCACTCACTCTCTACTACTCTACTACTCACTCTCTACTACTCTCTACTACTCTCTCTCTACTACTCTCTCTCTCTACTACTCCCTCTCTACTACTCTCTCTACTACTCACTCTCTACTACTCACTCTCTACTACTCTCTACTACTCTCTACTACTCTCTACTACTCACTCTCAACTACTCACTCTACTACTCTCTCTACTACTCACTCTACTACTCACTCTACTACTCTCTACCACTCACTCTCTACTACTCTCTCTCTCTACTACTCACTCTCAACTACTCACTTTCTACTACTCTCTACTACTCTACTACTCTCTACTACTCACTCCCTACTACTCACTCTCTACTACTCTCTACTACTCTCTACCACTCACTCTCTACTACTCTACTACTCACTCTCTACTACTCTCTACTACTCTCTCTCTACTACTCTCTCTCTCTACTACTCCCTCTCTACTACTCTCTCTACTACTCACTCTCTACTACTCACTCTCTACTACTCTCTACTACTCTCTACTACTCTCTACTACTCTCTCTCAACTACTCACTCTACTACTCTCTCTACTACTCACTCTACTACTCACTCTACTACTCTCTACCACTCACTCTCTACTACTCTCTCTCTCTACTACTCACTCTCTACTACTCACTCTACTACTCTCTACTACTCTCTACTACTCTCTCTGCTACTCACTTTCTACTACTCTCTACTACTCACTCTCTACTACTCACTCTCTACTACTCACTCTCTACTACTCACTCTCTACTACTCTACTACTCTCTACTACTCTCTCTACTACTCACTCTCTACTACTCACCCTCTACTACTCTCTACTACTCTCTCTCTACTGCACACTCTCTACTACTTGCTCTCTACTACTCACTCTACTACTCACTCTACTACTCACTCTCTACTACTCCCTACTACTCCCTACTACTCACTCTACTACTCACTCTCTACTACTCTCTACTACTCACTCTCTACTTCTCCACTACTCTCTACTAATAACTCTCTACTAATCACTCTCTACTACTCTCTACTACTCTCTCTACTACTCTCTACTACTCACTCTCTCTACTACTCTCTCTCTACTACTCACTCTCTACTACTCACTCTCTACTACTCACTCTCTACTACTCTCGCTCTACTACTCTCTACTACTCCCTACTACTCACTCTCTACTACTCTCTACTACTCACTCTCTACTACTCTCTACTACTCACTCTCTACTACTCTCTACTACTCACTCTCTACTACTCTCTACTACTCACTCTACTACTCATTCTCTACTACTCATTCTCTACTACTCTCTCTCTGCTACTCAGTCTCCACTACTCACTCTCTACTACTCTCTACTACGCACTCTCTAATACTCACTCTCTACTACTCCCTCTACTACTCACTCTCTACTACTCTCTACTACACCCTCTACTACTCACTCTCTACTACTCTCTACTACTCTCTACTTCTCACTCGCTACTACTCTCTACTACTCACTCTCTACTACTCACTACTACTCTCTCCTACTCACTCTCTGCTACTCTCTCTACTACTCTCTACTACTCTCTCTACTACTCTCTCTCTACTCTCTACTCTCTATTACTCATCCTCTACTCTCTACCTCTCTACCTTTCTCTACCTCTCTCTCTACTACTCTCTACCTCTCTACCTCTACCTCTCTACCTCTACCTCTCTACTTCTACCTCTCTACCTCTACGTCTCTACCTCTACATCTCTACCTCTCTACCTCTCTCTACCGCTCTCTACACGCACACATATGCACATATATGCATTTATATATATGTATGTGTATATATATGTATATACATACATATATAAACATATATATAATCTGCATATCTATATAAATACAAATATAAATGCATGCATACATATACAGATATGCATGTTATTTACATGAAATTTTGAAAAACACTAATAAAAGCAAAGCTAAAAAGCGACCTAATTACAAACAGAATTGCTTTAACTTAAACGAGGGCGAGACCTATTGCATTTTCAATGCTTGTTTACTTTGGTTCCATCAATAAGGCATTCAGATGTGACACATTTGCCATAAATTCTGAATGGTAGCACTCTAGTTCCTCATTAGATCACTGTAGTAAAGCTACTGCTCACCAGGGAAGTCTGCTGCTGGTATTCAAAGTGCATGTTTCAGTCTGCATGTCAGAACTTTTTAATGAAATAGAAGAGGATTTGAGAAGTCAAAATGTGCCCTAAGTTTTCTTTCTGCAGCACTAGTCATAATTTCTATGGCAAAATGAGCCCCCTCATTTTGTTCCTTTGCAAATTACATGTTTTAAATGTTATCACTTTATTCCAATCAAGATGGCTGCAGGTGTGCCATACCTTTGTCCTAAGTAAGACTGTTAGCGCTCTAGTTGTTCTTTAAAACACTCTGGGATTTCTGTCATTGGGCTATACTTGGGCTACATCTCGGTGATATTTGTGCTAAATTTGGGCTATTTTGTCTCTGGTGGCCATCTTGGGAGACTTGTTATGAAGTTTCCTAATTTCCTCATTTACTGCAGTCTCCTCAGTAGGCATACTGTCAGTTTTTTTACTTTGATTCAGTGAAGAAGGCATTCAGATGTGTCACACATTTGCCATAAATTCAGAATGTTAGCACTCTAGTTGCTCATTAGATCACTGTAGTAAAGCTACTGCTCACCAGGGAAGTCTGCTGCTGGTATTGAAAGTGCATGTTTCAGTCTGCATGTCAGAATTCTTTAATGAAATAGAAGAGGATTTGAGAAGTCACTCAAAATGTGCCCTAATGTTTCTTTCTGCAGCACTAATCATACATTCTATGGCAAAATGAACCCTCTCATTTTGTTCCTTTTTAAATTAAATGTTTTAAATGTTACCACTTTATTCCAATCAAGATGGCTTCAGGTGTGCCATACCTTTGTCATAAGTAAGACTGTTAGCGCTCTAGTTGTTCTTTGGAACACTCTGGGAAGCTGCAGTTTAACACAAAGGAATCAACTGACAGTCTCTGCCCTTGTTGGATGTACATGTTTTACTGAGAATGTCAGACTTCATTCTCACATGACTGAGAAAGATAATGTGAATTTACAGAAAATATGCTCTCAGTTTAGCTTATAGATCACCTTCCAAACCTCTGTGGGAAAAGCATGTGAAAATAGTTTTCTCTCAAACATGATTCATGATATCCCAGCAGAAGGCTTTTTCACATAACATACTACAATTCCTAAAATGAGTATGGTACCATCAACAAATGATTTATAATGTAACTAAAGTCTTAAAACCTTCTATTAACTGCAATGCTTTTTAATGAGGTGCTATCATGTATATTGGTCCCAAGATGGCTGCCAACACTTCTTGGATGAAGTGCTGACAGCCAATCAGATCTCACAATGAGATGTGTGGTTAGGCTCCGCCCAGATATGTCTATGATTTTACTTTTGATTTTCTCAGGAACTACTGAACGGATTTACACCATATATGCAAAAGGCACATGCCTGACCTGAGGACTACCTCTTTGCCAAATTTCAAGTAATTCTGTTCAGCCGTTCTGGCTGTAGCTGTGTCTAAAGGTCCTATGGAAAAATGCATGGGGAAAACGCGTTTTGGGACCCCCCTTTTTTCTCGGCCCCCGCTTGACGAATCACCCCGAGACTTTCAGGGTAGGAGCTGAACGGAGCGCCCCAATAATTTTGAAAATTTCGCGAGGATTCGTCTACCGGCGCCAAAGTTATTCAAAATAGAATTTTGAGATTTCCTATGGAAACTAGGTTGTAACTATAACTATCTACTGGCGACCGCCAGTAGATAATATATATTGCTGACTTCGTCTCTGCAACATCCAGTTTGCCCTGAAAAAGACGAACACGGACCTAAGGTTTCTGGTGCAAAAGGTGAATTTATTTGCTGCCCCGCACCGCTGCCATAACGCGTTTCGGCCTTCCAAAGGCCTTGATCACATGACGTGTTGCTTTGTGCTTTCCCTACATTTAAAGTGCCTGTGCAACAATTACGTGCTAGAACAGGTGACTAATTCATAACCATGAAAGAGTTACTGTCGTCAATTAAAATAGCATACAACACATGATTGCACCAAATACAGGATAAAATTCATATAAATATGTAAACATATATACACTGATTTTTTGGCTCTTAATCAATATTTCTTGAAATAAGAATTATTAAAAGAGTTACAAAATTGCCAATGCCAATATATATATATATATATTACCTACTGGCGTTTGCCAGTAGGTAGTTATATTTAAGACCTATTTCCATAGGAAAAGTGTTTTTTGTTTTCCCAATAACTTTGGTGTCGTTTGACGAATCTTTTCAAAACTAGTGGCCTGCTCCGGTAAGCTCCTGTCTTGAAAGCTTCAGGGTGATTCGTCAAGCGGGGGACGAGAAAAAAGGGGGGGTCCCAGAATGCGTTATCCCCATGTTCATTTCCTTAGGAAACTTTAGACAAAGCTACAGCCCGAACTGCTGAACGGAACTACACAAAATTTGGCATTTTTTTTTTAAACAGCAGAATTTGCATTGGGGTCGCGAATCCTTCCTTGGAAATAAAAAAAAAACAAAGCGCGGGCTCCCATGCTTCGTTTTTCAAAGCCCCCGGATGGGCCAGGTCCGCAGTACACCTCTAGCAGGTTATATTTTCTGTTGTAACTATTTCACAGCTGCTAAACAGGTAAAGCCTGCTTTCTTCTAAAGTGGCAAACACAAAGTGCATCCTATTGCTTGACATAGGTATCTTTCGGTGCAGATGTCCAAATGCTGGCGATACTGCTGCGTGTTGCAAAGTAAATCAATAAAAATTCTTCTATATTAAAAGTAACTTCATCACACAGTCCTCCATTGAATATCCATGTCCCTAAATGTACAGATAGTTTAAATAGTTCAAATGCAATGAACCAATGTGTGTAGTCATTTTGGCGTATTTGTTAACATAGAAACGATTTGGTGTGCTTTTGAAACCTTTATTGGTTCTGAACAGCCATAGTAGTGCGTTAGTTGCCCTTAGACGCTGCTCTCCCCATTCTGCGTGCCCCTACCTGCCCCTTCCTGCAGTGCCACAATAATTAACGAGGCCACGGCCTCTTATCTCATCTGCAAGGTGCTGCCTTTAAGGTGAGGGGAAGTAATAAAGCAGCCCGAGGGCATGGGTGAGAGGGGCTGGCTGCCCGCAGTCACGCGCCCTCACCCCGGCCTGCCAGGGGGTACAACCATGACACAGCCTTTAAAAGAAAGCCTGCACTGTAGAGCAGCTCTGGAAAAATGCTGCTTGTATGATTAGTAGTAGCAGGATTTCTTATTTGTAATACTTTATACATATGTGTGTGTGGTGCGTGTTCTGCCAGTGGTACACATTCGCAGTGCAAACCGGTGTCATGCCTTCTCCTACCTGTGTCAAGGATTCTAATGCAAACCGGTGTGTGGGGGGAGTGTGGCGCTTGTAGTAGGCATTCCGCAGCGTGTGGTTACCTATAGATGCGCTTGTGGTTAGTAGATGTCTTAGAAGTTTGTCGTGTAACCCGAAATCCAATAACAGAATAATATTCCTAAGAGTAAACCATTCAGCTAATAAGCGATCTGCATTTTGTAAGCAGTAGTACTATTATTACTGTTACCATTAACAAATGTAAATGATAATATTAATTCATATATACTAATAATACTAGTGCTTTTGAATTACAATAATAACAATAATAATAATAATAGAATTCATAACAATACTGATAACAATAATTATTATTATTAATGTTGTTGTTGTTTCTTTTTAAATATTTGTATTATTTTACCTCACTAATCGCTGCAATAAGAATACTACTGTGAATGCTTCTTTTATTACTATTACTGCTAATAATAATATTGTTATTATTACTACGACTAATAATAATAATAAACCTTCCTCTTGTTGTACTAACAGAGATACTAATACGTATTTCGCAGTGGAACAACACATCTTCTGACTGTGATGAAAACTGAATAACACACACGGTCGTACATCACAATATAGCAAGTATAATACCTAATTAGTTAATCAAAAAAAATTAACATAAAATAAAAATATACATTTGACACCATAATGTAAGGATGGCGTTAGTATTGTTGTGACTCTTATTAATATTATTGCTATATTTGCGACCTTACTATTATTAGCACGCCTTTCATCTATATTATAAACATTAATTGCTGTATTTCTTGCATTGCCGCTGATGGTTCTTTTTTTTATCACAGAAATGTTGTATTTTTGTTGGTTTTGATGCTAATAGTAGTTTTATAAATCACTGATCATATATTGAAGCGGTTGCAGGCAAGCTATTGAAGATTCATAAGGGAGAGGTGTGGCGCCGCGGCCAGGGCTACTGACGCTTGACGCTCGGGATCACGGTTTGATCCCTGGCTCCGGTGGCAGGGGTCTCGCCCTCGTTTAAGTTAAAGCAATTCTGTTTGTAATTAGGGGGCTTTTTAGCTTTGCTTGTATTAGTGTTTTTCAAACTTTCATGTACATAACATGCATATGTATGCATATATGTATATGTATATGTATGCATGCATTTATATTTGTATTTATATAGATATGCAGATTATATATATGTATGTATATATATATATTCACTGAAAAAAACATAGGTTTCAGAGACGTTATAGTTAGAAATTAGCATTTAAAAAACCTTAGAAATTCACAGAAAAAAACATAGGTTTCAGGGGTGTTATAGTTAGCTGGCCATTTCACTCGTACAAAACTATAGAAATTCCTCAGTTATAGTTAGTTCTGCTAACTATAACTCGCGCGCCCGCAATGCACTGCTGATGATGTCACATATTGCATCATTCATGACATGGTCAGTGAGATCACTGATGACATCACTGATGACATCTCAAATGACATCACTGATGACATCACTGATGACATCATCCAGTAAATGTGGTTTAGTTTGAAATTTAAATATGTATTATATATATATATATACCAATCTGTATTGAAGATTGAGTGGATATATAACTGTCTGGATGGAGGATTTAGTAGCTGTCTGACTGTCTGTTTAAGTGAGTAATTAAAAGTGTCTCACTTAATACATGGATTAGTAACTAAACTATGTGAATGTGTGCATCACTGTCTCTGTTGTTGTATAACATGCTGCATCAGTTGGTCACTAACTACATGAGTGTGTATATTAGTTATTGATTAGTTGGGTGAGTATTTGTATGGGACACTGAGTGTGTGTGTGGTTGGATGGGGTGTGTGTAACTCTATGCATAGATGTGTGTGATTGACTAGATGTATAGGTTTAAGAGTGCATGTGGAAACTGTTGTTTGGGTGACTGAGTGTATTTATTTGTGTGTTGGTGAGCGCATATGTGTTTTAGTTGTACATCTTCAACAAAGTAAAAAAATAAAAGGCATTGTATGGGAGAGTTGGTGTATATTAATAAGTATGTGCAAGAGTCAGTGATTGTGAGAGTAACTATGAGTGAGTGTATAATTGTAATGATGATTTTTTTAACATATTAACTATGAGTTACTATGTGTTTGAATAAATGAGGTGTTGTTGGATAATTGTGTAAGTGAGTAAATGTAAGTGTGATTAATTTTTTTCATGAGTGAGTAGGATGACTGCATAACCTACTAAGATGACTGCTGATGTGTCAATTTCTATATATGTGTATAAGTGCATTTGATAGTGTTCTATTAATTAGTGACTGCATGTATAAATGATTCTGTTGTTGAATGGGGAGTTGTGTATGTAGACTTAGGAATCAGTGATTGGGTATGTAGTAACTGGTATTGGTGTGTCAATGGTTTCAAATATGGTACTCTGTATTTTACAGTGAGTGATGAAAGGTTATACTAGTGTAAGATGAGGTGTATTAGATTGTCACGTGGATGATGTCATCAGTGATGTCATCAGGGATGTCATTTGAGATGTCATCAGTGATGTTATCAGTGATGTCACTGACCATGTCATAAATGATGTAATATGTGGCATCATCAGCAGTGCATTGCGGGAGCGTAAGTTATAGTTAGCAGAACTAACTATAACGGAGGAATTTCTATGGTTTTGTACAAGTGAAATGGCCAGCTGACTATAACACCCCTGAAACTATGTTTTTTTCTGTGAATTTATATATATATATATATATATATATATATTTATATATATATATATATTTTTTTTTTTTCACTGAAGAAACAGGTTTCAGGGACGATGTAGTTAGAAATTAACATTTAATAAACCTTTGAAATTCAATGAAAAAAACATAGGTTTCAGGCACGTTATAGTTAGTTGGACATTTCACTCGTACAAAACCAGAGAAATTCGGCCGTTATAGTTAGTAAAGTTAACTACAACTCGCGCCACCCGCAATGCACTGCTGAAGACGTCACATATTACATCACTCATGACATGGTCAGTGACATCACTGATGACATTTCAAATTACATCACTGATAACATCATCCAGTGAATATGTGTTTCTGTAAAGTTTAAATATGTTTTATATATATATATGCCCAGGTGTATTGAAGAATGGGTGGGTATTAGGGGTGGGCGGAATTTGTGAAATTACCTTTCGCAAATTATCGCGAAAATGCTGAAAATCTCCGCAAACACGGCGGAAATATCGCGAAGACGTGGAAGTTTTTTTCCCGCTTGTTCGCGGTATTTTTTGCATGATCGCGGGTCGCCAACTTACCCATGCGATTGCTCACGGGCGCGGCCATCTTGTTTTCACTTGTCCCGCCCTCTCGCGATGCTTACTTCCTGTTCCGGGTCACGCAATGCATGTTCGCGCCCGTTCGCGGTCGATATTTCCTGTTCGCGCCCGCTTTTTCTTGATCACGTTGCTTTTTGCTTGCTCGGGAGAAAATATCACGCGAACTTGCGCACGTGGTCGCAATGGGCGCGGCCATCTTGTTTTTCACTCTATTGCATGGTTCTGGGGCATGATTTTGAATCCTCCCAAAATCTTTTCAATCCTTTGTTTATAGCCACTTTTTTTGGATCTTTATTACTTATTATTTCTCTAACTATTTTCCTGCCTCCATATTTTTGTTTTTTGTCTACTTTTTTTTTGTTTTTTAGCTACTTTTTCTCTTTCTATTGCCTGCTATTTATTTCCTTTACTCCTTTATTTATTTTATCTTTTCTTTCCCGCCCCGTCCCCAGAACCATGTCCAAGGGTAGGGCTGTTCGCCGGCGCAGCCAGAGCCGCGACCGCCTTCCTTGCGGAAGGCGGCGCCCACTATGGGTGCAGGCACGGGCCTTATTTGGGGAGGTGGAGTTGGCTGCACTAATTTTCTTTGTGCAGCGCCACCTCCCCTCAACCCTGGCAGCAGGTGGCAGGCCTGGGTCCGGGTACGGCCTCCGGGAGCATCGGCAGCGGTGGGGGAAGGTGCGCCGGGCAGTGTCACGCTTCTCTGGTGTTCGGCGCACCCAGGCGCAGCTGACGCACCGGTGGTCCGACATCTTGGACCGTGAGCAGGACCTCCTGGACCTGCTGGGAGTGGAGGTCCCGGGGCTTGGTGAGTACCTATTTAATTATTACTACTTTGTGTCTGTTCTTCTGCTCTGTGTTATATATTGCGAATATCTTTTTTTTCTTCCAACCAGCTAGAATGTTGCTGCTTACATTCCAGGTTAATTACGTTTAAAAGTCTGTGATTTTTTGACACAGGTGCTCTTCTGCACTACTACTAATCTTACTTGTTTGCAGCTTTGCGTTTGCGCTTGCTTAGCGTGATTCTTTACGAGTTTATTTTAGAGAAATTAAGTTACGTAATGCTACAGTGACTCTAGTCCACTCCTTACTTTGTCCTGTCACTAATAGATAGGGGCGGATTGATACTTCGGTTTAGGTACTTTGTATGAGCTTCTAATTTGTTAGTGGTATGCGTGATGCCCCCTCACTCAGTTACGTGACGTGCTGGTAGTACGGCTGTCTTTATTAGAACCTTTTCTAGTTTGTTCAATGAGTGGTGGTAGGCTTAGCAGTTACTTAGCACTAGCAGATCAGCATCAATCAATCAAACCCAAATTTGGTGTATACAAAACATGTGGTCATGTTTAGGCCTGGGCGGTAAATTCCGTTCCGCTCGCGGAATTTGCGGAATTTCGGTAATTTCGCGTTCCGCGGAGAACGCGAAATTGCCCAAAATTCTGCTTTCCGCGACTTCGCGAAATTTTTTCTTGTTCGCGTTCTCAAAATGCGTGTTCGCGAGATATTTCTCCCCGAGCACGCAAACAGCAACTGTGAACAGGAAAAAAGCATCGCGAACAAGCTATTCCGCGTGTTCGCGGAATTTCTGCATGTTCGCGGAGATTTTTTACCGTTTCGCGGAGATTTGCGTAACGCGATTACGCAAATTCCGCCCACCCCTAGTCATGTTCATGTGTCCTCCATGATTTGACCATATGCATTGTTGAGGAATACAGTGGAAATGCATACTTAATGTACAATTGGCATGCCTGGAATAGGTGGGCTAGGTTGGGTGGTACGTTGTACTTAGGCTTAGTTGTAACTTGGTATTCTGGAATCAGAATGGAAGACTGGATTACTGTTGATAAATAGTAACTTAAGTAGTCGAACTGCGAATCCCCCGATATTACTTGTTGACCAGATGAGATAGGTCAATTTAGTTATTGCAATTGTTGTTTACATAAGTGTTTTTTGACCGTTGTTGAAAAATATTGTATTTGTTTGACACCATCCATCAATGTTTGTCTCTTTCTTATATCTTTCCTGTTCATCAGCACCCAGGGGCAGACCGACAGGGACTGGGCAGTTGGCGGGACACACAGAACACCACCAGGAGGACACCGCTGTGGGCTCCTCTGCTGGCCCCAGTAAGTCTTTTTGTTTTTAATAATATTTCTTATTCCATAACTTGTACTGCCCCATATTTTTCCCGAACTATTGTTTGTTTCCAAATGCAATTTTTTTACCACCAATTATCCTTCGATCTGTACGGTTTCAAAAATCTTATCCCTGCCTCCGCTATGATGACTCTGAGTACTACTACTACTACATACTATCAGTCTGTCTGTACTGTAGTAGCTAGTCTTGCCCAGTTGGCCAGTGCCACTCTTTGTGAAAGGTTGTAATACAAAACTCATATTCACCAGTAGCTCGAGCCATTGAGTCCAATCCTTTGGGTCGTTGTCTTGTACTACTTTTACTCTTATAGATCTTGAGGCTTTGAAAATTCACAGCAACAGCCCTACCAGATTTATTACTATTTTGATATGATACCCTATAGGACATACTACTGTTGTAGGGATCTTGCACATACACAGACATTTGCACCAGAAAATAGGATGTTGGTGATGGTAGGTTGGACCTTCCTTGCACACCTCAATCAGAAATTCCGCACCCACCACAATTCCACTGCTTGACTATAGTACTGTCTTGTCATAACTATTAGGTCTCGGAACCCTGCCCCCAAGATACCCAACAAGTAGACAACCCAGAACATAACACACCCAACCTCTCAGTCGTGGAAGCAATTCACATGCACACCCTTACTTTAATTTGCTCACTCGTGTAAGTTAGTCCACACCAAATACCACCAAGTCTATGTAAGTTCAAAATGTTTATTTCAATTTGAGAAGGTCTGTACACTGTTTTCTTATAAATGCAGCACCAACCGGAAAATCAATAACATTAAAACAATATACATTGTTACACTTATACAGTTGGGAATTAAATCATGATAACTGAACAGTGGTGGAAGGCAGCACCACCATCCCATAGAAATTTAGTTTATATAAATTTATAAATGAAGATGTGAGTGAAGGGACCCCTCACCTTAGAAGAACCTAGTACTGGTAGTTGTTGCATCATTCAGAAGCTCTGGTTCGTAGAAGGGAATCTCGCGTCTGTAATGCGAAAAATGAAATGGTGTGCGTTAGTATATTGCAACTTGCAAGCATTTCTCAGCCGTGCCAAAGAGTGTAGCATTTATGGATAAGCAATATGGACTAACAGTAACAGTAGTACACTAGTACTTCCTAAAAAAGTGGCTTGTTAATGTTTGTTGACCGCTTGTACGCAGCGCGTAGACTAGACAGTAGCAGTGTGAGGCAGGTCATGTGGGCTCAAAGGTGTCTTAAGCTGCAAGGTAAAGGTAACGTCACATGTGCAAAAATAAAAGACACAAAGGTAAAATGGTAGCATGGCTAGGGCTAATTAAGCAAAGGCTACAATGATCATATATAACTATTAGTGTCTACTCTACTACTACCTGATTTGTACTAGTGATGTATGTTAGTATTAACTCATTTTTCAACCTTGCTACTGATCAATAGGGGGGAGGTGTATATGACGCCTAATAAATGTGTAATGTTTTCTAGGCGCACTACCGACCACCATTGCCGGGGCCAGCGAACAAGGCGACGCGGAGGGCGAGGATGCGGCAGTTGCTGCCGATACCGACGATGGAGCGGTAGGGGGAGTGGCAGCACCAGTGGCAGGCGGTGGTAAGTTAGATTCATAATCCTTAACTATTGTTGAACTTGACAGTACACTCACTGCAAGGGTGTACTGTATGTATATGTATACTGTACAGTTGTGACTTAGGGCTCCATTAGGATGGTGGGCGTATTGCCCCCGCCGGGCCGGCTGGAATTCACTGCCGACACCGCAGGGGCAAACCTCCCGCCATCCCTGCAGAAAATATTCAGACACCCCCACATGTCGACCAGGCGGAAAAGGGTTCAATATGCCGGTGGTGTCTCTCTGAACACACCGCCAGCCATATAATCTGCATTTTGGAATGCCTTTGCGTGGCGGCATTGCCGTCCGCCATGGAAAGGCATGCAGACATTGCAGAGTATGCTTGGGTGCCCCCATGGAGGGTACCTACCTATGCTATGGTACCCCCCGCCTTTCAAAGCAAAACGTGACAGGCTCCGTGCGGGGCCCGTCATGTTGTGCTTGGAAAAGCAGCACAACATTTTAGCATTGCTTTCAGCAAAGCCAACCAGAATGTAAAAAAAAACAGGATGCGCCCGCCACTGTGCCGGGCGCATCATCCTAATTAATTGTCCCCACGGGACCCCCACCCTTTTTAGCATGAGGATGGCGGGCGGACAAAGTCCGCCAGCTATCCGATGTCGTAAGTAAGTATGAGTTGTTGGGGACGTTTGAAGAGTGTACTAGAAGACTAGAATTCCCTTTAATTGGCATAGGAGCCGGAGTATTGAGTAACCAATGGCCTCATCTATCTGATTTCAACTCAGCTTTGAAAGTTTTATGGAGAAGAGCACCTGGTGCACTGTTCAACTAAAAAGTGAAAGATGGGTGGAAGGAAGAAGGACGGGCGACATTTAAAATGTTATGTACTACTGTGCTTTATTGTGCTACTCTACCATGCCACTATGTGTATAAATAATTACCTTGTCCTACTGTTTTTCTAACAGTATATCTTACAATTTTCTTGTTTTTTTCTTTTTGATACACAGCTACTCCGAAACAAAATCGGAAGGAGTTGGCCGCCAAGGCACGGCGCCGGAAGCTGGAGGCAATCCAGTGAGAATACCGGCGGCTGGTGGTCTTAGCCGAGGAGGAGGAGGAGACTGCGGCTGCAATTGTTGAAGCCTCCTCCCGTGGCCTGGGCCCCAGCCACCGCCCTCCAGCGGTACGGCGCCACCGTCTGGCGGCTGCCCGCCGCCACCGTGCCATCTCCGGTGCCCCCCCCACTGTGGCTGCAACTGCCGCACCCTTAGACGCCGCATCGCTCGTTTAGAGGGCGAGATGCGCCAGATGCGTGTCCTCCTGGAGTCCCGCCCCACCACTTAGTCCCTGTCATCCTGTTCTGCCCCTTTTTTAATTCTTGTTTGGGTGGGTGGGAACTTGTTTGGGCGTTACGGACTTCTATAGACATTGGTTGGGGTTAGGGAGGGGGGTGGGTCAGCTTTTGTGGGTTTAGGTTATTTGTTAGGGTAAATTAAATATATTTTTCTATGTTACATGCAATGTTGTTAATGTTTTGTAGGTGGGGTAACTGTTTTACATCACACTGTTTCCTTGCTGATGCAAGGCCGCCCATAGCCTGTGTTTGATTTCAATAATTGGCTGACTGTATAAGACACAGATAGATGCGACACACCTCCCTCATTGACTGGTCCTTCTAGTACTTTCAGTCTGTCCTCTAGTCTATGCATTCTTTGTACTGGTGTGTGAAAATGAAATCATTGACAACATGTCCATTATTAATTCTGCCTCCCCCAAACTTGTCTCTTACCGGTGCTTGATGTTTATGTCCAACTGTGGCACAGCACTGGCTGCATGGTGAAGATGGTTTCCTTTTTCATACATGCCATGATTGGGGTGGTGGTGGTGGTAGCAGCATAGTAGTAGTAGTAGACACTGGCAGGGCGGCAGCATTTGCAAAAAAAGAGAAGGAGACAGTCAATCGCCTTTGAGAGACTGTTAGGAGTAGTTGAATGAAGTACAGTACAGAACTTACCGAGCAACAATAATATGTTCAAATATTTGACAAAAAAACAGAATGGTGGTTAGGAGGATAGCCTACTAGACAGAGTTACAAACTATAGTTGTGTCGAGTCACTTGACTAGGCCTACAGCCTAACAGTTAGTGCTGTATATGAGGAATGACAAGAAACAAATCCAATCAATGCCCGCAATTCATGCTGAGGTATATGTTCCTTTGTTAAAAAAAATAACCTCTGAAATATCCTACTCATGGGTGGCCAAGCAGAAGAAGATCATCGCTCTGCCTTGAAATTGAAGTAGTGTTGCTTTCACCACATCCGCCCCAGCAAGTGTGTGATTAAGTATTGGTGTACATTTAATTTAGTTACACCTCGACAATAAGTCACACAGCCCGGGGGAAGAGGGTTAGGGTTTGTTGAATGGATGGGAAGGGGGTTTTTGGGAAAGGTTTGACATAGAAAAACAGTATGCATACATAGACAAACAAACGACAATCATTGAAGACTACCATATCCATATGTTAAGGGAGAAAAAGGCAATGCATGCATGATGATGAGAGACCCGTATTACATACACTTCTAGTTCTTGTTCTGTTGTTCCGGCCTTAATACTTTAACAGATAGCAAATAGAAATGTTAAATATTGGTAGGGAAGAATCGTAAACACAGAGCAAACCTAATGATGATAATAACAACTCCAAGAACACACTGTTGTAAAGATTGTATACAAGATATTAATCAAATTATTTAAAAGAAGATAAAAGTGGATACTGTAACTGTCTAATCATGGTCAAAAATGTGGACTGGATTTTTACATCTCGGCATTCCTCTTGCTCCTCTCGTCCATCAATCTTGGGTGTGTCGCCTCACCACTCGCCACTGCCCGGCTGGAAAAAAAAAGGTGATTGATTGGTAAGGTAATTAATATGCATTGTAATGTTTTACAAAGTTTCGGGCAAGGCCCGGCCTGTAATTGTAGATTGAAAACCAAAGGAGATATTGAGAAAGAAAGTTAAAACAAATGCACAAGTGATGGTGTAGTGCAACAAGAACACTTTCCGAGGTGGCATCTATGCATCATCTCTACTCTAGTCTGTTTCCAGCATTGACCTTCAACAGTAACAGGAGAGAGCAGGCCCACAGTGCTTAGCATTAGCACATCCTACGGTAACACTTAAAATTCTTTTTTTTTCTCTCAAAGAGTTGGACAAAGCACATTATCCATTCCAAACATAGCATTTTACAGTTTAAGTTAGTAAAATCAATGCACTGCAGTCATCCCACCGCTACACTCTATTCAACTTCTACACAGACATTTGGGTCTGCTGTGGTTGTTGTTGTTGACGTGTTTACCTTTTGGCTTTTCCGTTTTATGCCACTCATGAAACGTCCTCCTGAGTCCTGACTTAATCATCATCATCTCTGATACTTATACTTTTACTGACTGACTGTGAAGATCGGCCTGCAGTATAAGTAAAATTTTTATGACACAACAAGAGTAGAAATATAAATATTACTGACTTGAGTCATTCTTTATTGTGTAGAGAAAGATAGATTACTAGTACACTTTTACATCACTTTGTGCACAACAAACAAACAACGCAAACACAAAGACCAATAGCTTAGAGTCAGGTGTCCAATACATGCCATTAATTGTCATACCTGTTCCTTCTCATCTTAAGTTAACGGGCCGTCTATTTCGCCATCATCATGATGGACGGTGCTGTTGTGTCAATCATACTCATTGCGCAGATTGAGTGAGTCCCCTTCCTGTATTGAATTAAAAGCAATGGGTCACCAAGCTGCAGGAGAAGTACCAATTTCTTATTTGCAAGAAGGGGGAAATTAGTGTGTTCTGTAGAAAGTTGATTAGTGGCAGTGCACAATTACATAAATTCATGCACAACAAACACAACAAAATCTAAATCATTCAGTCTGCGACTCTGCGTCCAATGCATGGCATCAATCATTACCTGTTCCTTCTCATCTTAAGTTAACGGGCCGTCTATTTCGCCATCATCATGATGGACGGTGCTGTTGTGTCAATCATACTCATTGCGCAGATTGAGTGAGTCCCCTTCCTGTATTGAATTAAAAGCAATGTATCACCAAGCTGCAGGAGAAGTACACATTTCTTATTTGCAAGAAGGGGAAAATTAGTGTGTTCTGTAGAAAGTTGATTAGTGGCAGTGCACAATTACATAAATTAATGCACAACAAACACAACAAAATCTAAATCATTCAGTCTGCGACTCTGCGTCCAATGCATGGCATCAATCATTACCTGTTCCATCTTATTTTCAGTTAATGGCCAGTCTCTCTCGGCTCTGAAAGGAGGATAGCTATAGTAGTCATCTGATTCATGGTCCACTTCTTTTGGAAGGACTAGGAAAGTTTGAATTTGTTGTTACCATCATCCAATCATCATTCATGAGGGAAATGGAATTGAGCAGGAGATTCAGTATGATGGAGCGGAGGAGCTGGATTCGGAGGACTGTACTGTCAAATAGCAGACACCTGAAACTTGTATATTAAATTAGAAGAGTAGAAGACGGTGGTAATGGATTTGTTGTGATTCACAAGTTTATAACCGGAACGACAGACACATAAACAAAGGGGGAAAAAAGGGAGGAAGACAGTAAGTGCGAGCCTAATTGTCAGGGAAGTATAGCTCGACCTCATACTCTGGGGGTTCAGCCAGTAGTAGGTAATCATCTGACACAATACTTCCGTCACCTGAGCCGCTGTCCTCATCTTCCTCCGTTGATTCATGTATTGTGTAATTCGGTGGTATGAAGTGCTGATTCATTTTGATCATTGTTAACCTCTCCACGTTTTTTGGAGATAGACTGGTCCTTCTCAATGTTGCAATGGAACCAGCAGCACTGAAAACACGTTCGGAAGAGACACTTGCGACAGGGCAAGCCAGATAGCTTATCGCCAGCCTGCTGAGCTGTGGCCATTCAGACCTTTTCCTATACCAATACTGCAATGGGTTTTGATCAACGTACACCTCTGTTGGGTCGTCCAGATAGGCCTGGACCATCCGCTCAATGTTCAGGGTTGCTGCTGGTAAGCTTTTGTGCTGTTTTTTCTGTGCATCAGCACTGTGTTTACAATAGCCCATCTTTACATACCAATCCTGTAATGATAATGATTGTACTCGGCCTAATGATCCAGTTATTGTTTCTGTAGTCGATAGTGATGGTGAGTTTTGTGATTGTGAGCCAACCGCACTGCCCTCAGCCGACGAAGTTGCAGTTGATTCTGCATGGCCTGCTTCAGTATCAGTACTTGTTGTGGGTTGATCTTGCGGGCTTTTAATTAGCAGCCATTCATTTTCCAACTTACTGGCTGCTTCAGCTATACAACTTTTGTAGCGGGCAACGTCATTGTCGGAAAAAGCAAGGAATGTCTTAAGTAGTCCCAATTTTGCACGTGGATCCAGAATTGTGACACAAATGTAATGTTCTTGTGACAAAATTTTATTTTGTATCCTTACATTTTCAGTTAAGCGCCGGGATAAGCTCTCCACCAAGTCATGGGCTTGCCTTCTGTCCTCTACACCTTTGTATGATTCAGACACATTATTCAGCTCATACTCTAGCATTTGCAATAATGGGATAGCTTGGCCCATTGTACAGTCCTCCTTGCTGACTTCACGTGTGAAGACCTCAAAAGGAGAAAGCATCTCAGTCAGGCATTTAATTAGGCTCCATTGCTCCATGTCAAGGTTCATGCCTTTAACAGTAGCACTAGCATCCCCTCTTCTTTTCCAGACATATTCATGGAGTGACATGTGCTGTTTGTACAGACGATCAAGCATGTAATATGTTGAGTTCCAACATGTTGCCACCTCCTGGATGAGTGCCTTGACTGGCATCCTAAATTCACGTTGGATGATCCTCAGCTGCTTCCGAGCTTTAAAAGAATGGCTGAAATGAGTGCATATTCTTCGGCAGATGGCCAGTAAATTGCTGACTATGTGTTCTTTTTTCAGAAAGTCTTGAACTATAATGTTTATGCAGTGCGCCAAAAACGGAACCCTGAAATAGGAACCAAGTTCCATGGCCTTAAGTACATTACTGCCATTGTCTGTGGCAACAATACCAATACGAAGCCCCCTGGGCCGCAGCCAGTCCAAAACCTTGGTGCGAAATTCGTGTTAAATGTTTTCAGCCGTATGAGATTTCTCCATGGCGAACATGGCTACAGTTGCATGTTTCCGAGTACCTTCAAAAATTGCAGCTGTGTCATCAACAACACCTCGTGCAGATAGTTTATCTTTAACCCCCACAAAAGAGATCCAGTGTGCAGTGATGCACATGTAATCTGTGGCTTGGCAACTGCTCCACATGTCTGTTGTCAGGTGGATATTGTGCACAGCACTCTTCTGCAAAGCTTGCCCAACCAATTCCAGCACATCATGATGTAGTGCCGGAACAGCAATTCTTGCGAAATAGGACCGGCTGGGAACTTTCCATTTCGGGCAGATGGCAGACACAAATTCAAGGAAACCCACCCCTTCCACAAATGAAAAAGGAAGAAGGTCCAGCGCTAACTTTTTAGTCAGCTTCGCATTGTACAATCATGCCGTTGGGTGGTTGCGTTGGAACTGCCCCTCCAACCTAAACATGCTCTCAATGGTAGGCTGTCTTACTTTCCTTAGTGGTGCTGTTTTCATTAGCCCACTACGGCTCAACGACACAGATTGTCTCATTGAGGTACTCGCCGGTCGCCTTGGTGTCTCACCCAGACTCTGAGTATGGCTCTTACTGCGGTGCCACTCTGATGTTACTGAGGAGGATGTGGGCGTTACCACTGCACTACTGGGGACAGGGCTAGAAATGCCTCCCTCTTCTTCACCTGCCACCGCAATAATATCGCTCTCTGATTCATCCTGACCAACTTCAATGGGTTGACTTTTTCTACTTTCTTTTAACTTAAGTAGGTGATCCTCCCACACGATAGTGTGGTGTATTCTGAGATGACTTGCTTGTCCTCCGGTACCATAATTTGTACCAAGCTTACCACGCCGAACACCTTGCCGACAAATTGAGCATATAGCAACGTTCTCCTCCTTGGCACTAACAGAAAAGAAGAAGTCCCAAACTGGGGAGGAGAACTTTCTGGCACTGCTGGATGTGCCACTTTCAACACCAGATGAACTTGAGGGGGTGTTTGAAAATGTGTGACCCTGTGCACCTACACTGTGACTTTTACTACCACTTCCTACTGAGATGGTTGAGCTGGATGTAGGTCCCTGCCGGGCCTTGGAAAATATGGCAGCTGGAGGTAGTGGTGGTGTAACCTGTGTTGGTGAGATCCGTGCTACATCCCGCTCAGTAGCAGCCTTTCTGGATAGGGTGAGAATGTCGGTCTCCAATCCCTTTGGGGCGGGAGTAATGTGTGTGATGACTGGCTCGTCTTCATCAACATCATCACCCCCCTCTTCTACATCTACCTCCATAACTCTAAGTTTTTCTGGGACCTTCCTTTTCAGAAGCATTGTCTTGTGGCGTATATCACTCTCAGACCGAGCTGGTGGGACCCAAGTGTCATCACGATCACCAGAAGAGGGGGCTTGAAGAAGAAGATGATGGACTAAGCCTCCTTTTCCTTGCTGGTGGTCTGGAAGACAATAGATCTTCTGAAACAGTGGTTTGACTTTGCTCCCCTTTGTCTGCAGAAAGCTCGATTTCCTGAAATGCCCCTACGTCAAGAGCAACAACTACTATGGTGGGCTGTTGCGGCGGCTGCTGCTGTTCTTGTTGCGGTGGCTGCTGCTGTTCTTGTTGTGGCGGCTGCTGCTGTTCTTGTTGCGGTGGCTGCTGCTGTTCTTGTTGCGGCGGCTGCTGCTGTTCTTGTTGCGGCGGCTGCTGCTGTTCTTGTTGCGGCGGCTGCTGCTGTTCTTGTTGCGGCGGCTGCACACTGATCTGCTGAGTTTGCTCCTGCGTTGAACTTGATTGTGTAATACTTTGCAGTAATGACATTTCTTCAACATCGCTGCTCGTTAGTAGACTGGCTACCTCTGCGACACTAAAGCCCTTGGGCCTAGGTTGGTGGGGTTGGACCGCTGTGCTGCTCCCAGCTTGGTTCCCGGACAACGCTTTGGTGCCAAAAAAAACATTGGCCGGCACACCACCAGTCGTGGTTAATGGCACTTCCTTTTTCTGTTCCTTCTTCTCACCGGCAACTTTCTTGGTACTGGACCTGGTACCTTTCTTTGGGGCCATCTTCTTCAGATGTCAGGCAGGATGCAGATGCACAACAAGTTCTGGTCACACGTGGACGTGATGCGCAGCAGGACTTCTGTCTGGCTGGCAGTACAGCGGGTAGCCGGGTGATGCTGATGACACCTCCTACTCTGTCTTTTGTGCACCTAAAAGCAAATAAGACAGAAGAAGAACATCAGTGAAATGTTGCATTTGTTGTTGTGGTTCAGTTACTTAGTACTGTACTAGTGCAAACAAAAGATAGTCTAGCCATTTATGACTTTTTTTTTTAACTAGAGCTATGTTATACTACTGTGTACAGCCACACACTACACTCTCAGGAAGGATAGGACAGTTAATAATAACCACCAAAATAAAAATGTAATGAAAGTGGGGTGGACCATTAAATTATTTGAGCATCTCAGCATCCATGGAGCTGCTGCTGGCAAAGGGGGTGGATGGATGGAAGCAGTAATCCAAATTGCCAATAGGAAAACCATGCAGGCCTATGGCAAAAGCAGGACACTAATAACTCACAGTCCAAACACCAAAAAAGGCCACCACCCACATGGACACTCACAAATCACAAACAAGCTGGGGGCCTGGGAAACACCAGGAGCTGACAAAAGGCCTATAAAAGCCAGGTAAAGGATGCATGCTAAAGCACACTGCTCTGCCTTTTTAATGCAACAAAATGTAAATACGAACATTCACAGGCCCCAAAAAGCTCTGCAGAGTGCATGCATTGCACACCAACACACCAGTGACCAGACACATACAAAAAAAGCATGTCTTTAAGACAACCAACATCAGAAAGGCCACCCCCAAAAAGCACACTTCCCCAACTCAATCCAATGCCATCCTTGCCCTAAATGATGTCTAAATTCAACAGATCACACAGAAAACACTTGATCAATAAAGCTGTGGCTACCTGCTCTGATCCTAGTGGATGAAAAAGCAGGCCTGTTGGCAGACAAGGCCAGGCAAGCTTGCAGGCCTAGGCTTCAAAATGGCCACCAGCCACATGGCCAGGCCCAACAACATCACAAAGGCCACCCCCAATAAACACACTTCCCCAACTCAATCCAATGCCATCCATGCCCTAAATGATGTCTAAATTCAACAGATCACACAGAAAACACTTGATCAATAAAGCTGTGGCTACCTGCTCTGATCCTAGTGGATGAAAAAGCAGGCCTGTTGGCAGACAAGGCCAGGCAAGCTTGCAGGCCTAGGCTTCAAAATGGCCACCAGCCACATGGCCAGGCCCAACAACATCACAAAGGCCACCCCCAAAAAACACACTTCCCCAACTCAATCCAATGCCATCCATGCCCTAAATGATGTCTAAATTCAACAGAAAACACTTGATCAATAAAGCTGTGGCTACCTGCTCTGATCCTAGTGGATGAAAAAGCAGGCCTGTTGGCAGACAAGGCCAGGCAAGCTTGCAGGCTTGGGGGCAGATTTATGTTGCACTTGCGGCACTTTTGCGCCGCCGTTGCGTCACTTTTGTGACGCAGCAGCGGCGCAAATCCTGCGCCATGGTGCGGGGCATTTACAAACGTGACGCATCTCCCAGATGCGTCACGTTGTAATGCCCTGCGCCACATGTAGGCGTTCCAGGGCAGGTGGGGGCGTTCCGGCGCAGGAACGCCTCCTAAAAGTGGCTGAGTGAAATCTACAAGATTTCACTCAGTCACTTTTGAGCCCATGCTGCGTCAAAACCCTGCGCCTGCTTGAAGCAGGCGTAAGGATTGACGCAGCATTGTACAGATAGGGCCCCCCAGATCATTGCTGGAGCTGCGTCGCGCTTGCGACGCAACTCCAGCAATGCGCCACTTTTCGGCACAGATGCGTCACGCATCTGTGCCGTTTTTGCCCCATGGTGCGCCGCATTATAAATGCGGCGCATCCATGGTGGCGCAGCTGTGGCGCATAATAACTGGCGCATCCCTGCTGATATGCAGGGATGCGCCAGTCGTCATAAATCTGCCCCCTAGTCTTCAAAATGGCCACCAGCCACATGGCCAGGCCCAACAACCTCACAAAGGCCACCCCCAAAAAACACACTTCCCCAACTCAATCCAATGCCATCCATGCCCTAAATGATGTCTAAATTCAACAGATCACACAGAAAACACTTGATTAATAAAGCTGTGGCTACCTGCTCTGATCCTAGTGGATGTAAAAGCAGGCCTGTTGGCAGACAAGGCCGGCAAGCTTGCAGGCCTAGGCTTCAAAATGGCCACCAGCCACATGGCCAGGCCCAACAACATCACAAAGGCCACCCCCAAAAAACACACTTCCCCAACTCAATCCAATGCCATCCATGCCCTAAATGATGTCTAAATTCAACAGACCACACAGAAAACACAAGATTAATAAAGCTGTGGCTACCTGTTCTGATCCTAGTGGATGAAAAAGCAGGCCTGTTGGCAGACAAGGCCAGGCAAGCTTGCAGGCCTAGGCTTCAAAATGGCCACCAGCCACATGGCCAGGCCCAACAACCTCACAAAGGCCACCCCCAAAAAGCACACTTGCCCAACTCAATCCGATGCCATCCATGCCCTAAATGATGTCTAATTTCAACAGATCACACAGAAAACACTTGATCAATAAAGCTGTGGCTACCTGCTCTGATCCTAGTGGATGAAAAAGCAGGCTTGTTGGCAGACAAGGCCAGGCAAGCTTGCAGGCCTAGGCTTCAAAATGGCCACCAGCCACATGGCCAGGCCCAACAACATCACAAAGGCCACCCCAAAAAGCACACTTCCCCAACTCAATCCAATGCCATCCATGCCCTAAATGAAGTCTAAATTCAACAGACCACACAGAAAACAATAGATTAATAAAGCTGTGGCTACTTGCTCTGATCCTAGTGGATGAAAGAAAGCAGGCCTGTTGGCAGACAAGGCCAGGCAAGCTTGCAGGCCTAGGCTTCAAAATGGCCACCAGCCACATGGCCAGGCACAACAACATCAGAAAGGCCACCCCCAAAAAGCACACTTCCCCAACTCAATCCAATGCCATCCATGCCCTAAATGTGCTTGAAAATGAAAAACATAAAAAAACAACAAAAGGAACAGTTGCTTCATCATGCACACACCCATGAGGCCATGCCCATGGCTAGCTCGGGCCTACTACTACTACCCACAAAATAAATTTAAAAAAAAAGGAATGATGATAATTCATTATCAAAAATAAATTGTAGTTACAACAACTGCAATGCCCACAATCAAACAGACACAACAACCACTTACTTGTAAAATATCCTATTCCAAAAATCCTCAAATCCAATTGCAATGATGCAGCAGACAAAAAGAGTGATCTTTCCAGCTCCAAATCCAAAGGCAGAATGAGCAGGAGATGGACAAAGCACTGGGAGGAGCCTGCTGGACAGGAACAGGAAGTTGGAGATTCTGTGTCACTTCCTCCCTCTCTCCACCTTTTAAAAAAAGGACTCCTTGCACAAAAAAGGACAGCCAAATGTCAATGTAAGGAGTTGTTTTCATCCAAAATCAGCATTTGCAGAAGGTTTCATGCTGCTAGAGCTGATATTCCTCTCCAAATTGAAAATTTTACATGTTCGAGTTCTCGAGCTTCACATTACTTCCGCCGGCGTGTCGAAAATGACATGATCGCGTTCTCTTTGTCCCTGTCGCGTTGATATGACGTGTTCGGGGTCTCTTTCTCCTGTTCGCGTTCGATTAGACGTGCCCGCGTACTCGCCCTCTCGCTCGCGATGTAGAATGACGTGTTCGAGATCTCAATCTTCTCATACTCGCGCGGTGCATGATCGCGAGAAGAAAGATGTGATCCCGCGACAAATGACGTGATCGCGCGACAAATGACGATAATGCGGCCGCGAACTGTCGCGAGACAGCGCAAAATGGCTACCAACAATCCAACATCTCGTGGAGAACGCGACCGGGTCGGGAAAACTTGTCGGCGAACGCGGGGATTCAGGTAAGGCGATCGCGCGCACGCGAGAATGTATTTTTTTACAGCGCGAGCAAGAAACAAATTATCGCTAAGCTGCGGAATACGGAAATTTTGACATTTTCGCGCTTTCCGCGGAACGCGAAAATGCCAAATTATCGCAATTTCCGCGAATGGAACGGAATTTTGGCCCAGGCCTAGTGGGTATATAAGTGTCTGAATGGATGATTTCGTAGGTGCATGACTGATTGTTTAATTGACTGATTGAGGGTATCTTTCTGAATGCATGGGTTAATGAGTAAACTGTGTAAATGTCTGTATCAGTCTGTCAGTTGGTGTATAAGCAGCAGCATGGGTTGGTGAGTAGCTACATGACTGTCTATGTGGGTCATTGTTTGGTTGTCTAAGTATCTGTATGGGTGCCTGAGAGTCTGTGTGAGTGGGTGGGGGTTGGTGACTCTGTGCATAGATGTATGAGTGGATGATTCACTGGGTGTATGGGTTCAACAGTGCATCTGTGAAGGGCTGTATGGGTGGGTGAGTGTGAGTATGGATGTGTTGGTGAGTGAATGGATGTCTCAGTGGAATATGTGTGAGTAACTACATATGTGAAAGGCCGTATATGTGAGTGTTGGAGTATATAAATGACTATATGTGAGAGTGAGTGATTGTTAGAGTGGCTGAATGGATGAGTGTGTGCTTGTGTCAGTGATTGTATAAGAGAGTATGTGTTAGTATTAGTATGAATAAGTGAGGTGGTCTGTGTATAACTGTATATGTGAGTAATGTGTTGAGATTGATTCTTTGCATGTCTGAGTAGGTATGTGAGTAAGTCTATGGATGAGTGGGGTGTGTGAGTGTATGTACAGGTGTATGAGTGCATATGATAGTGCTGTATTGATGAGTGACTGCAAGTATGAGTTACTGTATGGGTGAATAAGTGGATGTGTTTGTAGACCTAGGAATCAGTGAGTGCGTATGTAGTAATTGGTATTGGCGTGTCTATGGTTTTGAAAATGGTAGTCTGCATTTTAGAGTGGGTGTATCAAAGGTTATATTAGGGTGTGTGAAGGTGCATCAGATTTTCACATGGATGATGTCATCAGTGATGTCATCAGTGATGTCAGTCATATTAGCTTTATTCAACAGTATTAGTCATCAAAGCACATGTACAAAACTTAAAAAACACATGACCGTTAGTTAATAATACATTAGAATATACTCCGCTAAAAGAAGTATAAAATCCATTAAAAGTCCATTAATAAACATTGAAATGATAGCAGTGGGCGTTTAGCACTCAAACGATTCTGAATAGTTGTTAAATGTGGAATATCTATTGCCACTTATTCTACAGTATGTGTGGCACTTAATTTAACGTGTAATCAAGTTCAGACGAACTATGAAATCGAACAAGATGTCAATCAAGGATCTGGTGGCATTTGGAAAACCACACATAAGAACATAACCTGCCCTCAACCCAACTGAGATGATTTGCGATCTAATAGACCATGCCCAGCCTAAAAACTTTGCCAGAGCAATGACAAAGGGTATCGTTGTTTCTGAACGCAGAAGTCTAAGCGCCGTTGCAATGCTTCTAGTTCCCAATGATCTACAAATAGGGGTCAGCCACATGCGACGTGGAGCAGCGTAGGCTGGGAATGCAAACAGTAGATGGGCTAGCTACTCAAGAGGTGCATGGCAGGCTGGACACGAAGCAGAGGCCTGCGCTTCCCATTTGGCTGCAAAAGACCTTACTAGCAGGGTACTCACTCTTAATTGGAAATAGAGCTTCCTGTCATATGGTTTGATTATTATGTCCCAGTATGGTTCCAGGATTTGTAAAGGCTTCATATTCAGAAAGTAACCAGTTAATGATGAAGAATCACTGTTCCTGAAGATGTTATCTGTCACCCAGCTTCAGTATTTTTCCTCTAGCAAATCTTTAGCTGGAAACGGGATGCTTTCTGGATTTTCCCACAATGTAACCATACCAATATTGGTGAGCATAATTCTGATTTCTTGCAACCATGTGACTTTTTGATGGCGGTCTACTCTGATTAAATCCTTCAGGCCATCAGTGTATGCTCTTAGTTCTGGTGTTACCCATATCCTCCGCCAATGTAGGAGGGGCGTAGTTTGGCTATATCGGCCAATGACTTCCTACTCAGATTATGGAGGAGAGGGCGAACTGGAGTACTTTGAGGGAGTTTAGTGATGTTCCGTAGGAACTTATTTTCCGCTATTGTGAGTTTGGAAAGATTGTTAAAAGCCCACAGTTCAGCCCCGTATAGCACGGGATTGACAACTTTTGTGTTATATATTTGCAATACTGGGCTTACTGGTTTAGTTAGTGAAGTATTAAACTCAGTTAAACTCAGTTTGCAATATTCCGGCCAGTTGGCAATGCTTCAAGGTGGCCATTTCCAGTTGCTTGCTCCACTTCATATCTCCCTGCATTGTGACCCCTAGATATGTAAAATCTTTTACCTGTTCTAGGCAACGGTTATATAGTGCTACACCTCCTTCGAAAGATCTGTGTAGATTAAAAGTCATAAATTTCGTTTTTGACACGTTGATTACCAGGCCCTGCACAAGGCAAAACTCTTCAAAGAGCGACAAGGCTCGCTGGAAGCTGCTTGGTGTTTTAGCGATTATCAATGTGTCATCCACGAACATTGAAATAGGTATTCTCACACTAGCTAAAACAAGGGCATTGGTGGGTGTAGCTTCCATAAAATTTGCTATCCCGTTATAAACAGGGAGAATAATGTGGGTGCCATTACACACCCTTGTCTCACACCTCTTTCTACAGGAAAAGGATTAGTGGTCTGTCCCTGGGTGCCCCATCTGATTCTTGTGTGGTTTCTGTCAGTTGGTGTAAAAGCAGCTGCATGGGTTGGTGAGTAGCTACATGACTGTCTATGTGGGTTATTGTTCGGTTGTCTAAGTATCTGTATGGGTAACTGAGTGTCTGTGTGAGTGGGTGGGGTGTGGGTGACTGTGCATAGATGTATGAGTGGGTGATTCACTGGGTGTATGGGTTCAATAGTGCATCTGTGAAGGGCTGTATGTGTGGGTGAGTGTGAGTATGGATGTGTTGGTGAGTGAATGGAATTCTCAGTGGTATATGTGTGAGTAACTACATATGTGAAAGGCAGTATATGTGAGTGTTGGAGTATATAAATGACTATATGTGAGAGTGATTGATTGTTAGAGTGGCTGTATGGATGAGTGTGTGCTTGTATCAGTGATTGTATAAGAGAGTAAGTTTGTGTTAGTATTAGTATGAATAAGTGAGGTGGTCTGTGTATAACTGTATATGTGAGTAATTTGTTGTGATTGATTCTTTGCATGACTGAGTAGGTATGTGAGTAAGTCTATGGATGAGTGGCGGTGTGTGAGTGTATGTATAGGTGTATGAGTGCATATGATAGTTAGGCCTGGGCAAAATTTCCGTTCCGTTCGCGGAATTTGCGATAATTTGGCATATCCGCGTTCCGCGGAGAGCGCGGAAATGTCAAAATTTCCGCATTCCGCAGCTTTGCGATAATTTGTTCTTGCTCGCGCTGTAAAATAATACATTCTCGCGCGCGCGCGATCGCCTTACCTGAATCCCCGCATTCGCCGACAAGTTTTCCCGATCCGGTCATGTTCTCCATGAGATGTTGTATTGTTTTAGCCATTTGCGCTGTCTCGCGTCGCGCGATCACGTCTTTTTTCTCGCGATCATGCGCCGCGAGACAACTGAAAACAAGATGGCCGTGCCCGCAAGCAACCACATGGGTAAGTTGGCGACCCGCAACCATGCAGAAAATCTTGCGAACATGCCGGAAAAAAACTTCTGCATTTTCGCGATATTTCCGCTTGTTTGCGGAGATTTTTAACATTTTCGCGATAATTTGCGAAAGTCGCTTTCGCAAATTCCGCCCACCCCTAATGATAGTGCTGTATTGATGAGTGACTGCAAGTATGAGTTACTGTATGGGTGAATGAGTGGATGTGTTTGTAGACCTAGGAATCAGTGAGTGCATATGTAGTAACTGGTATTGGCGTGTCTATAGTTTCGAAAATGGTAGTCTGTATTTTAGAGTGGGTGTATCAAAGGTTATATTAGGGTGTGAGAAGGTGCATCAGATTTTCACATGAATGATGTCATCAGTGATGTCATTTGAGATGTCATCAGTGATGTCATCACTGATGTCACTGACCATGTCATGAGTAATGTAATATGTGACGTCATCAACAGTCCATGGCGGGGGCGCGAGTTATAGTTAGCTCTACTAACTATAAACTGCTGAATTTCTCAGGTTTTGTACGAGTGAAATGTCCAATATATCCTGGCTAATATGCAAGATTCAAAGGCCTGCACACAGTGTGTCAGTTTCATGGAATTTTAATGTAAACGCGTTTCAACCCTTCCCGGCCTTCGTCACAGCACAATTACAAACATCGTGCTCAATCTCCCTTAACCTCTTCTATGCCCATGACGAGATAGTCTCGTCATGGAGGGCGGTTGCGCTGTGCCCATGACGAGACTATCTCGTCATGGACCCCGCCCGCTAATGAAAGGCCTGGCACAGGAGGGGGAAAGGGCGGGGCACTCAAGGGGTTAAAGAGTACATTTTTGTGATAAACATAGTCAAAATACTTAATGTAAACAGTGGGGGAAAATCCGAGTTATGCACTAACTCAGTCGGTAATGGCTTGTACTTGACATCACATGAGCACATTCACAAATCAATAATAAAGGAAGCATATAAATAATAAACATGTTATTTCATGATAAATTCCAAATACGGGTTTGCGCTTGCAATACGAGCCATCTGAGAGTGGACATCAGTTCTATGTCCTGAGGAGAACCCCATTAAGGAGGAATAGTGGTTAAAAATGCGCTCACCATTTACTGTGGACCCACTGTTGCAATTGGAAATAATTATGCAATACAGAGCATCATTATAACCTACGGAGTGTTGAGAGAGTAATGTTTGAAATATTTATCTGAGGGGCAAATATGCTCTGACAGGGGTCCAAAGTCCAGAAAACTAGGGAGTTTTTTAAATTGTTTTAGAATTACTTTAGGGTATAATGCATTTGCCCTGTGAGTGTGCTCCGGATTGTGTTTGAGATAAGAATTGATGTATCTAATGTATGTTGTTCTGTATGTTTTAATGTGATATAATTTTCGTTTTGTATTTATTGCTATGCAATGTTGGTGTGAGGAACAAAAACTGTTGACAATTTGTGTATGGTTCTCTATGTGTGAAAAAAGGTAATTAAAATAAAATTTAAAAAAAGGGGTACTTCATTAACTTAGTAACCGCTGTTATTGATTAAAGTGTGTGAAATTAAGTGTAGTGTTTGAAAGAGGGCCAGTCTTGGAATTTGTGTGATGTTTTGGATTATCTATACATCAGGGCATTTCGCTCGCCTTTTCCCCAGATTAGGGCGTTTCGCCCGCTCGTGCAACATGCGCACAGTATTGATTGTTTCTGTTTTTGGCCCTATTGTGACGTCTTAGTTTGATCACTTACAAGTTTCTGTTTCAGTGCTTTGCAGCCCACATTCTTCTCAGGCACTATTACCTTATGTGAGGTTAAGTAGATTCACTGTTTCACTCACCTATATGAATAATTAGCCTTTTCTTGTTAAAATTGCAGTCGATAAAGAATGAAGCAGGTTGTCTGGCTGTAGTGTAAAAGCCACTCCTTCAGTAAATTACATGGCATACATCTGCATATAGTCCTTGTAAAGGCTTATTCAGCCCCATCAGATTAAAGGTTCAACTTTAAGGTTGAATCCTTAAACTATTTCCTTGTAAAATGAAAAGTGCATATATGACGTTTATTATTTCGGTTTCTTTCTAATAGCATTTCCTGACCATCATTGCCCACAGGCTGACGGTACCAACACAGCGGACAACCAATATCCCTCAGCAGACAAAGCTGCTGGCTGGCTGTGCTGCACCTGTTTGCCTCTGGGACCTTTCAACCAACAACTTCCAGAGTCGGAGGAGTCTCACAGCCAGCCCTATCCAAGTTCCTCACACCTGTCTTGGATGCCATAATTAGCAGGAGTTCCTGGGGGTCGTCCCCATCATCACTGACGTGATGTAGGGTCTGCTCTGCAGGAGGTGTTGATTGTCCCTCTGCAATATAAGGGGAAGATGCAGTTTCACAGTGTGTTCCATGTATGTTGACCCTTTGGCGAAGTTTACATACAGTCTGCATGACAATGTACATTGTGACTGTTTGTGAGGAGATGCCTATTTGATGCGGAACAGTGGACATTTGTACTACATCATGAATGTGAGGTTGTACGCGTACATTGTCATCTCACAGTTTCCTGCTATGCCAGATGTGATTGGTCATTTTGGACACACATGCGGCACCAGTTGGGTCCTGTGTTCTTTTGTGAAAGTGTGCAGTTTGTACCACATTGTTGTCAATGTTGAGGTGCTCTTATTCTTATGTGTGTGTGCTTCATTGTGGGTGAGTCGCGCCTACAGCTCTGATTTGGCTGCCCCTTATCCCTTTCAGGCGGTGTGCCCTTGACTTCTGTGCTTCTACAGTGATGTAGCAGACTTGGGTGAATTGGGCTCTTGGTCGAGATGTGTTGTTGAAGTCAGGGGTTGTTTGTGCACTTGGATGTGTCAGAGTGTGACCTGCTCCTTTCCGGATGTAGTCCACACTCAGCCACCTCAGTGTCGTGGCGTGCACAATGTCATGATAATTGGACTGCAGCCATGCTAATCATCATGTAGTGTCACTTGTGTTGTCAGTGTGGCTCACAAATATGCATCTTTGCTGGGTTTCGCACGTGTGCATGTGTTGGTGGTGAGATTGGTGATGTGTGGGTGGGACCCCTTTGGGGACATTGTGTCCGGGGGCCTACTTGGTGTTTGTTTGTGTGCTGCAGTGTGCCACGGGTATGAGGGACATGATCCAGAGTCATTGTGGGTGTGCAGTGTGCTCTACACAATTGTGCTTGTGTGTTACTGTGCCCATCTCCCCCCGTTCCCCTGAGTCCCTGGTCGGTACTCACCCTGTTGATGTTGTGTCAGGTCATGTTGAACAGTGTCCGGATCCACAACTCCTGGCACCGTATCCTGACTGATGACTGTGGCCACCATTTTCTCCATGTCATCCAGCTCCTGGTGTGCCCCAGGACCCCCACCTCCAATCTGCATTGCTGCTTTCATGTTGGCATTGAGTTTCTTCTTGGTTTTGCCCTTCACATCATTCCAGCGCCTCTTGACCTCTTCCATTGTCCTCCTCAATGCTGCAACTGCATTCACATGGTCTAAGATAGTCTGCCACATTTGCGTCTTTGTTGCCAATGACACGATGGAGGTGACGAACAGTTGTTGATATTGTTCTATCACCTCCGTGACGATTAACTTGTTTTCCTGCGGACTGAACCGCGTCTTCCTCTTCCTCTTCTCCGTGGCCTTCCCCAACCCCGAGGTTCCTTGCTGGTCATCTGTGGGGCTTGTGTGGTTCACGTTATCCTCCGCACTCGGTCCGGGTGCATCCATGGTGCTACGCAGTAAAAAAAAAATCTTTTTTTTCTGCTTTTATAGTGCATTTTCCCGCATGACGCGTGGGAATTGCAGGCCTGTCGCAGGTTATCGCTGATTTTTGTATCGCGATTTTGGGCATCGCAACTTTTTTATGCGTTTGTGATTCGCATTTTTCCGGCATTCCGTTAGTTTTAACGTGGTCATTTGACACGTTATCGGGAGACTATTGCATGGTACCGCCGTGTTGGGAACACAACGTTAGCACAGCGTTATTTTCCCGCAATAGTCTGAGATGTGATAAGTTGTGTTAAACTAATTTTGCGATAATTATCACACGTTCTTGAGAATATCCCCCAGAGGGTTGAGCTGTATGGAAAGGTAAACACCAGCTTCCTTCTGCCATTAGCATGAGGTGGATTGTTTACATGCACAAGGTGTGCCTGAAAATGTGTTTTGATTTAGCTAGCTGCCCCCGAGGCAGCATTTTTCCCCAAAGCAGCACCTTGTAATAAGTCTCCTAACTCGTCTCCTTTATGTTGAATTTGAAAACATGGAACAGTGTTTAAAAAGGGTTTGGTGGCCTCACCAGTTGAAGCATTCCGGTTTGTGTGTGCCGACATCACAACATGTATCTATCATTAATTATTTTACTGTGTTTTTTTTTGTTTTGTAAACCGGATTAATATTGTCTGGTCTGTATTTTTCTCCACTGTATGCTGTGTTTTCTGCCTTGCTTGTTAAAGAAAGATGGCGTTGTTATATAATCCTGTTTACAGTTCATTGTAATCCTCAGTAGTATACGTCGCAGTTTATGTGCTGTTCTTCATTTTAATATCCACACGACATCTTCGGGGGTTGCTAACGCCGCCATTGCTAAAACAGGAAACGTAGTTTATCCTAATATTCAAATTAGTAAGGGAATAACCCTCTGAGATGACCCAATTTCTGGCTACATACGTTTGGTTTGCATGGTAGCTTTCAGCAGTCGTGAGCTTCATTTATTTAGCGTCGCTTATCATCGTTTTTCCTACCCTTTTTAATAAATTAATCGGTTGGTAACTGGACTGGTGGTCAAATACTGATTTTGAGATCACAGCCCCCCCTTCTTGGGGAAAATAAATCCTTAAACATGGTGTCCAACTAAATGACTGCAGTTT
The DNA here is from genome assembly GCF_964204655.1 of Triturus cristatus. Taxonomy (NCBI): domain Eukaryota; kingdom Metazoa; phylum Chordata; class Amphibia; order Caudata; family Salamandridae; genus Triturus; species Triturus cristatus. Next base: position 1,174,206,322 of record NC_140584.1, on the reverse strand, counting down.
GTAAACAGGAACCCCTTTCCAGCTGTCTTTTTCTGGATTGCTTTCTCATCCCTTTCTGTTTCGCATGAAAACAGAATACGTCAGCAGTTGTGTCATGTGACTTCTAGTTCACCTCATTTGTATTTATATTTCCATATTTGCTGCACCGTGACTCTTAATCGATGTGTATGCTTCCAATTAGCACCAGCAGGTGAATACAATCAATGTGTATATCCATCTTATTGGATGCATGCTTGCAGACTTCCAATAAACATTCCATTCTGTAGCTAGATGCACTTTCGCTGACAAGCTATTGTCTTTGGGGCAGATTTGTAATAACTGGCGCATCCCTGCATATGAGCAGGGATGCGCCAGTCATTGTGCGCCACAGCTCCGCCACCATGGATGCGCCGCATTTACAATGCGGCGCACCATGGGGCAAAAACGGCACAGATGCGTGACGCATCTGTGCCGTAAAAGTGGCGCATTGCTGGAGTTGCGTCGCAAGCGCGACGCTGCTCCAGCAATGCTTTGGAGGGACCTATCTTCACAATGCTGCGTCAATCCTTACGCCTGCTTCAAGCAGGCGCAGGGTTTTGACGCAGCATGGGCTCAAAAGTGACTTAGTGAAATCTTGTAGATTTCACTCAGCCACTTTTAGGAGGCGTTCCTCCGACGGAACGCCCCCCCCCCTGCACAGGTACGCCTACTTCAGGTGCAGGGCTTTACAACGTGACGCATCTCCCAGATGCGTCACGTTGTAAATACCCCGCAGCATGGCGCAGGATTTGCGCCGCCGCTGCGTCACAAAAGTGACGCAACGGCGGCGTAAATGAGGCGCAAGGGGCTCATAAATCTGCCCCTTTGTATTTTTCATATGCAGTGTGCTCTTGTGAGGATTCATAGTTTATTTATTGTGACTGATGTAGCCACATTTGTTGAAAGTATAATTTAATCAGTGTGGCCATTAGCTTGCATGGCCATGCAGTTGACATTGGATGGTTCTCTAACAGATGTTGGGCGCTGGAGGCTGTGAGACTTGTATCATGAACAATATAGCCTCCGATTAATTGCAAGTATTCATATTAGTAAGCAGACTACTTGTATGTTTGGGGTCATAACTGCACTCTGCTTTAGTCATTTATCCATATGTGGCCATGGGTGTTAATGTGCAGTTTAATATACAGTACTACCATGGTTGCTGTAAAGATACCACTCCACAACACAAATTACCATTCCACATAATTATACTCAGCAACACACAATCCCACTGCACATAATTCCAGTACACGCAATACCATATAATTACACAGCGCACCATGCCAAATAATTTCACTACACAAATCCACTTCATACCACACAAGTCCACACCACACAATTCTATAAATAACTAATCCAATCCAACCCACAAAATTCCACTGCACACCAGATACTAACACTCCATAACACATAAGTAAAAGACATTGTCATTTACAATGCCAATAGCTCTGACTCAAACAAATGTGGGACATATTGCCTTTCCAATGCTTGTTCTCTTACTGTTGCATCATCAACCTCTACCTTGGCCTCTTGAATATTTTCTCTCTATTCCCTTCTTCTTCCTTTAATCATTGTTTTTATGATTATTTCCTTTCTTAGTCTTAAAAACATTCGCAGTGTTTAATTTCTGAATATTTGATTTTTAAAATATGGAAATATACCTTTTCTAAGTGATTCTTTGGCTAGAAACAACTTCTGATTTTTTTTTTACTTGTGCAAAACACTGAGGTTGGTAGTGACAATATATAAGAGAGTTGCTTTACTTTCTAGACCCTGCCAAGGTAGATACTGAGGAAGATCGTGAGGAGGACGAGGTGGAGAAGTAAGTGGCTGAGGAGACTTGCGATAAGACGGGTCCCACTCCTGTCTCCAGATCAGCTGGTGCATTTGTTGCCTTTTGGTAGGTTATTCTTTTCTTCTGTGTAACTTCCTCAGCCTAGTCCCCAATCCTTTATACCTTATCTACTTTCCACTGAAATTAGGAGAACAGGAAGAGAAGGACACCTGTTGCCCAGTGCTCCCTATCTACTTCCCATCCCAACAGGAGGCACCATCAGGTAGATTGATTGTCTAAGGGACGTAGATTATGGAAGAAAAAGTGCACACTGCCTATCCCTGACCTATAGTTCTTTTGATTTATTCTCTGCAGTTGCTGGCCTAGATAAGGGAGATTGTGTGGGAAAAGTAGTTTTTTGTATGTTTGTCCTGCAACGGTTTAATGGTGCTTACACCACACCTCCCCGTCAAGTGTGAAATCTGTTGATGGTGGAAACAGATAACAGCACAACAGATATTACAACTTGGGAGAAAAGGGTTAAGGGAAAGATGATTGGCTGGGCAATAGGGGGAATTAGGTAAAACCGTAGGAGACAAGCACGGTATTCAGCAGTTAAACTGCTCACTCTTGAGCTGCCAACAGGGTTCCAAGTTAGAGATAGCCAGTTAACTTATCTAGGCTAAAGTCCAAAATGGCAACAATGCATACAGTTTAAAAATATTTATAATGAAAGTGAAAACATTATACTGTCTACAAATGATGTGACTGCATTCTTAATTCATTGTCCATCTTGGAAGCAGGACAAGTTGCCTGGCTGTGCTGTAAAGAGCTGGTGAGTCATGGAGGTTCCACTTCTTTGTAGAAGAGAAGGTCTATAGAGTGAGAAAAGTAAATTACAATATTTGAGAGTCAAGGAAGGTGTGCAAGGAGGAGTCAGAGTGTGAAGCACAAGATAGCATTAAATTAACTAGGAATCAATCTAGTGCCAAGGATCCCAGACAATCAGCTGCAAGTATTCTGAATGACTGGTCACCCAAAAATAAAAATGTTTAGCTGTGTGTATCATATTCATGCCAACCAAAAGTTGACAACCACTTAGGATTTGTCACTAGAGCCACATGTTTGCAATATTAGAAAAAACTCAACCCTTTCTAGTATACAGTGGTAGGCATTGTTGAGTCCTGTTATTCCCCATAGACAGAGATAGGCTTTGGTCCTTCTTCAACATGTTGTTGTTGAGACTTGCAAATTGTATTTCTTCTACCAACAATAGACAGATCAGTTAAATAAGAAAACAAAAAAGAATGTTAGTCTTGGTTTAGCCTTTATAGACAAAGAACTTTCAGAAGGTGCAAGAGACAATGATGCACAAATTACCACAATGTTAATCAAGTTACACTCCTAGCGTTGATCATGAAACAAACAATCACTCAAGCATGAAATACCAAGTCTGACTAAGCTAGGTACATCTCATCCATCACATGAATCTTCGTTTAGTTCCCATTGATGCAAGTTACCTGTTTCAAGTGTAGTGTCTATCTACCTATCTATTCTTCTCTTTTTCCCAGGAAGTGTCATACATAAGCTGTGCAGTGCAGTTATTTGCATCTTCGCTTACAGCTCAGCATGGGAATGCAGGGTTAGGTATATGAGGCAGGCATCTTGTTTCTTCAGGAAATGTACTAGAGGTGTTCATTGTTGACTTAGATACCGTTGATTCCTCACTTTTAAGCCTACTTTTGACTCTATTGTTGAATTAGTTACCTTTCTGTATCATCACTCACCACCACTCAGTCACTAGGCCAAATGACTGCGCCCTCCATGATTGTTTATCTATGCCATACACACTGGTCTGTTTTCATAGCAGACATTTCTGTTGTGTCATTGATTCTTTTTGTAATGTGGAAAGTAGAGATCATAGTCGTATTCAGTGGGGTCATCTGGAGGATGATCATTTACTTGTAATGTCAGAGAAATGTCCCTCATCCACGGTTGTGTCTTCTGGAGCCTTGTAATTTCTGTGTATGAAATAGTTATTCGTTTTGATTAACATCAGTTACTTTGCATTTGGAAGAGAACATTTTTTTCTTCTGATGTGACAATTGCCCCTGCAGCACTGAACGTGTGTTCTGAAGATATACTACCTAAAGTACATGGAAGATACTTTATTGCCAGGCTGATAAATTCTGGCCACTGCTCCTTCTTCCCATGCCAATAGGTCAATGGGTCTTGGTTTTTATCTGCTGAATGAATGAATAGCAATCTTATAAAGCGCAAACTTTGCCCAGAGGCGTCAAGGCGCTACGGAAAGGGCCGGCAGTCAAGGTACGCGAAAGGCTCACAAGGATTAGGTGGTAAAGAGCCAAGTCTTTAAGGCCTTCCGATAAAAAAACGTAGGACTCTTGTCCTGAAATTCAGAGAGGAAGAGAATTCCAGAGCCTAGCAGCGGCCACGGAAAAACCTCTCCCCCCCATCTTGCTCTCCTAAACCTGGGGACCACCAGCCAATTTTTACTGGCAGATCTTAACTGCTTGGTAGGGGTATATCGTTGAAAAAGGCTTTTACTACCTTCCGAGCCTAGATTATAAATTGCCTTGAGTGAGGCAAAGGGCTTTAAACAGGATTCTCCGGCCTAGAGGAAGCCAATGCAGTTTACTGATAGACGCCGAGATTGATTGGAATTTGGGAAGGTCCATCACCAAGCTGCCTACTGCGTTCTGTACCAGCTGCAATCCGTGGATGAGTCGCTTATTAGTGTCCAGATATAGGGCATTACAATAGTCCAACCTGGACAGCACTAGGGCAACAACTGCCTGCTTTCGAGAGGAAAAGGAAAGAAATTGAGAGACCTTCGTAAGGATCCTGATAATTCCAAAACAAGTGGACACCATTCTGTTGTTTTGAGGGCCTAGGGAGATGGAGTTGTCCACTATAACACCAAGAGTTTTTTCTATAGAACCTGGGCAATGGCATGGGCCAAGCGTGTTTGGCCACCAGGCGTGGGACCAGATAGGCTGTTGGTTTCCATAGACCAAGACCACTGTCTTATCACCGTTAAGTCTGAGGTAGTTCTCTACCATCCAGGAGGCCACTGCCTGCATGCAATTTTTTAAATTAGTTGCAGATGCTTCTAGGCTGTTGGTGATAGACACCAAAATGTGGGTGTCATCAGTATAGGACAGAACCTCAAGCCCAAAGGATCTAACGACCCTGGCTGAAGGGGCAACATAAATGTTAAAAAGAGTCAGGCTCAATGAGGAGCCCTGAGGACTCCACAAAACAACTGGTTGGAGCCTGAATAAAATTGATCCATTTTTACTATTTGTGACCAGTCAGTAAGAAATGAGGTTAGCAGCTTCAGGGAAACGCCCATAGCCCTCATTTCCTTAAGCCGGTCCACCAATCTCACAGGAGATATGGTATCAAAGGCCTCCGTAAGCTCCAAAAGAATCAATAACTTAGTGTGCCCAGCATCAACCTGGGTTTGAATGTTATTTATAACAAAAGGTAACACAGTTTCAGTGCAATTATTATTTCTAAAGCCATGCTGAGAGCCATCAAGCAAATGGTTTTCATCCATATAGGAGCTGAGATGGGAATTAAGGTGTTTCTCTAAGATTTTAGCTGGGACTGGTAACAAATAAATAGGTCGATAATTTTTTCACACTGAGGAGTCCAGGAAGGACTTTTCTAAGAGAGGTTTGACTACCGCAGTCTTCCACCAGATGGGGTACTGGCCAGATGAAATAACTGCATTAAGTGTAGAGGTGAGGTGAGGTAGGATTGCCTCACTTCCTAATTTTAAGATCTTCAGGGGGCAGGATTCCAACGGGGAACAGGATGTGATTCCACCTAACAGGTGATCCGTGTGCTCCTGCGATAGGAGAGGGGGAGATAACTAAGCTGGCTGCTGGGTCAACCGAATAGTCCTCTAACATCTTCTCAAGTGTCATTGTTGAAAACATGTGTTGTTTCTACATTGCTTTCATCTGTGCACTTGATTTAGGGGCATATGTATGAAGCCCATTTCCTGTTCGCAATTGGGCCGATTCTCAGAATCAGCCCATTTGCGAACGGGAAAAAGCCTTTTGGGATTTATCACCCCAAAAGGCCCTCGCAAAATAGGGAATAGCAAAATTTGCGATCCCTTATTATGCGAAAGCATCTAAGGAATCGCAAATTGTGATTCCTTAAATGCGATGTAAAAAGCACCCAAGTTGTGTGATTTCTTCAACTTCAAGTTGGTGGTAATTTGCGATTTCTTAGAAAAATGCACTTTTTTCCATTTTTCAAAGTGCCATGTGGCACACATACATGCCCTTGGGGCATGTATGTGTGCCACTTGTGCACACATGCACATTTCAGGGGTGCAACAGGGTGTCCTTTTAACACCCTGGCACCCTTGAAATTGCATTCTCTATTTGCGATTCTCTAATTGAGAATTGCAAATAATTGAGAATGTCTTCCCTTTCATTCCTATGAGCCTCTGGGCCCCTAGGAATGAATAGGGAGGTATTCCTTAATTGCGAATCACAATTTGCGATTCGCAATTAAGGAATATATAGGATTCGCAAAATTATTTTCAAATCCTACATACATAGCGCTTTGCGATTCTCAAATAGCGATTCACAAAAAATTGCTATTTGAGATTTGCAAAAGAACATTTTGATACATATGGCCCATAGCTCCTTCTTTATCTACACTAACCTGTTGCAGATATTGGGATTGAAGCTGTTGGTGCTGTACATTTAGTGCCAAGAGATGGTGTTATCACTGGTGGAAGATGCTGCAACTGCAGTTGCGAGTGCGACATGCTTCTCAACTATGGGCCAACGCTGCTCTCTCCGGAGGTTGAAGGTAACACTTCAGTTCTGCTATGGACTTGAAGTTGCAATTGTTCATCCTCTAGATCACCCGCTTTCCTGACAATCCAATTCTTATAAATTGAGACACCCATTGTTGAAAAAGAAGGGAAAGTGGGCAGCGCTGTTTTGTACTGTGGGTCCAGTACTGTGGCAAAGGTATAATCTTTGGAAGACACATTCGAGCAAGTCACTAGCCTTCAGTAACTCATTATCTGGTGGAGAGTATATCTAGCCGCGGATTCCTTACCTTAGATTTCCCTAGCCATCTGACTGGATCTAGAAGAGTTTTCGTGAGCTGTATCCCTGCACACTGTTAGGTGATGTTGATCAGCTCAGCGTGCGTTGTCCGCACCGGATGTGATGTTGCGGTACCTACATAGGTGTCACCCAGGCATGCTGTTGTCAGTTACTTTTCACGACTTTCCATGCCAGAAGCGCAGAGCCATCAAGTGCACTGACCAGTGGTGTGAATAACTAAGGCACTGAAAGGGGTCAGTTCTGTCCCTAGAAATCCGTTCGCAGAGCAGGGAGGATGGGTGGGTCGGTAAGGAATCTACGGCTAGATATTATCTCCACCAGATAAGGCATTACCGTAGATAAGTAACTTGTTCATCTGATAGAGACTTCTAGCTGTAGATCCCTTACCTTACAATAGATACCCAAGCAATGCCATCCCCGGCGGTGGGTCTGAGGACCAATATCACACAAGGAAGTCCTGCAGGACCAAATAGGCAAAGTGCCCATCCCTACAAACCTGACTGTCCAGACAGTAATGCTTGGTAAACGTGTGCAGATAGGCCCACTTTGCTGCCTGGCAGATGTTCAGGAATGGGACTCCACATGCTAACGCAGGGTCACAGCTTTAGCTCTGGTGGAATGAGCTTGCAAGTCTTCAGGAGGTTGCTTCTTGGCCAGTGCATATCAGATTTTGATGCAGAGCACGACCCACCTAGAAATGGTTAACTTTTCCACCACCCAACCTTTCTTTGTTCCAACATACCCCACGAAGAGTTGGTCATTCACCAGGAACTCTCGTGTGCGTTCAAGACAGAGCTTTATGGGTCCAGACAGCAGAATTGCTCCTCTTCTTAGAGGTATTTGGAGGAGTGAAAAAGGTAGGCAAGGGGATCGATTGGCCTACATGAAATGGGGTGATCACTTTTGGCAGAAAGGAGGCACTTGTGCAAAGCACAAGTTTGTCAGGATAGCCAGAGACACAAGGCTGCTTAGATGACAAGGCTTGCAGCTCACTCACTCTGCAGGCAGACGTATTTGCCACAAGGAAGACTGTTTTCAATGTGGGAAGCCTGAGGGGACGATTGTGGAGAGGCTTGAACGAAGAACACATTAAAGTTTCGGAACCTAATTAAGGTCGGAGTGAGGCATAATAAATGGTGAAAGAGGGAAGAGATGAACAAGACCTTTCAAGAACCTATGGACAATTGCAGACTTAAATAGTGAGGGTTGGTCTGGCAGCCGCTAAAGGCAGAAAGAGCAGACAGATAGACCTTGAGAGTGCCCAGATCACAGCCCTGCTGGTCAAGGGAATGAAGTAAGACTTCAGAAAGTGAGGCAGAAAGGGGATCAATGTGTTTTTCTGCACACTACACAATACATTTCTTCCAATGGGCAGGTGTATACCGTCTTGGTGAAGGGACTACTGGCTGCTAAGATGGCATTACAGATTTCAGGAGGAAGATCAAAAGCCTGGGTACAAAGAAGATGTCAGCTTCTCAACGAAAGCTGATTGTTACTAAACCAGATCTGGGTAAACTGAAAGTAACATATAACATGAATTTGTAAAACTGCCGCCACTCAATCTCCACACAAGAAGGCAGAGAGTGGACAGGTTAGAGTGAGGAACCCTCCCCTGCTGCTGCGACAGAACATACCCCCGAAGGGGCAGCCTGATTGGAGGATCGATGACCAGTAGCTCAAGATACTAGACTCTCCATGCCCAGTCCATAGCCACAAGGATGACTTTCGCCCGGTCGTTCTTGATCATCTTGAGAAATCTGAGCAGGCGAGGTATGGGTATAAAGGCGTATAGGAGGGCTGAGCTCCACTTAAAACGAAAAGTGTCTACGAGTGAGTGCCGCCTTGGAAACTCCAGCATGTAAAACTGCTGACATTGCACATTCTCAGCGGTGGAAAACAGGCTCTCCCCACTGCTGAAAGAGACCTTGCACCACCTCTGGATGGAGACCCCATTTGTGATCCGCTAGGTATCTTTGGCTGAATTCATCTGCTCTGGCATTCAGAGAACCTGCCAGGTGTTTAACTACAGAGAAATGTCCTGGCATTCCAGCCATGTCCAGAGATGCAGGGCCTCTTGACAAAGGATCCACAATCCCACCCCACCTTGTTTGTTGCAGCACCACATGGCAGTGGCGTTTTCCGTGAGCACTTGCACTAGCCTTCCCCTGATGGAGGGTAGAAAGGCATTCAATGCCAGTCGGATCACTTGGAGCTCCAGCATGTTGACGTGGAGTCCGGATTCCGCCGGAGAACAGAGTCCTCTGATCTCCACCTCTCCCAGATGGCCACCTCATCCCAGAACTGATGCATCTGTCACTACTGTCATAGCTGGTTGGGGAAGTGAGGGGGGTCTGCCTCTGACCCAATAACAGTTTGTTAGCCATCACTGCAGATCTTTCGCAGTGCCCTCTAAGATCTGGACCGTGTTGTAGAGATTCCCCTCATACTGCTCCCTCTGGAACTTCAGGTCCCACTGCAGAGCCCAAATATGCTGCGGGCATTTGTCCCTAGCAGAATGCAGGAGGCCATGAGGCCTAGCAGCCTCAGAGTCAGTCTCCTTGAAACCCGGAATAGCGACTGAAATAGCTGTATCATAGCCTGAATATCCGGGACTCGCCACTCAGGAGGATAAGCCAGAAACTGCACCATGTCCAGAACAGCACCAATGAAAGGGAGTATTTGAGAGGGAGTCAGGTGTGACTTTGGCATGTTGATTGTGAACCCCAGGGAGTGCAGGAGGTTTGCCGTAATCTGGTGGTGGAAGAAGATAGCCTGGAGCGAGCATGTCTTCAACAGCCAGTCTTCGAGATAGGGGAAGACTAGCACCCCTGATCTTCGCACACGTGCTGCAACCACCGCCATCACCTTTGTGAACACCTGAGGGGCGCTGGCAAGGCCAAAAGGGAGCATAGTGAACTGAAAATGCTTGTGGCCTACTGTAAACTGCAGATAGCACTGATGGGCAGACAGGATGTGTATGTGAAAATAGGTGTCTTGCAAGTCCAACACTACCATCCAGTCTCCTGGGTGTAGGGCAGACAAGACCTGAGCCAATGTGAGCATTTTGAATATCTCCTTCTTGAGGAAGAAGTTGAGGGCTAGGAGATCTAGAACAGGATGAAGGCTTTTTTCCTTTTTAGGCACCAGAAAGTAGTGGGTATAACAACCACAGGCTATGTCTGGCACTGGAAACCTCTCTATGGCTCCCTCGGTAAAGAGAGTCACCACTTCTTTGTAAATAAGAGATAGATGATTTTACGTCAGCCATTCGTGAGATGGTGGCATGGAGGGAGGGAGAGTCTCGAAGGGGAGGGATCAGCCCCTTCGGACAATCTGCATGGCTTACCTGTCCAATGTTATGGACTGACAGTGGGGTAGGTGATGGCTAATCCTGCCACCAACTGGATGCCCAAGATCATAAAGGGGCAGATTAGGAGGGCATGGAGGCTGCAAATGCTAGGATGATGGTGGATGGACCAGACAACTAGCTACCGGACTCATGAGGTCTGCGGGTACCGAACCTCGTCCATGCAGAGGCTGGGAAGCATGCGCAGGTCGGTTGCTGGGAGGAAACTGTCACGGTTGAAAGGAGTGAAAGGCAGATTGGGGTGATGGGGGGCTGACGAAAGGCCCAAGGCCTTGGCTGTTGCCCACGAGTCATTAAAGCACTCCAGTGACGAATCTGTCTTGTCTCCGAAGAGATAGGTGCCATCGAAGGGCATGTCTATAAGGGAAGCTTGGACATCCCCCAAAAAGCCAGTTGTCCTCAACCAAGGGTCGCACTTCAGGGTCACTGTTGAAGAAACTGCTCTGCCCAGTGAGTCGGTCATGCCCAATCCACAACGAATTGCGAACTTTGCTGCTTCTCTCCTGTCAGCAAAAGCCTGTGAAAGGATGCCCTATCCCTTCCCCGGGACCTGTAGAAGCACTTGCGCAAACTTGTCCCACAGTGTGTGGGAGTAGTGGCCCAAAAGGCATGCGGTGTTCACAGACCACAATGCTAGGCTAGCAAAGAAAACCTTTTCTTCCCCAAAAAGTACAGCCTTTAGGATTCCCTATACGGAAGAGCGGAAGGGAATGTGCCCTAGGAAGTTAAGGCTTGGACCACCAAGTTCTATGATGTAGGATGTTGGGTGAGGATATTTTGCTCCCCTGGCATGGGGCAATGGCAGCCGATCGTAGTATTCACAGGAGCCTCTGTGTTTGGTTTGGACCAGGTCCCCAAAAGAACGTCAGTGAGGGCATCAGAGGTGCCGGGGCGTCAGCATCTGGACCGGTGTCGGGGAAGGTCGACATGGTGAGACCGGCACTGGACTGGATCCAGGATTGGATACAAGGGGGACCAAAGGGGCAGGGGCCAGAGCCATTGGCACATAACCAGATGGGGCCCCCTGTAGCCCCAAGGGGCCCAAAGGCATGCCAGAGGGGTCGGGCCACCCAAATATGAGGCACCTGGCCTCATAAACTCTTTCAGTTGGGCAGGGTTCTCTCCGGCTCCTGAAAAATTGGTGAGGCATGGAGCCCTCTCAGGTACCGGCTCTACTGAAGAGCTAGGCCTCGAATGCCGATTTCCCCGCATCTCATCAGAAGACAGACGGGGGGAAGTCAAAGACCTTTTTGACATCTTACTCTTCTCCTTGTGCCTCTTACCTGAATGTGCTGAGGTCTTGTATAAGGACGAAGAGGACTTCGGGTTCCGCGAACGCTCCCGGGACCTTCCATGTGACCAGGGCTTTAATTTTCACAGAGTCGCATGCTGGGCTGCCAAAAGTTTTATGGACCGCTCCCTCAAAGCCTTCGGATATATGACGCAGCAGTTGGAGCACGACTTCAGGTCGTGGTCGGACTCTAAATACCACAGGCAAATAAGGAGCAGGTTCGTCAATGACATTGGACAGAGACAAGGGCTGCAGGGCTGGAAGCCTGTCTTACGAGATGTCATCCTGTCACACCAGGAGGTGAATACCTAAAAAATTGAATCAGGGGTAGCTCTTCTCCGGATCAATGCTGGCTGTCCCAGAAAGATAAGAACTGAAATCAGCATGCCTGGGTGGCTCTTAGATAGGTACCACAATGTCACATCAAGCGCAGACGACGCACGCAGAGCCGATCAACACCACCTATTAGCGAGCAGGTTTACTGCTTACAAAAATCTTCCAGATCCAGTGTGACACCTGAGAAAATTCTAAGGTAAAGAATCTGCAGCTAGAAGTCTCTATCAGATATTTTTGACAGCCTCTGAATAGTGTCACACGAAGGATTATGCTTTTTATCAAAGCAGCCGCTTGTTCATTGCCATCTGTAAATGCTTGTTCCACATTCTGCAAATGTTTCTGCAGCATGTGCAAAAACGGGATCGCTTGGTTCAAGGTACTATCCTCCTTGCCGAATTTCAAAGGGAGCTAGCATTTGGATCAGGTACTCCATAAGTCTCTATTTGTCAACCTCGATAGATATGGCTTTCACTGTTGCATCCCCTCTCATTTTATAGTTCTTAATCGTTGATCCGCCTGTACTTCTCAAACAGGAGTTCCAGCATTGTGGAAGCTGCAGTTCCAATGGGTTGTCATGTTCTCTAACTTGAAGGGATTGAACAGTCCGCAACTGTTTTCTGTCTTTGAAAGAATAATTGAATTGAGTGCAAATCTGGAGAGACGCGACCAGTATATTGTAGACTACTGCTTTTGCTACTTTGAGTAATTGCTGCACAATTGTTTTGAAGCAATCCTTTAAACATAGGACTCTGAAGTATCCTCTGTCTGCCATGACTTTGAAAATAGTACTGCCATTGTCAGTGAATGGCAACAAATCCATTGATGGGACCTTTGGGTTGAAACAATCTTGGTGATAAATTCTTCCAAGATGTTGGCAGCGGTATGTGATTTCTCCATGGAGAGCATGTAGCTGTTGCATGATGCAGAATGCCTCGAAAAGCATCCTGAACTTTTAGACCAGCAGCTAGACTTTGTTTAACCAACTTGGCAGAGACCCAGTATGAAGTGATGCACATGTATTCTGTGGCTTGACCGCCGATCTACGTCTGTCATGACGTGAATTGACTGAGTAACACTGTCATTCACTGCTTCACCAACCACTTCCAGCACTTGCTGGTGCAACTTTGACATGGTAACAGGTGTAGAATAGGCCCAGCTTGCGACCTTCCATTGTTGATAGAGGGTTACTTTACATTCCAGAAACCCATCTCCTTCCAGCAAAGAAAATGGTAGACGGTCAATCACAAAAACTTTGGTCAGATTGCCAGTGTGTAAAGGAACATTATTAAGGGTTCAGTGATGCAGCAAATCCTTTCTGAACATAAACTTGATAGTGGGTTGGTGTGACTGGTTTCTTTCTGAGGATACCTGCATACCTGACTTACAGATAGCAGGTAAGCTGCTTGGACACTTTGGGGTGACTATCCCTCTTTTCCTTGTGCCAATGACAAAGTTGCTGCAGATAATGATCGCACACTACCAGCGACAGCCACATGACTGCTTTGCATGACAACATCTCTTCCTCACCAACACCTCCTTCTAACAGTTCAGCTTTTTCTTTTCTCCCATCACCAGCTGTCTTTTGATGTGCTCTTACCATACAATTGAGTGTTGATTTTTTTTAAATGGGCAATTGGCTCCTAGTATCGTAATGTCTACCTGGCTTACCAAGATGCACTGGTTTGCAGCAATATCAGCAATCTGTGATGTGCTCCTTGTGTGGCCTACGTGTAAAGAAATCCAAAACTGGGGAGGAGAGTGTCCTTTTCAATTCAGTGGCTGAAGTACTTGTTGAGAGGAAGCTAGGTAGTTGTGTTGGCCTTTCTTTAGAGAGGACAGAGACTTTGAAATGGTTGGTGGCAGTTGCTCCAGATTTTAGGCTCCTGAAAAGATGGAAGGAGGTGGTGTTGTTGGTTCTACATGACTCAGAATAATGGCCTTGGTCTTTTGTGGAGGCTCTCAGTTGAGTACAATCCATGGCAAGATCTGATGATCAAAGAGGGGCTTGGAGAAGATAAGGGAGTGCTCTTTCTGTTCCTTACAGAAGACCTTAATACAGATTTTTTTTGTAAACAGATTTTTATTGGTTTTTCAAGGTGACATCATAGGAAAAACAGCCCAAAGAGCACAATAAAGGAGCAAGGGGTGCAATTAAAGTCCGATGTAGGTATCCCCGCTCATTGTCATAAGGTCCTTCTTCTCCTCCCAGCGTCGAGCCTCCATCAGGTGTGCAACAGGAACGGCCACCCGCCAGTCCACCTCCCCTCCCCACATCAAGCCTTATGTGAATATCCCAAAGCACCCTCTCAGGGTGGTCATCCCAGCAGGATTCCTCATGCGAATGCCACCCTCTGCCCCGCATCCCCCTCCCCCTACCCTTCCCCCCAACTTCCTAAAATAAAAGGGAAAAAGAAAAACATCCACTGCCCCCCCACCTAGGGCTTCCACCGTGTTCCATGTCCTCTACGTCCCGAACCCCAGGGGTCAATATTGTGAAGAGAGTGGAAGAGCGCCCCCAACTAGTCCTTCCCAGGCCCCACCCTATTCTCAAGGCTGCGAGGAATCGCTGGATTCAGTCATCCGGTGCTGTGCCCAACTCCCCTAGCGAATCCTCTGCGTCCCCAGGCGGGTGCTTCACCAAGTCCACCAGTGCCACCCATGCACGCGCCATTTCCATCAACTTTTCATTGCCAGTGTGCATAGCCATCCATAATCTGCAGGTCCCCTCACTCTCCGCCCATTTCACTAGTTCCCTATTCCATTTAAGCAGGTTGGGGGCATTCTTTGATTTCCAGTGACTAGTAAGCTCTCTTCAGAAGACCTTAATACTGATGTGTCCCATGGAAGAGCAGTCACAACAACCTCTTGCTCAGCAGCATGCTCAGCTTCCTGTTCTGTTTCTATGTCTGGAAGATAAGGTGTAGCAAAATGTGGGTGCTCTTGAGTTTCCTGTGAAGATTCAATTTGCTGCTAGGACAATTCGATGTTCAATTTACTACTGTTAGTCACAGTTGCAGTCACTGCAGACCTGAGGGACATCTGCGTTGATTTTGGTGGTGGTGGATGGAATCTATACATCTTTTTTGACCGATGTGCTGCATCCACAAAACTTTAAATCTGGCCCTAAGTCAAGGTTTATAGCTGTTCGTAAAGGTGTCTGTGGTTCAAAGGTGAATTCTATATACACTAAGCCAAAGAAAGATAATTCAAAGATTGACATGGAGTAATGCATGGGAGAGAATTTCTATAAGAAACCCATGAAAGCTCATAACCAGCCAAGATAATCGAAATTATAGGACATTCAAGTTCAAAAAAAGAATATACTTCGAGTAAATTATCAACCAATGTGCATGCCATTGGATGGAGGTCCACGTTTCTTTCTGGAAGACCCTCTTCTATAGAACAGGAGTCCATGCCAAGAACAATCAAAGACCATAAAAGTAACTCAATACCCAAAAACATTTTTCTAACTTTGTTATAAAAGTGACCATATGTTTAGGTAACACTAGTAGCTATGTGCTTTTGTTACTCTGGGGTGCTGACCACCCTGGCCAGGATGGCCAAACTTTTCTACATTTGGCTATGATCTTTGGGCAGCTATGTTCATCAGACTCCTATATATACACAAACATTTACATGTTTAGTGTTGTGCCAGTAAAAGGATTCTAGACAGCATATAACACTAATTTCAATTATTGTTTTGCACCTGCGTGAGAAACATTGTGCAACTCTGTAAAGAACAATAAATATATATCTTTACATCTGAGTTTCTGTCTTGTTCATGCAGGCTGATGTGTCTGCAGAGATTGCACTAAATGAATGATCTAATTGTGCTGCAGCTGGAAAAAACACAAAATGATGTATGCTTTTCTTGGATTATGTACAAAATAAATGAAAATGACATGCTTAAACTAATTTTCTTCAAATATGAGAAAATGTTAGTAACCCTGGAAATTACAAATACCTGAGCATGCAAAAAAGGTACAACTGTAATTGGAGGATGAGTGAGAAAATTGCCTAAAGCTTCTGTCATTTTACAGCTGAATGAGTCAAATGTGATCCATTTAGAGGTTACAACATCCTCGCTGGCAGCACATAAGAGGCACCAGAGTGTTCTTTCGATGATACTACAGAAACTCTTTATTTCAACACCTTATTTCAACAATTAGATTCAGCATGTTTCTATACAGGCGGGGAAGTGACTGCTTTAGTCAGGATTTCCAACCTTGGATATGTTTCAGGGGCCACTACTAATACAATTTGTGTTTATGATGTTACTATGGAAAACAATAGTGTTGATATATAAAACTATAGACTCGTTTATGAAAACAAAATCATGTCTCTATTAGCGAAATCACCCGTTGTGAACTCCACATCATCACCAACTCGCAAATACATAGTCAGGCAAGCCCTGAGACCCAGGCCCAGGGTTACTGATTTATAGGTCACAGGTGGAATGGCACGTAGCTGGCAGATAACCGCATGAACAGGAAACCCTAGATCAATCCCACAGATAGGCACAGCGACATTACAATGGTCAAGGGAGAATGACCCCAATAAAGAACACATGGCCGGAGAGGGTACACGCGCTCTTAAAACACCATAAAGTCAGATGCCACATGAGTTAGGAATATATAGCCAATCAGAATACAACACACACAGTGATCATGCGCTCCCCATGCTGGACATCGGGGCTTGTTACCCGCTGGCCACATTGTGTCCACGCAAGATCGAGGCCCACCTGTAGGAACCACTTGACCATTCATTTATGACCAAAATTCCTCACCATATATGGTGCACCGGAGAACTTTGCAAACTGTTGACAATTGTATTTAAGAAGCAGACCAACTGAATGTAAATTAAGACAGTCCTCACACCGTGTGCCTGTAACTGTTCTCCCGGCTGCTATGTTTAATTAAACAAACTGTTCCTGTTTTGCTAAAGGCCTTTTGTCTCTTGTTTTTTAAGGTATTTCGTATTCAAGTAACATTTTGGTAAGCCAAAGATGAGGGATTGGGACCTCGTACCCGATTGCAGTCAAAGAAAGGTGACCCCACCTAGACGGATTCACATCGTGCAACGACAAAGCTGGGCAGACACCGCAATTGATTGGAAGTACTGCTGAATCATGGGGCATAGGTCCGTCCTGAAGCAGCCGTCAAAAAGGGTCAGAGACCATGTCTGAGCCGAAGTCAAACCCAACCTCAAGAAGCCCTCCGCAGACCCGACAGACCTCAAGAACTTCAGGCCCATCTCTCTTCTCCCCTTCGCCACCAAAGTCATTGAGAAGGTAGTCAACACCCAGCAAGCGCACTTCATAGAAACCAACAACATCCTTGACTCCTCTTTGTCCGGATTCCACAGCAACCACAGCACCGAGACTGCCCTCATAGCCGCCACTGACGACATATGCACCCTCCTCAACTAAGGCCACACTGCAGCCCTCATCCTCCTAGACCTCTCAGTAGCCTCTAACACCGTCTTTCACCGCACCCTAGCCGCCAGACTCCACGACGCCGGCATCCAGAGAGCTGCCTTAGACTGGATTTGATCTTTCCTCTCAGGCAGAACACAAAGAATAAGACTTCCGCCCTTCCTCTCCGCACCTACAGAGATCAGATGCGGAGTACCCCAAGGATCCCCCCTCAGCCCCACGCTCTTCAACATCTACATGGCTCCCCTCGCAACCATCGTCAGAAAACATGGACTCAACATAGTCTTATACACCGACGACACCCAACTCATCCTCTCCCTCACTGAGGAACCCGACATCACCAGGCACTGCTTTCTGAAGCTCAACTCAGATAAAACAGAAGTCCTCATCCTCGGATCCACCCCCTCTGCATGGGACAACACATGGTGGCCCCATGCCCTCGGAAGCCCACCCACCCCTACGGACCACACTCTAAACCTCTGCATCATACTTGACTCTTCACTCACCATGAACCACCAGATCAATGCTGTGTCCTCCACAAGCTTCAACACCATCTGCATACTCCGCAAGTCCTTCAAATGTATCCCCCCCCCCGACTTCAGGAAGATCGTCACTTACACACTCATCACCATCAGACTGGACTACAGAAACGCGCTCTATGCCGGAATCAACAAAACACTGTTCCACAAACTCCAGACCATCCAGAACGCCTCAGCAAGACTCGTCCATGACATCCCACGACATGACAACATCACCCAACATCTCCGCCACCTCCACTGGCTCCCCATCAAGAAAAGAATAACCTCAAACTGCTCACCCACGCCTACAAAGTGCTCCACAACACCAGACCCCAATACCTCAACGAAAGGATCTCCTTCCATGCCCCCAAGAGAAACCTCCGCTCTGCCGACCTAGCCCTAGCCACGGTCCCCCACATCCACAGGACCAGAGCTGGTGGCAGGTCCTTCCCCTACTTCGCGGCCAAGACCTGGAACTAACTCCCCCTCCGCATCAGACGAAGCCCTACACTGCATCTATTCAGAAAGGATCTCAAGACCTGGCTCTTCGGATGACCAAGAAGCTGCTCGAACCACCAACCCTCTCCCCTCCCCCAGTGCCTTGAGACCTTCACGGGAGAGTAGCGTGCATTAAAATCCCTGATTGATTCATTGAAACATTGTGTGTTTTTTTAAGCATTTGGCATATGACAAACTAGGGAGAAGCGTAAAAAGATAACCTGAGTGCCCTACCACTGACAGGGTCTGGCATAGTACCTATTTTATATGTCCTAACTGTATCAGTCGTAAGGCAGCCTTGGAGGCGATCCCCCAGAAGTCACCTTTCTTTGATAGTTAGCACGCTAGGAAAGGTGAATATTTATTTATTTATATAGCCCTTTACGGCTCCCAGGACCCTATTTTTGTGATACAGCTATCCTGTATGGGCGGAGTTGGCACCTAAGTCTCATAGTTTTTTTAGTTAAAAGGATTTCCCAGTGCTAACATGTTTCTTAACACCGTTAGTATCTGAAAGGAGGTTGAGGTGTAGGTGGAATGGACCTCTGGGCATGACACAGCGTGTATGCTGAACCCTGTGTGTGACACAGGGTGTGATTCGGACTTTTGGAAAAACTTTGACCCGACATAAAGCAGCATGCAACTCAGAGCAAAGGGGCAAACCAGATGGGGCGAGGAAGAGAGGCGTGAGCTGAGGCTAGAGAAAGAGAGCATGCAACCAGGAAGGACAGCAAGAATACAGGGCAGCGTGGCCTTCAGATGAGGGAAGCGGGAGTAAGTACAATGTGAAGAGCTGGGAAGACATGGAGGCAGAAATAAATGATAGGCTTCTAGCAGGGATCAGAGCCTCAGTGCTCGGTCGACAAAGCAGAAGAGCTGACCACAAAATAAAAGACAAAGGCAGCCTGGTACTAACCCACTTGAGAAACAGGAAAAATAAGATGGCACCTTTGTGTGAACATGAGGGAAGCAGCTACAAGGATGAGCGTTGCTCCACTCAAGTGCACAATAAAGATAGACCTACCCCCAGTGAGATAGTAGCAAGAATGGAAGGCAAGAGTTTTGTATACCTGTTTTGAGACCTCTTAGCCTACTGGACTGAAGAGAGGGACCAATACGATAGGCCTTAGCCTAGGGAAGGCTCATTTGAGCCAGAGTACATGGCTATAGCAGAAGATTGCATCAGGCACTGAGGAGACCCCAAGAAGAACTTCCCCTACGTGCAGGAATGCTTAATAAGATAGAAACGCTATGTTGGGGAGAAACCCATAGAGCCACCTAAAATAAGAATATACCCATTTCTACAGGGAGGCGCGGCAGAGGTTATATACATGCCATGAGCCCAGCTGGACAAAGAGAGGTTGAGAACAAAGTTACCATCATTGTTGGATTGGGAAGGGAAGTGGATTTCAGACTTCGAGAAGATCACCTCAGCTATCAACCTACCAATAGGTGACATTAAGAGCCTGCTAAGTAGCTTTATTGGGGAGCAGACTAACACAGTTTTCGCGCAAGTTCACATTCCAGCAATTAAGCTAACCGATACCGAGCATGAAGGGCCATGTTTAATTTGTACATGCACCGGATATTGACAGCCGTGAGAGATATATTCCCTGACGGCCAGGATTTAGGAGGGTTAATAGAAAAGACCATGAAGCCAGGGGGAAAGCATAACTGATTTCATGAGTAAAATGAGGGAATGATGGGGACAAGCAAGAGGACAACTGTACACCGATACAGGCCCACAAGTCGCATTTTTCTACAGCATTCTTAATAAAGGGGTTACCCTCGAGATACAGAGCGGGCTGGACAGCGTAGCTGGCTTACATACTAAACCCTGGTAGGAGGTACAAGCCCATATACTACACTAGCACAAAAAGAAGCAAGCAAAGGATAGAGAAAACAGGAGCAGGCCCAACAAGACACCGTGAAACAGGTTCAACATAAATTGAAAAAGCCTACCCTTGAGGGGGCAGCAATGGCCACAACCGTGCAAATGGCAGCAGCCTCAATAGGGGCTCCACAGCTAAACCCCAGAGGGTTCCAAACCGGCTATTACCAGACACAAGGGAGTGCTACTAATGCCATAGGCCGGGTCACTTAGCAGAGAGATACCCGTTAGAGGCATACCATGAACAGCAAAAGCAGCAGAGATCAATGAGCCATGGCCATCCACCACAAAACACCATGAATGTCCCTCCTCAACACCAAGCACAGTGGAATCAGAATACACTCAACACCCAGCCTCAGGGAGGTCCGTTTCCGACCACACAACCACAGCAGGGATCTGTTAATTGGTAAAACCCGTGGCAGCAACAACCACAGACAGGGAACTCAGTACAACAGGGACCGGGGCCACAGCCCCGGCAGGGAGGGGTGATAGTATGGGGGGATAGCGCCTACATGGAATCACAGAGGTAAAATGCACAGTAAGATAAACTTAAAAGTCAAAATGGACACATTCCAATAACCAAGTTGAAGGGCTCCCATTCTTAGGCACCATGTACAGGGCCAATGTTTCCTTCATGGCATGTGGTCCAAACACCTTCTCCAAAAATCTAGAAGCCTCCACCCCAATGGAGGCCCCCTTTCAGTTCTAAAATGAAGGTACCTTTGGTGGCGGAAACCAGGATTCCCGCACGCCGGGAATGGTAAAACCACAAAAGACTTCACAGTATCCAAAAAGCGGCGAGGCCGCAACATGATGTTGAGTCCATGTCTCCAGTTGGGGTGGGGATGTTTCATCAGGGTGATGAGGCATCTCAGATTTGCAGAGGCAGTCACTTTATTTTCCATTTTCACCCAGCAGGCCTTAGCAATTTTTGGTCAAAAGTCCTGGAGTCTACGTTTTTTACAAGGTGAATAATTAGCTTAGCCAGCCTTCTTGTTTGTGACCTGTACTGCTTTTGATTTCCGAAGTCCTGTCACCTTGCCACACCCTTCCAAAATGCATTAGGCAACACACAACTGTAGATACCCCAGCCACAAGCTAGGGACAGTGGGCCCACCAGCGCACTGAGAGGAAGTGGGATGTGGTCCGAGGGAGAGAGGTGTGTCGTGGCAGAGGGATCCCAAATCTTCACTCTGGCTCCAGGCGAATGTAGGGCACGGGTACGTTCACCTCCATACCAAGCATAGCTACTAACAGTGTGCCCTCTGATGGGGGAAAGCAGTTGGCCCCAACCTCCAACACCACAAGGTGGCATGGGTGGGAGAAAAAAGGAGGCACAAAGCAGTCCTCAACCCTCTCTTTCACGAGATTTAGGAAACACCCAAAACTAAACAAAAATGCCCAAGACTAGCCCAAAAAGCAGATTTCAGATACCAAGGTGTGGTAAAGATCAGTGAAAGCCTGCTATCTGTAAGAGGCGTTGGAGGGCCACACCACAGAACAAGGGGTGCTGGCAACAGAGAGATACATAAACACGTGATCCCAGTACACGTTACAAACACCAGCATCACTAAACAGCGACATGCCCCCTCATCGCATATACCTGCACATATTCCTGCACACTAAAAAGAGCAACTCACAGCAATGGCACCATTATGTATGCACCAGACAAGACATGTTTGCTGAGAACTAGTGACATCCATGGAACCCCTGCTAAAACATGATGCTGTCCATCCCTATGCCCATTAGATCAGCCCAAAAAAATATTTTGCACCAATCAAAGGCATGATACTGCACATTCCTGATATACAATGGGGCAGCTCCACGCTGATGGATTATTATTGACAATGCAGCGAGTTTGCCTATACTCAGCTCATACCTGGATGACACAGACTCTGTTCCCTAGTAAGCATTCACACCCGACCCTGGTCATTCCTGGAGAAGAACTATCTGACTTGTACCAACACCCTTTAAAGAAAAAGGCAACTTTGCTGTACCAATCCCGTGACCAAAGATCTGCAGACTATTTTAGCTGGGCTCAGTTCAAAGACACACCGGAAGAATTCAGACTGTTAACAGATGCGCAGGTATTGGCGGGAGGGTCAATACCCTTTTTTACCCTGCAGACAAAGGCGAATGCCGACTGGCTTAAGATCACCAGGTGGGAGATGCTTAAAATGATGAACAGAACTGAGCTTGGCTTCAATTTGATCAAGAAAGAACTACGAGCAATCCATCTCATAGTGATGCTGCACCGATATGTATTGGACCTAATGACCGAGATGGAGGGAGGGGTGTGTGGCAACATCAGTGCAGCCTGCTGCACCTTTATCCCAGGGATTGATATGGACAATGGAACTTTGACAATTGCCATCCAATCATTGCACAATTTACAAAGAGACATGGGTGAGGAGGGAGGTGCCCCTGAGCAGAAGTGGTTTTCTAATGGGTTCTCCTGGCTCCCACAAGGGGTTATAATGATTGTGTAAATCACTGTTGCCAGTTATCGTTGTGCTTTTATTGACATTTGGGACTGTACAAATGGGGTTTACATGTTGTAAAAATGCAGTTCTCTAATTAGGTAGAATGCAAGTAACTTGAAAGGTTGTCATAGTTCAAAGAGAGCAAGGGGAACAGCAGGAGCCTAATAAAATAATAGTACAAATACCTAAGTTAGATAGTGTAGTTGAAGAATCAACTAGAGGACGGAATGTTAATATGGAAAATGATAGTGTTAATATGGAGAAAAAAAAATCATTTATGAAAACAAAATCACGTCCCCATTTATGAAATCGCCCGTCGTGAATGCCACATCAACCTGACTTGCAAATACATAGTCAGGCAAGCCTTGAAACCCAGGCCAGATTTATAAATCACAGGTAGGATGGTGGTTAACTGGCAGAAAACTGCACAAACAGGAAACTTTAGATCAATCCCATAGGTAGGCGCAGGGACATTGCAATGGTTCAGGAAGAATGACCCCAATAAAGGACACATGCCTAGAGGGGGTACGCATGTTCCGAAAACACCATAAAGGCAGATGCCACATGAGTTAGAAATGTATGGCCAATCAAAACACAGCACACACAGTGATCATGCACTCCCCATGCCAGACATCTGGACACGTTACCCACTGACCACATTGTGTCCACGCAAGGTCAAGGCCAGCCTGTAGTAACCATTTGACCATTAACTTATGACTCTAAGGCAGCAACCAACATTCCTCACCATATATGGTGTGCCGGATAACTTTACAACCTGTTGAAAATTGTATTTAAGAAGGATCCCAACTGAATGAAAATTGAGACAGTCCTCAGACCCTGTGCCCGTAACTGTTCTCCTGGTTGCTAAGTTTAATTAAACAAAGAGTTCCTGTTTTGCCAAACGCCTTTTGATTTTTTAGGTATTTCGTACTCGAGTAAAAATGGGAATCACTGACAGAATATCGAGGAGCTAAATATCGACCTGCAAAAATATCGGTGACAAAATATCGACTACCAGAATATCGAATTCTTATCTACAAACAGGTAAATACAAAAATATTGAATCCAAAATATCGTTGTAAATAATATAGTTTGTTAAAATATCAAATTTTTTAAATGTCTTCAAAGTAATGTAAAAATAATGAAATAATAAATAGAATTAAGTAAAACATACTTAAAAATACTTAAATAACCTTTAAATTAATAAATAATTAATGTAAGTTAAAAAAAATAAACATTCATTTTTATTTTTTAATACATATATATTAGCTTAATAATATTGCAAAATATTCAATATTTTTAGCATAGGATAGCGGGAAGGTAAAATTTTCTATTCCCACTCCAGTGAGCGCAACAGTAGGGAAAGCGTTGGATAGCGTGAGGGTAAAAATTACTATTCCCAATCCAGTGAGTGCAACAGTAGGGAACGCGTTGGATAGCGGGAGGGTAACAATTACTATTACCACTCCAGTGAGTGCAACAGTAAGGAAAGTGTTGGATAGCGTAGAGGAATTATTTAATATACTCACTCCTGGGCGTGGTTTGCATCCGAGCGCAATGGCCGCAACCTAGTTGAGCTCCGACCAGCGCGACCGCATCCCACAATAATCCGTACATGAATCATGCCAGAATAATACCCATCAGGACTGCGATGGGCATCCGACTGCATCGGCAGCGCCCAAAGTGAGTCTGGGGCGAAGCGGCGGTGTCTGCATCGTTTTGTGTGCCAGTGACGCCGTGCGGCCTGCGGCCGTGGGCGGAGCCGGGGACTGGCGTGAGCAGAGGACTCGCGGCCTGCTCGGGCTGGAGCCGCATCGACGGGGTGAGAGGCAACGCTGCGAAGCCGCGGCGCTGAGGAGGCGACCCCGGGGTGACGAACCCTACACTGAGGCTGAGACCACGAGTAAGGTAATGCGGCACACCGGCGGTGAGGAGGCCTGAGACGCTGGATATGCTCCGGCCGCGATCGGCGTCCTGAGTCCGGAAATCATCGCCGACCCCCTACGAGGGGGGCGCTAGGAGTCTCGGCAGCCCGACCTGGGCCAGGCACAAAATCTACAGGGTAAGGTCCCCCACCGCTCCTGGAGGAAGATAACAGGTCAGGAGGCTGGGAGCGGGAGAAAGGAGGCAATCTGAAGGGGACAGGCCTCCTACCACTTCCTCCGGTAAAAAGGCCAATCCTGACGGCCGCTGGGAGAGTGAGGGATGCCAGGAGGCCCGGCTGAGGACCCGGGGTGCAGTGGTCCCCCCAAATTCAAGATCCCTTGCCACGCCTGACTGTTTTGAAGGGACACAAATTGAGCACATGGTGCTTTGGTGGTGCTCCCGGCGAAGGAGGAACTCAAGTGCAGCACAAGCGCCAGCACGAGGTGGCGGACTTCCCCCGGGGACCACCGGACATTAGGAAGGGTTGCCTTCTGCTGGCCTAGACGCCACAACAGAGGCCCTGGGGCCCGTGCCCAGAAAGACACTTCATCCCCGGATCGACACATCGCAAGGCGGCAGTCCACAGGGCACTAACGGCCACAGACTACTCTAGCGGGCCAGAAGGGCCGGGCGCCTCCCTGAGCTAATAACGTTCCGCATTTGGGCAGGAAACCTGACAGGCCGCAGGGGGCCACATAGTCCCGTGGCAGGCGGCGGTGAGTACTGCACAAAACTGAAGCCCCGCGCCAAATGGGGGGCCGAGGCCATCGGGCGGCCCAGCAAGCAAAACTTGACAAATACGCCTTTTCGAAGGCTGTGATGGAAGCGACAACTCAGCGGGTGCCAACGGAAGTGGGTGCCAAACCGGAGAACCAGCCAGAGGTCACATTGCTGGGCATCATGTCAGCACTAACCAATGTCCAGACAACGGTGGGATCCATCTCCTCGGATGTGTCGTTCCTCCGGGCCAACTTTCAAAAAATGACCTCCAGAATGACAGAGGTAGAGACCAAGACAGCATCCCTCGCTGAAGATACGGCTATCCTCCAGCAACAGGTCCATCACCTGGAGGAACAGAACTGCGTGATGGCATCCAAACTGGACGACCAAGAAGGCAGGTCAAGACGCAACAACGTCCGTATCACGGGGGTTCCCGAGTCACAGGGGATGCCGGCCATGGACCTCTACGTGGAAGACCTCATCAAGAATCACCTCCAGCCAAGGGGTCTTACTGGCTTCTTCTCGGTGGAACGAGCACACAGAATACCGGGGGGTAAAACACGGCCCGGGGCTCCCCCCGGCCGATCCTGGCCCGGATCTTCAACTTTAGAGACCGTGACGCCATTCTTCAAACAGCTAGAGTGGCTCCGCCTTTGCGCATAGAGAACTCTGTCATTTCCTTCTTCCCGGACTACACGGCGGCAGTCACCAAGCAAAGACGAAATTTCCTGGAGGTCAAAAAGGAACTCCAGCGCAAAGACTTGTCGTACTCCATGCTTTACCCTGCAAAACTCTGAGTGGTGGCGGACGGTAAGACTCACTTCTTCGACAGGCCAGAGGATGCCCACGACTGGCTAGAAGGCTGGCGACAAGTCAACAGGCCCACAAACGGTAAGGGCCGTCAGCAACGTCCTACAGCGGACGCAACTATTCATGGGCAGAGGCGGATGGACAAGGAACTCGAATCCCGTCATGCGGACACAATGGGCTGACCATCACTAGATGCCATCCTCTCACCCAGTAACAGTACGAACAACAGGATGCACAGTTGGGATGGCGGGTAGTTGGAAATCCGTCCAGCAGGGAGGCAGGGTGGGGGGAGGTAAGGGGATAATTTGAGTTTGGTAATGTTGCAAATTGCATTTTTTCGTTTTTAAAGTTGTTTTGTTTTTACGGACTGGTATCAGGTACATTGGGGTGGCACGCAGGGAACACATCACTTCACACACACAGGTCCAATGTCACGGAACAGCCCTAGAGTCCTCGGTGCAGAGCTGCCCAGCCCCACGCAATCAAGTATAGATGGAAATGGTAAACCGGCCCACCTCTTACCCTCATATCCTGGAATGTCAATGGCCTAGGGGATAAAATTAAGCGGGGGCTCGTGCTGACTCACCTTAAAAAACACACCCCATCTGTAGTCCTCCTGCTAGAAACCCACTTAGTGGGAACCTCTACCAAGGCGCTGGACTGTTGGGGCTTCAAAATGGTCATACACTCAGAGTTCACCACGGAATCCAGAGGAGTGGGAATACTTGTGCGTAAAAGCTGCCCACTGATAATACAAGACACTCAGGGGGACGAGCAGGGACGCTTTGCCGCAATGTCCTGTCAGTGGGAGGGACGAACCTACAATTTAGTCACAGTATACATACCACCCACACTTCATGTCATGACCCTCGCCGCTCTGGGTAAGTTCTTGCTTACCCTGCCTCCTGGGGAACTCGTTATAGGGGGGGACTTTAATGCAGTCCTTGACGCCACTCAAGTCAAGTTGCCGGCGTGAGAGCAGGGGAAGCCTCCTACACATTTACAGGATTTTGTGGAAGCGATGGGCCTGATAGACGTCTGGCGCACACTCCACCCAGAGGGGCGACAATACACGTACCATTCAGGGGTCCATAACAGTCTGTCCAGGATAGATTACATCCTCTCTCCCCCGACCAACCTAGTAGCTATCCTGGAGATCAAGCATCTCACCAGAGGAATATCAGATCACTCCCCCTTACTAGTGACATATGCATCACAACACGTGGGACGTAAAATCATTTATCCGATTCACCCAGGGTACCTCAAAGTCCTAACTATTAAGAAAAAGCTGCGCAAAACCACAGAACAATACTTCCGCGAGAATACACACTCCGTTGACTCCCCTAGTACTCTATGGGAGGCGTATAAGATGGTCCTGCGAGGGCAAGCAATATCTATAATAACAGCGCACAAATGTGACAAGGCCCGCCAAATGTTGGAACTTGAGATAAAGGTTGGCCAGGCTGAAGAGGAAAACACCAAAACACAGACCACTGAAACTACACACAGGTTAGAACTGGCCAAGCAAGCGTTTAGAGACTGTGCATGGGAGGAAGCTAAGGAAAGAGTCAAGAAAACACAGCATACAATTTACGAGACAGAGGACAAGGCCAGTAAGCTACTGGCATGGCTGGATAGGAAAGAGCAAGCCAGTCGTTGGGTGGCCCGTCTGCACCTACCATCCAAGGTGGACGTAACGGACCCACAAGAGATAGTGACTGCCTTCGCAAGCCACTATGAGGCAATTTACGAACCCTCCACTGACGCCACAGTGGCAGAGAACCTAGAATTTCTCAAAGACATACGGTTGCCCACGTTGACGCCTAGAGAAGCTGACCCATTAGAAGAGCCATTCACAGCAGAGGAGATCATAATCGCGATAGGGGTCTCCAATCAGGCGAGGTCCTCGGCCCCAACGGCATTCCCGTAGAAATTTATAAAACACATGCAGAAAGACTGGGACCCCACTTACTCAAAATGTATGAAGATAGTTTTGATAAAGGAATACTGCCAAAAGACCAAAGAACCGCGTCCCTGGTGACGATCCCAAAACCCGGCAAGTCCCCGCAGGAGTGTGCCTCGTACCGTCCCATCTCACTCCTTAACGTAGAGGCAAAAATTTTAGCAAAAGTGCTGGCCACTAGGCTACAGCCACACCTCGCGTCCCTGATCCACCCTGATCAATCTGGGTTCATGCCCGGCCGTAATACGGCAATGAACTTGCGAAGGCTACACGGGGTAATGGCTTGAATGTCTACTATCCGCGAGGATGCAGTCATTCTCTCGCTAGACGCCAGCATGGGTTTTGACCAGGTGGAATTGAGGTTCTGTCTCGATCCGAACCCGTGTGTTCGGTATCGTAGTACTGACACGATCTTGGTACCAGTGAACCGTAAATGATCCATTTAGTATGTGACAGTGTTTTCGCTGTGCTACGAGCATGGATTCACTGAGAAATAGGGCATTCCGTTGTAAATTCATGGCATCCATCTTAGATACGGCATCCATCTTGTTTCTTGCCCTCACATAGTCAATGGACAAGCAATGACCCTGGCCGAATCACCTTGTTAAGGACACGTAAGCGTTAGTCCAAGGAAACTGATGCTGCGTGACTAGGCAGAAGCTACCTCCCTTGCCTGAGGCCAATCGTGCTATACTGGTTCTTGTGTTCGTTGGCCTGATCACGATTAGGAGGCCGAAGCCAGTAGCCATGCTCGTTTATGACCCACAAGCATCTCTTATCCTACTTATCAATCTTTCCCACCTGGCTCCGCTCCTCTCCTTCTGGGCTTTTACTATGGGGAGGATACAATTTTTATGATGGGGAGGATCGGTCGAAGAATGGAAAACTGACATGAAGACTTGATTGAACACTGGAAACTTACAAATAATTATCGTTTGGTATATGTTTATTGTTTGTTTGGGATACCGGGCTAGGCATGAAAGATATTTTTGCAACGCTGCCTGAGGACACATTTGGTGTATTTAAGGAGCGACCCACTTTATACAATTTGAACAGTCTCCTAGATTCTGCCTTTGTGTGGTTCCTACGACTTCTGTGTCCCTGCAGTAAATAAACCTTGTTCTCTGACGCCACCATCGAGAAGCCCGTGTCTCTGTTTATTTGTGCACCAAGGCAGGAAGGAACTCAGGGGTCTTTTGGGTGTTGTTTCCCTGACACCTCTGGACTCTAGAAAAGTCCAGAACCTCATTTGGCGCCCAATGTGGGGCGACGTCAACCGGTACCGGTCCAAAGCCTGAAGATTTCGAGGAGCTTCGTGTGAAGATTCCGGAGGGGGGTACCCCACTTCATCGATCCCTGTATGTCGTAAAAGTGGCCCGACGATCTCTTCCACGAGGGTTCCCGCTCCCAGACGGCTACAGAGGACCGCTGCCCTGACTGTCGCCCTGTCTTGGACCCGAGGAGTAGACCTTAGTACGGCGAGACGTAGGCGGGTTCTCCTTGGTGACGTCTTCGACATTTCAGTTAAGTTTTAAGTGGGTCGCGCCCAGTCTGATTGCTCTTAGTTGCTCTTGTAAGGATTTATCACTGGTTGCTCTTGTTCGGATAATCCTTTTGCTCTCTGGGTACGTTTGTTTTGGATTTGTAGATTATCACTGGTTGCTCTTGTTAAGATAATCTTTGGTTTGGTATTGGTTCATTTGGTAGGCCTAAGTTCTTTGCGCATTTTGGTTAGAATTTGTCTTCAGTTCGTAATGGCTAACCGTAGTAATTGTTTCTTGTCCTGGTTAAGTTGCAGCAGGGATTCCCGGTTGGAGGACTCGTGTCCGGTTCCTCCAATCGGAACTCCTACATATGAGCTCTATTGTAAACATGGTGTGGGTCCTATCACTTATAATGGAGTGTGGGTCCGTTACACCAGGAAAGATGGTGTCCTTAGTTGGCCACCACATGGTAGCTTTGAAACTAAAATTTTAGACAATCTAGAAGTGAAGTTGTTTAAAAAGGAAGCCCGGCCGGCAATGTTCGATTCTTTTCGCTTTTGGCGTAAAGAAACCAGACAGAGAGAAATTAGAAAAATAAAGAAGGAACAGAAAGAGAAAGGGTTGACTTTAATGCAGTCTGCTAGGCAGTTGCATGTCAACGAAACTGAAAAAGCAATAGAGGTAGCAAATAGAGAACATAATTTGGCGATTGACAAGTGCTACCCTGCCTTGCCATCGTGTCCTGCTAAGCCAATAGAGGACTGTGAAAAGGATCCCCTGTTGTCTTACCTATTGAGATCACCTCCACCGTATGCACAGGGTATTACAGCACCACAGTTACCACCTGTTGTGCAACCGGCTGCTGGTCAGCCTGGAATAGTTGTTCCTTTTCCTTTGATTCAAGCTCCTATTCTTCCTGTGGTTAATGTTCCTTCGGCACCCCCTCTACCTGGGTTGCCTATTCCGCCTTTGCCTGACGTTTCGCAAACTGCTTTACCTACTACTTCTACCCCTACAATTTCATCTGCTCCAGCTTCCTTGTCCCCGAACCCTGTAAACATTCTGACTCCGCTTTCTGTTCGTCGGAAAATAACCGACTCTGTAACTAATATCTTAACTCCTCTCTACAGGTCTTTAATTAAGACACCCGTTTCTGACTCTACACAGAGACGTAGTCAGCTTCCTGGTCCCCAGGAATGAGGAATATTAGATTCGACAGCTCTTAGGTGGATGTCGAAAGCTGTGAAGTATGATGCATGAAGAGTGTTGGATACATTTATGCAATGGAATGAACCAACTCAGCGTTATGTCTTTGACGTGATGTGTTCCCTTTTGCGTGAGGAATGGGATGATGATGACTTAGATTCCGTTCCCGCTGACTTAATACATATTCAGAGAAGGTTCGCTGCAGGAATGGTAATAGGTTCGGAAGTAAAGGAAGCGATAGAACTGATTCTAGCATACAGGTCTGATTCTCCTCTTCGAGCACCAAGGGACTCTGATGGTTCTCCGATTACTAGGAAGAAGCGAGGTCAGTATCCGATGAGGGAAGTTCCACCGATATGGCGCGATGCAGTTCAAGCTGATGCGGCTAATAATATTTTAGCTGCTCCAGCACATTTCCATAGAGTGTGGATACACATCCCTTGGAAGCGGGCCGAAGTATTAGCAGTAAAACAGGCGTTGCCGGACCCGCGTAAGAATCCTGCTGGGTATTATAAAGAGTTAACCCAGACAGTTCAAGCATGCGTCATGAATTTGGCAGACATCGAAATGCTATTTGGCAATGTAGGGCCACAGCCTATATGGGCCAAAATTCGCCATGAGAATCACCAAGTTGCTTTAGGAGGTGATTGGCCAGCTATTGTAACGGCAGATGCACAACAAGTTGGTGGTGCTAAACCTGAGCCTCTGATTGCTGCTTTGCCTGGCAGAATAATCAATTTGATGAAAACGCTGATGCCAGCGTTACGGGTCAACTGGGATAAATTATCAGCATGCAAGCAAAAGAAGGATGAAAGCGTCTCTGATTTCTTCACTAGATTTGAAGAGACCTTCGTAGACCACAGTGGGCAAGATATGAGTACTGAGGGAGGTCAGAGGTTGTTTGTCGACAAGTTTGTGTTTAATTTATTGCCTGAGCTTAGTAACAAGTTGAAGGATTCTGAGAGTGCATGGGCGGTATCGACGACAGCACAGATACTCGCAACTGCTCAGTATTACGAAAATAGAGAAAAAGAAGAGAAGGAAAAGTCAGAAAAGAAGACAAAAGACTTGAAAACTAAAGTTCTTTTGCAACAGGCGTATCCGTCTCGCTCGAATCAGTCAGATTCACAGCAACGACCCCAGTTTCAGCAACAGCCACAATTCCAGCAAGGGATGTCCCAAAGATCTGACTATGGTTTTCCCCGACAACAGTTAGCATGGAATCAGTGTGCCTATTGTAAAAAGGAGGGTCACTATAAGAATGAGTGTCCAGTTCTGCACTCACAAACTAGTGGTGTCCCAGCTCAGAGAGGTCGTGGTGGGTTTATGCAAGCTCTTAGAGGTAGAGGACGTGGTACTATGCCTCCACAGACTGATCGCCCATCTAATTATTTCGATCAGCGAAATGTACAATCTACACAATCAGGTAGATCTCCCCAATACCATGTTGAGGATTATTATGAAGGTAGTGAAGAAGTTCAGCAAAGTGAGTACTAGGACAGCCACAGGCAGAGAGAGGGAGTAGTATCAGTTCCAGTTGATCAGAGTGGACCTTATGTCGCCGTAGCTACATCAGGCGTGATTGAACCGTTTCTGTTGGATACTGGTGCAGCAAAAAGTTCAATTATGCACGCGAAACTCCCTGGCGCACCTTTGTCTGGCTCAACGAACATTTCAGTAGGTTTCTCAGGCGCCCCTGTTCACAACCCTGTTTCTGGTCCTTTGTCAATTTCTGTTGGGCCATGTCAACTAGAAGCACCCCTTATTCTGACGACCGGTTGTAATGAGAATCTGCTTGGTTTAGATCTGTTGAAACGCCTGCATGCAACATTGTACTGTTCTCCTTCGGGAGTACAGCTCACGTTGGGTAAGAGAGTCATCTCTCCAATGTACTTGTAGATGGATAAGCTCCCACCGGAGCTGCGTTCTCTCCCTGATAACCTTTGGGCGACTGGTCCTAATGATGTAGGTCTTCTGGAAATCCCCCCTTATGTAGTGAGTCTGAAGGCAAATGTTAGATTCCCACGAATCCCACAGTATCGGATTTCAAATGAAGGTGAACGTGCGCTTTTACTGATCGTGCACGATTTGATACAGAAAGATGTGATAGAAGAAACTAGAGGAAACGTCTGCAATAGTCCTGTTCTGCCGATTTTGAAACGCACTGACCCTTCCAAGCCTCCAATCTACAGATTTGTGATTGACCTCAGAGAGGTTAATAAAATAGTGGTTCCACAGTTTCCTGTGGTCCCACATATCACTGCATTATTGACGTTGATTCCTGCCTCAGCTACATGGTTTACAGTGATCGACTTGAAGAATGCCTTTTTCAGCATTCCGATAGCCGAGGAAAGTAGGGATATTTTTGGTTTCTCCTTAGGTGGTCGTAGTTTCAGATTCAAGCGCGCCCCACAAGGTTATTGTGAAAGCCCTTCAATTTACAGCCAAGCATTAAAAAGTCAATTAGATGCTTTTGTACTTCCACCTGGTGTTGCTCTGATCCAATATGTAGATGATCTTTTAGTGGCTGCTGACGACAAGGAAACTTGCAAAACAGCTACAATTTCTTTGCTGCGTCATTTATCAGACTTGCATCACAAGGTTTCACCTTCTAAACTACAATATTGTCGCCAAGAAGTGACCTACTTAGGTCATCTTTTGTCAAAGGAGGGAAGAAGGTTGACCCCAGAGAGAATCAAAGCAATTTCACAGATGACTGTACCAAGCACACAGAGAGAAGTGCGGGCGTTTTTGGGTATTACGTCATATTGCAGACAATGGATCCCAAATTTTTCTCTCATGGCAAAACCATTGGTGGCTCTGACTGGAAAAGGTGTTCCGAGTCCTTTGCCATGGTCTGATGAATGTCAACAGAGCTTCTCGGAATTGCGTGATGCGTTATGCTCAGCTCCTGTGTTAGGTACTCCTGACTACAGTAAGCCGTTTACACTATATGTCCATGTAAGAGAGGGTTGTGCGTTGAGTGTCTTGACGCACCAATTTGGTGGCAAACAGCGACCTTGTGCGTATTTCTCATCCACATTAGATCCGGTAGCCAGAGCGTTGCCAAGTTGTTTGAGAGTTACAGCAGCAGCTGCAGTGTCTATTCGACAGTCTGCTGGATTGGTCATGAACAACATGTTAGTAGTCATGGTCCCACATGCTGTGGATACACTCATGAATCGAACGAAAACTCAGCACCTCACCAGTGCTAGACTATCAGGCTATGAGCTGACACTTTTGGCAAGTCACATTCAGATCAAGCGATGCAGCATATTGAATCCAGCAACGCTGTAGCCGACTACTCAGGAGTCGAGTGATTCAGAGGCCCATGACTGTTGTTTTAGAACTGAGGAAGAGACAAAAGGTAGGATTGATTTAAAAGATACTCCGTTACTAGATCCAGATGGTACTTTGTATGTCGATGGATCGTGTTTCAAGCTACAGACTGGTGATGTGACGGCTGCGTATGCAGTTACGACTTTGAGTACGGTTGTCGAGACTGCAAGAGTGAGTCAGAATTCTGCCCAAGCTGCAGAATTAATTGCATTGACAAGAGCGTGTATTCTAGCTGAGGGAAAGAGAGTGAATGTGTTTACTGACAGCCAGTATGCCTTCGGCGTAGCACATAATTTTGGTCGCTTGTGGAAAGAAAGAAGTTTTCTCACGTCCCATGGGACTAAGATCCAACATGGACAGTTAGTCAATGACCTGTTGGAATATCTGACCTTACCGAATGAAGTTGCGATTGTGAAATGCAGTGCACACCGGAAGATTACGGATGTTGTTGGCCGTGGGAATGCGTTTGCTGATGAGGTCGCCAAAGAGACGGCCAAGAACATGATGAGCCGAATGTATGTTGCAACGTCTGCAAGATGGATTGCTGAATCAGGAATGTGTGAGAATACGATTGAAAGTGTGAAGGCAATCCAGAATGAAGCAACTGAAAATGAGAAGAATGCATGGAGGGAGAAAACGGGTAAAATGGATTCGAGTGGATGTTGGGTTGATTTGTCTGAGCATCAGCGTTGGATGCTACCTGATGCATATGTACTTGCGGTGGTCACTATGGCGCATGGAGCGGCGCACATCAGTTCGAAAGGGTTCTATAAGATGTTAGCTCCAGTATGGAAGAACGATGGAATTACTAAGTGCGCGGAGAGAGTGGTGAAAAATTGCATGGTATGCCTGATGCATAATCCTGGCAAGGGAACCCCAACCCCAGCTGGTCACTTTGCTCCCCCTTCTTGTCCCTTTGAAGTGATTCAGTTGGACTTTATCCACATGGACAGATGTAATAATCTCAAATATGTCCTAGTGGTAGTCTGTGCTTTTTCAAGATGGATTGAAGCGTATCCGTTAAAGGATAACACTGCTATGTCCACTGCCAAAATCCTCCTCAAAGAGTACTTCCCCAGGTATGGTATGCCATGGATTGTATGGTCGGACAATGGAAGTGAGTTCGTAGGGAAAGTTATGCAGAGTGTGTGTGCGGGTTTGGGAATTAAGCAAAAATTCCATAGCGCGAATCACCCACAGGCAGCAGGTTTGGTTGAGGGGTACAATGGTACCTTGAAGCTGAAACTTGCTAAAATCCAAGCTTCCACTGGTTTATCTTGGCCAGACGCACTGCCTTTGGCTTTATTGTCCACCAGAGCGACTGTACACTCTCGAGTAGGGCTTAGCCCATATGAGATTGTGTTTGGTCGCCCTGCTAATGTCTGGGGAGTCCCTAGGCCCAAGGAGTTCAAACAGATCGAATATCCAATGTTGATTGATTACCTTTTTGACCTGACTGCTAAATTGAGTCTTATTCACCAGCAGGTATTTGAATCCTTGCCTAAGCTGCCAGAGAGTCCAGGTCACACATTGAAACCCGGTGATCTGGTTGTGGTGCGGAACTTTGGACGGACCCGGAACCTCCAGCCAAGATTCGTGGGTCCGTTTCAGGTGCTCTTAGCCATAAGAACTGCTGTACGCCTGGCTGGCAGGAAAAATTGGGTGCACGCTACCCATACGAAGCGTGTGCCTCTCCCACTCCCCTACGACAACTGGGTTAGACAGGGATTTGGTGTATCCGAAACAGAACCTGTTCCTAGGCTTATCCCGTTCAGTGATGCAGAGTACATGACGGACAAACGATCTGAAACACAGAACTCTGATACTGCACCGGGAACGTTTCCGTTGAACCCTGAACAGAGTGTTGTACAAAGTGAACATTTGCCAGATTTGAACATTACTGCACCTGCGGATCAGCTGTTTCAAGATCAGACAAGACCCGGAAAGTACAGATATAACCTACATTCTCATCCCATGAACCAATAACATTGCATAATCACCTTTCCGTTTGAAAACTGTTTTGATCTTATCACATTGCATTCAGTCAGGAAGTTTGCTCTATAATTTTTTTGTCCTTTTGTTTTTGTTGTTCTCTCGCCTTGCCATCTGGGTTGCCGTAGGGTCGCAACATGTGCCTTGTTTTAACTTGCAGGGGGCCAGACACAAGGTCGGTCTCTTCTGTTTATTTTGGGAACTCCCAGGGTAAACAGAGGCAATTTTTCACCAGGTACAAACCATCCGTTGCGAACGGTTGTGGAAGATGGAGCTTCCTGAACTGCGACGAGCTAACGTCATAAATGATCGTAAGACAAAACTGTATGAAATTTTGCATAGCAAATGTTTCATGATGCAATGCGCTCTGACCTTTCTGATTGTTTTAATAACTTTGGTAGGCGGAATCGTTTTTGGTATCCAATTGATTTTTGCACCTGTTACATCTACAGTGCCTCCCCATGTTTCTGTTTTTCCGACTGTTGTTTCTCTTCATTCTTTTCACCCTTTTCCTGCACACGAGCAAGCTCGACGCTCTGAGTTTATAAATAACACTTTCATTCAGCTCTTGCACCAACACCAACTAGTAGTAAATACAACGAACTGCTGGGTGTGTGGTCTGATACCACATACCATGAACAAGGGTATCCCCTATCTGGTTCTGCCCTTTAGTTATAATGGATCATTTTTGGCATTTCAGACCATGTTCGCCTATGCTCTAGAGACCTATCCCCCGTGACCTCCGCGTTCCACTAGGTATAACTCTGCTAATAGAGCCTTGGTAAAGGGAATTACTGACATGGTTAGAGATGTCAATGACACTCCGTTTATTCCCAAGGATGAGTTACGAGTTTATATGGGTTGGAATGCTACGGAGTACGGCATTAGTTTGGGTGAAAACAAGCGTAAAAGCTCGACTCCGATTTGGGTCGTACCTCACCAAGGTCAGGTCTGTTTACAAGGGAATCGGAGGAATCCGAGAGCTCGACTAGGGAAGAGTGACTGTACTGAAACGTACGTTTTTCCATCACAGTCTTCCCCTGCACTCTTAGCTGCTAAGGGTACCTATTTTGTCTGCAAAGACAGAGCATATACATGGCTGCCTGCTGACTTTTCAGGCTCATGTTATATTGCCCGACTATTACCTCCGACATACACTGCTGCACCGGATTATCACAAGACTAGAGTTGTGAGAGGTGTCTTCGACAAGGAAGATACAGCTGGCCAAGAAGCAGGAGACTTTTTCAAAGGTTTCCTTCCGTTCTGGGGGCCCATGGTCAACAGTAGGAACTTGCGTCAACTAACACGGGTAGTTGAATCCACCATTACTGAAACTGCTGGTGCCCTTAGTAACCTGACAGCTGAGCTTCAAGCGGATCGCCTCATGACGTTGCAGAACCGTATGGTCCTTGACGTATTACTTGCAGATCAAGGTGGAGTATGTAAGATGATCCAATCGAGTTGCTGTGTCTTTATCCCAAATAATGCGCCAACAGTATATGAGGCCATTTCTAAGTTACACAAGATCACTGACTCTATTCATGTGGACAAAGGTGATTGGTCACTGATGGGATGGTTCTGGAATGTGTTATCTGCGTGGGGATGGAAGGTTCTGATAGTCATTGGTGTTTTGTTGGTATTTTTATTCTCATGCTGTCTCATCGTTCAGTGTGGTCCTGCCTTATGTGGCCTTGTGCTGCAACCTGCGTAAGAAGACCACCGGTTTTAGGAGATACGCCACGGGATAGAATAATGCTCCAACAACATATCAGTGACCTGATAAATATAGAGATGGATTCTGACTAGAGTAAGTTATTGCCTATGTAAGGGCAAAAGGACGGTCTGAGGTTCTGTCTCGATCCGAACCCGTGTGTTCGGTATCGTAGTACTGACACGATCTTGGTACCAGTGAACCGTAAATGATCCATTTAGTATGTGACAGTGTTTTCGCTGTGCTACGAGCATGGATTCACTGAGAAATAGGGCATTCCGTTGTAAATTCATGGCATCCATCTTAGATACGGCATCCATCTTGTTTCTTGCCCTCACATAGTCAATGGACAAGCAATGACCCTGGCCGAATCACCTTGTTAAGGACACGTAAGCGTTAGTCCAAGGAAGCTGATGCTGCGTGACTAGGCAGAAGCTACCTCCCTTGCCTGAGGCCAATCGTGCTATACTGGTTCTTGTGTTCATTGGCCTGATCACGATTAGGAGGCCGAAGCCAGTAGCCATGCCCGTTTATGACCCACAAGCATCTCTTATCCTACTTATCAATCTTTCCCACCTGGCTCCGCTCCTCTCCTTCTGGGCTTTTACTATGGGGAGGATACAATTTTTATGATGGGGAGGATCGGTCGAAGAATGTAAAACTGACATGAAGACTTGATCGAACACTGGAAACTTACAAATAATTATCGTTTGGTATATGTTTATTGTTTGTTTGGGATACCGGGCTAGGCATGAAAGATATTTTTGCAACGCTGCCTGAGGACACATTTGGTGTATTTAAGGAGCGACCCACTTTATACAATTTGAACAGTCTCCTAGATTCTGCCTTTGTGTGGTTCCTACGACTTCTGTGTCCCTGCAGTAAATAAACCTTGTTCTCTGACGCCACCATCGAGAAGCCCGTGTCTCTGTTTATTTGTGCACCAAGGCAGGAAGGAACTCAGGGGTCTTTTGGGTGTTGTTTCCCTGACACCTCTGGACTCTAGAAAAGTCCAGAACCTCAGAATGGCCCTTTATGTTTGCGGTGCTCCAGCGCTTGGGCTTTGGGCCAAACTTCCGGGCATGGATCCAGTTACTATACACACAGCCCCTGGCGCATGTCGTGGTCAATGGGCATATCTCAGAGGACTTCCCTCTGAGGCGTGGGCCAGACACGGATGTCCTCTGTCCCCGCTCCTATTCGCCCTGGTGCTCGAGCCCCTGGCAGCTTGGATCAGGAGCGACCCGGTGATACGGGGGCTGCGGTGGGCAGAGGGGTGGGAAGACCGCATATCGCTATACGCGGATGATATACTATTATATATGTCCTCCCCCTGCCGCTCCATCATTTGCCTGCTAGATATATGTGCTGCCTATGGCAGATGTTCAGGATACACGATTAACTGGACAAAATCGGTTCTGTTCATTCTCCATGGTTCCCCTCCGCGTCTGCCAAGGGGAGTGTCGATACAACTTGGGACAGATGGATTTTAATATCTAGGTATCCAAATTACTCCGAATCCCACTCTCTTCTACGAGCTAAAGCTCAGGCCCCCCCCTTAGGAGGCTCAATGACGACGTAAAGCATTGGCATACACTACCCCTCACCCTATAGGGCCGTGCAGCCCTATTTAAAATTATGGCTCTCCCGAGATTCCTATACGCCCTGCAGAATACACCCACTCGGGTCCCCGATTCCTATTTCAGGGCAATCGAGGCAGAGGTGGGACTGCTCCGTATAGCTTTAGCCAAACTTACTAGGAGCTGGTACGATGGAGGAATAGCCTTGCCGAGTATACGCCAATACTACTGGGCCTCACAACTTATTATAGTTAACCAATGGCTTCACACCCCTCTGGACGAGCTGGCCCTCCGGCTCGACCGACACGCTCTTGGGATTGGAGGACCTCTGGGAAGAAGGATAAGGGGATGAAGTGATGGAGCGGGTAATATGTTTTCCTTTTATTTACCCAATCCATTTATGTATGTTTGTATTAAAACGATTAATAACTAATCATAATAATTAATGGTTTGCTGTATGGTGACTAATCAACCTTATTAACCGTAAGAATACACGTGGGATTGCTCTGCATGGCTAAAATAATATGTGAACTAAGTTCGTATGCATATTAATATGATAAACGTTGCTTATGTGATGTTATTGCTTAAATAAACAAGTACTAATGGCTTTGAACGGTGCAAATGGCTAGATAAATGCACACACATATGGGTATTAGCAAGGGAAATAACACTGTTTAACCATTTCAATGTATTAATTATGATTTTTGTGTTTCTTTGCTTAAGTTGACCATTTGGGCCTGCCATTAAATGGCTACCGACTGATTACGACTACATCGAGTGACATCCGTGAATGGAACAAGGAGAAGTGCGCCTGCGTAAACTTCAGCAGCCGTACCCTCTTGGTGACCTGTCACAACTGTACCAAGCAAGGCCACCCTGGGCGAAGCGCCAGTTCCCCTGGATGTGCCACAAAAATACATTACACTAATAAAATTGACAATAGACATTTGATTGAAACATTCCCCGCATGGGAACTACATCGATGTTTCCTGATGAACCAAGACGTGTTTCAATGGACCAATGAAAGCCCTTTAAATTTGTTTTGATACTTTTGTAAATGAAAATTAGTATAAATTATGGTAGACTAGAGAGGTAAGCACCCCTTAGATGCTCAACGGTACGGATAGAAGAGGTTCGTCGTGACTTCGTCATTTCCAATATCCTGATGTTATGCTGACGGAGAGGACGGTGACTTTGCATGATAGAACAGAACTCTGACGATTTGACTGAGGACCAGATTCTGACTTAGAAAACGACAATTAGCCAGAATAGGTAAATATGACAAAAGATGATAATTGAATTATTAGGATTTAACCTGCATTGATCTAGATAAAGAAATATTAATTGAATTCATGCGTCGGGTTGTTCTTTCATTGAAATGTATTATTATTAATGATTTTAGAGTTTTAAGGAGCCATTAAGCTAATCCCAACTAAATGATTCATCGACCTATTTCTTGATGGGAAGAGAAGCGAGGGTTTGAGATAGAGGGAAAGTGATAAAAATCCCATCAAGGAAAGAAGTGTGGTTTCGGAACCAATGTTCCCTTCTAAGTAGGTACGGATAGATTGATAGAATGAATGTTGGTGTTATGGGCCCCACCAGCGTATGATGTGTATGTGTGTGTGTGACTGCGAAATCACTCTGTCCGTGGTAATAGGGGGAAATTGAGGAACCCGAACTGCACCAGTTTTTCTGGTAGCTAGAGATGGTTTTTATTGTTTTGGTTTAATGATTTTTGCCTGTACATAGCTTATCGATTATTGATTGGTATTGATATGTGTACTAACACTATATGATGAAGTTGTATTGAGTTTTATGTAGTCTGTATGGCTTCTGGGATGTAGGAAGTCGGTAACAGTTCCGTAGTAGGGCAGAGGAAAAGCGCTGCTCTCGGGAAAGGCGGAATTGTTGGCCCTGTAGGTACGCAGGGAGAAACGTGTAACAATTGAAGTTGCGCGTTCCACTGTTTGGGTTCGATTTGGTGACATCGTCGTGTGTTGCCGTTTGAGACATTTCTGTGTGAGAGAAGTGTGTATGATAGCGAAGGGTACCTGTGAAATTTCGGTCTTTAAGTACCAGGAAACCAATTGGCATACCGATAACGCTTATCACTGAAAAGGTAGCAGGTGTTCTCTGAGCTTGTTAGAAGGACAAAGTAGAGGTAAGCGCTGCTTTGTTAACGTATGTCATAATTCTGTAGTAGGACAGACTGTTCGCTGTTCTCTGGAAAGACAGAATTCTGTGTGAATGTACTACATTTTTCCTTGGGTGAAAGTGCGTGAATGAAATAGCAATCGGGTTAATTGTGAAACTCTAGTTTTATTTCTGAGGAGCATTGCGTTTCCAACTATGTGTCTTAATTCTGGAGAAACAGTTAATTGATGCTTGATAGAAGGGTGAAGTAGAGGGATGTGCTACTTTATCAACGGGAGTAATGATTCTGTAGAAGGGCAGAGGTAAGCGCTGCTCTCGGGAAAGACAGGATTCTCGTGAGAAAGGTCTATTGCTATTCTGTGGTTAGCGATGCAGACAATGGAGATGTTTATATCTTGTAACTAATGGTATTGTAAAATTGAAACAAAGTCTACCGAGTAGTCTTGTAAAGGAGGGGTAGACTGGAGACAGGAGTCAGGAGCAGTAGCTGCTACAGCGACTGCTGACGTCAGAAAAGACTGCGCTGGGATTGGACAGCCTGTCAGAAGTGTAAAACGCCCAGGATTGGTACGTTAGTGTAAAGCCGTGCTAGGATTGGAAAAGTACAGGGTTACGTAGACGCTCCAGGATTGGTGCGTTAGTGTGAGTCGCGCTGGGATTTGAGGATTGTGACAGTGACGTAGACGCACCCGGATTGGTGCGTTAGTGAGAGTCGCGCTGCTATTGGACTAACGATCGTACAGTTGAAGGAAAGGACTAGGGGTTCACGGGAGAAAGGAAGATGTATTATCATTCAGCCGAGAAGAAGAAAAAATCCTTGTTTAGTAAAATAAAAGGATGGTTTGTGAAAGACAAAGAGATTGTGACGAGGGAAGGACAGTTACTTCCTCCGACGAAGACACCCACATCCTTCATGGTTGCGAAATATGGATACCATACTTGCATTTGGTTAGACAACTGGGCAAAGTACACAAGGGAAGACGGAGTTTTAGCATTCCCAGAAAATGGTTCGTTTAATTTGGCAATTTTAAGGAACTTGCGGGAGAGAATGATGACTTTAGATCCACGGCCTAGACCGACACAGTTCGAGACATGAGTGGAAAGATGAGATGCATGAGCGGGAAAAACAGAGAAATGGCAGTAGATATAGATATATGTTTGGACGGCCAAATGATCGTGAAACTCATTGTGATCGAATGAGAAGGTGGCGAGACACAAGTATGTCTGAAGGACTGTTTCCCGTAAGAGCTGCAGGAGAAAATGAAGGAAGGAAATGTATAGAGAAAAGACATAATGTAGAACCTAGAAGGTATGGAGCAAATGAATCAGAGGATGATGTTATGTTATGTTATGTTAGGTGAAATTTATATAGCGCACTAACACCAAAGGTTTCCTGGCGCTTG
Organism: Triturus cristatus; assembly: GCF_964204655.1. Lineage (NCBI taxonomy): Eukaryota > Metazoa > Chordata > Amphibia > Caudata > Salamandridae > Triturus > Triturus cristatus. The sequence continues at coordinate 1,174,163,295 of NC_140584.1, read as the reverse complement.
ATGTCCTAGATGATATATTTTACAACAACCCACCCCCGTACAGACAGGAATCAGAGCTATTAACCTCAGGTACTCCAGTAAAAGAAACCCTGCGAATCATTAAAACAGAGGTTATGACTCCAGAGGTGGAGAGAAGAAATTCTCTTAGGAAAAGAGAGAAAGAAATGGAAAATAAGGTTGGTAGTGAAAATTCCAGAGAATTAGCAAAAACCACGTTAGAATTAACAGAGAAAATAAGAGCATTGACCAAAAATCTAGAAGCAGTTACAGTTCCTGTAACCATAGGTCCAGTTATGCCCATTTTTGAAAAGCAGAAAGAAAGCGAGCATGGCCTAACAGTTCCGTATGTAAACAATAGACAAGCGGAACAAACCCTAATGAGACCAAGGGAGAATCCTTGGAGACACACAATGAGTGAAGGTGAACTAAATGTGTCAAATAATCCGTTTTATAGTCCTGATTCTGTAGAAAGAAACAGAATAGTAGAAGGACCAATGTTAGAACCACAAAGAATGACAGAACAAGTGAATGTAGAAAAATCAGTAGGTATAACTACAGATGAATTGAGCGAATGGCTGAAGGGCTTGCAAGGAAAAGAGAAAGAATCCCAAACCATTGATGTGGCAAAATTATGCATGGTATTAGAAGAATTAATAGTAGGGACAATACCCACAGAAAAGCTGAAAAATTACCAGGATGAGGAGCTATTGTTTCTATGTAAGAGGGTCACTTGGAGAGCAAAGAACTTACATGACAGGTTAGAAGAAATAGCAAGTGAAATGGGAATTGACATGGACAAGGTGAAAGCTTTACAAAAGCCTTACCGAGCTGATTTCACGGAAAAAGATATTGAAAATTTGAACACTACAGGACGAATAGGGCAGATAAAGGACATAATCACATTGTTGAGAAAATGGGGAGATGTGGATAAATGGAAAAGTAGGTGGTATAGAAAGCGAGATGATACCTCAGACAGAACCTTCCCAGCATTTCCTGTGAGAGAAAAAGAGAAGGTAGTGACAGAGTTTCACATGAGAGAGATTCCAGGAGGGGGATATGTGCATGTCCCATGGACAAGACAGGATATTTTGTCATTTACAAATGATTTCCCTCGATTGCGAGAAAAGCCAGTTGAGTGGTAGAGACAGGTGGACAGATTTATAAAGTTGTCAAAAGTACTGTGGATTGATCTAAATAGCCTATTTGATATAATAGTGCCAGCAGACTTATGGGCAGAATGCAAAATAGTCATAGATTGGCCAGCTAAAGAATACCCGAGAGATCCCAAAACAGGAGCACCAGACCCCGAGGTAATGAAGAAATATGAACAAGTTATGGTATTTTTGAAAAATAAAGTGCCTCCCAGGGAAACAGATTGGGTAAAAATAGATCGAACACATCAGGAAGTGAAAGAATCAGTTCATGCTTACTATGAAAGACTAATACTAGCTTTCAAGCAGTTTAGTGGAGATGAAAATCTTGGTGAAAAGGATCTGAGTCATTTTGTGTACAGATTTGTATATGGTTTACGTCCTGAAATTAGTGAAATGATTAAGCAGCACACAGTGGATTGGCAAAGCAAGAAAATTGACGAAATCCTGAGACATGCTAAATACTTTAGTGATGAGATTGAGGCAAAGCAGCGAAAACTAAAGGAAAAGGCAATGTGGGCTCAAGTGAAAGTTGCAGAAAGACAGGAAGCTCAGTTAGTCGAACAAGCAAATAACCCAGGAATCAAACCAAGATTTGGCCCAGGAAAGGGGAAAGGTAATATAGAAGAAGCTAAAAAGAAGTTTCCCTGCCACAATTGCGGTAGGTTAGGGCATTGGAAATCCGAGTGTAAATATCCACCAAGTATTAATAATGAAAATCCATCATTGAATCCACAGGTGCAGTGTGAGGTTAGTGGCCAACAGCAGCAACAGCAGAAGGCTGTTAATCCACAGAATCAGGTGCCAAAACCGCCATTACCGCAAAGCAGAAATACCCAGAAATATAGCAAAGAAGTGGGATTCTACAATGAAGAACAGGTAAACAAACCGCAACACGCAAGCGCTGTTTCACAATATTGGCTGCGAAATGACGAGAGTGATTCAGAAGAGAATTATTGACGGTGCCGAAGGGAGGAAGAGGAGTGCGTGCTTGGCGCAACTCTAGAGATAGATCAGACAGGACCATTTGTGGATGGGAAAGTTAATGATGAAAACATGACTTTTCTAGTAGACACTGGAGCTACACGATCAACTGTCAGGTCAGCAGATGTAAAGAATCTTCCTCTTTCGGATGAAACAATCCAAGTAGTTGGTGTGTCAAACACCCAGATTAGGACATATCTTACAGAACCAGTAAAGGTTAAAATAGGGAAATTCATAGACATGCACCGTTTTGTGGTGTGCGACACCAGTCCTGTGAATTTGCTAGGAAGGGATCTGTTGTGCAAGATGAATTGCACTATATTTTGTACACCTGATGGAATAGCATTTGAGACACCAGATGAAGATGTATTGTATAAAATGACCATAGCCAACCAAGAATGTGAAGTAATTGGAACTTATGCAGTATTCAATCCTGATGAATTACCCAAAGAATTGATGCAGTCTGTGAAAGCAGGAGTCTGGGATTTTACTGGAGAAGATGTAGGCCTTATGAGAAATATAGATCCAGATACATTAAAAGAAGGAGTAGTTTATCCAAACATTCCACAATACAGACTGACACCTGAAATAATTGAAGGAGTGACACATTTAATTGAGCAAATGATTCAACAAGGAGTGTTGAGGGAAATAATGAGCAGTCCATGTAACTCACCTATAATGGGACTGAAGAAGCCTAATGGAAAGTTCAGAATTGTGCAGGATTTGAGAAAGATTAACAAAATTGTTGTGTCATGTTGTCCCATTGTTCCAAATCCATCAGTGATTTTGTATCAGATTCCCCATGATGCAGAATGGTACACAGTAATTGATTTGTGTCATGCTTTCTTTTCCATTCCGTTGCATCATGACAGCCAGCCGATTTTTGCATTTCGGTTTGGAGAGCGTATTTTGGCATGGTGCCGAATCCCACAGGGGTACACAGAGAACCCCTCAATATTTAATCAGTTGCTGAAGAAATCTCTGGAAAGTCTAACAATGCCTGAAAATTCAGTTTTGGTCCAGTACATCGATGACCTACTGGTGGCATCGAAAACGCGTGAAGCTTGTGAGACAGACACAATAGTTTTGCTGAATCATTTGGCAGATGGAGGACTAAAAGTATCTCCAACAAAATTGCAATTTTGCAAAAAGGAAGTACAATACCTAGGACATAACATTGAAAAAGGGCTGAGAAAAGTAACAATAGACAGAATCAGAATTATCAGAGGAATGAGAGCCCCAATGACACAAGAGAAGTGAGAATGCTTCTAGGGATGGTTGGCTACTGTCTTCAGTGGATAAGTAACTTTTCCCTGATTGCCAAACCATTGGTAAAGTTGACAAAAAGTGAGGTTAAAGACCCCCTTGAATTGAACAAAGAAGAATGGCAGCATTTAGACAACTAAAGGACAGTGTCTGTGAAGCCCCAGCTCTGGGTATGCCAGATTATGAGAAAGAGTTTGAGTTGTTCTGTAGTGAGAGAAACGGATTTGCACTCTCAGTGTTGATACAGATACATGGAAGATTGAGGAGACCAGTTGCATATTTCTCGTCAATGTTAGATCCCGTAGCTGTGGGTCTGCCAGGATGTCTGAAAGCAGTAGCTGCTACATGTCGAAGCCTAGAGCAAAGTGAAGGAATTGTGATGGGATATCCAGTAAGAGTGTTTGTACCTCATGATGTGGCGATTCTTTTAATAAGGAGCTGAACACAGTTCATGTCACATAGTCGGCTGACTAACTATGAGAAGGTCATTCTAGGTGCGACCAATGTGAGTTTGGAAAGATGTGTGAATGTGAATCCAGCCACACTGTTGCCAGATGCAGACAGAGTGGAGGTAAGAGATGATGTTGATCATGATTGCTTGGATGTGCTTGACTTTTGCATGAAACCCAGACCAGACATAAGAGATTTGCCATTGCCAGAAAGTGATTATGTGATGTTTGTGGATGGATCCTGTTTAAGAACGGATGAAGGATTGTTGAGTGCAGCATATGCAATATGCACAGATGCAGCAGTTGTAGAAGCATTGCACTTGAAAGGAGTTAAATCCGCTCAAGTAGCAGAATTATTGGCATTGACAAAAGCATGCAAAATTGGGAAGAATGTGAGAGTGACTGTGATAACTGACAGCCAGTATGGCTTTGGAGTTGTCCATGACTTTGGCCAACTTTGGCTACAGAGAGGTCTCCTGACCTCAAGTGGAACTCCCATAAAGAATGCAGAAGTGGTTGGAAAATTGCTTGAAGCAATACAGTTGCCTAAAGAACTGGCTGTTGTCAAATGTGCTGCTCATAGTCAAGGTAGTGATTACATCACTACTGGGAATCGATATGCAAATGACATGGCTCAGTATTGTGCCCGAAACCAGTATTCAATCAACCGGGCCAAGGAAAAGGAAATGTCTTCTTGCTCCTTCATGTTTACTAACGTTGTGGGAACATGGGAAGAAGTGAGACAGTTGCAGGATGAAGCAGGAGATGAAGAAATGAAACAGTGGGTAAAAGCAGGTTGTGCGCCAAGGGAGAAAGATCATGTGTGGGTCTATCGGGATGGAAGACCAGTAATGCCTGATAGCATGATGTCAACCATGGTACGGATGTATCATGGCCAAGGACACATAGGGAGGGATGCCATGATAAGGGCCTTTAAGCAGACCTGGTACAATGCAAAATTCAGGTTGTTAGCAGAGAGTCTCTGTCAAAGATGCCTGATATGTCAGCAGTACAATCCTGGAAGGAAAACAGTGGTGAGCCTAGGCACAATAGGCAGAGAGGGAGGACCCTTCACCAGAATGCAAATAGATTTCATTGAAATGCCCCCTTGTAACAGGTTGAGGTATGTTCTGGTGATAGTCTGTCTGTTCTCCAGGTAAGTGGAGGCATTCCCAATAAGAAGAAATGATGGAATAACAGTGGCCAAGCTATTGTTAAGAGAATTCATCCCAAGGTACGGGTTCCCAGTGATCATTGAATCAGACAGAGGAGGACACTTTTATAATGAAATCATGAGATTGATCTGTGAAGCATTGAGTGTACAACAAAAACTACATTGTGCTTACCGACCAGAGGCTTCTGGTGTGGTTGAACAAATGAATGGTACGATCAAAAACAGAATAGGGAAAATGTGTTTAGCCACAGGAATGAAATGGCCTGATGTCTTGCCTCTAGTCTTGATGACAATCAGATCTACTCCAGACAGAACTACAGGTTTGAGTCCCCACAAAATTATCATGGGAAGGGCCATGAGACACGTGTTTGTTCCAGTCAACAAGTTGATGACAATAACTGATGACATGGTTTTGGATTACTGTAAAGTCCTGGTTGACGCAGTCCATTCTGTGTTTCACCAGGTTGGAGCGGATGCCACTACCCTTGAAAGAAAACCAGCCCATGACCTGAGCCCAGGGGATTGGGTGAGAATAAAAGTCCACAGAAGAAGGAATTGCTTGGTTCCAAGGTGGGGAAGGCCAAGGCAAGTTATCCTGACCACAACAACTGCTGTGAAGTGTGCTGGACTGAAAAATTGGATACATGCAAGTCACACTTTGAGAGTTCCAAATCCAACAGACAGCATTGGAAAATAATATTTTGATGATTCGGAATCAAGTGCTGATTCAGACAACGAGAATTCAAAGACAAGAGAAAATCCCGAAAGGGGGGAGAAGGAGCCAAGACTAGCTCCAATTCCACGAGGAGAAATCCTGAGGAAAAGATTGCAGATTTCAGATACCAGTTCAGATTCTGGAGACGAGCAAAACGCCAGTGGCGAACACACAAAGAAGAAGAGAAAAGAAAAGAACATTTCAACAGAAGAAACATTTACACCAGATTAAAGAGTAGGAGAAGTTCCACCTGAGAAAATTCTTGAAGGAGAAGAAGGGACAGAAATAGAGAGAGAGGGACAGATTTCTGCGGAAACCCCCCGAGGAGGTGTAGGGACATCCAACACTGAGTTAGATGAAGGGACAAGTAGCAAGCAGGAAGATTGCGTGTTGGAGACCCGAGGAGGGACAGAAGTAGGGCAAACACAAGAGGTGGAAAAAGAAACTGTTGGAAAAGAAAAGCCAAATGAGACAGAATCTGAAGACAGTGAAAATGAAATACCAGAAGGTTGAGTTCTGAGGAAGAGAACTTGGATCGAGGAAAGGAACATTAAAGAAGGCAAACTGAGGAGAAATGCTAAAGGAGACCTTTGGCCAAATAAAATAAAGAGACTGAGATATCGATTGACACGAGTCAAACCCTCAAAAGCTGAACAAGTGAACGAAGTGACAAGTCAGCTCAAAGCAACAGAGGGAGAGACAGAGGTGTCTGAAGAAAACAAACGATCAAGAAAACCAAACCAGAATTATAAGTCACCTGAATGGACGTATGTGGCACTGCCTGAACAAGGAGAAGAGGTAGATAGTCAAGGAAATCCAGAGGAGACTTAACTGAAAGTGGTGGAGGAAGAAGAAACAGCGGAAATCCTGAGAGTTATCCTTTCCGATATTGGAGAAGAAGCGGAAATTCAGGAATTTCTGTATTTGAATGATGAGAAGGAAGTGAAAAACGATGAGATGCCAAACTGAGCAATTTCAGGAATATCTTTGAAGAAAATATAAAGGATGGAATAAGAAATCGAAGGACTGGGATACCCTGATGAGTGTTTAGCTCTTACAGGTGAAAAAGAACAAGAAGTAGAGTAGAAGAGGCTAAGTCAAAAGACACGGTCAATTTAACAAGATGGCTAATATAGATGATAATAAAAGTAGATGCACCTTTATGAGAAGATGGTGTAAAATGTGTTGTTGTTGTACAGGATTATTAATGCTTCTTTGGAGTGTACTCGCTCTACTGATCTCTTTCAAGGTAACTTTAGATACACTAGAAGGACATACAGGAAATATGACTCACATAGTGAAGAATTCACCAAAGGTAGTTCCATTTAAAACAAGCACTGAACATATACACAAGGATAGGTCTAAACTGATTTTTCTAGCAATGTGTTTTCAAAATTGTTGTACGAATATGTAAAAACAATGGATGTAAGGGATTGCTACGTATGTATGCAGTTGCCTGCCTCTGTTTCAGAAGGAGTGACTTATCATCACCTTCCAGCAACTTATGGAATAACATGTAGTGTTTTAACAAGTATATTTTATCAAATAGGGAAATTAGAATATAATTTGTCAAATATAGATAACATTCTTGGACAATTGCCCATGAATAATGAATTGAATCCTGCTAAAACCGCTAATGTATTAGGTGAGATTTTTATAGAAACTAAAGAACTGACCTTAGAATATATTTTTACGAACAATTTAAATTGCAGTTTGAAAAAAGAAGAGAAAACCTTTTTAGATATGGTGGAAGAAAGGAGATTAAGAATGCACAAAAAGGCAGAAGGACATGAATTAAGGGAAAATGTGTGGGACATAGACGGAGAAAAGGAGCTGAAAAAGGAAGCTAGACCAACAATAGCTATAGATACACCACAGAAAGGCAAGTTATGTATTATGAGAGAAAAATCCCAATATGATTATTATTATATAGGGACTAGTGAGTGCCATGATACATATTTTATTGCATCCGGATGGGGATTTAGAGGCGGAGAAGATCAAGTTTTTCCTGGATTGTATTATATTTGTGGGAACAAGGCTTATTACAGGTTGCCTGACCATTGGTATGGCACATGTTATGTTGGCCTGGTCTTTCCAAAGATCTTTCACATGGATAGAGTAGAAAACAATGGACAAAATAACCTATTAATGCGTAGTAGAAGAGAAACTTGGTTAGAAATTGTAGGTGATATTTTTGGAGCCTTGATACCAGCAGTGGGAATATCTTTGAATGCAAATAATATTCGGAAATTGTCAACAATAGTTGATCGCTTGTCAACAAGTACCGCTGGAGGATTTCTATTGGTAAACACCGAAATGGTTGCTATGCGTTCTATGATAATGCAAAATCGACTTGCCCTTGATATCTTATTGGCAAAACAGGATGGAGTCTGTGGAATGCTGAAAGTTCAACATTGTTGCACTTGCATTCCCGATGAAAGCAAAGACCTAAAAGTTTATATCAAGAATATTACAGAATTGCATGATGAAATAGTACCACTGGAGGTTGAAAGTATCTGGACTAAAATTAGTAATAAGATGGCTACTATTAAGACTTTCTTAGGTAAATTAGGAAGTACTATATTAGGGAAAATATTATTTCCATTAACGTGTGTAATTTTCATATTATTAATACTTAGACTAGGATGTATGTGTTGCAGACATAAAAGAAATAAAAAGAAAATTACACGAGAAATTATTAAAAAGAAGGAAAAGAAACAAGAAAGGGATTTTGAAGAAATAGAATTGGAAGAATGGAAGGAGAGTATGTATGACGAAACAAAAAGAGAAGATGAAGGGGAAACAGAATCATAAATTGAGCAAGAAAACATTTGAATTTCCGTAAAAGGGGAAATAAATTGATTTTGTGGGTTTGTTTATGGTGATAAAATCACCAAAGGGGGGATTGATGGAGCGGGTAATATGTTTTCCTTTTATGTACCAAATGCATTTATGTATGTTTGTATTAAAACGATTAATAACTAATCATAATAATTAATGGTTTGCTGTAAAGGATAGAGAAAACAGGAGCAGGCCCAACAAGACACCGTGAAACAGGTTCAACATAAATTGAAAAAGCCTACCCTTGAGGGGGCAGCAATGGCCACAACCGTGCAAATGGCAGCAGCCTCAATAGGGGCTCCACAGCTAAACCCCAGAGGGTTCCAAACCGGCTATTACCAGACACAAGGGAGTGCTACTAATGCCATAGGCCGGGTCACTTAGCAGAGAGATACCCGTTAGAGGCATACCATGAACAGCAAAAGCAGCAGAGATCAATGAGCCATGGCCATCCACCACAAAACACCATGAATGTCCCTCCTCAACACCAAGCACAGTGGAATCAGAATACACTCAACACCCAGCCTCAGGGAGGTCCGTTTCCGACCACACAACCACAGCAGGGATCTGTTAATTGGTAAAACACGTGGCAGCAACAACCACAGACAGGGAACTCAGTACAACAGGGACCGGGGCCACAGCCCCGGCAGGGAGGGGTGATAGTATGGGGGGATAGCGCCTACATGGAATCACAGAGGTAAAATGCACAGTAAGATAAACTTAAAAGTCAAAATGGACACATTCCAATAACCAAGTTGAAGGGCTCCCATTCTTAGGCACCATGTACAGGGCCAATGTTTCCTTCATGGCATGTGGTCCAAACACCTTCTCCAAAAATCTAGAAGCCTCCACCCCAATGGAGGCCCCCTTTCAGTTCTAAAATGAGGTACCTTTGGTGGCGGAAACCAGGATTCCCGCACGCCGGGAATGGTAAAACCACAAAAGACTTCACAGTAGCCAAAAAGCGGCGAGGCCGCAACATGATGTTGAGTCCATGTCTCCAGTTGGGGTGGGGATGTTTCATCAGGGTGATGAGGCATCTCAGATTTGCAGAGGCAGTCACTTTATTTTCCATTTTCACCCAGCAGGCCTTAGCAATTTTTGGTCAAAAGTCCTGGAGTCTACGTTTTTTACAAGGTGAATAATTAGCTTAGCCAGCCTTCTAGTTTGTGACCTGTACTGCTTTTGATTTCCGAAGTCCTGTCACCTTGCCACACCCTTCCAAAATGCATTAGGCAACACACAACTGTAGAGACCCCAGCCACAAGCTAGGGACAGTGGGCCCACCAGCGCACTGAGATGAAGTGGGATGTGGTCCGAGGGAGAGAGGTGTGTCGTGGCAGAGGGATCCCAAATCTTCACTCTGGCTCCAGGCGAATGTAGGGCACGGGTACGTTCACCTCCATACCAAGCATAGCTACTAACAGTGTGCCCTCTGATGGGGGAAAGCAGTTGGCCCCAAACTCCAACACCACAAGGTGGCATGGGTGGGAGAAAAAAGGAGGCACAAAGCAGTCCTCAACCCTCTCTTTCACGAGATTTAGGAAACACCCAAAACTAAACAAAAATGCCCAAGACTAGCCCAAAAAGCAGATTTCAGATACCAAGGTGTGGTAAAGATCAGTGAAAGCCTGCTATCTGTAAGAGGCGTTGGAGGGCCACACCACAGAACAAGGGGTGCTGGCAACAGAGAGATACATAAACACGTGATCCCAGTACACGTTACAAACACCAGCATCACTAAACAGCGACATGCCCCCTCATCGCATATACCTGCACATATTCCTGCACACTAAAAAGAGCAACTCACAGCAATGGCACCATTATGTACGCACCAGACAAGACATGTTTGCTGAGAACTAGTGACATCCATGGAACCCCTGCTAAAACATGATGCTGTCCATCCCTATGCCCATTAGATCAGCCCAAAAAAATATTTTGCACCAATCAAAGGCATGATACTGCACATTCCTGATATACAATGGGGCAGCTCCACGCTGATGGATTATTATTGACAATGCAGCGAGTTTGCCTATACTCAGCTCATACCTGGATGACACAGACTCTGTTCCCTAGTAAGCATTCACACCCGACCCTGGTCATTCCTGGAGAAGAACTATCTGACTTGTACCAACACCCTTTAAAGAAAAAGGCAACTTTGCTGTACCAATCCCGTGACCAAAGATCTGCAGACTATTTTAGCTGGGCTCAGTTCAAAGACACACCGGAAGAATTCAGACTGTTAACAGATGCGCAGGTATTGGCGGGAGGGTCAATACCCTTTTTTACCCTGCAGACAAAGGCGAATGCCGACTGGCTTAAGATCACCAGGTGGGAGATGCTTAAAATGATGAACAGAACTGAGCTTGGCTTCAATTTGATCAAGAAAGAACTACGAGCAATCCATCTCATAGTGATGCTGCACCGATATGTATTGGACCTAATGACCGAGATGGAGGGAGGGGTGTGTGGCAACATCAGTGCAGCCTGCTGCACCTTTATCCCAGGGATTGATATGGACAATGGAACTTTGACAATTGCCATCCAATCATTGCACAATTTACAAAGAGACATGGGTGAGGAGGGAGGTGCCCCTGAGCAGAAGTGGTTTTCTAATGGGTTCTCCTGGCTCCCACAAGGGGTTATAATGATTGTGTAAATCACTGTTGCCAGTTATCGTTGTGCTTTTATTGACATTTGGGACTGTACAAATGGGGTTCACATGTTGTAAAAATGCAGTTCTCTAATTAGGTAGAATGCAAGTAACTTGAAAGGTTGTCATAGTTCAAAGAGAGCAAGGGGAACAGCAGGAGCCTAATAAAATAATAGTACAAATACCTAAGTTAGATAGTGTAGTTGAAGAATCAACTAGAGGACGGAATGTTAATATGGAAAATGATAGTGTTAATATGGAGAAAAAAAAATTCATTTATGAAAACAAAATCACGTCCCCATTTATGAAATCGCCCGTCGTGAATGCCACATCAACCTGACTTGCAAATACATAGTCAGGCAAGCCTTGAAACCCAGGCCAGATTTATAAATCACAGGTAGGATGGTGGTTAACTGGCAGAAAACTGCACAAACAGGAAACTTTAGATCAATCCCATAGGTAGGCGCAGGGACATTGCAATGGTTCAGGAAGAATGACCCCAATAAAGGACACATGCCTAGAGGGGGTACGCATGTTCCGAAAACACCATAAAGGCAGATGCCACATGAGTTAGAAATGTATGGCCAATCAAAACACAGCACACACAGTGATCATGCACTCCCCATGCCAGACATCTGGACACGTTACCCACTGACCACATTGTGTCCACGCAAGGTCAAGGCCAGCCTGTAGTAACCATTTGACCATTAACTTATGACTCTAAGGCAGCAACCAACATTCCTCACCATATATGGTGTGCCGGATAACTTTACAACCTGTTGAAAATTGTATTTAAGAAGGATGCCAACTGAATGAAAATTGAGACAGTCCTCAGACCCTGTGCCCGTAACTGTTCTCCTGGTTGCTAAGTTTAATTAAACAAAGAGTTCCTGTTTTGCCAAACGCCTTTTGATTTTTTAGGTATTTCGTACTCGAGTAAAAATGGGAATCACTGACAGAATATCGAGGAGCTAAATATCGACCTGCAAAAATATCGGTGACAAAATATCGACTACCAGAATATCGAATTCTTATCTACAAACAGGTAAATACAAAAATATTGAATCCAAAATATCGTTGTAAATAATATAGTTTGTTAAAATATCAAATTTTTTAAATGTCTTCAAAGTAATGTAAAATTAATGAAATAATAAATAGAATTAAGTAAAACATACTTAAAAATACTTAAATAACCTTTAAATTAATAAATAATTAATGTAAGTTAAAAAAAATAAACATTCATTTTTATTTTTTAATACATATATATTAGCTTAATAATATTGCAAAATATTCAATATTTTTAGCATAGGATAGCGGGAAGGTAAAATTTTCTATTCCCACTCCAGTGAGCGCAACAGTAGGGAAAGCGTTGGATAGCGTGAGGGTAAAAATTACTATTCCCAATCCAGTGAGTGCAACAGTAGGGAACGCGTTGGATAGCGGGAGGGTAAAAATTACTATTCCCAATCCAGTGAGTGCAACAGTAGGGAAAACGTTGGATAGCAGGAGGGTAACAATTACTATTACCACTCCAGTGAGTGCAACAGTAAGGAAAGTGTTGGATAGCGTAGAGGAATTATTTAATATACTCACTCCTGGGCGTGGTTTGCATCCGAGCGCAATGGCCGCAACCTAGTTGAGCTCCGACCAGCGCGACCGCATCCCACAATAATCCGTACATGAATCATGCCAGAATAATACCCATCAGGACTGCGATGGGCATCCGACTGCATCGGCAGCGCCCAAAGTGAGTTTGGGGCGAAGCGGCGGTGTCTGCATCGTTTTGTGTGCCAGTGACGCCGTGCGGCCTGCGGCCGTGGGCGGAGCCGGGGACTGGCGTGAGCAGAGGACTCGCGGCCTGCTCGGGCTGGAGCCGCATCGACGGGGTGAGAGGCAACGCTGCGAAGCCGCGGCGCTGAGGAGGCGACCCCGGGGTGACGAACCCTACACTGAGGCTGAGACCACGAGTAAGGTAATGCGGCACACCGGCGGTGAGGAGGCCTGAGACGCTGTATATGCTCCGGCCGCGATCGGCGTCCTGAGTCCGGAAATCATCGCCGACCCCCTACGAGGGGGGCGCTAGGAGTCTCGGCAGCCCGACCTGGGCCAGGCACAAAATCTACAGGGTAAGGTCCCCCACCGCTCCTGGAGGAAGATAACAGGTCAGGAGGCTGGGAGCGGGAGAAAGGAGGCAATCTGAAGGGGACAGGGCTCCTACCACTTCCTCCGGTAAAAAGGCCAATCCTGACGGCCGCTGGGAGAGTGAGGGATGCCAGGAGGCCCGGCTGAGGACCCGGGGTGCAGTGGTCCCCCCAAATTCAAGATCCCTTGCCACGCCTGACTGTTTTGAAGGGACACAAATTGAGCACATGGTGCTTTGGTGGTGCTCCCGGCGAAGGAGGCACTCAAGTGCAGCACAAGCGCCAGCACGAGGTGGCGGACTTCCCCCGGGGACCACCGGGCATTAGGAAGGGTTGCCTTCTGCTGGCCTAGACGCCACAACAGAGGCCCTGGGGCCCGTGCCCAGAAAGACACTTCATCCCCGGATCGACACATCGCAAGGCGGCAGTCCACAGGGCACTAACGGCCACAGACTACTCTAGCGGGCCAGAAGGGCCGGGCGCCTCCCTGAGCTAATAACGTTCCGCACTTGGGCAGGAAACCTGACAGGCCGCAGGGGGCCACATAGTCCCGTGGCAGGCGGCGGTGAGTACTGCACAAAACTGAAGCCCCGCGCCAAATGGGGGGCCGAGGCCATCGGGCGGCCCAGCAAGCAAAACTTGACAAATACGCCTTTTCGAAGGCTGTGATGGAAGCGACAACTCAGCGGGTGCCAACGGAAGTGGGTGCCAAACCGGAGAACCAGCCAGAGGTCACATTGCTGGGCATCATGTCAGCACTAACCAATGTCCAGACAACGGTGGGATCCATCTCCTCGGATGTGTCGTTCCTCCGGGCCAACTTTCAAAAAATGACCTCCAGAATGACAGAGGTAGAGACCAAGACAGCATCCCTCGCTGAAGATACGGCTATCCTCCAGCAACAGGTCCATCACCTGGAGGAACAGAACTGCGTGATGGCATCCAAACTGGACGACCAAGAAGGCAGGTCAAGACGCAACAACGTCCGTATCACGGGGGTTCCCGAGTCACAGGGGATGCCGGCCATGGACCTCTACGTGGAAGACCTCATCAAGAATCACCTCCAGCCAAGGGGTCTTACTGGCTTCTTCTCGGTGGAACGAGCACACAGAATACCGGGGGGTAAAACACGGCCCGGGGCTCCCCCCGGCCGATCCTGGCCCGGATCTTCAACTTTAGAGACCGTGACGCCATTCTTCAAACAGCTAGATTGGCTCCGCCTTTGCGCATAGAGAACTCTGTCATTTCCTTCTTCCCGGACTACACGGCGGCAGTCACCAAGCAAAGACGAAATTTCCTGGAGGTCAAAAAGGAACTCCAGCGCAAAGACTTGTCGTACTCCATGCTTTACCCTGCAAAACTCTGAGTGGTGACGGACGGTAACACTCACTTCTTCGACAGGCCAGAGGATGCCCACGACTGGCTAGAAGGCTGGCGACAAGTCAACAGGCCCACAAACGGTAAGGGCCGTCAGCAACGTCCGACAGCGGACGCAACTATTCATGGGCAGAGGCGGATGGACAAGGAACTCGAATCCCGTCATGCGGACACAATGGGCTGACCATCACTAGATGCCATCCTCTCACCCAGTAACAGTACGAACAACAGGATGGCGCCGCGGCCCGCCTCGTATGGAAAGACCAGACCCAGCGCGGACCCCCAAGATACAAGACCATCTACTGCACTTTGGTTTAAGATGCCTAGTCTAAAATAACAAAACCTTTCTAAAGTCCTGAAGGGACGGGATGTCTGGCGCGCCCTAGATCCTCTTTCCCCCCCACACGCAAGTACTGTTCATGGGGTTAAAGCACTCTGCACAGTTGGGATGGCGGGTAGTTGGAAATCCGTCCAGCAGGGAGGCAGGGTGGGGGGAGGTAAGGGGGGAATTTGAGTTTGGTAATGTTGCAAATTGCATTTTTTCGTTTTTAAAGTTGTTTTGTTTTTACGGACTGGTATCAGGTACATTGGGGTGGCACGCAGGGAACACATCACTTCACACACACAGGTCCAATGTCACGGAACAGCCCTAGAGTCCTCGGTGCAGAGCTGCCCAGCCCCACGCAATCAAGTATAGATGGAAATGGTAAACCGGCCCACCTCTTACCCTCATATCCTGGAATGTCAATGGCCTAGGGGATAAAATTAAGCGGGGGCTCGTGCTGACTCACCTTAAAAAACACACCCCATCTGTAGTCCTCCTAGTAGAAACCCACTTAGTGGGAACCTCTACCAAGGCGCTGGACTGTTGGGGCTTCAAAATGGTCATACACTCAGAGTTCACCACGGAATCCAGAGGAGTGGGAATACTTGTGCGTAAAAGCTGCCCACTGATAATACAAGACACTCAGAGGGACGAGCAGGGACGCTTTGCCGCAATGTCCTGTCAGTGGGAGGGACGAACCTACAATTTAGTCACAGTATACATACCACCCACACTTCATGTCATGACCCTCGCCGCTCTGGGTAAGTTCTTGCTTACCCTGCCTCCTGGGGAACTCGTTATAGGGGGGGACTTTAATGCAGTCCTTGACGCCACTCAAGTCAAGTTGCCGGCGTGAGAGCAGGGGAAGCCTCCTACACATTTACAGGATTTTGTGGAAGCGATGGGCCTGATAGACGTCTGGCGCATACTCCACCCAGAGGGGCGACAATACACGTACCATTCAGGGGTCCATAACAGTCTGTCCAGGATAGATTACATCCTCTCTCCCCCGACCAACCTAGTAGCTATCCTGGAGATCAAGCATCTCACCAGAGGAATATCAGATCACTCCCCCTTACTAGTGACATATGCATCACAACACGTGGGACGTAAAATCATTTATCCGATTCACCCAGGGTACCTCAAAGTCCTAACTATTAAGAAAAAGCTGCGCAAAACCACAGAACAATTCTTCCGCGAGAATACACACTCCGTTGACTCCCCTAGTACTCTATGGGAGGCGTATAAGATGGTCCTGCGAGGGCAAGCAATATCTATAATAACAGCGCACAAATGTGACAAGGCCCGCCAAATGTTGGAACTTGAGATAAAGGTTGGCCAGGCTGAAGAGGAAAACACCAAAACACAGACCACTGAAACTACACACAGGTTAGAACTGGCCAAGCAAGCGTTTAGAGACTGTGCGTGGGAGGAAGCTAAGGAAAGAGTCAAGAAAACACAGCATACAATTTACGAGACAGAGGACAAGGCCAGTAAGCTACTGGCATGGCTGGATAGGAAAGAGCAAGCCAGTCGTTGGGTGGCCCGTCTGCACCTACCATCCAAGGTGGACGTAACGGACCCACAAGAGATAGTGACTGCCTTCGCAAGCCACTATGAGGCAATTTACGAACCCTCCACTGACGCCACAGTGGCAGAGAACCTAGAATTTCTCAAAGACATACGGTTGCCCACGTTGACGCCTAGAGAAGCTGACCCATTAGAAGAGCCATTCACAGCAGAGGAGATCATAATCGCGATAGGGGTCTCCAATCAGGCAAGGTCCTCGGCCCCAACGGCATTCCCGTAGAAATTTATAAAACACATGCAGAAAGACTGGGACCCCACTTACTCAAAATGTATGAAGATAGTTTCGATAAAGGAATACTGCCAAAAGACCAAAGAACCGCGTCCCTGGTGACGATCCCAAAACCCGGCAAGTCCCCGCAGGAGTGTGCCTCGTACCGTCCCATCTCACTCCTTAACGTAGAGGCAAAAATTTTAGCAAAAGTGCTGGCCACTAGGCTACAGCCACACCTCGCGTCCCTGATCCACCCTGATCAATCTGGGTTCATGCCCGGCCGTAATACGGCAATGAACTTGCGAAGGCTACACGGGGTAATGGCTTGAATGTCTACTATCCGCGAGGATGCAGTCATTCTCTCGCTAGACGCCAGCATGGGTTTTGACCAGGTGGAATTGAGGTTCTGTCTCGATCCGAACCCGTGTGTTCGGTATCGTAGTACTGACACGATCTTGGTACCAGTGAACCGTAAATGATCCATTTAGTATGTGACAGTGTTTTCGCTGTGCTACGAGCATGGATTCACTGAGAAATAGGGCATTCCGTTGTAAATTCATGGCATCCATCTTAGATACGGCATCCATCTTGTTTCTTGCCCTCACATAGTCAATGGACAAGCAATGACCCTGGCCGAATCACCTTGTTAAGGACACGTAAGCGTTAGTCCAAGGAAACTGATGCTGCGTGACTAGGCAGAAGCTACCTCCCTTGCCTGAGGCCAATCGTGCTATACTGGTTCTTGTGTTCGTTGGCCTGATCACGATTAGGAGGCCGAAGCCAGTAGCCATGCTCGTTTATGACCCACAAGCATCTCTTATCCTACTTATCAATCTTTCCCACCTGGCTCCGCTCCTCTCCTTCTGGGCTTTTACTATGGGGAGGATAAAATTTTTATGATGGGGAGGATCGGTCGAAGAATGGAAAACTGACATGAAGACTTGATTGAACACTGGAAACTTACAAATAATTATCGTTTGGTATATGTTTATTGTTTGTTTGGGATACCGGGCTAGGCATGAAAGATATTTTTGTAACGCTGCCTGAGGACACATTTGGTGTATTTAAGGAGCGACCCACTTTATACAATTTGAACAGTCTCCTAGATTCTGCCTTTGTGTGGTTCCTACGACTTCTGTGTCCCTGCAGTAAATAAACCTTGTTCTCTGACGCCACCATCGAGAAGCCCGTGTCTCTGTTTATTTGTGCACCAAGGCAGGAAGGAACTCAGGGGTCTTTTGGGTGTTGTTTCCCTGACACCTCTGGACTCTAGAAAAGTCCAGAACCTCATTTGGCGCCTTAGTGGGGTGACGTCAACCGGTACCGGTCCAAAGCCTGAAGATTTCGAGGAGCTTCGTGTGAAGATTCCGGAGGGGGGTACCCCACTTCATCGATCCCTGTATGTCGTAAAAGTGGCCCGACGATCTCTTCCACGAGGGTTCCTGCTCCCAGACGGCTACAGAGGACCGCTGCCCTGACTGTCGCCCTGTCTTGGACCCGAGGAGTAGACCTTAGTACGGCGAGACGTAGGCGGGTTCTCCTTGGTGACGTCTTCGACATTTCAGTTAAGTTTTAAGTGGGTCGCGCCCAGTCTGATTGCTCTTAGTTGCGTGACTAGGCAGAAGCTACCTCCCTTGCCTGAGGCCAATCGTGCTAGGCAGAAGCTACCTCCCTTGCCTGAGGCCAATCGTGCTATACTGGTTCTTGTGTTCGTTGGCCTGATCACGATTAGGAGGCCGAAGCCAGTAGCCATGCTCGTTTATGACCCACAAGCATCTCTTATCCTACTTATCAATCTTTCCCACCTGGCTCCGCTCCTCTCCTTCTGGGCTTTTACTATGGGGAGGATAAAATTTTTATGATGGGGAGGATCGGTCGAAGAATGGAAAACTGACATGAAGACTTGATTGAACACTGGAAACTTACAAATAATTATCGTTTGGTATATGTTTATTGTTTGTTTGGGATACCGGGCTAGGCATGAAAGATATTTTTGCAACGCTGCCTGAGGACACATTTGGTGTATTTAAGGAGCGACCCACTTTATACAATTTGAACAGTCTCCTAGATTCTGCCTTTGTGTGGTTCCTACGACTTCTGTGTCCCTGCAGTAAATAAACCTTGTTCTCTGACGCCACCATCGAGAAGCCCGTGTCTCTGTTTATTTGTGCACCAAGGCAGGAAGGAACTCAGGGGTCTTTTGGGTGTTGTTTCCCTGACACCTCTGGACTCTAGAAAAGTCCAGAACCTCATTTGGCGCCCAATGTGGGCCGACGTCAACCGGTACCGGTCCAAAGCCTGAAGATTTCGAGGAGCTTCGTGTGAAGATTCCGGAGGGGGGTACCCCACTTCATCGATCCCTGTATGTCGTAAAAGTGGCCCGACGATCTCTTCCACGAGGGTTCCCGCTCCCAGACGGCTACAGAGGACCGCTGCCCTGACTGTCGCCCTGTCTTGGACCCGAGGAGTAGACCTTAGTACGGCGAGACGTAGGCGGGTTCTCCTTGGTGACGTCTTCGACATTTCAGTTAAGTTTTAAGTGGGTCGCGCCCAGTCTGATTGCTCTTAGTTGCTCTTGTAAGGATTTATCACTGGTTGCTCTTGTTCGGATAATCCTTTTGCTCTCTGGGTACGTTTGTTTTGGATTTGTAGATTATCACTGGTTGCTCTTGTTAAGATAATCTTTGGTTTGGTATTGGTTCATTTGGTAGGCCTAAGTTCTTTGCGCATTTTGGTTAGAATTTGTCTTCAGTTCGTAATGGCTAACCGTAGTAATTGTTTCTTGTCCTGGTTAAGTTGCAGCAGGGATTCCCGGTTGGAGGACTCGTGTCCGGTTCCTCCAATCGGAACTCCTACATATGAGCTCTATTGTAAACATGGTGTGGGTCCTATCACTTATAATGGAGTGTGGGTCCGTTACACCAGGAAAGATGGTGTCCTTAGTTGGCCACCACATGGTAGCTTTGAAACTAAAATTTTAGACAATCTAGAAGTGAAGTTGTTTAAAAAGGAAGCCCGGCCGGCAATGTTCGATTCTTTTCGCTTTTGGCGTAAAGAAGCCAGACAGAGAGAAATTAGAAAAATAAAGAAGGAACTGAAAGAGAAAGGGTTGACTTTAATGCAGTCTGCTAGGCAGTTGCATGTCAACGAAACTGAAAAAGCAATAGAGGTAGCAAATAGAGAACATAATTTGGCGATTGACAAGTGCTACCCTGCCTTGCCATCGTGTCCTGCTAAGCCAATAGAGGACTGTGAAAAGGATCCCCTGTTGTCTTACCTATTGAGATCACCTCCACCGTATGCACAGGGTATTACAGCACCACAGTTACCACCTGTTGTGCAACCGGCTGCTGGTCAGCCTGGAATAGTTGTTCCTTTTCCTTTGATTCAAGCTCCTATTCTTCCTGTGGTTAATGTTCCTTCGGCACCCCCTCTACCTGGGTTGCCTATTCCGCCTTTGCCTGACGTTTCGCAAACTGCTTTACCTACTACTTCTACCCCTACAATTTCATCTGCTCCAGCTTCCTTGTCCCCGAACCCTGTAAACATTCTGACTCCGCTTTCTGTTCGTCGGAAAATAACCGACTCTGTAACTAATATCTTAACTCCTCTCTACAGGTCTTTAATTAAGACACCCGTTTCTGACTCTACACAGAGACGTAGTCAGCTTCCTGGTCCCCAGGAATGAGGAATATTAGATTCGACAGCTCTTAGGTGGATGTCGAAAGCTGTGAAGTATGATGCATGAAGAGTGTTGGATACATTTATGCAATGGAATGAACCAACTCAGCGTTATGTCTTTGACGTGATGTGTTCCCTTTTGCGTGAGGAATGGGATGATGATGACTTAGATTCCGTTCCCGCTGACTTAATACATATTCAGAGAAGGTTCGCTGCAGGAATGGTAATAGGTTCGGAAGTAAAGGAAGCGATAGAACTGATTCTAGCATACAGGTCTGATTCTCCTCTTCGAGCACCAAGGGACTCTGATGGTTCTCCGATTACTAGGAAGAAGCGAGGTCAGTATCCGATGAGGGAAGTTCCACCGATATGGCGCGATGCAGTTCAAGCTGATGCGGCTAATAATATTTTAGCTGCTCCAGCACATTTCCATAGAGTGTGGATACACATCCCTTGGAAGCGGGCCGAAGTATTAGCAGTAAAACAGGCGTTGCCGGACCCGCGTAAGAATCCTGCTGGGTATTATAAAGAGTTAACCCAGACAGTTCAAGCATGCGTCATGAATTTGGCAGACATCGAAATGCTATTTGGCAATGTAGGGCCACAGCCTATATGGGCCAAAATTCGCCATGAGAATCACCAAGTTGCTTTGTGGTAAATAAAATTCATTACCGGGACTTAATTTGATACGGAAACATAATAAAATAGCTCAGTAAAATGAGAGGCAGAATCCGTGGTATCAGAGGTTCGGAATGGGCTTTATTCCAATGAACGATTATAATCGGTTGCTCCAAGTTCCGTCACCACGAAGGTTCAGGAAGTGAAGTACATACTTTATTGACAAGAAATGACTTTTATGGTACATACATTACAATGAAGCGAATGCAGTAGGCGTAACAATTGATAAGGAAAATGACGATTCATATGCGTAACCGAAAATGGGTGTAATAAGGAGTAAAAAGGAACATAATTGGTTATGATGTCATATATAGGTGGATCCATAAGATAATACTTGGCATAGATGCGCGCGCTGCAGTATGACGTGTGATTGACGTGCAACTAGGGGGTGAAGGGGACTTGACATTTAGCTCTACATGTGGAGACGAAAAGTCTGGGGGGTCAAGTCAACCTAATCCCAAATCATATCTAACATCCTATGTTTAAAGAACTATGTTATCCACAAAAGAAGGACTCTCGGACAGAATCTATTCTATACTGACCGTGCGTGCGTGTACAAGCGTCTAAGTGTCTACACTAAATGCGAGGGGGTAGGAATATTCCATGGTAACAGGACTATGAATTACTTGCATAAAGACAGAGAAGCCGAGCCATTGCTCGGTAGCTGGAAGGAATGTTTACTTAAACTACTAGACAGGAATGCATCGGCTGAGGGGCGAAGCAGATAACTCGAAGGTGAAATACAGTTCTTGGCAGGCAGCAAACTGATGTCAGGCTTCGTGAGCCGCGCAGAGAATGAGACAAAGTTCATGGTCACAGATGCAGGCTCAGACTGGAGTTTTCAGAGGCAGAAGGCAAGAAAAGCTTGATGACAGAATCAGGGCCTACTTGCCTGGACTGTAAAATGGCATAAGTGAACCATATAAAGGCGGTGGCCTTTCGTACTTAGGAATGGAATATCCGGTCCATTCATGGCGGATCAACAGAGGACATGTTAACGGTGGACGCACATGTATTTGCGTCTTCATAACTGGAACTGGAGGGAACATACATGTACTTGTAACATGCACATAGAACCGTTGGGGTCCAAGATAGGGGACATAACTGACCAGAAAAATCCATATTTCCACATTCCCTCCTTGTCCCCTACTTGCCCGTCAAGAGATATCAATCTTCATTAATCCATTGATCTGTTCATATAGCATCATTTGTTCTTCTTTCTTCTTCCGGGATCTTGAATGAAAATCTTGATGTGGAATGCACGATGTGGCACACAGACCACAAATCGCTGGTCCACATTGCAGACATAGACAGCAACTGAATAGTATGAGAAGGCCAATACCTAGGAATGATAGAACTCTCCATCCCCAGGCTGATATCACACTCCAAAACCAACCGGACCAAGTCCAAGTGCCTGGGTTCTGGTGTATCTGGCTTACAATCTTATGAAGGCGAGTTATAGCTTTATATACAGATGGCGAATTTTCTGGTATGAATACGCAGCAGCTTGATCCGATGACCCTACAAGCTCCGCCCCTATCAGCCAGGATGACGTCAAGGACAAGACGATTTTGAAGCACAACAATCCGCATAGCAGACTGCTCTTCTGTTAAATTGCCTAAGGCGGAAATAGTTTCATTCACTACCGCTTCAAGGGTTCTAGTTAATCTACGTATCAGCTTACTATTAGTAACAGTACCTATATAGGGAAAGATGCCTTTATTGAAATCTGTGTATTTTTCCCATGCTGTTTCAGTGTAATCGACAATTGGGAGATCTCTCCTTACTCTACTATTTACTAAATGAATATTTCTGTGATAATCAGGAGGAGCTAAAAAAACTGGTGGCAAAAGAAATGCAATGTAGCAGGTACCATCCCAATCTAGAGGTAGACGCATATATGCAGTCTGACCACATATAAAGTAGGAGTGGCGATAAGCTCTAAATGAAGATTTGCCTTGATCACTGAATTCTACTGTAGTAGTGCATTTACTATGGCCCATATGTATGGAACCAACTTTTCTTACACACAATTCACCTTTCGCTGGGAATACTGACATGGTTGGTAAAACTAGTTCAACTTCGGATTCGACATTTAGAACCATGAGATTAGGAGTAAAGTTACCTAATCCATATACTTCATTTTCTAGATCAGTTCCTGTTCCTTTGGGGCGACCCTCCTTGTCAGGGTAACAGACTTTGAATAAAACTAGGTTCAGATTTCCCCATACCCACTGGTCTTGGTAAACGGCTGTATCTGAGTCTATGGAATTGATTAAACTAAACCATGCTCCACAGGAGCCATTATGTGTAAACGGATGTGGAAAGAAAGGCAGGACTCCTTCATAATTCTGATAGGGAGGGAGCCGGCCACACACCCAACAATTAGTTGCATTACTAGTCTGATGGGAATGATGTAACATACTAATGAAAGTGTTATTGCGCAGCGCAAGTCTATAAGACAATTCATGCGGGGGTAAGTCACTAAAAGAATGTTCAGCAGTAACATGGTAAACGTTTCTGGCAATAGGGTAATATATGTGCAACAATATACTTGCAGTAATTATTAAAAGACTTAAGAAAAACAAGATTAATAATGTCACTATGCAATGGCTACGCAGTGATTTACAATACGCCTGTCGTTTCATCATTTTTCGCGACTGTCCATGATTCAGGTCTAGGCGATACATGTCGGAGACAGATTCAACCGCTTCACCTAGGAGAGGACTTAAACAATCAAATCGTCCGACGGCCTAGGCCTTAATTTTAGTTTATAAAGTTCTTTACTGTCGGCCTCAGCCAGAGGTAGTTTTGAGTCAATTGGTGAGGACACACGAGGTGGGCTGTTTACATCTGAAGGAAGTCCATGAAATTTCTTGATATGACTTGAATGCACCCATCCTTTCCTGCCCTCGATCTTCACGGCTGTCCTTGTGGTCAGCAGGACCAGCTGGGGTGTCTTCCACCTGGGCTCCAGCTGAGTCTTTCGGTCGAAATTTCTCACAAGCACAAGGTCCCCCGGAACTACGTCATGGGGTTTCACCTCAGTGTTGTCGGGAAAGGCTGCAGCTACCTGTGAACGACAAGATTGTAGTGCAGACATCAAGGAAGCCAAGTAATCTGTCAGCATATTACAGTCAATATCAGTTATTTTGCGTGGTATAGGCGTCCCCCACATATTTGGTGGTCTGCCGAAGATCACCTCATACGGGGATAGCCCTATTCGAGAGTGTGCTACCATTCTTGTGTAAAAGAGTGCAACTGGTAGTGCTACTACCCAGTCGACACCTTTCTCCCTGCATATTTTGGACAATCTAATTTTCAGGGTCTGATTATGTCTTTCTACGAGACCTGCTGCCTCAGGGTGTCGGACACAGTGGAATTTCCACTGATAACCTAACAAAAGTGAAACATGTTTCATTAATTCGGATGAGAACGGCTGGCCGTTATCTGAGTGAACAACACGTGGTAAACCGTATCGTGGGAAGAATTCTCGAACCAACTGTTTGGCAGTAGTCGGGGCAGTGTAATCTGAAACCGGGTATGCCTCCGTCCAGCGGGACAGAGCGCAGACAACTACGAGAACGTATTTGAATCCTCGACATCGTTCCATCTGGATATAATCCATCTGGAGTACTTCAAAAGGGTGTTCAGGAGGATGAAATCCACCTTGTTCTACGGGAACACTTTTTCCTGGGTTGAACTGGCAACAGATCATACAGGTACGGACCTTTTGTTTGGCTGCTGCTCGTAAATGTTTATTGAACCAAATGTGTTGAATGCTGTCTAGCATAGCTTTTTCTCCTAGATGTGCTGGACTATGTATAGTGTTAACTATAACTTGGACCATTGAATCAGGAAGGAACCACACAGACTTTTCCTTCATCATCCATCCTTGGTCCGTTTGGATCCCTCCTAATTCAGTCCATTTCTTTATTTCGTCTGGTGTAGCATGTGTCTGTATGTCAATTACGTCAAAAGTAGGATCTTTAACTGTCATACAATGTGTCGGCATCGGGACTATTGTCTTTGTCATGTCGGATGTTTGGGTTTGAGCAGTCTGTTTAGCTGTTCTGTCGGCTAGATCATTGCCTTGAGAAATGATATCAATAACCTTCGTATGAGCCTTACATTTCATAATTGATATTGCAGTCGGTAGATGTATCGCATCTAATAAAGCATGAATGAGGGGTCCGTGCTGAATGTGAGCACCGTGGGAAGTTAAATAACCTCTCTCTCGCCACAGCACGCCGAAGTCATGTACAACTCCGAATGCATAACGTGAATCAGTGTATATGTTGACTTTTTTATTTGTGGCTTGAATACAGGCTTGTGTCAGAGCAATAAGCTCTGCGGCTTGAGCTGACAAAGTATTTATACGATTAGTTTCAATGACTTCAGTATCTGTTGTGACTGCGTAAGCAGCCACCAACTCTCCTGTATTTGTTCTCATACATGAACCATCTACATACAATGTCAGGTCTGGGTCTGACAATGGGACATCGGTTAAGTCTTGTCTGGGTTTCGTCGTTATAGTAATAACTTCAATACAGTCATGGGCTAGTGGGTCTGTTCCGGTTACTGGCAAAAGTGTGGCAGGATTCAATGTGTTACAGCGTCTGATTTCTATGTGTGGCTGAAACAATGTAAGTTCGTACCCTGTAAGTCGCGCTATAGTCAAGTGTTGTGTTTGCGTTCTATTTACAAGAACCTCTACTGCATGTGGTACTTGAACTGTCAATGGATGTCCTAACACTATGGCATCGCTCTGTCTGATTGCTAAAGCTGTCGCTGCCACTGATTTTAGGCATGCAGGCAAAGCCTGAGCTACGGGATCTAATGTACTAGAAAAATAAGCACATGGTTTGTGTGCTCCTGCTTGTTCCTGTGTGAGTACTGACAAGGCAGTACCTTCGCGTTCTGTAACAAAGAGTGTAAACTGTTTTCTGTAACATGGCGTTGCTAAAACAGGTGCTTGACATAAAGTTTTCTTTAGGCTTTCAAAAGCTTGTGTATGTTCCTGAGTCCAAGGGAGAACAGTCGATGTGGCTGCCTCCTGTGTTGTCAACTGAATGAGTGGTTTTGCTAGAAATGCGTACTGAGGGATCCACTGCCTGCAATATGACGTGAGGCCTATGAAAGCCCGCACCTCCTTTTGTGTCTTGGGTATTGGCATGTTAGCTATTAACTGAATGCGGTCGGGTGTAAGCTGCCTTCCCTCCTTGGACAGCGAGTGTCCAAGATAAATAACTCGCTGGACACAGAATTGCAGCTTAGAAGGGGACACCTTGTGCCCCTTTTCGGCTAGAAATTGTAAAACTGTCAGTGATGCTTTTTCACATTCCGGTTCACTTCTCGCGGTGATCAACAGATCATCGACGTATTGAAGCAGAGCAGTGTTAACTGGCATGTGGATACTGTCGAGTTCTCGTTTCAGTGCTTGGCTATAGATGCTGGGGCTTTCTGTAAATCCTTGAGGTGCGCGTGAGAATTTAAAGCTACGTCCATTTAAACTAAATCCGAACAAATATTGGCTTTCCGGATCTATTGGGACGCTGAAAAAGGCATTTTTGAGATCGATTACAGTAAAGAATGTCGCTTCGGAATCAATAGCTGTCAGTAATGACGAGATATCTGGGACCACAGGAAATTGTGGCGCAATGCATTTGTTTAATTCGCGCAGATCAATAACCAATCGATATACTGGCGGGGCCTTTGGATCTGTTCGTTTAAGAATCGGAATTATCGGTGAATTACATACATTGGAGTCTGTTTCTACAACTACTCCTTGGGTAATGAGCTCGTCAATGATTTGTAGTAAAGCCACTACAGCATCTGGTGGTAACTTGTATTGTCGCATTCGTGGTAGCACCGCTCCTGCCTTTAATGTGACTCGATATGGTGTAATATTCATGCATCCAACATCAGTAGGGCCTTGTGCCCATAGATGTGTAGGTAAAGTCTGCAGTCGGGGATCCATGTCTTTAGACACATAATGACCTTTAAAATCACGTAAAAACAACCTTACTCCTTCCGGAGAACAACATATTATAGCTCCTAGAGCTTTCAGTGTTTTTATTCCTAACAGATTTTCTGGACATGATTTAGTAAGTAATAAATCTGTAGTTCGGGTCAAAGGTCCTATCGTAAGTGGGAGAGGCTGTGATACTTCATTAACAATAGGTTTTCCTGAAAAACCAAGGGAAATATTCTGTGAGCCTGAGAGGGGTGCCCCTGGAACTTCACTACGTTTTATGGTTGTTCGACTTGCCCCTGTATCGAGTAAAAATTTTCTGTCTTGGCCTAATAATTCACTATGTACATAAGGTCCTTCTTGATCTACAGGGATCTCGATAAGGGGTAAGTCAACTTCCCTCTCTAGGCTTGTTCATGCGTATCGTTGATAATCAGGATAGTCGTACTGTGCGGTCTGGTACAGTTGTCGTGTCGTGGTTTGTGTGGCAGCAACAGGCAGCGCTGGTGCAGCTGGCACAAACTGTATAGACTGTTGTGAAGCTGGCATGGACTGTGCATGCTGCGGAGCTCCTTGTTCATTCTGGTCCTGTCTAGGTGGCCGTGGTCTTTCTTGTGTTTTACCTATGGCGATATTATGTTTCAAAACTGGACAATCGTGTACGTAATGACCTGGCTTTTTACAATAATTGCATGTCCCTTTTACAGGTCCGGCTGAATCACCGGAATGTGTCATACCCTTTTTATGTCCTTCAGCTGGGACTGTCTGAGAAACTAACATTTTCATTTTCGTGTCTTTCATGCGTCTGTGTTCATGTTCTTGTTCCTCTCTAATTCTATTGTGATGGTACTGTAACATTTGTAACATTTGTGATGGAGTGTTACCTTGCCAGGTACTCTCGAATTTTAATACTCTATTCTTTACTTGGGGCAGAGCATTTTCTACTAATTTTGTTACAAACAGATGTGGGTATGATTCGCTACTTGCTTTTAGGCCACTATTTATACCAAAACATTTTTCAAATCGGGCATAGTAATCACTAGTGTCTTCATCTTGCTTCTGTTTACAGGCTGAAATTGTACCCCAATCTTCCTTTTTTGTAGTTAGTAAACGTGGCAGTACCTGTACTAATAAACCTGGTAGTGCTTTAGTTTTATCCCCGAGTCCTGCTCCTGCAGTTCGGGCCTTTTCTTCTGCTTCTAATACTGACCATTCTATCTTTTGGTCTCCTACCTCCCACTCTTTTTCCCTGAGTTTCTCATAAATGCCAGCAGGCATCAATACCTTTAATATTGTCATAATGTCGGGATAGGTATACTCTCCCATGAGTAACATGTCTTTAATTTCTCGGTGAAAACCCGCTGGATCTTTGTCATGACTGGGTACCACTTTCTTCATTTCTAACAATTCTATTTTTGATATGGGCGTATATACAAATACGCGCTTAAACTCGTTGTCCTCGCCCTTTATTGGGTGCACTTCTCGTAAGGGATTCTGTCTATCCATGTAATACGTGGTTCTTTCCTTGATGGGCAATGAGACACGGTCTGAACATACAAAAAGAATATACTGCTTTCTTGATTCTAGAATTTCTTTAATTAATTTAGTACCTGAACCTCTCCATCTATTCATAAGCAATTCAGTCAATATGTCAGGTAAGGGACCAGGGTCCGAATGCTGACTCTGATATAGTATAATGAGTTGTTGAATCATATAAATCCCAGCTAACCGCTGTTCATCTGGGGTGAGATTCAAAAATGCGCGTGCTACTGTATCATCACTATATTTTCCGGGACTGTCCACCCAATGGACAGCTGCCCTAGCTAAATCTTGTTCATCCATAGAATCGAGGAAATGATAACCCCTTCGTTCTCGGAGTAGTTTGTCGGCGGCTTGGAACGAATGCTCGTTAGACCTGATGTTAATTATAGGTATTTGGAAATTCCTGTTATTATCTGGACATATCGGACGTATCGGGTCAATAGGACATCTATTACTATTACAAGATCTTCCTTTACCTACATAGGCTATAGTGTCTGACTGTCCTGTGGGCAGTCCTGATCCTTCTTCCTCGCTTTGTTCGAACTGGTCTACCGCTAATCTTTCTTCGTGTAGGCGTTCTATTTCTTTTCGGATCTTTCGGCACATGGCTATTATACAATTCTGCTTATCATGTCTTCCTTCTGATATATTCTGGCTCCATCTGGTAAGAATTTGCATTGCTTCCGGGTCTACCCCCGGTCGGTCTTCATTTCTGATCACACAATTTATGAGGAAACGTAACAGTTCCCCCTGTATCTCCACTTTCTGGTATTCCATAGCTCTGTTAATACATTCTGGATCTCGCCCTGTTTGGACAAAATGGTATATTTTATCTAGATGCGCAGTCATTCCTGGTAACTTCCCTAGATACACCGCGGCTCGTCTGATACGTAATGATGCCAGGGTCATTTCGTCCTCTTTGCCGGGCACAGGGTCATATCTGCAATCTATAAGAAGTTCCTTAAGCGTACGGGCATTTATGAGTTTGGGGGTACGTGAATGTGCTGACTCTTGAAAAGTAAGTTTATTTATTCTGGGTGGCGTAGAAAAAATGTTACTAGCACCTCCCGTAGCCCCATCTGGGGTGTCGGGTGTGAAAGGATTCGTTGAACGTGACACAGCAACTATAGGTGTGGACACAGCTATAGAAGCAGCTGTAGGAACAGATGTAGAAACAGATGTGCTTGTCGGAACTTGTGACACGATCTGTTGCTGTAGGGATACGGGTACTGGGTCTTGGCGTTGAACCTCCCTGATAGGCGGTCTATGTGGGGCGGAATTAGCAGACTCGGGAGCTGCGTCATCTAAATATGAGGAAAGAAAAACATCTTCTGCGGTTCTAGGATGCCCCTTAGGATGTACCTTTATTGGGAATAATGGGGGCGGCAAGTCTTTCGGTGTTTCTGGAGTAGCTTTAGGTAATCCTTCGGCCAGAAGGGGATACATACCATTCATAAGGGCATTTCTTTGTCTGTCTACTTGTTCTGATTTCACTCGGATACCTTCCTCAATTAATAGATTTTCTCGAACTTTATTGGAATTCTCTTTACTCTTCTCCTCCTGTCTACGTGCTTTTTCTGTACGTCTATGAGATTCTTTACGCCATAACTCAACGGCATCTTTCTGTGACTGTCTGACTTTCCTTTTCCATAACTCTTCTTCTACTTTCATGATGCACTCTGCATCCCAGGTCCCCGCTGTGGGCCACCTCTGACTTTCTGGTAATTCCTTGGTGTAGTCTACCCATAAATCAAGAAATAATATAGCGTCTAAGCCATGTTTATGATACATGAAGTACCCTGGAGTGTCCCTAGGAGGAATAGGAACGGCTTCTTCGAGTACCCCTTTTCTTGTAGTGATCTGTCTTAGTTTCGAAAAGAGCGGCATATTGAGAACTGATCTGATACTTAATCTTGAACACACTTAGTACAAAAGCACAATAATGAACAACCATTCATACCACAATATGCAGGACGTTTAACACATTAAACATTAAACATTAAACATTTTTTTAACCTTTAAAATAACCAACAATGATGATCGTCTGCATAACTAATCACAAGGCATAATTCTTTGACAATAACTAGATACTTCGGAATACTTGATATACTGCTAAACAGTACATATACACTGCTAAAACAGTGCAGACCGGATTTGTGTACCCAAACCCGTCTTGACCGGCACAACCTATGTGCACGTCAGAAATGCCTCCCCAGCAATGGTACTCACCGGGTAGCTTCGGAAACGGAAGGCCTCGGAAACTGAACTTGGACCGGACTGGACTCGACTCGACTCGTCGGAAACTGGACTTGACTTCGAACTGGTGGGCCTCTGTATACCTCGGATCTTGCTCTCTCAGCTAGGCTCTGGTCGGGATACTTCGCACTTCTCACCGCCTCGTCTGGGTGTTGATCGCAGCCTCAGTCGCCCCCGCTTGACCGGAGGGAGATACAGGAAATCCTGCTGGTACGCGTTATTGTCCGTCCAGCTGTGGCAGGAGACCGGGCCTGCAACTCACCGCCGGCGCGTGAGATGAGAAAGTGTCCCTGTTCGGGCGCCATTCATGTGGTAAATAAAATTCATTACCGGGACTTAATTTGATACGGAAACATAATAAAATAGCTCAGTAAAATGAGAGGCAGAATCCGTGGTATCAGAGGTTCGGAATGGGCTTTATTCCAATGAACGATTATAATCGGTTGCTCCAAGTTCCGTCACCACGAAGGTTCAGGAAGTGAAGTACATACTTTATTGACAAGAAATGACTTTTATGGTACATACATTACAATGAAGCGAATGCAGTAGGCGTAACAATTGATAAGGAAAATGACGATTCATATGCGTAACCGAAAATGGGTGTAATAAGGAGTAAAAAGGAACATAATTGGTTATGATGTCATATATAGGTGGATCCATAAGATAATACTTGGCATAGATGCGCGCGCAGCAGTATGACGTGTGATTGACGTGCAACTAGGGGGTGAAGGGGACTTGACATTTAGCTCTACATGTGGAGACGAAAAGTCTGGGGGGTCAAGTCAACCTAATCCCAAATCATATCTAACATCCTATGTTTAAAGAACTATGTTATCCACAAAAGAAGGACTCTCGGACAGAATCTATTCTATACTGACCGTGCGTGCGTGTACAAGCGTCTAAGTGTCTACACTAAATGCGAGGGGGTAGGAATATTCCATGGTAACAGGACTATGAATTACTTGCATAAAGACAGAGAAGCCGAGCCATTGCTCGGTAGCTGGAAGGAATGTTTACTTAAACTACTAGACAGGAATGCATCGGCTGAGGGGCGAAGCAGATAACTCGAAGGTGAAATACAGTTCTTGGCAGGCAGCAAGCTGATGTCAGGCTTCGTGAGCCGCGCAGAGAATGAGACAAAGTTCATGGTCACAGATGCAGGCTCAGACTGGAGTTTTCAGAGGCAGAAGGCAAGAAAAGCTTGATGACAGAATCAGGGCCTACTTGCCTGGACTGTAAAATGGCATAAGTGAACCATATAAAGGCGGTGGCCTTTCGTACTTAGGAATGGAATATCCGGTCCATTCATGGCGGATCAACAGAGGACATGTTAACGGTGGACGCACATGTATTTGCGTCTTCATAACTGGAACTGGAGGGAACATACATGTACTTGTAACATGCACATAGAACCGTTGGGGTCCAAGATAGGGGACATAACTGACCAGAAAAATCCATATTTCCACAGCTTTAGGAGGTGATTGGCCAGCTATTGTAACGGCAGATGCACAACAAGTTGGTGGTGCTAAACCTGAGCCTCTGATTGCTGCTTTGCCTGGCAGAATAATCAATTTGATGAAAACGCTGATGCCAGCGTTACGGGTCAACTGGGATAAATTATCAGCATGCAAGCAAAAGAAGGATGAAAGCGTCTCTGATTTCTTCACTAGATTTGAAGAGACCTTCGTAGACCACAGTGGGCAAGATATGAGTACTGAGGGAGGTCAGAGGTTGTTTGTCGACAAGTTTGTGTTTAATTTATTGCCTGAGCTTAGTAACAAGTTGAAGGATTCTGAGAGTGCATGGGCGGTATCGACGACAGCACAGATACTCGCAACTGCTCAGTATTACGAAAATAGAGAAAAAGAAGAGAAGGAAAAGTCAGAAAAGAAGACAAAAGACTTGAAAACTAAAGTTCTTTTGCAACAGGCGTATCCGTCTCGCTCGAATCAGTCAGATTCACAGCAACGACCCCAGTTTCAGCAACAGCCACAATTTCAGCAAGGGATGTCCCAAAGATCTGACTATGGTTTTCCCCGACAACAGTTAGCATGGAATCAGTGTGCCTATTGTAAAAAGGAGGGTCACTATAAGAATGAGTGTCCAGTTCTGCACTCACAAACTAGTGGTGTCCCAGCTCAGAGAGGTCGTGGTGGGTTTATGCAAGCTCTTAGAGGTAGAGGACGTGGTACTATGCCTCCACAGACTGATCGCCCATCTAATTATTTAGATCAGCGAAATGTACAATCTACACAATCAGGTAGATCTCCCCAATACCATGTTGAGGATTATTATGAAGGTAGTGAAGAAGTTCAGCAAAGTGAGTACTAGGACAGCCACAGGCAGAGAGAGGGAGTAGTATCAGTTCCAGTTGATCAGAGTGGACCTTATGTCGCAGTAGCTACATCAGGCGTGATTGAACCGTTTCTGTTGGATACTGGTGCAGCAAAAAGTTCAATTATGCACGCGAAACTCCCTGGCGCACCTTTGTCTGGCTCAACGAACATTTCAGTAGGTTTCTCAGGCGCCCCTGTTCACAACCCTGTTTCTGGTCCTTTGTCAATTTCTGTTGGGCCATGTCAACTAGAAGCACCCCTTATTCTGACGACCGGTTGTAATGAGAATCTGCTTGGTTTAGATCTGTTGAAACGCCTGCATGCAACATTGTACTGTTCTCCTTCGGGAGTACAGCTCACGTTGGGTAAGAGAGTCATCTCTCCAATGTACTTGTAGATGGATAAGCTCCCACCGGAGCTGCGTTCTCTCCCTGATAACCTTTGGGCGACTGGTCCTAATGATGTAGGTCTTCTGGAAATCCCCCCTTATGTAGTGAGTCTGAAGGCAAATGTTAGATTCCCACGAATCCCACAGTATCGGATTTCAAATGAAGGTGAACGTGCGCTTTTACTGATCGTGCACGATTTGATACAGAAAGATGTGATAGAAGAAACTAGAGGAAACGTCTGCAATAGTCCTGTTCTGCCGATTTTGAAACGCACTGACCCTTCCAAGCCTCCAATCTACAGATTTGTGATTGACCTCAGAGAGGTTAATAAAATAGTGGTTCCACAGTTTCCTGTGGTCCCACATATCACTGCATTATTGACGTTGATTCCTGCCTCAGCTACATGGTTTACAGTGATCGACTTGAAGAATGCCTTTTTCAGCATTCCGATAGCCGAGGAAAGTAGGGATATTTTTGGTTTCTCCTTAGGTGGTCGTAGTTTCAGATTCAAGCGCGCCCCACAAGGTTATTGTGAAAGCCCTTCAATTTACAGCCAAGCATTAAAAAGTCAATTAGATGCTTTTGTACTTCCACCTGGTGTTGCTCTGATCCAATATGTAGATGATCTTTTAGTGGCTGCTGACGACAAGGAAACTTGCAAAACAGCTACAATTTCTTTGCTGCTTCATTTATCAGACTTGCATCACAAGGTTTCACCTTCTAAACTACAATATTGTCGCCAAGAAGTGACCTACTTAGGTCATCTTTTGTCAAAGGAGGGAAGAAGGTTGACCCCAGAGAGAATCAAAGCAATTACACAGATGACTGTACCAAGCACACAGAGAGAAGTGCGGGCGTTTTTGGGTATTACGTCATATTGCAGACAATGGATCCCAAATTTTTCTCTCATGGCAAAACCATTGGTGGCTCTGACTGGAAAAGGTGTGCCGAGTCCTTTGCCATGGTCTGATGAATGTCAACAGAGCTTCTCGGAATTGCGTGATGCGTTATGCTCAGCTCCTGTGTTAGGTACTCCTGACTACAGTAAGCCGTTTACACTATATGTCCATGTAAGAGAGGGTTGTGCGTTGAGTGTCTTGACGCACCAATTTGGTGGCAAACAGCGACCTTGTGCGTATTTCTCATCCACATTAGATCCGGTAGCCAGAGCGTTGCCAAGTTGTTTGAGAGTTATAGCAGCAGCTGCAGTGTCTATTCGACAGTCTGCTGGATTGGTCATGAACAACATGTTAGTAGTCATGGTCCCACATGCTGTGGATACACTCATGAATCGAACGAAAACTCAGCACCTCACCAGTGCTAGACTATCAGGCTATGAGCTGACACTTTTGGCAAGTCACATTCAGATCAAGCGATGCAGCATATTAAATCCAGCAACGCTGTTGCCGACTACTCAGGAGTCGAGTGATTCAGAGCCCCATGACTGTTGTTTTAGAACTGAGGAAGAGACAAAAGGTAGGATTGATTTAAAAGATACTCCGTTACTAGATCCAGATGGTACTTTGTATGTCGATGGATCGTGTTTCAAGCTACAGACTGGTGATGTGACGGCTGCGTATGCAGTTACGACTTTGAGTACGGTTGTCGAGACTGCAAGAGTGAGTCAGAATTCTGCCCAAGCTGCAGAATTAATTGCATTGACAAGAGCGTGTATTCTAGCTGAGGGAAAGAGAGTGAATGTGTTTACTGACAGCCAGTATGCCTTCGGCGTAGCACATAATTTTGGTCGCTTGTGGAAAGAAAGAGGTTTTCTCACGTCCCATGGGACTAAGATCCAACATGGACAGTTAGTCAATGACCTGTTGGAATCTCTGACCTTACCGAATGAAGTTGCGATTGTGAAATGCAGTGCACACCGGAAGATTACGGATGTTGTTGGCCGTGGGAATGCGTTTGCTGATGAGGTCGCCAAAGAGACGGCCAAGAACATGATGAGCCGAATGTATGTTGCAACGTCTGCAAGATGGATTGCTGAATCAGGAATGTGTGAGAATACAATTGAAAGTGTGAAGGCAATCCAGAATGAAGCAACTGAAAATGAGAAGAATGCATGGAGGGAGAAAACGGGTAAAATGGATTCGAGTGGATGTTGGGTTGATTTGTCTGAGCATCAGCGTTGGATGCTACCTGATGCATATGTACTTGCGGTAGTCACTATGGCGCATGGAGCGGCGCACATCAGTTCGAAAGGGATCTATAAGATGTTAGCTCCAGTATGGAAGAACGATGGAATTACTAAGTGCGCGGAGAGAGTGGTGAAAAATTGCATGGTATGCCTGATGCATAATCCTGGCAAGGGAACCCCAACCCCAGCTGGTCACTTTGCTCCCCCTTCTTGTCCCTTTGAAGTGATTCAGTTGGACTTTATCCACATGGACAGATGTAATAATCTCAAATATGTCCTAGTGGTAGTCTGTGCTTTTTCAAGATGGATTGAAGCGTATCCGTTAAAGGATAACACTGCTATGTCCACTGCCAAAATCCTCCTCAAAGAGTACTTCCCCAGGTATGGTATGCCATGGATTGTATGGTCGGACAATGGAAGTGAGTTCGTAGGGAAAGTTATGCAGAGTGTGTGTGCGGGTTTGGGAATTAAGCAAAAATTCCATAGCGCGAATCACCCACAGGCAGCAGGTTTGGTTGAGGGGTACAATGGTACCTTGAAGCTGAAACTTGCTAAAATCCAAGCTTCCACTGGTTTATCTTGGCCAGACGCACTGCCTTTGGCTTTATTGTCCACCAGAGCGACTGTACACTCTCGAGTAGGGCTTAGCCCATATGAGATTGTGTTTGGTCGCCCTGCTAATGTCTGGGGAGTCCCTAGGCCCAAGGAGTTCAAACAGATCGAATATCCAATGTTGATTGATTACCTTTTTGACCTGACTGCTAAATTGAGTCTTATTCACCAGCAGGTATTTGAATCCTTGCCTAAGCTGCCAGAGAGTCCAGGTCACACATTGAAACCCGGTGATCTGGTTGTGGTGCGGAACTTTGGACGGACCCGGAACCTCCAGCCAAGATTCGTGGGTCCGTTTCAGGTGCTCCTAGCCATAAGAACTGCTGTACGCCTGGCTGGCAGGAAAAATTGGGTGCACGCTACCCATACGAAGCGTGTGCCTCTCCCACTCCCCTACGACAACTGGGTTAGACAGGGATTTGGTGTATCCGAAACAGAACCTGTTCCTAGGCTTATCCCGTGCAGCGATGCAGAGTACATGACGGACAAACGATCTGAAACACAGAACTCTGATACTGCACCGGGAACGTTTCCGTTGAACCCTGAACAGAGTGTTGTACAAAGTGAACATTTGCCAGATTTGAACATTACTGCACCTGCGGATCAGCTGTTTCAAGATCAGACAAGACCCGGAAAGTACAGATATAACCTACATTCTCATCCCATGAACCAATAACATTGCATAATCACCTTTCCGTTTGAAAACTGTTTTGATCTTATCACATTGCATTCAGTCAGGAAGTTTGCTCTATAATTTTTTTGTCCTTTTGTTTTTGTTGTTCTCTCGCCTTGCCATCTGGGTTGCCGTAGGGTCGCAACATGTGCCTTGTTTTAACTTGCAGGGGGCCAGACACAAGGTCGGTCTCTTCTGTTTATTTTGGGAACTCCCAGGGTAAACAGAGGCAATTTTTCACCAGGTACAAACCATCCGTTGCGAACGGTTGTGGAAGATGGAGCTTCCTGAACTGCGACGAGCTAACGTCATAAATGATCGTAAGACAAAACTGTATGAAATTTTGCATAGCAAATGTTTCATGATGCAATGCGCTCTGACCTTTCTGATTGTTTTAATAACTTTGGTAGGCGGAATCGTTTTTGGTATCCAATTGATTTTTGCACCTGTTACATCTACAGTGCCTCCCCATGTTTCTGTTTTTCCGACTGTTGTTTCTCTTCATTCTTTTCACCCTTTTCCTGCACACGAGCAAGCTCGACGCTCTGAGTTTATAAATAACACTTTCATTCAGCTCTTGCACCAACACCAACTAGTAGTAAATACAACGAACTGCTGGGTGTGTGGTCTGATACCACATACCATGAACAAGGGTATCCCCTATCTGGTTCTGCCCTTTAGTTATAATGGATCATTTTGGGCATTTCAGACCATGTTCGCCTATGCTCTAGAGACCTATCCCCCGTGACCTCCGCGTTCCACTAGGTATAACTCTGCTAATAGAGCCTTGGTAAAGGGAATTACTGACATGGTTAGAGATGTCAATGACACTCCGTTTATTCCCAAGGATGAGTTACGAGTTTATATGGGTTGGAATGCTACGGAGTACGGCATTAGTTTGGGTGAAAACAAGCGTAAAAGCTCGACTCCGATTTGGGTCGTACCTCACCAAGGTCAGGTCTGTTTACAAGGGAATCGGAGGAATCCGAGAGCTCGACTAGGGAAGAGTGACTGTACTGAAACGTACGTTTTTCCATCACAGTCTTCCCCTGCACTCTTAGCTGCTAAGGGTACCTATTTTGTCTGCAAAGACAGAGCATATACATGGCTGCCTGCTGACTTTTCAGGCTCATGTTATATTGCCCGACTATTACCTCCGACATACACTGCTGCACCGGATTATCACAAGACTAGAGTTGTGAGAGGTGTCTTCGACAAGGAAGATACAGCTGGCCAAGAAGCAGGAGACTTTTTCAAAGGTTTCCTTCCGTTCTGGGGGCCCATGGCCAACAGTAGGAACTTGCGTCAACTAACACGGGTAGTTGAATCCACCATTACTGAAACTGCTGGTGCCCTTAGTAACCTGACAGCTGAGCTTCAAGCGGATCGCCTCATGACGTTGCAGAACCGTATGGTCCTTGACGTATTACTTGCAGATCAAGGTGGAGTATGTAAGATGATCCAATCGAGTTGCTGTGTCTTTATCCCAAATAATGTGCCAACAGTATATGAGGCCATTTCTAAGTTACACAAGATCACTGACTCTATTCATGTGGACAAAGGTGATTGGTCACTGATGGGATGGTTCTGGAATGTGTTATCTGCGTGGGGATGGAAGGTTCTGATAGTCATTGGTGTTTTGTTGGTATTTTTATTCTCATGCTGTCTCATCGTTCAGTGTGGTCCTGCCTTATGTGGCCTTGTGCTGCAACCTGCGTAAGAAGACCACCGGTTTTAGGA
This sequence comes from Triturus cristatus, assembly GCF_964204655.1. Classification (NCBI taxonomy): domain Eukaryota; kingdom Metazoa; phylum Chordata; class Amphibia; order Caudata; family Salamandridae; genus Triturus; species Triturus cristatus. Next base: position 1,174,124,391 of record NC_140584.1, on the reverse strand, counting down.
GATACGCCACGGGATAGAATAATGCTCCAACAACATATCAGTGACCTGATGAATATAGAGATGGATTCTGACTAGAGTAAGTTATTGCCTATGTAAGGGCAAAAGGACGGTCTGAGGTTCTGTCTCAATCCGAACCCGTGTGTTCGGTATCGTAGTACTGACACGATCTTGGTACCAGTGAACCGTAAATGATCCATTTAGTATGTGACAGTGTTTTCGCTGTGGTACGAGCATGGATTCACTGAGAAATAGGGCATTCCGTTGTAAATTCATGGCATCCATCTTAGATACGGCATCCATCTTGTTTCTTGCCCTCACATAGTCAATGGACAAGCAATGACCCTGGCCGAATCACCTTGTTAAGGACACGTAAGCGTTAGTCCAAGGAAGCTGATGCTGCGTGACTAGGCAGAAGCTACCTCCCTTGCCTGAGGCCAATCGTGCTATACTGGTTTTTGTGTTCATTGGCCTGATCACGATTAGGAGGCCGAAGCCAGTAGCCATGCCCGTTTATGACCCACAAGCATCTCTTATCCTACTTATCAATCTTTCCCACCTGGCTCCGCTCCTCTCCTTCTGGGCTTTTACTATGGGGAGGATACAATTTTTATGATGGGGAGGATCGGTCGAAGAATGGAAAACTGACATGAAGACTTGATCGAACACTGGAAACTTACAAATAATTATCGTTTGGTATATGTTTATTGTTTGTTTGGGATACCGGGCTAGGCATGAAAGATATTTTTGCAACGCTGCCTGAGGACACATTTGGTGTATTTAAGGAGCGACCCACTTTATACAATTTGAACAGTCTCCTAGATTCTGCCTTTGTGTGGTTCCTACGACTTCTGTGTCCCTGCAGTAAATAAACCTTGTTCTCTGACGCCACCATCGAGAAGCCCGTGTCTCTGTTTATTTGTGCACCAAGGCAGGAAGGAACTCAGGGGTCTTTTGGGTGTTGTTTCCCTGACACCTCTGGACTCTAGAAAAGTCCAGAACCTCAGAATGGCCCTTTATGTTTGCGGTGCTCCAGCGCTTGGGCTTTGGGCCAAACTTCCGGGCATGGATCCAGTTACTATACACACAGCCCCTGGCGCATGTCGTGGTCAATGGGCATATCTCAGAGGACTTCCCCCTGAGGCGTGGGCCAGACAGGGATGTCCTCTGTCCCCGCTCCTATTCGCCCTGGTGCTCGAGCCCCTGGCAGCTTGGATCAGGAGCGACCCGGTGATACGGGGGCTGCGGTGGGCAGAGGGGTGGGAAGACCGCATATCGCTATACGCGGATGATATACTATTATATATGTCCTCCCCCAGCCGCTCCATCATTTGCCTGCTAGATATATGTGCTGCCTATGGCAGATGTTCAGGATACACGATTAACTGGACAAAATCGGTTCTGTTCATTCTCCATGGTTCCCCTCCGCGTCTGCCAAGGGGAGTGTCGATACAACTTGGGACAGATGGATTTTAATATCTAGGTATCCAAATTACTCCGAATCCCACTCTCTTCTACGAGCTAAAGCTCAGGCCCCGCCTTAGGAGGCTCAATGACGACGTAAAGCATTGGCATACACTACCCCTCACCCTATAGGGCCGTGCAGCCCTATTTAAAATTATGGCTCTCCCGAGATTCCTATACGCCCTGCAGAATACACCCACTCGGGTCCCCGATTCCTATTTCAGGGCAATCGAGGCAGAGGTGGGACTGCTCCGTATAGCTTTAGCCAAACTTACTAGGAGCTGGTACGATGGAGGAATAGCCTTGCCGAGTATACGCCAATACTACTGGGCCTCACAACTTATTATAGTTAACCAATGGCTTCACACCCCTCTGGACGAGCTGGCCCTCCGGCTCGACCGACACGCTCTTGGGATTGGAGGACCTCTGGGAAGAAGGATAAGGGGATGAAGTGATGGAGCGGGTAATATGTTTTCCTTTTATTTACCCAATCCATTTATGTATGTTTGTATTAAAACGATTAATAACTAATCATAATAATTAATGGTTTGCTGTATGGTGACTAATCAACCTTATTAACCGTAAGAATACACGTGGGATTGCTCTGCATGGCTAAAATAATATGTGAACTAAGTTTGTATGCATATTAATATGATAAACGTTGCTTATGTGATGTTATTGCTTAAATAAACAAGTACTAATGGCTTTGAACGGTGCAAATGGCTAGATAAATGCACACACATATGGGTATTAGCAAGGGAAATAACACTGTTTAACCATTTCAATGTATTAATTATGATTTTTGTGTTTCTTTGCTTAAGTTGACCATTTGGGCCTGCCATTAAATGGCTACCGACTGATTACGACTACATCGAGTGACATCCGTGAATGGAACAAGGAGAAGTGCGCCTGCGTAAACTTCAGCAGCCGTACCCTCTTGGTGACCTGTCACAACTGTACCAAGCAAGGCCACCCTGGGCGAAGCGCCAGTTCCCCTGGATGTGCCACAAAAATACATTACACTAATAAAATTGACAATAGACATTTGATTGAAACTTTCCCCGCATGGGAACTACATCGATGTTTCCTGATGAACCAAGACGTGTTTCAATGGACCAATGAAAGCCCTTTAAATTTGTTTTGATACTTTTGTAAATGAAAATTAGTATAAATTATGGTAGACTAGAGAGGTAAGCACCCCTTAGATGCTCGACGGTACGGATAGAAGAGGTTCGTCGTGACTTCGTCATTTCCAATATCCTGATGTTATGCTGACGGAGAGGACGGTGACTTTGCATGATAGAACAGAACTCTGACGATTTGACTGAGGACCAGATTCTGACTTAGAAAACGACAATTAGCCAGAATAGGTAAATATGACAAAAGATGATAATTGAATTATTAGGATTTAACCTGCATTGATTTAGATAAAGAAATATTAATTGAATTCATGTGTCGGGTTGTTCTTTCATTGAAATGTATTATTATTAATGATTTTAGAGTTTTAAGGAGCCATTAAGCTAATCCCAACTAAATGATTCATCGACCTATTTCTTGATGGGAAGAGAAGCGAGGGTTTGAGATAGAGGGAAAGTGATAAAAATCCCATCAAGGAAAGAAGTGTGGTTTCGGAACCAATGTTCCCTTCTAAGTAGGTACGGATAGATTGATAGAATGAATGTTGGTGTTATGGGCCCCACCAGCGTATGATGTGTATGTGTGTGTGTGACTGCGAAATCACTCTGTCCGTGGTAATAGGGGGAAATTGAGGAACCCGAACTGCACCAGTTTTTCTGGTAGCTAGAGATGGTTTTTATTGTTTTGGTTTAATGATTTTTGCCTGTATATAGCTTATCGATTATTGATTGGTATTGATATGTGTACTAACACTATATGATGAAGTTGTATTGAGTTTTATGTAGTCTGTATGGCTTCTGGGATGTAGGAAGTCGGTAACAGTTCCGTAGTAGGGCAGAGGAAAAGCGCTGCTCTCGGGAAAGGCGGAATTGTTGGCCCTGTAGGTACGCAGGGAGAAACGTGTAACAATTGAAGTTGCGCGTTCCACTGTTTGGGTTCGATTTGGTGACATCGTCGTGTGTTGCCGTTTGAGACATTTCTGTGTGAGAGAAGTGTGTATGATAGCGAAGGGTACCTGTGAAATTTCGGTCTTTAAGTACCAGGAAACCAATTGGCATACCGATAACGCTTATCACTGAAAAGGTAGCAGGTGTTCTCTGAGCTTGTTAGAAGGACAAAGTAGAGGTAAGCGCTGCTTTGTTAACGTATGTCATAATTCTGTAGTAGGACAGACTGTTCGCTGTTCTCTGGAAAGACAGAATTCTGTGTGAATGTACTACATTTTTCCTTGGGTGAAAGTGCGTGAATGAAATAGCAATCGGGTTAATTGTGAAACTCTAGTTTTATTTCTGAGGAGCATTGCGTTTCCAACTATGTGTCTTAATTCTGGAGAAACAGTTAATTGATGCTTGATAGAAGGGTGAAGTAGAGGGATGTGCTACTTTATCAACGGGAGTAATGATTCTGTAGAAGGGCAGAGGTAAGCGCTGCTCTCGGGAAAGACAGGATTCTCGTGAGAAAGGTCTATTGCTATTCTGTGGTTAGCGATGCAGACAATGGAGATGTTTATATCTTGTAACTAATGGTATTGTAAAATTGAAACAAAGTCTACCGAGTAGTCTTGTAAAGGAGGGGTAGACTGGAGACAGGAGTCAGGAGCAGTAGCTGCTACAGCGACTGCTGACGTCAGAAAAGACTGCGCTGGGATTGGACAGCCTGTCAGAAGTGTAAAACGCCCAGGATTGGTACGTTAGTGTAAAGCCGTGCTAGGATTGGAAAAGTACAGGGTTACGTAGACGCTCCAGGATTGGTGCGTTAGTGTGAGTCGCGCTGGGATTTGAGGATTGTGACAGTGACGTAGACGCACCCGGATTGGTGCGTTAGTGAGAGTCGCGCTGCTATTGGACTAACGATCGTACAGTTGAAGGAAAGGACTAGGGGTTCACGGGAGAAAGGAAGATGTATTATCATTCAGCCGAGAAGAAGAAAAAATCCTTGTTTAGTAAAATAAAAGGATGGTTTGTGAAAGACAAAGAGATTGTGACGAGGGAAGGACAGTTACTTCCTCCGACGAAGACACCCACATCCTTCATGGTTGCGAAATATGGATACCATACTTGCATTTGGTTAGACAACTGGGCAAAGTACACAAGGGAAGACGGAGTTTTAGCATTCCCAGAAAATGGTTCGTTTAATTTGGCAATTTTAAGGAACTTGCGGGAGAGAATGATGACTTTAGATCCACGGCCTAGACCGACACAGTTCGAGACATTGACTGAGTGGAAAGATGAGATGCATGAGCGGGAAAAACAGAGAAATGGCAGTAGATATAGATATATGTTTGGACGGCCAAATGATCGTGAAACTCATTGTGATCGAATGAGAAGGTGGCGAGACACAAGTATGACTGAAGGACTGTTTCCCGTAAGAGCTGCAGGAGAAAATGAAGGAAGGAAATGTATAGAGAAAAGACATAATGTAGAACCTAGAAGGTATGGAGCAAATGAATCAGAGGATGATGTTATGTTATGTTATGTTAGGTGAAATTTATATAGCGCACTAACACCAAAGGTTTCCTGGCGCTTGATGTCCTAGATGATATATTTTACAACAACCCACCCCCGTACAGACAGGAATCAGAGCTATTAACCTCAGGTACTCCAGTAAAAGAAACCCTGCGAATCATTAAAACAGAGGTTATGACTCCAGAGGTGGAGAGAAGAAATTCTTTTACGAAAAGAGAGAAATAAATGGAATATAAGGTTGGTAGTGAAAATTCCAGAGAATTAGCAAAAACCACGTTAGAATTAACAGAGAAAATAAGAGCATTGACCAAAAATCTAGAAGCAGTTACAGTTCCTGTAACCATAGGTCCAGTTATGCCCATTTTTGAAAAGCAGAAAGAAAGCGAGCATGGCCTAACAGTTCCGTATGTAAACAATAGACAAGCGGAACAAACCCTAATGAGACCAAGGGAGAATCCTTGGAGACACACAATGAGTGAAGGTGAACTAAATGTGTCAAATAATCCGTTTTATAGTCCTGATTCTGTAGAAAGAAACAGAATAGTAGAAGGACCAATGTTAGAACCACAAAGAATGACAGAACAAGTGAATGTAGAAAAATCAGTAGGTATAACTACAGATGAATTGAGCGAATGGCTGAAGGGCTTGCAAGGAAAAGAGAAAGAATCCCAAACCATTGATGTGGCAAAATTATGCATGGTATTAGAAGAATTAATAGTAGGGACAATACCCACAGAAAAGCTGAAAAATTACCAGGATGAGGAGCTATTGTTTCTATGTAAGAGGGTCACTTGGAGAGCAAAGAACTTACATGACAGGTTAGAAGAAATAGCAAGTGAAATGGGAATTGACATGGACAAGGTGAAAGCTTTACAAAAGCCTTACCGAGCTGATTTCACGGAAAAAGATATTGAAAATTTGAACACTACAGGACGAATAGGGCAGATAAAGGACATAATCACATTGTTGAGAAAATGGGGAGATGTGGATAAATGGAAAAGTAGGTGGTATAGAAAGCGAGATGATACCTCAGACAGAACCTTCCCAGCATTTCCTGTGAGAGAAAAAGAGAAGGTAGTGACAGAGTTTCCCATGAGAGAGATTCCAGGAGGGGGATATGTGCATGTCCCATGGACAAGACAGGATATTTTGTCATTTACAAATGATTTCCCTCGATTGCGAGAAAAGCCAGTTGAGTGGTAGAGACAGGTGGACAGATTTATAAAGTTGTCAAAAGTACTGTGGATTGATCTAAATAGCCTATTTGATATAATAGTGCCAGCAGACTTATGGGCAGAATGCAAAATAGTCATAGATTGGCCAGCTAAAGAATACCCGAGAGATCCCAAAACAGGAGCACCAGACCCCGAGGTAATGAAGAAATATGAACAAGTTATGGTATTTTTGAAAAATAAAGTGCCTCCCAGGGAAACAGATTGGGTAAAAATAGATCGAACACATCAGGAAGTGAAAGAATCAGTTCATGCTTACTATGAAAGACTAATACTAGCTTTCAAGCAGTTTAGTGGAGATGAAAATCTTGGTGAAAAGGATCTGAGTCATTTTGTGTACAGATTTGTATATGGTTTACGTCCTGAAATTAGTGAAATGATTAAGCAGCACACAGTGGATTGGCAAAGCAAGAAAATTGACGAAATCCTGAGACATGCTAAATACTTTAGTGATGAGATTGAGGCAAAGCAGCGAAAACTAAAGGAAAAGGCAATGTGGGCTCAAGTGAAAGTTGCAGAAAGACAGGAAGCTCAGTTAGTCGAACAAGCAAATAACCCAGGAATCAAACCAAGATTTGGCCCAGGAAAGGGGAAAGGTAATATAGAAGAAGCTAAAAAGAAGTTTCCCTGCCACAATTGCGGTAGGTTAGGGCATTGGAAATCCGAGTGTAAATATCCACCAAGTATTAATAATGAAAATCCATCATTGAATCCACAGGTGCAGTGTGAGGTTAGTGGCCAACAGCAGCAACAGCAGAAGGCTGTTAATCCACAGAATCAGGTGCCAAAACCGCCATTACCGCAAAGCAGAAATACCCAGAAATATAGCAAAGAAGTGGGATTCTACAATGAAGAACAGGTAAACAAACCGCAACACGCAAGCGCTGTTTCACAATATTGGCTGCGAAATGACGAGAGTGATTCAGAAGAGAATTATTGACGGTGCCGAAGGGAGGAAGAGGAGTGCGTGCTTGGCGCAACTCTAGAGATAGATCAGACAGGACCATTTGTGGATGGGAAAGTTAATGATGAAAACATGACTTTTCTAGTAGACACTGGAGCTACACGATCAACTGTCAGGTCAGCAGATGTAAAGAATCTTCCTCTTTCGGATGAAACAATCCAAGTAGTTGGTGTGTCAAACACCCAGATTAGGACATATCTTACAGAACCAGTAAAGGTTAAAATAGGGAAATTCACAGACATGCACCGTTTTGTGGTGTGCGACACCAGTCCTGTGAATTTGCTAGGAAGGGATCTGTTGTGCAAGATGAATTGCACTATATTTTGTACACCTGATGGAATAGCATTTGAGACACCAGATGAAGATGTATTGTATAAAATGACCATAGCCAACCAAGAATGTGAAGTAATTGGAACTTATGCAGTATTCAATCCTGATGAATTACCCAAAGAATTGATGCAGTCTGTGAAAGCAGGAGTCTGGGATTTTACTGGAGAAGATGTAGGCCTTATGAGAAATATAGATCCAGATACATTAAAAGAAGGAGTAGTTTATCCAAACATTCCACAATACAGACTGACACCTGAAATAATTGAAGGAGTGACACATTTAATTGAGCAAATGATTCAACAAGGAGTGTTGAGGGAAATAATGAGCAGTCCATGTAACTCACCTATAATGGGACTGAAGAAGCCTAATGGAAAGTTCAGAATTGTGCAGGATTTGAGAAAGATTAACAAAATTGTTGTGTCATGTTGTCCCATTGTTCCAAATCCATCAGTGATTTTGTATCAGATTCCCCATGATGCAGAATGGTACACAGTAATTGATTTGTGTCATGCTTTCTTTTCCATTCCGTTGCATCATGACAGCCAGCCGATTTTTGCATTTCGGTTTGGAGAGCGTATTTTGGCATGGTGCCGAATCCCACAGGGGTACACAGAGAACCCCTCAATATTTAATCAGTTGCTGAAGAAATCTCTGGAAAGTCTAACAATGCCTGAAAATTCAGTTTTGGTCCAGTACATCGATGACCTACTGGTGGCATCGAAAACGCGTGAAGCTTGTGAGACAGACACAATAGTTTTGCTGAATCATTTGGCAGATGGAGGACTAAAAGTATCTCCAACAAAATTGCAATTTTGCAAAAAGGAAGTACAATACCTAGGACATAACATTGAAAAAGGGCTGAGAAAAGTAACAATAGACAGAATCAGAATTATCAGAGGAATGAGAGCCCCAATGACACAAGAGAAGTGAGAATGCTTCTAGGGATGGTTGGCTACTGTCTTCAGTGGATAAGTAACTTTTCCCTGATTGCCAAACCATTGGTAAAGTTGACAAAAAGTGAGGTTAAAGACCCCCTTGAATTGAACAAAGAAGAATGGCAGCATTTAGACAACTAAAGGACAGTGTCTGTGAAGCCCCAGCTCTGGGTATGCCAGATTATGAGAAAGAGTTTGAGTTGTTCTGTAGTGAGAGAAACGGATTTGCACTCTCAGTGTTGATACAGATACATGGAAGATTGAGGAGACCAGTTGCATATTTCTCGTCAATGTTAGATCCCGTAGCTGTGGGTCTGCCAGGATGTCTGAAAGCAGTAGCTGCTACATGTCGAAGCCTAGAGCAAAGTGAAGGAATTGTGATGGGATATCCAGTAAGAGTGTTTGTACCTCATGATGTGGCGATTCTTTTAATAAGGAGCTGAACACAGTTCATGTCACATAGTCGGCTGACTAACTATGAGAAGGTCATTCTAGGTGCGACCAATGTGAGTTTGGAAAGATGTGTGAATGTGAATCCAGCCACACTGTTGCCAGATGCAGACAGAGTGGAGGTAAGAGATGATGTTGATCATGATTGCTTGGATGTGCTTGACTTTTGCATGAAACCCAGACCAGACATAAGAGATTTGCCATTGCCAGAAAGTGATTATGTGATGTTTGTGGATGGATCCTGTTTAAGAACGGATGAAGGATTGTTGAGTGCAGCATATGCAATATGCACAGTTGCAGCAGTTGTAGAAGCATTGCACTTGAAAGGAGTTAAATCCGCTCAAGTAGCAGAATTAGTGGCATTGACAAAAGCATGCAAAATTGGGAAGAATGTGAGAGTGACTGTGATAACTGACAGCCAGTATGGCTTTGGAGTTGTCCATGACTTTGGCCAACTTTGGCTACAGAGAGGTCTCCTGACCTCAAGTGGAACTCCCATAAAGAATGCAGAAGTGGTTGGAAAATTGCTTGAAGCAATACAGTTGCCTAAAGAACTGGCTGTTGTCAAATGTGCTGCTCATAGTCAAGGTAGTGATTACATCACTACTGGGAATCGATATGCAAATGACATGGCTCAGTATTGTGCCCGAAACCAGTATTCAATCAACCGGGCCAAGGAAAAGGAAATGTCTTCTTGCTCCTTCATGTTTACTAACGTTGTGGGAACATGGGAAGAAGTGAGACAGTTGCAGGATGAAGCAGGAGATGAAGAAATGAAACAGTGGGTAAAAGCAGGTTGTGCGCCAAGGGAGAAAGATCATGTGTGGGTCTATCGGGATGGAAGACCAGTAATGCCTGATAGCATGATGTCAACCATGGTACGGATGTATCATGGCCAAGGACACATAGGGAGGGATGCCATGATAAGGGCCTTTAAGCAGACCTGGTACAATGCAAAATTCAGGTTGTTAGCAGAGAGTCTCTGTCAAAGATGCCTGATATGTCAGCAGTACAATCCTGGAAGGAAAACAGTGGTGAGCCTAGGCACAATAGGCAGAGAGGGAGGACCCTTCACCAGAATGCAAATAGATTTCATTGAAATGCCCCCTTGTAACAGGTTGAGGTATGTTCTGGTGATAGTCTGTCTGTTCTCCAGGTAAGTGGAGGCATTCCCAATAAGAAGAAATGATGGAATAACAGTGGCCAAGCTATTGTTAAGAGAATTCATCCCAAGGTACGGGTTCCCAGTGACCATTGAATCAGACAGAGGAGGACACTTTTATAATGAAATCATGAGATTGATCTGTGAAGCATTGAGTGTACAACAAAAACTACATTGTGCTTACCGACCAGAGGCTTCTGGTGTGGTTGAACAAATGAATGGTACGATCAAAAACAGAATAGGGAAAATGTGTTTAGCCACAGGAATGAAATGGCCTGATGTCTTGCCTCTAGTCTTGATGACAATCAGATCTACTCCAGACAGAACTACAGGTTTGAGTCCCCACGAAATTATCATGGGACGGGCCATGAGACACGTGTTTGTTCCAGTCAACAAGTTGATGACAATAACTGATGACATGGTTTTGGATTACTGTAAAGTCCTGGTTGACGCAGTCCATTCTGTGTTTCACCAGGTTGGAGCGGATGCCACTACCCTTGAAAGAAAACCAGCCCATGACCTGAGCCCAGGGGATTGGGTGAGAATAAAAGTCCACAGAAGAAGGAATTGCTTGGTTCCAAGGTGGGGAAGGCCAAGGCAAGTTATCCTGACCACAACAACTGCTGTGAAGTGTGCTGGACTGAAAAATTGGATACATGCAAGTCACACTTTGAGAGTTCCAAATCCAACAGACAGCATTGGAAAATAATATTTTGATGATTCGGAATCAAGTGCTGATTCAGACAACGAGAATTCAAAGACAAGAGAAAATCCCGAAAGGGGGGAGAAGGAGCCAAGACTAGCTCCAATTCCACGAGGAGAAATCCTGAGGAAAAGATTGCAGATTTCAGATACCAGTTCAGATTCTGGAGACGAGCAAAACGCCAGTGGCGAACACACAAAGAAGAAGAGAAAAGAAAAGAACATTTCAACAGAAGAAACATTTACACCAGATTAAAGAGTAGGAGAAGTTCCACCTGAGAAAATTCTTGAAGGAGAAGAAGGGACAGAAATAGAGAGAGAGGGACAGATTTCTGCGGAAACCCCCCGAGGAGGTGTAGGGACATCCAACACTGAGTTAGATGAAGGGACAAGTAGCAAGCAGGAAGATTGCGTGTTGGAGACCCGAGGAGGGACAGAAGTAGGGCAAACACAAGAGGTGGAAAAAGAAACTGTTGGAAAAGAAAAGCCAAATGAGACAGAATCTGAAGACAGTGAAAATGAAATACCAGAAGGTCGAGTTCTGAGAAAGAGAACTTGGATCGAGGAAAGGAACATTAAAGAAGGCAAACTGAGGAGAAATGCTAAAGGAGACCTTTGGCCAAATAAAATAAAGAGACTGAGATATCGATTGACACGAGTCAAACCCTCAAAAGCTGAACAAGTGAACGAAGTGACAAGTCAGCTCAAAGCAACAGAGGGAGAGACAGAGGTGTCTGAAGAAAACAAACGATCAAGAAAACCAAACCAGAATTATAAGTCACCTGAATGGACGTATGTGGCACTGCCTGAACAAGGAGAAGAGGTAGATAGTCAAGGAAATCCAGAGGAGACTTAACTGAAAGTGGTGGAGGAAGAAGAAACAGCGGAAATCCTGAGAGTTATCCTTTCCGATATTGGAGAAGAAGCGGAAATTCAGGAATTTCTGTATTTGAATAATGAGAAGGAAGTGAAAAACGATGAGATGCCAAACTGAGCAATTTCAGGAATATCTTTGAAGAAAATATAAAGGATGGAATAAGAAATCGAAGGACTGGGATACCCTGATGAGTGTTTAGCTCTTACAGGTGAAAAAGAACAAGAAGTAGAGTAGAAGAGGCTAAGTCAAAAGACACGGTCAATTTAACAAGATGGCTAATATAGATGATAATAAAAGTAGATGCACCTTTATGAGAAGATGGTGTAAAATGTGTTGTTGTTGTACAGGATTATTAATGCTTCTTTGGAGTGTACTCGCTCTACTGATCTCTTTCAAGGTAACTTTAGATACACTAGAAGGACATACAGGAAATATGACTAACATAGTGAAGAATTCACCAAAGGTAGTTCCATTTAAAACAAGCACTGAACATATACACAAGGATAGGTCTATAACTGATTTTTCTAGCAATGTGTTTTCAAAATTGTTGTACGAATATGTAAAAACAATGGATGTAAGGGATTGCTACGTATGTATGCAGTTGCCTGCCTCTGTTTCAGAAGGAGTGACTTATCATCACCTTCCAGCAACTTATGGAATAACATGTAGTGTTTTAACAAGTATATTTTATCAAATAGGGAAATTAGAATATAATTTGTCAAATATAGATAACATTCTTGGACAATTGCCCATGAATAATGAATTGAATCCTGCTAAAACCGCTAATGTATTAGGTGAGATTTTTATAGAAACTAAAGAACTGACCTTAGAATATATTTTTACGAACAATTTAAATTGCAGTTTGAAAAAAGAAGAGAAAACCTTTTTAGATATGGTGGAAGAAAGGAGATTAAGAATGCACAAAAAGGCAGAAGGACATGAATTAAGGGAAAATGTGTGGGACATAGACGGAGAAAAGGAGCTGAAAAAGGAAGCTAGACCAACAATAGCTATAGATACACCACAGAAAGGCAAGTTATGTATTATGAGAGAAAAATCCCAATATGATTATTATTATATAGGGACTAGTGAGTGCCATGATACATATTTTATTGCATCCGGATGGGGATTTAGAGGCGGAGAAGATCAAGTTTTTCCTGGATTGTATTATATTTGTGGGAACAAGGCTTATTACAGGTTGCCTGACCATTGGTATGGCACATGTTATGTTGGCCTGGTCTTTCCAAAGATCTTTCACATGGATAGAGTAGAAAACAATGGACAAAATAACCTATTAATGCGTAGTAGAAGAGAAACTTGGTTAGAAATTGTAGGTGATATTTTTGGAGCCTTGATACCAGCAGTGGGAATATCTTTGAATGCAAATAATATTCGGAAATTGTCAACAATAGTTGATCGCTTGTCAACAAGTACCGCTGGAGGATTTCTATTGGTAAACACCGAAATGGTTGCTATGCGTTCTATGATAATGCAAAATCGACTTGCCCTTGATATCTTATTGGCAAAACAGGATGGAGTCTGTGGAATGCTGAAAGTTCAACATTGTTGCACTTGCATTCCCGATGAAAGCAAAGACCTAAAAGTTTATATCAAGAATATTACAGAATTGCATGATGAAATAGTACCACTGGAGGTTGAAAGTATCTGGACTAAAATTAGTAATAAGATGGCTACTATTAAGACTTTCTTAGGTAAATTAGGAAGTACTATATTAGGGAAAATATTATTTCCATTAACGTGTGTAATTTTCATATTATTAATACTTAGACTAGGATGTATGTGTTGCAGACATAAAAGAAATAAAAAGAAAATTACACGAGAAATTATTAAAAAGAAGGAAAAGAAACAAGAAAGGGATTTTGAAGAAATAGAATTGGAAGAATGGAAGGAGAGTATGTATGACGAAACAAAAAGAGAAGATGAAGGGGAAACAGAATCATAAATTGAGCAAGAAAACATTTGAATTTCCGTAAAAGGGGAAATAAATTGATTTTGTGGGTTTGTTTATGGTGATAAAATCACCAAAGGGGGGATTGATGGAGCGGGTAATATGTTTTCCTTTTATGTACCAAATGCATTTATGTATGTTTGTATTAAAACGATTAATAACTAATCATAATAATTAATGGTTTGCTGTATGGTGACTAATCAAGCTTATTAACCGTAAGAATACACGTGGGATTGCTCTGCATGGCTAAAATAATATGTGAACTAAGTTTGTATGCATATTAATATGATAAACGTTACTTATGTGATGTTATTGCTTAAATAAACAAGTACTAATGGCTTTGAACGGTGCAAATGGCTAGATAAATGCACACACATATGGGTATTAGCAAGGGAAATAACACTGTTTAACCATTTCAATGTATTAATTATGATTTTTGTGTTTCTTTGCTTAAGTTGACCATTTGGGCCTGCCATTAAATGGCTACCGACTGATTACGACTACATCGAGTAACTGGAACAAGGAGAAGTGCGCCTGCGTAAACTTCAGCAGCCGTACCCTCTCGGAGACCTGTCACAACTGTACCAAGCAAGGCCACCCTGGGCGAAGCGCCAGTTTCCCTGGATGTGCAACAAAGATACATTACACTAATAAAATTGACAATAGACATTTGATTGAAACTTTCCCCGCATGGGAACTACATTGAATGTTTCCTGATGAACCAAGACGTGTTTCAATGGACAAATGAAAGCCCTTTAAATTTGTTTTGATACTTTTGTAAATGAAAATTAGTATAAATTATGGTAGACTAGAGAGGTAAGCACCCATTAGATGCTCGACGGTACGGATAGAAGAGGTTCGTCGTGACTTCGTCATTTCCAGTATCCTGATGTTATGCTGACGGAGAGGACGGTGACTTTGCATGATAGAACAGAACTCTGACGATTTGACTGAGGACCAGATTCTGACTTAGAAAACAACAATTAGCCAGAATAGGTAAATATGACAAAAGATGATAATTGAATTATTAGGATTGAACCTGCATTGATTTAGATAAAGAAATATTGATTGAATTCATGTGTCGGGTTGTTCTTTCATTGAAATGTATTATTATTAATGATTTTAGAGTTTTAAGGAGTCATTAAGCTAATCCCAACTAAATGATTCATCGACCTATTTCTTGATGGGAAGAGAAGCGAGGGTTTGAGATAGAGGGAAAGTGATAAAAATCCCATCAAGGAAAGAAGTGTGGTTTCGGAACCAATGTTCCCTTCTAAGTAGGTACGGATAGATTGATAGAATGAATGTTGGTGTTATGGGCCCCACCAGCGTATGATGTGTATGTGTGTGTGTGACTGCGAAATCACTCTGTCCGTGGTAATAGGGGGAAATTGAGGAACCCGAACTGCACCAGAAGGACACATGGACAGGTCCCACCGCACACACGATACACACCTGGTTCACGGCACAGCGAGCGCTGGGATGGGAGGGAGTCATGACGCAACTCACACCATTGTGGGACACACCAAAACTTGGTACACTCCGCAACAGCGAAGGGTTCATGCAATGGGACCTGATTGGTATCTCTAAAGTTGGGGATCTGTGGAAGAAGGGAGACGTGGTGGCTTTTGCTCACCTACAAACAACATATCAAATGGCAGACACAGAATTATTCCGTTACACGCAAATCAAGCATGCACTTACAAGGGCAATACCCAGAGGCACGGCTCTTCCCGAATCATCACTACTTGAAGACCGTCTCCTTACAGACCAGCTCACTAAGAGGGCCATTTCCCTCACCTACTGAAAATGTATTAATAATCAAAAGGACCCCACACTAGCTCTGCGGGACAAATGGCGGGCAGAGCTTGGAGACATAGATGAACAGGACTGGCAAGAAGCACTTGCGTCCCCGAGGGAGGTGGCGATTCCGTCCCGCCTACAGTTGGTGCAGCTGAAGGTCCTACACAGGACTTACTACACTAGGGTTATGCTCCATAAGATCGGCCGTGCTGTGATGCCCCTCTGTCTGCGGGGATGTGGGGCACAGGGTACATTCTACCATACACTCTGGGAATGTCCACACATAACACTTTATTGGGAGGAGGTGATGGACACCATAACCCGGGTGTGTGGCTTTCTGGTTCCACCCGAGCCAAAACGGTGCCTGCTCAATATTTGGTAACCAACAGACCTCAATCATGCATCACAAGACTGGGCAACTCTGGGGATCATGGTGGCAAAGCGCAATATAGCACAACACTGGGGGGTGCCAGTGACCCCACAACAGAGACGATGGTGTCAAGACATGGACAGCTCAATGGTGGCCGAAAGAGCAGTTTTTATACACAGAGGGTGTCCCTAAAAGTGGGAGCGGGTCTGGGGTAGGTGGAATTTATTTCGTGGTAACATCTGTGCCCCCCCACCGCCGGACTCGGATCCGGATTTGAGCGACTAATAGGACAAGCCACATATGGGGACAAAGCAATGGCCGGGACAGAGGTCCAGGAAGTTTTATTTTGATACATCCAACTATGTAAGTTATGGTGTGTTGAGACCTTGCAGTACCTATGTCAATGAAACGCAACAGACTAATGCAACTAGTGTAATACCTAATGTACCAAGCCACTATTCTGTATTGTATTATTTGCAAATTAACAATAAAATGTTGAATAATATACTCACTCCTGCAATATAATTAACATTAATTAACAATTTATTATTTTGTAAAAATTAATTTACCTCCCACTATTTTCCCCTATAAACATCAGCTACAATATTGTAACATATTAATAAATTAACATAATTAATTAACAATTAATTAATTAACTAATTAGAATTAACAATATAATTAATTAACATATCTACAAATTAATTGCTAATAATTAATATCTAATTAATAATACAATACACAATTAACATAATTACCAACTAATTATTAATTGTTAATCAATTATTAATTAACTATTAATACATTAATTAACTGAATTAACAATATACATTATTAAATATTATTGTATTAAGTAATAAAATAATAAATTAATTAATTTCAATTAAATTACTTCCAACCTATTCCCCTATAAACCCACAACCCGCTCCAGAATAAAATTACGCAAAAAACTTTTTTACATATAATTAATTAATTCTAAATAATGCTAAAAATATATATTATAATTAAATTACTTCCTACCCTATTCCCCTATAAACCCACAACCCGCTACGGAATTAAATTACAAAAAAATTAATTAACATAAAATTCATTACTTTTACAAAATTCTAACATACATTTAAAAAATAATACATACTTTTAACACATATACTAACTCTTAAAACACTACAAAAAAATCGATATTACTAACTTCGATATCATGGAAATCGATATTTCTTACCTGCATTTCAATATTCTGCACCACTATATTTTTGCAATTCGATATTCTGTCCATTCTATATAAAAAACTCGATATTCTGTCCAGTCGATATTTTTTTTCCGATATTGTGACTAGGTACCTAAAAATGCTATGCATTTCTAAACTTGAAACAGGTGAAATAAACATATTGGGGCAGATTTACAAGCCCCTTGCGTCACTTTTGCGTCGCTGTTGAGTCACCTTTATGACGTACATAAACGATGCGGTCAATTTACAACGTGATGCATCTAGGGAGATGGGTCACGTTGTAAAGCCCTGTGTCACATTATACTTGCGTCAGGTATAAAGTATGCAGGGTGGGAGTTTCCATGCAGGAAAACCTTGTAGAAGTGACGCAGTGTAATCTACAAGATTTCACTGCGCTACTTCTAGGACGCCAGTGCGTCAAAACCTTATGCCTGCTTGCAGTGTATTAGGTATAGGTCTCCCCATGCATTGCTGGAGTTGCGTCGTGCTTGCGACACAACTCCAGCAATGAGAGACTTTTGCGCTGACAGATGCGTCAGAATTTCTGACGCATCTGTCAAACCTTGCGCCATGTTGCACCGTATTATAAATACGGCGCATCCATGGTGGTGCAAGGGTTTTGCAGGCTGGCGCCGGGACACTGATGCATCTATACAGATGAGTCATTTTCTTGTAAATAAGGCCCAATGTAGGCCAGTACAGAGGGCATAGAGATTTGAGATTCATTTTTTTTGCATAATAAGTTGGATCGATCTGAATGAATGAGTACACGTGATAAGGGAGGGAATTAAGTCACAATATAACCCCCCAGCAGTCTTCTTGTAACAAAGCCACATCTTGAAACACTCTTTGATGCAGATGTTTAGTGATCCAGGGCTGGGCAAATAGAACAGATTTTTAGGTCTCGCCTAGCGAAAGCAGCGCATGCGCTGCCCTCGCTATTGCGAATAGCTTTTGGAATCGATTCTGCCGAGCACGCGCCTGCATGGACAAACATGGCTGCTCTTGCCATTTGTCCATAGCAGACAGCATGCGCGTGTCCGTAGGGACTGTGGACAGTCCCGCGCCATTTTGTTGCTATAGCAATGTAAATGCCGCTTCGCTCATAGCTCCGAACCAGCACGCACCCTGAAGTTCCCCAGGGCACAAGCAGGCATCCACTTCTGTCTTTTTGCTGACCTGCAGTTCCCCCGGGGCACAAGCAGGCATCCACTTCTGTCTGTTTGCACGTCAGCCTTCACAGAGTACAGATTGAGAAACTGCTGGCAGCACCGGGCCTCGTAGTTGTTGAGTGCGTTCATTCAGAATTTTTCGTCATTGAGAAACTGCTGGCAGCACCGGGCCTCGTAGTTGCATCAACACATGTTCACCCTGTTGGTCCCATTGAGCTTAACTAGTTACGGTGACTACTTTGGCAATACCACTTTATCGGTCTTATGAGTTTGCCCCCTTGATTCCTTGGAAAAGGTCAAATGTTTGTGTTTTTTTTTTTTTATTAACGAAAAATATAATTTGGCTTAGGCAGAAGACCTCTGTTTTAATTGGCTGTGTGAGGCAGCCAGGTGGTATTTGGCATGGGCGAGCTGGGCGATAAAAACCTTACTGCAAACACATTACCTTCAACCTTGGTGATGTGTGTTCGAGGCCTGCCGCTGCTTTGATATAGCCAGCCAGGGACAGGCCTGTGAAAACGGACTGCTGCTGCCCCCTCATTTCATTTACTAGCATTGGCGAGGGCGGCACATTTACTTCCAAGCAGGGTGCTGTTGGAGCAAGGGCCGGCTCTGGAGCCAGTGCACCTGTACAATTCTCTTTTCCTTGGGTCTTGAGTATGAATTTCGTATGAGCAGCCCACCCCGTCTGCTTCCTGTATTTGATCAACTATCGTAAACTGCAAGGCCACAAGTCCCAGAATACACCCAAAAGACCATCACTTGCGTCTCCAATGACGGGACTTGTTCCTGTGGTTGTCGTGCAGCATGCGCGAGCCTTTGGCGTGCACAGCCAGGCACACGCCGATGGAAGAAATGCTGAAGTTGTGCGGCTTTGGCTAGTCTTAGAACTCTGGCCTGGACATGATGCACCAGCACGTGGCTCTTATGATGTAGGGTAAGAAGCAAGGGAGTTTGTGTAAAAATTGAATAGTGGTCTGGCGGTGTCCGACAGCAAATGTGACTAGTTCCTTTCCCTGCTTTCTGGCACTCCGGTACCGAGAGTCTTCATTTCTAAAGGCGACAATAAAATGAAAGATACTGTGACACCAAGCCCCTCCCTCACCCCCACCACCAACGTTCACTGAATTTAGTATCTGACGGCTGACGTCTGCAGAATGTCTGCCCTTCTCTTAGAAGGGGCTTTCGTAATGCAAAATAAAACCGTTTTTATAAATTGGCTAGATTTTCAATGTGACAGCGAATGCATGTGTAAAACCTCTGCGTGCTCCAGAGAATTAAGTGAAATACGGTTGCCACAGTTCATACATGTTTGACTTGCTCAAGCATTGAAATACAAGGATGCGTTCTACGAATCCAATTAAATAGAAAATCTAAGGGGCATATTATCAACAAACGGCGTTAAAATTATCTAATGCGGCGATAATGGGCTTGATAATATGCCCTGGAGAATTCCCATAGAAGCCCATGTTCTGGTGTGAACATTATCGCCGCTTTAGCTGCAGTTTTCTGCCGCTAAAGCGGCGATAATTTTAACGCAGTGCTTGATAATATGGCCCCTAAATATTAAAATGGTAATATGATTAGCTGTGTTAATATTTTTCTTTGCCAATAAAGCCTCGTCTCCTATCTTATAGGTCCTTCTTGTTCTCTGGAGTGCTCCTGGAAGCCTTGTAAACTGCTATTTTCTCATTACATTGTATTCTTTCCTTATGCTTGTAGTATGTTCAATGTTGCCTAACCTTTTGTCAGATGGCTTCTCCCAGGGCGCTAGTCCGCCACACACAAGTAGTACCTTGAAGTGCATTAAGTTTTTGCCTTGGCATCTCCTGGGGCCCAGTCGTTCGCAGCAGAACGCGTCCATGAGCATCTTTTAGTAAACGCTTTAAGGGGTCATACTACCAGTGTTACGATTCTTAAGTGTCCTTAGCGGGCAGCCTTGAACGCCACCTTGTCTTCACTCTGGCGCACCCTTGTGGCCTGGGCCGGCCTTTCATCAGAGCAAAACTACATTTGGCGGCCGAGCCAATCGTGCTCCACGCCCTCCCCTTACATTGGTGATGGTAGTGGGGGGCCCTTTTGTTTTCATAGATCACATCCTGTACCTCAGCAGTGACCAGCCAAGGAATGCACACTTTGCACTTTGTCCCCTCACACCAGTCGCCTGTGCAGCAGCTAAACTGCAGGTGAAAGTCCCTGTGAGGGGACTGAACTTGAAGGGTGGTGGGAGAGGCAATCGGGGGAGTTTAAGAAAGCATGATTTTACGGAGAACTTGAAGGTAAGGAACTGGTGGTCTGGAATAAGATATCTTCATAGCAGCTCCAGCCTGCTGTCTGTGCGCCCCTCCAACTGTAGGGGGCCTAGGTCAGGCTGCCCTTGCCAAAAGTTACTAGATTTGTATGATCTAATCTGTAGGTGTTGCTTACTGGCACACTTTGTGTAGTACTTGTGCTTCAAAATATCTCGCCATCTCCTAAAGCAGGGCTTTAAGTGGGCCGGGTCTCACCGGTGCTGAGTACCGGCAGTTTGTTTTTTAAAGGGGGCCTCGAAACGGGTCTCTGCCGGGCTCCGTCTTGTTTTTCCAGACCGCAGTGACAGCAGGCACATAACGTGCGCCTGCTCACTTCTCACTAGTGGAGAAGTTACGGCATGACGTTATTCCAGGTGAGCGTTGTAAGGTGAAGTAAATCCTTTAGAGTCATTTTCTCTGAACTTCCCTTCTCTTTTTTGAAACTCAGGGGCAGCAATATTGTGGTGGTGTCTGCAGGGCTCCAAATGTAAGCTTTTTCAATATTATATACAAGCCATAGTTGATGCATATTTATCTTATGCAACTAACAACCATTGACAAAGTCAATAGTCCTGACTTGTAGGTATGATACTTGTATCAAGAGTAGTAGAGAGTGAGTAGTAGAGAGTGAGTAGTAGAGAGTGAGTAGTAGAGAGTAGTGAGAGAGTGATATCTTGATGTAATGACGGGAAAAACTACACTGAGTGAATTGCAGGTTCTCATACTGTAAAGTTGATACAGTCTTCCGCCTTTCTGAGATTGATAAAACGAGTCCCATTTTGGATTGGGTGATAGTAACTGTACATACAAAAGTTCCTCACAAAGCACTATAGAAAAAATATACTATTATTGCTTGAATTGACCACTGGTTCCTCAGCCATGTCAGTTGCTGGTGTTAGCTAAATATTGGGTTGAAAAAACATTGGTTCCACTCACGGTGCTCTTTGGGCAGCATGTGGAATGTCTGCTGAAACTGTGGTAGCATCTGTACAGAGTTGAAGAGTGCATTTTAAATTAGAATAATATCTGTCAAAGGGAAGATAAACAAATATGCAGCAACGTCATAAATTCTTACTTTGGTAAATTGGCTAAATATGACCGTAAATTTGTATTACAAATGTAAGCTGGGCTTAAAGCCCTATGAAGTGCACACTAATGTATTTTTAATGAGTGCACTGTGATTGCATAGCTGCAAAGTAGCCCCATTTCATGTAAGCTTTTAGTCCTGACTTACCTTTTGGAATCGATTCTGCCGAGGGCTTGCATGCACGCGTCTGCATGGACAAACATGGCTGCTCTTGCCATTTGTCCATAGCGAACAGCATGCGCGTGTCCGTAGTCCATAGGGACTGTGGACAGCCCAACAGCATTTTGCATTTTGGTGTCCTAGCAACGAAAAGGCTGTTTCCTGTACGGCGTGGAAGGTGTCCTAGCAACGAAAATGGTTATTTATTTATTATTAACCGGCACGTTTCTTAAAAACGCCGCTTACACTGAGTTTGTATTTATTTTGTTGAAACGCGCGCCGTGTAACTTGGTGCGCATTTTTGTGTGTTTTTGTTGATAAAAACGCTGCTTTCAGTACGCAGCTTGCCGAGTTTTGTTGACTTTGAAAGTACGCAGCTTGCCGGGGTTTGATGGCTTTGAAAGTGCGCAGCTTGCCGGGGTTTGAAGAGTTTGGAAGTACGCAGCTCCTAGCAACGAAAATGGTTGTTATTTATTTATTCTTAACCGGCACATTTCTTAAAAATGCCGCTTACACTGACTTTATATTTATTTTGTTGAAACGCGCGCTGTGTAACTTGGTGCACATTTTTGTGTGTTTTTGTTGTTAGAAAGGCTACTTTCAGTACGCAGCTTGCCGGGGTTTGATGACTTTGAAAGTACGCAGCTTGCCGGGGTTTGAAGAGTTTGGAAGTACGCAGCTCCTACCAACAAAAATGGTTGTTATTTATTTATTCTTTACCGGCACATTTCTTAAAAATACTGCTTACACTGAGTTTGTATTTATTTTGTTGAAACGCGCGTGTAACTTGGTTGGGGACTGAAGCACTCACCTTTGGGGCTGACACTATCACCGTCAGTGCTGGGGACCTAACGCTGTCTGTTCTCCTCCGCTGCCTGCGTTTGCTGATTCACGCGGCCGCCGTGGTGGGGAGACTACAGCTCCCAGCTGTCCTGCGACTTCCTGCTTCCGCCCACTTCCTCCCTGAGCGCGCCCGGAGGCGCATAAAGACCGGCTGACCCCTCGGTGGAGCGGCAGACCGAAGCACTCACCTTTGGGGCTGACACTATCAATGTCAGTGCTGGGGACCTAACGCTGTCTGTTCTCCTCCGCTGCCTACGTTTGCTGATTCACGCGGCCGCCGTGAGGGGAGACTACAGCTACCAGCTGTCCTGCGACTTCCTGCTTCCGCCCACTTCCTCCCTGAGCGCGCCCGGAGGCGCATAAAGACCGGCTGACCCCTCGGTGGAGCGGGGGACTGAAGCACTCACCTTTGGGGCTGACACTATCACCGTCAGTGCTGGGGACCTAACGCTGTCTGTTCTCCTCCGCTGCCTGCGTTAGCTGATTCACGCGGCCGCCGCGGGGGGAGACTACAGCTCCCAGCTGTCCTGCAACTTCCTGCTTCCACCCACTTCCTCCCTGAGCGCGCCCGGAGGCGCATAAAGACCGGCTGACCTCTCCGCGTCGCGGACGCGCGCGGGTGACGCTGGGCTAAGCCCGGGCAAAGGGCGGGCCCTCTGTGGCCCTCAGAGGCACAAGGAGGCCGGGACGGGCCATGTTATTAAGGTGTCAGGTATTTGTTCCTGTTACCCCTCTGTTGGACTTGGTGAGTTGCATCACCCCATGAGTATAAGTGACGAATCATAGGACAAGGAACTGATTGATTCCCTTATTGATTTATTTGGCTATCATTTATTCGTGTAGGCGCTTTTACAGCTTGGTATTGTTTAATTAATTTTTTATATATCCCGAGGTATCTGTGAAAATGTTGAAATCCACAATACGCAAAACACCTTCCACTGCCGCAACACTTGATAATTATCTGGTGAAAGTCGTTACCAAAATAAATAGCGAAAGACGCAAATCACTAGGCCGGGGTTCTACTTCTACTTCCCCCTTACTGATCAGTACGCCTACTACATTATCTTCGCCCTCTCATGGTGCTAGCTGCAGTTTTGAAAAACACGATTTGGCAAACTTGGCAGAACTAGCTCCTCTTTCTCCTGAAATAGAGCTGATTCAAGCTAATATGGCTGACCTAAAAGACACCAATGAGACCCATTAGAGGAGCCCTTGGTTTCGGCAACCCAGAGAGTGTTGAGACCTCGTAAGTACACACAACTTAAACGGGGAGGCGGTCGAAATAGTCACAAAAAAACAGGTCCTTTTCCCATAAATGGGGATACTTCAAGGGAGGTTCCGCTAAATAACGCCAAAACTAAAAAAGATTCAGAACAATTAGACTGTCTGATTGGTATTATGGAGGCCAAAATCCTCAAGATAGTTGAACCCTTAGTGGCCAAAATTGGTGTGTTATCGGCAGAAATTGAAAGTTTCCGAAACCTTCTGGGTCCCCGCAGTGACTCAACTGCAAATGCTAGTATTACAGCAGGGGGCCCAAGGGGAAAAATTGAGCTACATAAGCCTCCTAAGGAAGGACCTACCCCAGTTGAATCCCCAGATGTTGTACCCCTGACAGCCGTGAATAAAACTCCATCTCTAGATATATGCCCAGTGAGTAAGAGGGAAACCAGGACCAAGCTCACGGTGGGTGCACAACCAGACTTACCCCCTGAGTGTGCCCTACTTGTGGCAGTGCTGACTAATGACCCACCCCTTTTAGAGGCTGACTTGCCAAACAAGCTAGAATCCCACGAATCCCTAAAGAACAAATCTGTTTCGTGGTTAAACAAACAGTGTGGGTTCCCTGTAGAGTTATCACACCAGATATTAACTACCAGGAGAGTCTCTTGGATAGGGCACTCACATAAGAATATTAAGGGGGACTGCGTCATCATAAACTTTAGTAATCCATCCCTAGTTAATAAGGCTCTGTTAAGAGCATCCTCGCTCCCATATACTGACCAGGGTATCACACTTCGCCCACTGGGATACTTCTATAGATATCGGACAAAGCAGCCCATAAATGATCTATCCAGGGACAGCGAAACTGGTTCAGAAGGGCAGATTGCCCATGGTGTCGCTACATTCAATCGTTATCAACCTCTGAGTGACTTAGACTCAAACGATTGACTCGATTTTGATCGGGACCTTCTTACACTTGCCATAGAAGCTCCTATTTTGACCATGGAGGAGGATCACGGGACAAATGAAAATTTAATGTGCACTGGGGAGGAGGGTACCCTAAATGTCACGATTATAGAGGGGGATGCCCATGGTGGCATTACTGACGGTTTGGTGGGAGTGCCACCCCAGCATCCAGGTACGAGGGTCCTCAGTTGGAACATCGCTGGGCTGAATAGTAAAGCAAATGATCCACAGTGGAGGAATTGTTTATCATGTTGTGAAATTATTGGGCTACAAGAGACCTGGGACACAGAAAATACTTTTTTTTGGATGGGTATGCCGCTTTTTGGTCGGCAGCAGTGGGGGGAGGGCAAAGGGCGGTCTCTTAACCCTTATTTCATTAAAACTTGAGGGAATCTATACTAAAGTGGAGACAGGTTCGCCTTATTGCCTTGCAGTGGAAATTCAAACTAACTTAAATGGGAATTGGCTCATTGTCAATTTTTATAATTCTTTTGCTAAGAGTACGCCTAACAAACATTTAGTCAGTCTATATGATTTTTTGGAAATGTATAACGTCAACAGTATGAACCCCTATTCGGTTATTGTGCTTGGTGATTTTAACGTTCATCGTTGTTTAGGTAATTGTTTTGTTTGGGACAGTTTAGGCCCACCAAATCAAGAAAATATTAATTTTGAACACACCCCGCAGGGTCTGTACCTAGAAGACCTCATCGCTGGAAATGATTTGATCTACCCCACCAATTATACAGGAGATATCCCAACATATAAAGGAAGCGGCCTGGGGTCCACCATTGATTATATTTTTGTGAGCATAAATTTAGTTAACAGGGTGAGCCAGTATAAAGTTAGCTGGTCTACTTATGGTGATCACAACCCTGTTCAGGTGACTTTGTCTGAAGATTTAAGGAAAAAAGAATCTGACACCCTGACTGCTGGAATTTTGGACATAAGGCCCACCGATCAAACAGGTCGCCTGAAATGGTGCCGAGTGGTACCGAAGGACTTTAATGAAAACTTGATGGGAAAGGTTGGGGATGAAATGTCTACCTGTTTGAAAGAGGGCATCATACGCGATGAGGTCTTAGTAGCCTATGGCAGAATCTGCTCCCAGGTCGATAGTGACCTTAAAAAAGTATGGAAGGGGCAACCCAGAAACGGGGAGAAATGGTTTGATCATAATTGCTCAATAGCCCAACGGAAGTTGATGGTAGCGTTGACAGCCGTGCCACCTGACAAAGCGGAAATCGCTGCACTCAGGAATGTTTACAAAAAGGCACAAAGTAAGCGTAAAAATGAAATTAGGGAGGAAGCGTGGAATGAACTTTTATCTATAGATGTAATTAAAAATAGTGCCACATTCTGGTCTGTGGTCAATAAACCCTTTTTTCAGGATAAAAGTAATAATGAGCTCGACTGTGGTATCCAAGAAAAAAAATGGTACAGTCATTTTAAACAGGTGTACGATGGAAACGGGATGTTGGAAGGCCCAACTTTAAATATGGAGAAATATACTTTGTCCTTCACAGAATTGGAAGTTACACACGCCATCATGCAAATGACAAGTAATAAGGCTCCGGGACCCGATGGAGTCCCGGCAGACCTTTTTAAATCAGACATAACAACTTGGTCCAAGATCTTATTCAATGTCTTTGTTAATGCCTGCCATTTGGGTCTCCCCTCTACTTGGGCGAAATCGGTCATTATACCCATATACAAAAAAGGCGATAGAGGTGACCCGAGTTGCTTTCGCCCGATATCCCTAATAGATTCTTCTGTGAAAGTACTGGGTAGGGTGGTTCTTGCCCAATTGACTGGCTGGCTAGAGGAATCTGGAACACTCTCTATGGCCCAGTATGGCTTCAGAAAAGGGATGGGTACTATAGATCAATGCCTGAACTTGCAACTACTAATAGGCAAATATACGGTGGCTAAGAAGGGAGCATTATTGGTAGCCTTTATGGACCTGTCCTCGGCCTTTGACTGTGTAAACAGGTCAAAATTGTGGTCCTTGCTCCTATCCATTGGAGTAGACAAAAACATCGTCTACTTCTTAGCTGACTTACATAGGAATCTATCGGCTACGGTCCGGTATGATCAACAGGGCAATTGTACGGAAGATATACCTATATCCAATGGAGTTAGATAGGGGTGCATTTTGGCACCCCTGCTCTTTACCCTATACATAAATAATCTAGACAATGCCCTAATCGCCTCATGTAATGATATTCCGCATGCAGGGAAACGCCTGATTCCCGCACTCTTATACGCAGACGACGCCGCCTTACTTGCAAGAACGGCAGTGGGTCTTCAATTACTGTTAGACTCTTTTGCGGGTTTTATGAAGGCGCTGGATCTTAGTGTCAACTTTTCAAAATCGCATGTAATGGCCATTGGACAAACATCTTTAAAGACCAAAACATTTAAATGTGAGGGCCATACACTATCTAGAGTGTCGTCATTCCCATACTTGGGTGTACTTTTCGACGACCAAGGATCCTGGGTAACCCAAATCACAGAAAAAAAGATTGTATTAACTAGAGCGACCTTGGCTGTATTGGGTTTTGCCAGAAAGTTAGGTGCCAGGCCAATGAAGGCCCTTATTCAAATATATAGAGCCAAGTGTTCATCTCTAGCTATGTATGGGGCCGAGTTATGGGGCATAAAGAATGTAAAAAGCATACAGATTGTTGAGGATAGGTTTCTAAAAAACCTCCTATCAGTCCCGAAAACAACTGCCAATTACAATACCGATCAGGAGCTTGGAATTGGCTTTGTAGAAGATTCTATTGCTGTGGCACCACTATTGAAATGGATAAGCATTTGGTTAAACCCTGACCTATTGCTTAACCGTATCATCATGAAAGATTGTATGTCACTTGACTATGGGTTATGTATACCCTGGCTGAAATACATTCAGAAACTGGCAACAAAGTTGGGCCGCCCAAAACTATACCAGTCACCAGAAGCTCTAGTGAAAGGAGATATTAATTGGTGTAAGGAAACGTTCTTGCGTATAGCAACCATGGATAGGGAAGAGAGTGAGCTGTTAAAGGTAACTGTAAGGGCTCACCAGCTATGCAAAACAACACCATTCATGGAACCATATCTAGGATACGTCACAAATACTAATCACCGTTTTTTATTGACTAGATTTAGACTAAATCAACTGCATCTACTTTTTGGAGTACAGAAAGGATGGAAAAGGGTAGAGGATCTTGGCCCTTGCGATAATTTTTCACAACAAGATATCACACACTTCCTTTTTTTCTGTGAACACTTCATTGACATCAGGAAACGTTTTTTACTCCCTATTCTAAAAAACAAAGGCTTTGTGCAGGTGAGACCTGCTCTGCTCTTCTCCACCTTCAAATGCTAACTGACGTTTGGGAAACTTTTAACATTGCAAATTTTTTATCTGTAGTTATTAGATTCTTGAGGAAATGAATGCATAACCATACTATGTATGTCCTCTTTTAAACGTTTTTAAAATGGAATTGTTTTTAACTGTTCTATTGGCTGTTTTTATAGGTTTTTAGGAGCTATTGATTATTCAAAATGATTCATGTACCCTCAACTGTTTTTATACATTGTTATGTAGTATGCTTTTATGGTTTGCACTTATACCGAATAAAGACTTTTTGACTGACTGACTAACTTGGTGCGGATTTTTGTGTGTTTTTGTTGTTAAAAAGGCTGCTTTCAGTACGAAGCTTGCCGGGGATTGATGACTTTGAAAGTACGCAGCTTGGCGGGGTTGATGACTTTGAAAGTACTCACACTCTACTACTCTCTACTACTCTCTACTCACTCTCTACTACTCTACTCACTCTCTACAACTCACTCTCTACGACTCACTCTCTAATACTCTCTACTACTCACTCGCTCTACTACTCACTCTCTACTACTCACACTACTACTTACTATACTACTCTCTACTACTCGCTCTCTACTACTCACTCTCTACTACTCACTCTACTACTCACTCTCTACTACTCTCTCTATTACTCTCTACTACTCACTCTCTACTACTCACTCTCTACTACTCACTCTCTGCTACTCTCTACTCACTACTCACACTCTACTACTCACTCTCAACTCACTCACTACTACTCTACTCACTCTCTACTACTCTACTCACTACTCACACTCTACTACTCACTCTCAACTCACTCACTACTACTCTACTCACTCTCTACTACTCACTCTCTATTGCTCTCTACTACTCACTCTCGCCTACTCACTCTCTACTACTCTCTACTAATCTCTACCACTCTACCTCTACCTCTCTACCTCTACCTACCTCTCTACGCGCACACATATGCATATATATATATATAAATATATATATATATGTATATATATGCATATGCATTTATATATGTATGTGTGTATATATATACATACATACATACATACATATATAAACATATATATATATATATATACATCTGCATATCTATATAAATACAAATATAAATTTATGCATACATATACATATATGCATATATATGAATGTTATGTACATGAAAGTTTGAAAAACACTAATAAAAGCAAAGCTAAAAAGCAACCTAATTACAATTAGAATTTGTTGTGCTCTTACATGAAGTATACACTGGTAGCCATGATGTAGGTTTCAAAGTCTTCTTTATTAGTTCCAGTTCCAGGTAGCATCAGTCTAGGTTTAGCCATGTACCAGCTCCTACTCCAGCCACAACTTAGGCCCTTGTTACAGCCCATATCACGGCCCTACCAGGAGCAGCCTGCCTAGCTGCTCAGCCCATCTCTAACTGTCATCACTCACCCACACAGGCACCCAGGCATTCCATTCATCACGGTCACACCAACATTCCGTTACCATCTCTCACTCTGGCTGAGCAGCTAGGAAGACCTAGGCTAATTACAATAAGTAAAACTCAGGATATAACAGAATTGCTTTAACTTAAACGAGGGTGAGACCTATTGCATTTTCAATGCTTGTTTCTTTTTGTTGCGTGGGCCCTTTAAAACGAAAGCATAATAGTTTGTGTACAAGGAGGGCAGCATGTAAAACGTTTGTATTCCATGATGTTCTTTAAATATAACATCGCCTTATCAAGAGAAGGATCAAAGGTGGAATGGACATACCACAGGCCGCTCTAGTCTCCACCCATGCCCAAACGAACCACCCCTGCAGAAAGAGGCCACTTATAGAATGGGCGAGAGACTTACACTCCTTTTACTCGCCAAGAGTAATTATTTTCTAAGAGACATGAGTCCAGGAACCTATTATAATGAGTGTTTTGCCACCTGTCGCTCTCTTGTGCTCCTTGCTGGTTGTGTTAAAGACCTCGCACTGTTACCTGTGTAGCGAGTGCAGTAGTTCAGACCGAGTGAACAGATTACTTTAATAAATATATCAGTACAGATCTGTCTTTGCAACTTTCAAATGTGGTGTGACTCCATCATGGTCGACCAAAAAATAAGGGAAGAGTTAAGACGTGTTGGGGGCTGAAACTAAATCACTCCTGGGGACATTGTTCTTTCAAGACATACGCGAGTCTTGAAACATCCATTTTAGGGGCGCTGAGCCCCATGTTTGTCAGGTGGATGACCCTGCGCTGAGGAGGGTGTGTGGGGGCTCCTCTAGCAGGTGTCCAGGGTCCGAGGGAGCACCCCCCGGCAGAGCTGGGGACCAGAGGCCGCGGCGCGGGCTGCGCTCCCGCCGGATCAGGCCGAGGCCGCCCTGGACGCACAGAGGCCCATTGTCCCGCGGGAGCTTCTGAGATTAGCGCTGAGCGGGTAATAACGCCAACAGCGCACTTCAGGATAACAGACATTACATCCACCTCCGCCCCGGCCGCCTCACCACGTTATTGTCTGACCTGAGCGCCCGATCCGGCGCGCGCACAGGTGTTTCCCACGCCAGCAGGGTGGCAGCGTGCCAGCCGTGGCTACTCCTGGGCGCTGGGGGCTTCCAGCTGGCAGCCACCCCTCTATTCTTCTCACTCAGCCGGGAGTCAGGGCGGGATGACCCCCACAGCACAGAGGCTCCGCTCCGATGAGTGTGGGTGGACGGATGCCCTCCCCGGCAGGGGATGCCCGCGCGGCTCTGCGGTCACACGCACTCTTTGTAGTCTGACGGCCGAGCCCTGGCATTTCCTTGGTGCTTCATCGGGTTTCATTTACTTTACCTGATTTAAACCCCTCTTTCTCTCCTGACCTTCGTACACAGCAGGGCCCTGTAGCGCTGTTTGCCAGCGGCTAACACAAAGGAACCCCCCCCCCCACCCTGCAGAAGAAGAAGAGGGGACTGGGAATGCTCCATAGCTCAAAGCTATTTATTGGATAGGGGCTGAATTGGGGGGCGGGAAGGGGGATGCTTGTGAGCCCCCTAAAGTGTTAGAGGCCTCTCTGCGCTGTATGTTACTTCCCTGCTGTTTGCTTTCGCCCATTGCCTCGTATCCGCTGGCCCGCCTCCAGGCCCGCGGCTGGCCGGGGAAGCAGTGGTCTCTTTATGTCAGAGGCTCCCACTGGAAGAGTCTTTCTTCCAGCTCTACAGAAACCCCAGGTTCTCTGGGTTCAAGCACCAGGCTCGTGTTCTAGGACCAAAACTCTCTGGCTCAGGTTGTAAATCTGCATTCTCTTGTGCAGCCTCAGCCTCCTGGCTCCAGTTGTCTGATCTCCAAATCCAGGTACATATTCTACGTCACACATCTATGGACTAGTGTTACATGACCTGAATCATGTCATGGGATCAATCTCAGGAAAACTGTATGATCTGCAGACCCATGTGGTCTGACCTAAGTCTTAATACTTCTGGTTGTCTTCTGTCTCGAGACACATGTTTCATGTCAATTTCCAGGTTTGATGTATGTCACCAACCCCACACTTGTGTATGACTTCTACGTCCAGGCTCATGTATGATTACGTTAGTCTTCAGATGCATGGTGTGTGACACCAGTTTCATAACTTATGAATGACTTCTGTGTCCAGAAACATGTATGACTGCAATCTCCAGACTAATTATGTATGACATCAATCTCAAGACGTGTGTGACGTCTGTGTCCAGATCCTTGCATGTCCCCCATCTCCAGAGTCAGGAGGTGTGACATTCACCTCCATGCTTGCGTATGATTGTGTGCTGATCCATTGTGTGTGCAGAACCTTGGGGTGCGACTGAGGTGTACTGTGAAGGCCTAGATGGGACTGGAGGTTGGAGGTAAGAAGGACCGTTGTGGATGAGGCTTCGCGCCTGGAAACCTGTGATAAACTGTTTGGATTTCAACTCAACCTGCATGTGACCCCTGACCTTTTCACAGATGTCTATGCCCAGACTCATGTATGACCTCTGTAGAAATGACCATCTTTTGCATGTTGTACCACAGACTTTTTGACTTGATTGTTTTGCTGCCTGTAGAAATCTGCACTTTACTCGTGCTAACCAGTGGTAAAGTGCCTGCGAACCACCTTTCAACATGATAAAATTGCCATACACCTGATTCGCATATTTAACTTACCTGTAAGCCCTCTAGAATATGCTACAAAGTGAACCCAAGGCCTGGAGGTTATATGGCACCAGTGGATTGCATCACCTTTCACGCCATCCACTACTGTGATAGTGCAAACATGGCTTCAGGCCTACCAATTTAGCCTGACAGTAGCAGTGTAAAAACTATAGTTCGGCCTGCCAAAATTAACCCGTTTGGAATGTTTAACATATCTTTTAAATATAAATAGGTGTTTCCTTGGTAGGCCTCGATGCCCACAAGGCAGGATAATTGATATTTTAAAGAAGGATATGTAGAAATGTAATATTAACATGTCTTTACAGTGATTAGCACACTAAATATTTTTTTCACTGTCAGGCCTAGCTTCCCTATGTAGAAAACAAAACTACAGATTAAAAATCCTAATACTGTATCTCAGTTATGCAACAAGCTACAAAAATAATGAGACAACTATTTTTATTAGTTATTAAAAAACCCAATTGAATAATGAAGTCATATTTTTAATAAACTCTAAGGAAAAGTACGTTTTAGAAAGTTAACTTTTCCCTGCCTGAGGTTCCTGGATGCCAAATTTGCATTTGCTCTCCCACGTCTGGCAGCCAGTAATTAGCATTTGAATAGGGGTGAAAAACGTGCAAAGTGCCTCCAGTCCCAGGAGCAGAAAACAAGATAACCTGAATGGGCAGAGAGGACTTCTCTGGACCTGAAAAAATATGCCGGGCTAGGCTGTGAGCATCCTTTTTGACATTGCAGTGTCAAATCCTACTTGAATGTCAATTCCTGCTTGACAGGTTCATTGGGATTTCATATAACCCTTTGGGACACACTTATAAAGAAGGGAAATAGGATGTCAAAATGATTCTTTAATATCCACTGTTTAGTTGCTGAGACCCTGCTTTTGCTTTAGCAGATGATTGTCTCTGGGTTTTACATACAGCACTGTGGGCTACATAAAAGGGAGGGAAACAGGTTGCCAAAACAATGTTTGTGTATGAACTATCCGGTTGCGGATAAACCCTACTTTGTTTTACCAGACTTATGTATATGAGTTTATTATGGGTACAGTGACTGCCCCAATCTGTATTTCAGTACTAGATGAGAGATGCAGCAAAGTGGATTTCTGTTGCAGTAACATCCCCCCACACTTTTTACCAGATTTCTGATGCACTTTGATTGGATGTGCCCTGGGTCCCTGACCATCAGGTTCCCAGGGCCAGTGTTCTTTCCCAAAACTCTACCTTTGTTTTGACAATTGGCACACCTCTGTCCCACATGTTAGTCCCTTGTAAAAAGTAACTGTGGTACCAAGAGCCTTGTGACCAGAGTGGGTCTCTAAGGGCTGCAGCATGTATTATGCCACCCCAGAGACCCCTCATCAACCACATACACACTGCCATTACAGACTGTGTGTTTTGGTGCAGACAAAACCTAAGAGTCGACATGGCAAACATCCCTGTGTGCCATGACCATACCCACGGTCTACGCCAGAGGTAAGTCACTCCTCTAGCAGGCCTCACAGCCCTAAGGCAGGGTGCACGACATCACAGGTGACGGTATAGCTGCATGAGGAATATGCCCGACTGTGTCTAAGTCCATTCTTAGACATTGTAGAGTGCAGTGAAGCCATACTGAGTACATGGGCTGGGGATTTGTCATCATGAACTCCACAGCTCCATGATGGCTTTACTGAAGGCTGAGAAGTTTGGTATCAAACATCTCAGCCCAATAAACCCACAATGATACCTGTGTTGGATTTATTGTAAAATGCACCACTCAGAGGGCATCTTAGAGATACTCCCTGAAAAAGGACCAACTCTCTCATGTCCAGCTGACTGGTCTGCACTAGCCTGCCACACATGGACATGTGTCTGATCCCCCGAGGTGGGAGCCCTTGTGCTCTTGTGGGTGGCTTTACACCTACTCCCAAGCAGGAACAGCATTCAGGGCTATGAGCCTCAAAGGCTTCCTTACCTTTGATATGCTAGCCAGGACCTCTCCAGCTAGTGGAGATGCCAGCCCCATGACCAAGCCCCACTTTTGGTGGCAAGGTCAGCAGGAAAATAAGAAGAGGTGTGTCCCTTCTCAGCCAGGACCACCCCCAAGGTGCCCTGGACTGAGGCAACAGCTTCCTTAGAAAATCCTCAATCTTGAATGGAATGATCTTAGCCAGTCAGGTTAGGGGATGCCCCCTCCCCAAAGAGATGAAACATACTAATGGTGTAGTCACCCTAAAAGGCAAGTAGCGCATTGGCTACCAGCTGCCTATACCTGTAACACCCCTAAATTCAGTATTTAGGGGCACCCCTGTGCCTTGATCCTCAGATTCCTGCAACCTATGAAGGAGAAGGACAAAGAAGAGCTGTGCAGCAAGGAAGACAAAGACTGACTTGTCCCCAGCCCCACTGCCTGTCTCCAGCTTGAAGAGCCTGCAAAGAAGGCGGCACCTGTTCTATGGCCAGTGACTTCCAAGAACCCCAGGAAGACTGTACTCTTCAACAAAGAAAGACCAAATCTCCCAAAGACAGCGGCCCTGTCCAGAAAACTCCAACTTCAAGGACTCCGGATCGAGGCGGATCTGCGACCTCTGGCCACTCTGCACCCGACAACCACCGACTGTCCAGCGAAGTCTCCCCAGTGATCCGGACCTAAACTCCATCGGTGGCTGAGCTCCCCTGGACCCCACAAAGTCACCTGAAGCCTCTACCATCTCCGGTAAAGAAAATCCAACACCAAAAGGCACCCCTTCATCCTCAGCCCCGACTTTGGAGAGGCCAGTCAATAGTGCACAGACCTTCCCCTGCATCCCAACTTACCTGTGCAGCCAGTGGTCACCTTCATGCAGCCTCCTGGTCTGAGTCTGCAGCCTCTTTGGACAGCCGAGATTCCGCATTGGAAATCATTGGGCACCCTTACGCTGTTGTGGATCCTGCAGCCAGCCGCCTCTGTGCCTCTGGTGGTGAAGTTTTGGTGCTGCCTTGTGGCCCCCTCCGTGCTTGTGTTAAGCCCTGGGGCCTGTGCCCCGAAACCATGGGTACTTACCTGCAACCAGCACCTCTTGTGGGTGTCCCCGGTCTCCACTGACTAACAATAGGCCCAATGACCTCTGCACCCGGCCGCTAGAGTGTAGCTGGTGGTGCAGTACCTACCTTAAACTGAACGTGGCCCATTATTGGTCTAAAACCTACAAGGACTGGAAGAGTAAGTTGTGTACTTACCTGTTAATGCATCTAACTGTTTCCCTTCCTTAGGATTGCTTTGCATTTCCCCTATTGCATTTACCTTTCTATCTCTTACAACTGCTAAGTTTGCTACTGTTTTTGATTGACACCACAAAAGTATTTCTCATACTTTGAAGTATTCTTATTGCCTTTGAAAGACAGTTCTTGCAGCATTTTTTTTAAAGTATCACTACTCTTGAAACTGTTACGTACCTGCAACTGAGCTCCTCTTGTTTCTAAAGTAAAATAACAAAGTAATAACTTTTTTTTTTACAAAACAATTGGTTTTGGATTCAGTCTTTGATTCTGTAATCATTTCTTGCCTAAATGTGTACAATAAATGCTTAACACAGCCCTTTGATAAGCCTATCTGTTCAACCACACTTTCACATACAGAGCTTTTAGTATTATCTACTTAAGCCTCTGTAAGCCCTTGGGGATCCACTGGACTCTGTGCACTCTATAGCTTACTTAGGTATAGTATATACAGAGCCAGCTACAGGGGAGGACACTCAGATTATCATTGTACACTCCCCCCACACACACTTGGCCCTAAGAGCCCAAGATTAGTGTGGCCGAAGACTTTTGCCATCTTGAAAATGCCCAAAGTAGGTAGGGCTGACATCAGGACGTTTGAAACCATTGGTTATTGCATGCCCGGAAGTAATTCTCACCCACTTGCTTGTGCCAGGCATTAATGTGGCACCTTCAGGCACCCGCTTCAGAAAACTATTGGACCTAAAGAAGATCAGAAGAGTACGGACCCTCCTGCCTGTGACCTGGGAAGAACCTAGAAGGACTGGGCCTGCTCACTCTTGTATCCAAGGCAAACACGTGAACTCCAAGGGTCACAAGACTGATGTCCTAATAAAGCTCAGGGACACAAGTTACAAGAAGCTTTTTTCTGCAACTACCCAACTGACCAGTGGCAACTGGACCCGGACTGAACCCTGCTGTTTGACCTCTGATTGACACCCTGTGAGTCTCTAAGTGCCTTCTCTGAGATCCTGTGGCATTTATAAGTGTACTCCCGTGGTGGATTTGGACTTAAAGGCATACAGTTAGAAGTAAACTTCTTGGATAAGAACAAACTTGGGGGCATATCAGCAACACCCGGTGATAATTATCGCTCAGCGCTCTTAGCGTGAGGATAATTATCGCCGGGTAACGTGGATTTTTATCGCTGAGATAGCGTGCTATTAGCAACGCTTATCTCCTCAGCGATAAAAAACCTCACGCTAACTGCCTAACGTGAGATTCTCGCTGGAAACCCAGCGATAATCTCTGCTAGTGTGATGTTAGCTTGCTTATAGGGACTCACAAACTTAGCCATGATATCCACCTTCCATAGGATATCATGGCTAAGTCAGTCCTGAAGCAGGCGTAAGGAAAGTAGCGATAACAGGGGTTATCGCTACTTTTCCTGCCGCTATGCTTCATAGCGTGTGGCTTGATGATAGGAGAAATGTCGCTTAGCGACATTTCTCCTGTCATGTTAGGTCAGGAACGCCCACTTTGCATCTCATTAGAGATGCAAAGCTGGGCGTTAGGAATCCCCACGCTAAAGCAAGTTTTCACGCGTCAGCGTGGCCTTGCTAATTATGCAATAAAATTATCGCCGCTTTTCGGCCGAAAACTGCCGCAAAAGCAGCGATAAGTTTTTTATCGCCAGCTTGTAAATATGCCCCTTGGTTTGTGTATCTAACCCTTACTCCATTAAGGTCTGTGTCAAATTGCACCTATATCCTGGTCTAGAGCACCCATTGACCATCATTGGCACTTTATGCTTCTTGGAGCTATTCCTACTAAAACTTTAAAAATTCACATCTCCAGTTCCCTTTATTGGAACCTTAATATTGGTGGCAATTTATTTATACATGTTCCTCTGTTTTTCTAAAATTAGTTTGGGTTTTATTGTTTTGCATTTCAATGTTATTGCTGTTTGGTACTGTAGAATAGGGGTGGGCGGAATTTGCGGAATTAACCTTCGCAAATTATCGCGAGAATGTTTAAAATTATCGCAAACAAGCAGAAATATCGCGAAGATGCGGAAGTTTTTTTCCGGCATGTTCGCGAGATTTTCTGCATGGTTGCGGGTCGCCAACTTACCCATGTGGTTGCTTGCGGGCGCGGCCATCTTGTTTTGAGTTGTTCTCGCGGTGCATGATCGCGAGAAGAAAGACGTGATCGCGCGACGCATGACGTCACTGCGGGCGCGAACTGTCGCGAGACAGCGCAAATGGCTAAAAACAATACAACATCTCATGGAGAACGCGACCGGATCAAGAAAACTTGTCGGCGAACGCAGGGATTCAGGTAAGGCGATCGCGCGCGCGCGAGAATGTATTATTTTACAGCGCGAGCAAGAAACAAATTATCGCCAAGCTGCGGAAACCGGAATTTTTGACATTTTCGCGCTCTCCGCGGAACGCAAAAATGTCAAATTATCGCAATTTCCGCGAACGGAACGAAATTTTTGCCCAGGCCTACTGTAGAAACACGTTACATATTGTTCCAAGTTAAGCCGTCTGCTCTGTGCTATAGGGGGTTGAGCTCAGGTTAATTTAGTGACTTTGCAGGTTCACCTAAACAAGGATAGTGATCATTCCTTGAGGTGGGTACTCACCCAACCCAAATAATATTCCCATTTCTTACATCCCTATCATGCGGCTTCTGTATGCCTTCTATTGCCAGATAAATTACCTCAATATCCAGATTCATGAAGTATGATGTGTCAATCTCAAACATGTGTATGACTTCTATGTCCAGACTCATGTACGATCTCAATCTCTAAACTCCTGATGTATGAACACAAAAAAAAAATATATGGCCTCTAACTCTGGACTCGTCTTTGAGCTTGGTCTCCTGGCTCCTGATTAGGGATGTAGAAAATATTTACTACTAGGCCTGGGTGGTAAACTCCTCTCCTCCAGCGAAGTTCACATGGTTTTGCAACTTCAAGCTCACTTGAAGCACGCAGTTAGCCCAAAAAACCTCCGTCGGCAGAGTGGAATTTGCCTTTACCGGCACACTCAGCCGCTCACATCGTCCTATATAGTGATAATGGTATGTGTGCATGTATAAGGCTCGTAGATAGAGCAAGCAGAGTCAGCGCGTGCCCCCTGCACCCTGCCTGCCAAGGACTGAACAGCTGGAGCTGGATTCATGCAAGGTGCCCCAGCAGCAGCATGAGGGGCCAGTGGGGCAGGATGTCAGAGCAGGAACAGCACAGCGCTGCTAGAAGGGAAGCAGCTCTGCTTGGCAGTCGGGGTAAAATGGGATGCCGCTGGTGATGTGTGGAGATTACGGGCAGTAACCCTGGGCGTAGTTTGCGTAGTGGTGCTACACGTAGCTACACGAAGTGCACTTTGCAGTACGCACACTACGCGTAGCTACGCGAAGTGCGTAGTGCGGTAGGGAAATGCTGTTCGCACTGATTGCACAGTGCAGGATGCTTGTCCACACTGTGCAATCATTGCAAACTACATCTTATACAGTGCAAGTGGTCGTTTTCTGCTGCTCGAGTAGATTTGTACTCGAGCAGCAGTTTTCTCAACGCGGACTGGTAGTTTCTCATTGCAAGCGGTCGCGAGCATACGCGACCACTCGCAATGAGAAACCTGACCTCCCCGCATAGAGAATCTCTCCGGGAGGTTTATCTTCCACGCTTGCGATTTGCAACTTGATGTTGCTGATCGTGAACGAGGAAAAAGTCTCGCTGGGATGTTGATTTTGCTCGCTCGCAGTCGCCAACTTGATGTTGAGGACCGCGAGCAAGCTAAAAATGCCCGCTACGTGTTTTTGCACTGTGCTACGTGCAAGTCACGTAGTGCGTAGTAGCGCAAACTACGCACGCTCCGTGAGCGTAGCATAGTATTATTCCCAGGCCTGACGGGCGGAGGCTGGAGGGGGCTAAATTGGGGGCTGCCTATTTTATGTGTGGCTAGATAAGGCATCACTAGTTGCTGCACTTGCTTGCTATTGTGTGTGCTCAAACTTGAACCTTATGTGCTCCGTCCACTCCGTGTTATCAATGGTAACGACAGGCAATATTACAGGATGAAGCAGTTCTGTAGCGCGATACCCTGTTGAGGACCACTTGGCCTTTGTCTACATCATCACAAGAATGTTACCTCCTTTATGTGGTCAAGCGAGATACTGGTAGATACTGGTAGATGCAGTGATGATCTACCAGCACTAAGCTCTTCAGCCGGAATCTTCTACATCTCATCCAGTGCTTGAAGAAATATGACCACATCACCTTTATGCTAATTGTGCTTCTCTGGCTCTGCAAGCCTTTGCAACCAGCGCCCCAGCAAATCTGGATGAGAAGTTCACCATCACAAGTGGCTCTTGGACGATGTGCAGTCAGGACAGAATCAGACTGCAAGAACAAAAGCGAAAAACGGAAAATACATGCACAGGCCTTCCCCATGTATGTACTGATAATCTAGAACAGCATACCTGTATCCGTCAGGACCTCCCCAACCGGACTCCAATTAAAGACAGAGGTGAAGATGCACCTGTTTAACCCTTTCGCTGCCAGGTCTCCCCTGTGCCGTGCACTTTTTTTGACTCTTTGGGGTAGTTAGAGTTTAGGCCCCCATAAGTTTTTATCCACATAAGGTATCCATGCCAAATGTACGTCCTTTTCTTCCAACATCCTGAGGATTCTAAAGGTACCAGGGGTTTGTAGATTCCCCTGGAGGGGACAGAGAAATTAGGCAAAATACAGATAAATTTGTTTTTTTGGGGGGAAAAAGTGCTGCAGGAGAAAGCATCTCGTTTTTCCCCTGCAAATGGTGCCAATGAAGGGTTTGTGGTGCTGAAATCACCATCTTCCCAGATTTCAAGAACAAGCAGATGCTTTGAAAAAAAAAAAAATTCTACACAGTTTTGGCATTTTCCTGGGACATGTCTATTTTTCCTATTTTTGGTGCTTTCAACCTCCTTCCAGTTAGTGGTGGAAATGGGTGTGAAACTAATAATGGATACTGGAAAGCTATACATTTCTGAAAGTCGATAACATTCTGAATTCAGCAAGGGGTCATTTGTGTAGATCCTTCAAGGTTTCCCTATAGAAACTAACATTTGGAATAAAATAAAATATTGAAATTGAGTTGAATAAAACAGCCATTTGTGCCTACATTGTCACCTGTAACTTCTTCTAACTATAGCAGATTTTTTAAAGCAATATACTGTTACGTCCATGAGTCCCTTCTGTTGCAGTGATATATAGGCTTGTAGGTTCATCAAGAACCGAGGCACCCAGAGCCAATAACTGAGCTGCACCTTGCAATGGTTTTTCATTGGGTATACAGCAGGTCATTTGGTAAAATATAAAGAGTGAAAAATAGGCACCAAGGAAACCTATCTATTTCCAAAATGGGAACAAGTTATGGAGTTTAGAAGCAGTGGATATTTGCACACCTCTGACTTTGGGGGTAACCATACTAGCATGTGAATTAGAGGGCATTTGTCAAAATATCTTCTTTTTTACCCACTGTCTTACATTTGGAAGGTATAAATGTATCGAAAGACAACTAGTAATAACACTTGCTCTATTATTCTGTTTTTGACCTAATACTCCCGATCAAAATGGTCCACCACTTGTGTGGGTAGGCCTACTGCCCACGAGAGGCAACAGGCCAATAGGCAACGTGCACCGATCAGGTTTTTGCACTGAACACTAACCCTCTTTTAGCAAAGTGCCTAGCTGTGGCTTTTGGGCCATAGCTCAGCCGGAACCCAGGAAAACGTAGCAAATCTATATATTTTTTTTTAAACTAGACACCCATGGGATTCTAGGATGGGGTGACTTGTGTGGCTCTCACCAGTTACTGTTACCCAGAATCTCTTGCAAATTTCAAACTTTGTAAACACGTTTTCCACAGAAAACGGACCCTTTTTTTGCAAAATGCCTAGTTGTGGATTTTGGGCGCCAGCTCAGCTAGCACCTAGGGAAACCTAGCAAACCTCTAAATTCTTGAAAACGAGACACCCAGAGGATTACAGGATGGGGTGACTTGTGTGGCTCTCACCAGGTACTAATGCCTAGAATCCCTTGCAAACCTCAAACTTTGTAAGAAAAACAAATTGTCTTCGAATTTCTGTGATGAAAAGTTCTGGAATCTGCGGGGACTCACAAACTTTCACACACCTAACATTCCCCAAAGTCTCCTGATAAAAATGGTACCTCACTTGTGTGGATAGGCCTAGTGCCTGCGACAGGAACCAGCCCAAAACGCAACATGGACCCATCACATTTTTCCACAGAAAACTGACACTTTTTTTGCAATGTGCCTAGATGTGGATTTTGGCCCCCTAGCTCAGCCAGCACCTAGGGAAACCTAGCAAACCCGTATATTTTTGAAAACTAGACACCCGGGGGAATCCAGGATCTTGTGACTTGTGCAGCTCTCAACAGGTTCTGTTACCCAGAATCCCATGCAAAGCTCAAACTTTGTAAAAAAAACACATTTCCCTCTCATTTCTGTGATGGAAAATTCTATAATCTGCGGGGAGCCAAAAACTGCCACCCACCCAGCATTACCCCAAGTCTGCCGATAAAAATAGCACCTCACTTGTGTGGGTAGGCCCAGTGCCTACAACAGGTAGTGGCCCAAAACTTATTGTGGAGACATCAAAATAATTTTTCACAAAAACCTGGTTTTGCAAAGGAGTCACCTGCCCTTGTGGTCCCGGACTCGACGGCCATCTAGGGAAACATACTAAATCCAGACATTTCTGAAAAGTAAACACCCAGGGGAGTCCAGGGAGGTGTAGATTGCATGGATCCCCCAATGTTCTCTTAGCCAGAATCCCCTGCAAACATCAAATTTAGCTTACACAATCACATTTTCCTCACATTTCTGTGTTCGAAAGTTGTGGGATCATCAGGCCGACACAAATTTCCTACAATCCAGCATTACCCCAGGTCTCCCAATAAAAATGGTACCTCACTTGTA
Organism: Triturus cristatus; assembly: GCF_964204655.1. Classification (NCBI taxonomy): domain Eukaryota; kingdom Metazoa; phylum Chordata; class Amphibia; order Caudata; family Salamandridae; genus Triturus; species Triturus cristatus. The sequence continues at coordinate 1,174,081,897 of NC_140584.1, read as the reverse complement.
TTGGTGGGCCAAGTACCCGCGGCAGGGAATGGCCCAAAACATATTGTGGAGACATCCAAATTTTGTGTTACAAAATGACCTGGTTTTGCAAAGGGGGCACCTGCGTTTTTGGTTCCGGGCTAGGCAGCCATCTAGGGAAACCTACCAAACCCAGACATTTCTCAAAACTAGAAACACGGGTGGAGTCCAGGGTGATGTCACTTGTGCGGATCCCCTACATTTTCTTACCCAGAATCCTCTGAAAACCTCAAATTTTGCTTTAAAAAAATCACACTTTCCTTACATTTCTGTCTTGGATCACCGCGCCAACACATATTTTCTACCACCCAGCGTTACCCTTGGTATCACGATAAAAATTATTCCTCACTTGTTTTGGTGTCCAATGCAGAATTGCCTAAAAACGTATATAAAACAAATATAGCACTTACAGCTCACTGTGCTTTCCCCTAAATAGCTATATTTTTGGCCCTTTCCAGTCGCAGGCCCTTGGCTCACCCACACAAGTGAGGTATCATTTTACTCAGGAAACTAAGGAGAATGCTGGATGGTAGGAAATTTGTGCTGGTGCGGTGATCCCAGACAGAAATGGGGTCATATATATGAACACAGTGACTTGCCTTGCATTTTGCTGCCTACATGCAGCCTCCATTGTATGAATTAAAACCAAAGACTCATGTTGTTTGACATCTTTCCATTAGACTCATACTGTAGCCCTCAATCTGGAGGCTTGTGATGTGCGACCTCTTTCTCGAGAATCATGATTTGTGACCTCAATCTCCATGCTCGTAATGCATGACCCTTAAATCCAGTTTCAGACTCATTTTGTATGACCTCTAACACTAGGTTCAATTTGTGTCACCTCTATATCCAGGCCAACGAAGCAGATCCTAAATGAATTCTCCTATATTTTTTCCCTAACTCCAGGCCCATATTATATGAACACTGAGCTCATGGTGTGGGACTTCATTCCTGAAGAACATGACTGTTGTAACCTACCTCTGGTACATTCCTTCCCCCCCGTTGCTTCCCCTGTAGTCCTTACCTTTCAGAATTGGAATGTTGTAAGGGAGCTCACGGTATAACGTTGTGAGAGACCGGAGCAGCGGTTCTTTCAGAGGACTCTGAATAATAAAGCCTCTTTTGTTCCACTTCATGGTCCTTGCTTACTTAATTTTGGCGACGATCGCTGTGCTGTGGGCAGCGGAGAGTCCTCTCCCCTTTTCTTTTTTGCTTTGGGGAGCCGTCCTACCTCGGCAAGTGAAGTTATTTGTTATTAGGACATTTCTTCAACTACCGGTTCTCCTGTTTCAACGTACTCCTCGCAGCTTCTATGTGATTCGTTCTTTGCTGTATCGGGCCACTATGTTCCTGGTGTTGTGCTGTCATATTTCATGTTGCTTTTCATTCTGCTGTGGCCCCTTTGCTTAACGATTCTCGGCCAAATGATCTATAGACTGTGATCATCATTCTGGCTATTTCTTTGGTGGATGTGATTACCCAGCACAGCCCAGCTGAAAGTACGTAGCAACGCCGTTTCTGTAAAAGCGTCCGGATTGCAGAGGACTTCTATTATGCTTCCAAGGAGGATCTTGCTCTGTGACACATTTCCTGGGCGGGCTGACCAGTGCGTGCTTGCAGTGTCTTAGCGCTGTAGCTTGAGCACCGCTGTTGTTCCGCCACTCAGAGGAGGAGCCTGAACCACCGGTGGCAGATTAACCATATCCTGACTGCAGGCACTTGCAGCACCGGGTTGAGAGCACTTCCACGCTCTTAAGGTGAGCCCTGTCTGCATTTTTGCCGCGTTTGGTGATATTGAAGGAGGCAGCATCATGTTGAGAGTTTTGTCTCAGCCTCTAAGGGTGAGCCTTGTTTATTTTTGCCGCGTTAGGTGAAATTGAAGGAGCCGAGCTTTTGCTCCTATTCTCTATTTTGTGACTGTGAAGAAGACTGTGTTAAATGGTAGCGGCAGTTTCAGTCGATAACCTTTCAAGTATTGCCCGGCGGTAATCGCCTCTTATACCATTCGATGTTAGACCAATAAAGAGGCAGGCGCCGGAGACTGGAAGGCAGGAAACAAAGTTTTATTCCGTCGGAGCAGAACACATCAGATCAGACAGCAAGGTATCGTCACGAGGTGCTCTAACTGCATCTCTGAGACCTGGTCTCTTATACACACGTTTATGACTTTATTGCAGGTTTATCATACATGGCACATTCTTGAGACCACTTTGATGTATGAAAGAACACCCTCTGAATCCCCGGCTCAGATTCGATCCCACGCACAGCTACAGTAGAAGTTCCCACCCCACCCGCAGTAGGAGATGGCTATCACACAGCAGGATATTCCGCCAATTCCCGGGGGTGTGTGTGACCGGTCGGGTCTCAGGGGGTGGGGGGCCTTGATCTACTGTAATCCCTTTGATGTGGGGCGTTTCCCTTACAGTAGGGGCAATAAACTGCATCCGCAGGGCTAGGTGATGGCCTGGGATCGGTTCGGACAATGGGGCGCAGAGGAAGGGGGTTATCAAAGAGATGCATGACCATGTATGGGATGTCGGTCAGGCGTGGGATGCGGTTCCATGGCAGGGTCGCGCAGAAGGAGAGGGTTTATGGCCCGTGTATGAGAGAGCGGGGGTGGCCGGCGCGCGGGGGATGCTTGCAGCGCCAGGGGGACGCGCTGGCGATCGGCAATGAGCAGGGAGAGACCAGGGTGCCTAAAATGGCTGCCGTGCGCTTTCCTGTGTGTCGCGCTGGGGAGAGACAAGATGGCGCAGATAATGTTCAGTTTGCAAGCTAAATTTCCACAGTCCTCCCTTTTAACATATCTCGCCAGCTTGTTTAGTTCGGATCTATCCCCATAATACTACGAACTTCCACCTCATACAAAGCCTTCATTCGTTCCGCTTCGAAGTTCAAAGTCTTAGGGCAGATGCAGTTCATAAAAAGCGAACATAGAGGTGGCAGACACTGAATCCCCAAGCAACATCCACATAGTATCACAATCGGTATTAGGATAAATGAAAACAGCCTCCATCCCCAACTTTTAAGAGTGTCCCAAAACCAGCTCCCAAGTGACCATCCTTCTTGCTCCTGATGAACCTCTGCGGAAAGTCTGTGGAGGTGTTCAATTGCTTTGTAGACTGAGGGTGAGTTATCCGGTACGTAGGTACAACAGCTGGACCCAATGATGCGGCATGCTCCTCCACGATCAGCCAGAACCACATCTAAAACGAGGCGGTTCTGAAGAGCCACCAGGCGGACAGCCTGAAGCTCGGCGGTGTTGTTGGCGAGGGCGCCAGCCGTAATGTTCATTGCTGTTTCGACTGCCTGGGTTAAGTGGCGGATGGCACGGCTGTTTGCCATTGGACCCCAGAGGGGAACAAGTCCCTTTACTGCATCCAGGAACTGTGCTCCGGTGGAGTCGGCTTGTACAATGTCTTTGGCATGTTTCTGTCGGTGATGGTTTGCTGGAGCCACATATGTCGGGGGAAGGACAAAAGCGATGTAGCAGGTGCCTCTCCAACCTTTCGGAAGCCAGGTGTAGGCCTTAGTACCACAGATGAAGTACATATTTGGGGAGGTAACAAAGGAGGGTGGATCAATTGAGTCCAATGTTCGGGTGATGAGGCAGGAGCTGTGGCCAACCAGCTGCGTCCCCAGGCCTTCGAGGCACATAAGTCCAGTGATGTTGATGACGGATAGGGCCACTGTTAGTGTGGCGGCCGTCCGTTTCCGGAGGTAAGAGAAGGTGGGTCTGGCTGGGTTGTTGAACACCTGCATTTCAACTCGTTCTTTGGCAGGGATGTCCATGTGAAAGGAAGTGTTTGACCTCAGAGGACAGAAGGGAGCAGAAGTTTTTCCAGTTTTGTTCAGCCAGAACCCATGGTAGAAGTGTGACACCGTTTTGCCGGAAGTGGCATTATCCTTGTCGCTTTCTTGCAGGAGGATTAGCCAAGCGAGGCAGGAGCCATGGACAGAAAAAGGTGAAGGGATGAAAGGGATAGAGTGTCCGGTGGCATGTGGTAGCAATCCACAGATCCAGCAATTAGTGGCATTGGCGGCAAGATTGTGTTGGTGGAGCAACTGTACAAAGGAGTTATTCCAGAGCTCCTTACGCCTTTCTCGGAGTTGGGGTGACAGTGAGATCAGATGGTGTTCTTTCATGGTGGTAGGTTGAACGGTGGACAGCAATGTCCTATGAGCAGGTGCGCTCTCCTCTATGATCCAGAAGGTGACCACGAGGAGAAGGCAAAAGAGAAGGGTAATGAAAAGTGCAATAGTCTTCGAGCTGTGCATTTTGTCAGTCTTTGGATTTTTGTAGTGGATCTTCGGATGTCCGGTTGCTTCCATCATCTTCATGTCGGGTGCTTCCATCACCTTCAAGGGACTCGGTAGCGGGCAGAGCCACAGACTTTGTTTAGTTTCTCTCCTGGTGGCCTTTGAGGTGACTAGGCAACCGCTCTGAGATTTCAACTTAGTTTGTGGTCTGCTTAGCCGAAGTTCCCTCCTTTCGTCGTAGGTTATACCCTTCCTTGGATGGCACAGTGGGATCGGGATATTTCATTAATTCAAGTGTCTCTGCATCCGGGCAGCGGCTCAGGAATGGTCTGTCTTTGTCCAGAAGTTCCTCTTGGGCGGTGATGTTGTCCGTGGTCGTCAGGGTCGATGATACCTTCTTGCAGTGGTGTGCATGCAGCCAATTGCGCTTCCCCTCCACTCGAAGAGCTGTTCGGGTGGTGATCAGGACTTGCAGGGGGCCCGTCCACCGGGGCTCCAGACTCTTGGTGCGCTGGAAGTTACGCACTAAGACAAAGTCGCCGGGTTGGATGTCGTGCCCGGGGCCCCTGGAAACATCGGGAATGGCTTGCAGCACCTGCTGATGAATAAAAGACAACGTTTTAGTCAGGTTATACAAATAGTCGGACATGAGGACGTCCGGGACGTCGTGGATGGATGTTGGCTTTGGTGCAGTCCAAAGGTTCATAGGCCGCCCGAAGATGACCTCGTATGGGGTTAAGTGGTGTTTGGTGGGGGTGGAACGCATTGATAGCAATGCTAGCGGGAGAGCGTCTGGCCATTTCAGTCCTGTGGTGGCAACTATTTTTGCTATCTTAAACTTCAATGTGGCATTATGTCGCTCAACCAAGCCTGCGGATTTGGGATGGAAGACCGCATGGAACTTTTGTTTTACACAAATACTGATTGTTCCTGACCTGACCGGTGCGGTAGGATGAGTTTATTCACATACCTTTTTGTATATTTTGTTGACACGTTTTCACACTCAACCACAGCAGTAATCTAGGTCCTGACGAATGCCCTGATACATTTGATCTTGAGTGGGCAGAAACATGTTGACCGACCATGCTTTGGACAATAGCATAATGACAAAACTATCTATGCCATATTGCCATTTTGCTTCTTAATCTTGACAAGGATCCTCTACCAATAAAGATTTTTTGAGCATCCTTAGTCATTTTTAAATTCACTTTATTATTTTTACTGCTGCTTTTAGGATCTCCCATTCTGGCTCCTTAGGTAGGATTTCATCACAGATATCATCCGTGAGGGATCAGGTGACCATCCTCCTTTGGTGCTTCTTCTATGCTAGTGACCGGTTCACTGCTTCATGAACTGGTCCAGCAGGTTGGAGCCGGCAGACCCAGATGATAATAACAAATAACCACCTTAAGTGATTGATGGGTCCTGTTTTGGGAGCGGCTCTCTTATAAGAGTTGTCACCTTTATTTCGGGGTTTACCTTGGCTTATTTGTGTACTTTCTTCACTCAGTCCCAGACCCAGGTTGTTTCAGTGTTGTGAGATTGTTAATTAGGGGAATCATAACCTGCTGGTCTTTAAATTTTTCCCTTAGACCTCCAGCCAATTTTTTGTGATATTACTTTTGTTTTACACCCAGCCCCTTTAAGATGAGTTGGATAACCTCAGCTACAAAGTGGGGGCCGTTATCGCTCCACAAAATTCGACAAAGGCCGTAACGGGGGAAGAATTCTTTCAGTAATACTTTCGCGGTAGTCATAGCGGTGTTGTCGCGGGTTGGGTAGGCTTCCACCCACTTGCTGAAGGCACACACAACGACAAGTACGTACTTCAAACCTTGGCACCTTTCTAACTGGATGTAGTCCATTTGTAGGACTTCAAAGGGGTGATTGGGAACCCCAAACCCTCCCCGGGGTACAGCAGTCCCTTTCCCAGGGTTGTGTTGGAGGCATACCAGGCATTGTTGGACCAGACGTTTGGCTGAGTCTGGGATTTTGTCGTTGTGCCAGACTTTGGAGATGAGTTTGATCATGAAGGCAGACCCTATGTGTGCGGGGGAGTGTGCCATGGTCAGCATGGGGATCAAGTATGAGTCAGGTAGCAACCATTTGTTTGAGTCTTTAGTTCGCCAGCAACCGTCATCGTCCTTCAATCCCACCCAGGCCCATTCAGTTAATTCGTGTGGTGAGCTGGCTAATTGGATGTCCCTAATCGTTTCCCTAGCATCCTTCCATTTCTCAGTTTGTGACCTAGTCACGTACATACGGGTCGTGGACCTATTCTCGGCTGTGGTTCGGGCAGTAATGTCAGCTAGTGCATTTCCCTGTCCTATAATGTCTGTCACCTTCTTGTGTGCCTGGCATTTGATCACAGCCAGCCGTGTGGGGAGGAGGACTGCTTCGGTCAGGGCAGAGACTAGATCTCTATGCAGGATGGGTGTGCCATGGGAAGTCAAGAATCCCCTCTCTTTCCATAAGAGCCCAAAGTGGTGAACTACCCCGAAGGCGTACTGACTGTCTGTGTAAATGTTTGCGGTTGTCCCTGCTGCCAGGATGCATGCTCGTGTGAGAGCGATTAGTTCCGCCGCCTGTGCGGATCGCTGTGTGATGCGGGCTGTCTCAACAACTGTTCGGGCTGTGGTGACTGCATAGGCAGCTGAGGTGGTGCCATCGGGGAGCTTGATACATGAGCCATCCACCCACAGTTCTCCGTCAGGGTCCGGGAAGGCAGTATCTCGGAGGTCAACCCTACTCTTGGTCTGTTCGTCGGTGAGGGTCACGCAGTCATGTATAGGGGACGCATTGGGGTCAGTGTCAGGGAGAGGTAGTAGAGTAGCTGGATTCAGAGTGGTGCATCGTTTCAATGTGATGTGGGGTGCAAGCAGAGTCAGTTCGTAACCAGTCAGTCGTGCGCTAGTCAGGTGTTGAGTCTTGGTTTGGTTCAGGAGGGTGTCAACCGCATGGGGTACCAATACAGTGAGGGGGTTCGAGAGCACGATCCCCTCACTTTGCCGGATAGAGACAGCAGCGGCGGCTACTGCTCGAAGGCAGACGGGCAAAGCTCTGGCTACAGGGTCAAGAGTGGCAGAGAAGTAGGCACAAGGGCGTTGTTTAGGACCTATGGACTGGGTTAGGACAGACAACGCACATCCCTCCCTTTCGTGGGTGTAGAGGGAGAAAGGTTTAGTGTAGTCTGGGGTTCCTAGGACTGGGGCCGAGCAGAGGGCATCTCGTAATTCTTTGAAGGAGGATTGGCATTCGGGTGTCCAGGGGAGGGGGAAGGGGACATCTTTAGCCAGCAGGGAAAGCAGAGGTTTTACAATAAGACTGAAGTTTGGCAACCACTGTCGACAGAAGGAGGTGAGGCCTACTAGAGACCGCACTTGCTTCTGAGTTTTGGGAACAGGGGTTTCTAGGATGGTCTGAATTCGGTCAGGTGTAAGTTTCCTCCCGTCTTTGGATAGTAGGTGGCCTAGATATGTCACTTGGGGTTGGCAGAATTGCAACTTCTTCCTGGAGACCTTGTGACCGTTTTCCGCGAGGAAGTGGAGGAGGTGAATGGTGGCTGTGACGGCAAGTGGAGTGGTGTCGGCCGCCAAAAGAATGTCATCGACGTACTGTATCAACACCACTCCATCGGGTAATTGGACTGCATCTAGTTGTCTCTTGAGGGCTTGGCTATAAATGCTGGGACTCTCAGTGTAGCCTTGGGGTGCCCTACAGAATCTGTACGAACGGGCCTTTAAAGTGAAGCCGAATAGGTAGCGGCTGTCTGGGTGGATGGGGATGGAAAAGAATGCGTTCTTGAGATCAATAACGGTAAAGATGGTGGCAGTGGACGGAATCAGGGTGAGGATGGTGGTGATGTCTGAGACCACGGGGTACTGAGGTATGACTACTTTGTTAACTTCTCGTAAGTCAACAATAAAGCGGTATGCTTTCTCATCTCCCTCGCCTTGATTTTTTACAATGGGTAGGATAGGGCTGTTGCAAACATTACTGACTACTTCTACTACCACTCCTGCATCGACTAGGGACTCGATGATTTCCACCAATGCCTTCTCGCCTTCGGGCGATATCCGATACTGTGGAAGCTTTGGGAGCACTGCGTCCGGTCGGACGGCTATGTGTACTGGGTCGATCACCATGCGTCCTACATCTGAGTCGGTTTTAGCCCATAGATGTAAGGGTAACGTGTCGAGTAGGGACAGGTCAGCATCGGTTATAGAGAGCATACGTCGTGTGCGACAAGGTCTGAACAGATCTGGGTTATCGTGCAGGATGACTCGAACTCCGTCTGGGGAACATCTGATGGTAGCTCGGAAATGTTTTAGCAAATCGAGTCCCATAATAGCATCGGGGTGTTGGAGGAGAGCAGAAAAGTCGTGTCAGTGGTGTTATCGTCTAAGTCAAACGAGATTGGTGCTGACAAGGGGTTAGTGGAGGGCGTTCCATCGAAGCCTATTGAGGTTACATGTGAGCCAGACAAGGGTGCCCTAGGAATCAGTCGTTTAGATAACGCACTACGTGTCGCCCCAGTATCTACCAGGAATGGAGACTTTGTGCCCAAGACCTTAGCAGTGACGTAAGGACCTTGCTGGTCAACACGGAGTTCGACTGGATCCCTCCCTTGCCCCTGGCGGTCCTATGCGAAGTCATGGGTGCTTTCATAGTCGGACTGCTGGCACTGGTTCTGTCGGGGGCGATCAAAGGTGTTTGGTCTGCCTGGCCTGTCGTTGATGGCGTCGTTCGTGTATCCTCGTCCCTGTCCTCTATTTCTGGGGTCATATGCTGTGTCTCTGGGGTCCCTATTTTTGTTCAATTCCAGAAGGACCGGGCACTGGGATTTCCAGTGTCCGAACCCTCTACAGAACGCACATTGGTTCCCATCCAAGTCTCTCCGTCCGTTGTAGGGTGCAGGTGTATGGTCTCTAGGGGGTAGCTTTCTAGGGGCGATTGGTTGGTAATTCCCTTTTGGGGGTTCCCTTCCTATGGTCACCCCTTGCAACTGTGCTATAATTACCCTCTCCTTCAGTTCCTTTTTCTTCCTCTCTGACGCCCTATCGTTCTCATTCTTTTGGTTTTCGTAGTATTGGGCCATCTGGAGGATTGCTGCGGGTTTGGAGGCTGCCCAACTACTCTCGCTGGTCTGTAGTTTCTGGGAGACTTCTTGTGACAGACCCTTCACATAATTCTGGACAAAGAGGTGATGTCCGGTTGCGGTGGTCATGTCCTGGCCACTATAATCGGAAAACACGGTCTCGAACCGAGAGAAGTATTCAGACACATCCTCCTGGGGTTTCTGGCGACAAGCCGTCACTATCGACCAGTCTACCTTTCTTTCTGGGATTAGAGTCTTTAACTTCTGTACAATCTTGTCTGGGAGCTCCAATATGGCTTTCGGGGGTTTCTGTCCCGGTTCTCGCTGTTTATCTATGGTATCGAGTTGTACCCAGGTATATCCGAACGGCTCAGCGTGGTCAACTTTCCGGATTTGCTTCCACACATCAGCCGGCAGACATAACCCGAAGAACAAGTCGATATCTGCTAAAGTCATTATTGTTGAGCCTAAGGCTGTACCTAGTTCGGTGTAGAAGGCAGTCGGGTTCTTTCTTAAGTCGGGTAGAGTTTTTCTAAAGGTCAAAATATCTTGTCGGTCCCATGGCTGGTAGACCCAATTATATACAACCCTTCCCTTCGCATCTTGGTGGTTGATGTCGTCATGTGTTCCCTGACCTCGTGGGGGGACCCAGTAGGGGGCGGCCTCTTTGATGGGCATCATGGTATCAGTCCTTCCTTCCTGGGGTTTAGTCGCTATGGGAGTTTCTGCTTTGGTTGTCTGTCTGTGTTCTTTAAGGTGTCGATAGACCTCGAGTGTACGAGTGAAGAGGTTCGTCACATCGCCCTCTCCTTCTTCCCCAATGTCTACCTTCCTATATAGGGCCGCTAAGCCTTCGGGACCTTTATCGTGGTACCTATCCTCATATGTATTCAGGGCGTGATAACAAAGTCGTACGACAAAGTGTCGTCTGCGGTTGTCGGCATACGAGTTATACACATCTGTTATATACTCCTCACTTTCCTTTCTCTCCACCAGTGTCCCTACTATCTTGTCGATTCCTGCTCGTTCACCCTTCGTTAGTCGATTCATTCTGGTGGAATCTTTCTTTCTCATCTCAGGGTCATCCAACGCTATTGCCGACGTTGTGTTCAGTACAAGAGGCTCGGCCGGCGCGGAGGCCGTGAGGACCGAGGCCCCTGTACTGCTTTCGCTCGTGTTTGGGGGTTGTGGGTGTTGCACTACCGATTGGGAGGGTGCGTATGGAGGGGGCATGTAAATGATCGGGGGACCTAATAGTAATTCGTCATTCGTTCGTTGCTTAGAGGACAACTCAGGGTAGAGCATAGAGGGGGTCCTAACAGGGTACTGGCCTGATGTTTCGGGCTCCTGTCTTAGTTTAGCTTCCCTTCTCTCCTTTATTTCTTCTTCTAACTTTTTAGCGGCAAGGTGAGCTGCCTTTCGTAATTCCTTTTCTGCTTTTACTTCTTCCCTCTTTTTTCGTTGTGTTGCTTCTTTGCACCACATGCCGATACTGTCAAGCATAGTAGGCGTCGTCTTATTGCTACGCAGAGCTATTTCTAGCATTTCTATCTTATGGTCGTCGAAGGATCCCATCAGTGGCCACTGACTCTTGGGGTCCTTCTTGGTATATTTATGCCATAGCTTGCTATAAGCTACGGCGACTAGTCCATATTTAGTGAACATGTCCTTATTAGGGGTGCCCTCCAGTGGAGCCGGATGGTTCACCTCTAATAAGCGGTCCGGGCAGAACCAACTACCAATCAGTGGGGAGAAGATAGGCATGACGGGTTTCACTTTCAACGGGGACAAAAGTCAGCACTACCTATCTTTTCACTGCTTGCAAAGACTAGACAGAATATCTCTATTCCTCGTTATTTGTAAGCAGAGAATACCTCCAGAGAACCAATATCGAACAACTAGTGTTCGGACAATCAATCAATCAATGGGGAGATAAAGATAGGCACGACGGGTTACAATGGGGACAAAAGTCTGCGTTACCTACCCTTCACTATTTGCAAAGACTAGACAGAATATTTCTATTCTACGTTATTTGCAAACAGAGAATATCTCAAAGAGCACTATTCTTCAATACAATCAATGTTCGGACAATCAATCAGTGGGGAGATAAAGATAGGCACGACGGGTTACAACGGGGACAAAAGTCTGCGTTACCTACCCTTCACTATCTGCAAAGGGAGAGAGAGAGAGTATTTCTACTCCTCCCCGTTTGTAGACAGCGAATATCTCAAAGAGAACAATCAATAAGCAATACTAGTATTTCAATCAATCAATCAATCGTTTCGCAATTTGTCGTCTTTCACGACCTTACCCGGACCGCGTGGACAGTTTCTCGTCTTCCGCCTCCAGCGCCCGATCGTCCTCTACTCTCCGTATTTGCCGCGGCACTCCTGATGGTTCCCAGTCAGGACCGTAGATCACTCGAGAGAGGTCTGCTCGGAACCAGTGAAGTTCGGATGATCGGCTGCCAGACGAGGGTCTATCGGGCAGGAGCTCTCCCGATCGTTGCAGTAGTTCACTCTGTCGTCAGGACCTCTCCCACTGGATCCACGTGTCGCTGATGGGCCCCACGCTTGGGACGCCAATTGTTAAATGGTAGCGGCAGTTTCAGTCGATAACCTTTCAAGTATTGCCCGGCGGTAATCGCCTCTTATACCATTCGATGTTAGACCAATAAAGAGGCAGGCGCCGGAGACTGGAAGGCAGGAAACAAAGTTTTATTCCGTCGGAGCAGAACACATCAGTTCAGACAGCAAGGTATCGTCACGAGGTGCTCTAACTGCATCTCTGAGACCTGGTCTCTTATACACACGTTTATGACTTTATTGCAGGTTTATCATAAATGGCACATTCTTGAGACCACTTTGATGTATGAAAGAACACCCTCTGAATCCCCGGCTCAGATTCGATCCCACGCATAGCTACAGTAGAAGTTCCCACCCCATCCCAGTAGGAGATGGCTATCACACAGCAGGATATTCCGCCAATTTCCGGGGGTGTGTGTGACCGGTCGGGTCTCAGGGGGTGGGGGGCCTTGATCTACTGTAATCCCTTTGATGTGGGGCGTTTCCCTTACAGTAGGGGCAATAAACTGCATCCGCAGGGCTAGATGATGGCCTGGGATCGGTTCGGACAATGGGGCGCAGAGGAAGGGGGTTATCAAAGAGATGCATGACCATGTATGGGATGTCGGTCAGGCGTGGGATGCGGTTCCATGGCAGGGTCGCGCAGAAGGAGAGGGTTTATGGCCCGTGTATGAGAGAGCGGGGGTGGCCAGTGCGCGGGGGATGCTAGCAGCGCCAGGGGGACGCGCTGGGGATCGGCAATGAGCAGGGAGAGACCAGGGTGCCTAAAATGGCTGCCGTGCGCTTTCCTGTGTGTCGCGCTGGGGAGAGACAAGATGGCGCAGACAATGTTCAGTTTGCAAGCTAAATTTCCACAACTGTCACTGGAGTGCTCAGTCCTTTTGTATTTAAAGACTGCCTAGGTGCATACTATATCCTTCTCTTATTTTCATTTTTATTTTTTTCCCATTCATCTTTGGACTTCTGTAGTAAACATCACTCCCAAGAGAAGGAACCTGAAGGAAACTCATTATTTTTACTCCCCCTGTCATCGATTCTACTATGTGTGTGTGAGCATACCACGAGTTGTAACATGGCATCTTTCACAATGTCCCAACCACCACCTTTCCTAAGTGATTTGGGGGAACCCATTATTCCTTAGTAGCAATGGATTAAGCTATTTGAATCTTATCTTATTGCAATTGGTGGTGATAGATATTTTTCTGTAAGGAAACAGCACATACTTTTACATAAGTTGGGAACTCACACTAGGGACATATTTGATGATCTACGTGAAGTGAATTCCTCGGAACAACAGGGGGAGGATGATGAACAGGGTGATGCACATTTGGATGCTTATAACATCACCCTAAAAAACTTGAAGATCAGTTTGGAGAAAAAATCAATATAGTACTGGAAAGACACAAGTTTTTTTCAAGAAAGCAAGGAAAGAACGAGAAGTTACAATCTATGTTGCAGCCTTAAGAGGTCTATCCACCACATACAAATTTGGTATTTTGACAGACTCTTTAATGAGAGATCAGCTAGTAAGGTGCATGAACAATAAGAAGATTCAAGAAAGGTTGTTAGCAGAAAACCCTGACTTATCACAACCTACAAATATTGCCAAAAGTATTGAACACACTGCATTTTGTATGAGAGAATGAAAGAACGATTAGACACAAATATGGTAGACAATGGCACTAATGTTAAACGTGTAAATAAGGTGTTGGAAAAGATTGATCTAGGTAAAGGGTGTGACGTAGGAACTGTCAAACAGAAATCTGAAAGTGGTAGATTAAAATGTTTCAGATGTGGCAACATCAACCATTTGACAAATCACCCTAAGTGTCCTGCCAAAGGAGCTACTTGTATGAGATGCAATAAAAAGGGAAACTTTGCCAAAGTTTGCAGGAATATATAGAAACAAAGTGGTGCACATAGTCAGTGAAGAAGATCCTGTGGAAAATAGAAAATTTGTATTCAAAATTTCTGATAATATGATGACCTCTAACACCACATATCCTACGTGTGAGATTTCTTTAGATGGCTTTAATTTCAAGGTCTTTGCAGACTCTTGCTCACTGTACACCCTCATAAATGAAGCAACATTTAAAGAGAATTTCCCAAAATAAAACATATGCCATGTTGGCACCTGATATAAGTCCCGGGGGTATAACAAGGACCCTATTCTATTGTGTGGCATGTTACTGATGCATATTATTTTAAAAACAGGTCCACCCTAGGAAAGGTATACATTACCAAACATGGTTCAAACCTGCTGGGGTGGAAACACCAAAGAGACCTGGGAATCAAACTTGATCCCAATGCAGAAGAGCAAGTCTATTTAGTTGACAGGTCCATTACAGGAATGAGTATATGTAACACATTTCCCAAGGTCTTCACTAGTGATTTGGGGTTCCTAAAAATGTTTATCCACAAAATCAAACTCAAGCCAGGTGCCAAACCTGTGGCACATAAAGTCTGTCCAGTACCATTACTTATTGAAAGTGTTGGACAGACTGCAAGCAGCAAGAGTGATCGAGAAAATAGAATGTGCGGAATGGCTGGCTCCCATTGTTATTGCTTCAGAGGAAGGGGGAAAGAATATTTGCCTATGCGTGGATCTCAGAGATCTCAATGTTAATATTTGGATTGACAGACACCGAACATTAATGAGATGTTAAGTGTCTTACAGGGTGCATGCTACTTTAGTGTGTTGGATCTTTCGTCCGCCTACCACCAGGTGGCACTATACCCTGAGTCAAAGGTCTTAACATCCTTCATAACACCCTTTAGAGCATACCAATTCTGCAGAATGCCATTCGGTTTGGCATCTGCTGCTGTTGTGTTCCAAAGGGGGATGCATCACATTCTACAAGGCACTGGAAAAGTTCTATGCTTTCAAGACGATATCATGATCTACGGCAGGTTTGAAGAAGAGCATAACAGTTCTCTAGTAAAGATGCTTAACAAGCTTGAAGAAGCAGGACTTGCCATCAGAATGGATATATGCAAAATTGGAGTCAAGTCAGTTGAATACCTGGGACACATAATCTTTGAAGATGGTATTAAACCTAAAGTCAGTTTAATAGATTCTTGTTAGATTTGCACCTGCCCCTACCAACAAAGATGAATTTAAGTAATTTTTAGGTCTTGTAAAATACATGGCCAAATATGTACAACATTTCGCAGAACAAGTCCACTCCCGTACTCAAGAACACTGTCACATTTGAGTGGACAGAACAGTGTCAAGTTGATTTCCATCTAATAAAAGGATGCCGGTATGAAAGGGTGCGTCCCTTACTCAAATTACAGGAGGCAAGGAAAGAGTAATTGCTTTTGCCGCTAGGACACACCGGGAGGCAGAATACAATTACTCGACTATTGAGAAGGAAGCCGTGGCTTGTTTCTGGGCCTAAACCATTTCAATCTTTACTTGTGGGGAATTCTATTTATTTTTAAAACTGACCACAAGCCCCTGATTCCCATGTTCTTTACTAAAAGCATTGAGAAGACCACTCCTCACATTTGTAAATGGGTTTTGGGCTTGCAAGGGTACAAGTTCAGTATAGTATATGTCCCAGGAACAAGAAACCAAGTGGCTGATTGACTGACTTATTTACCTGTTGAAGGGGTGGCTCCTTTGGAAGAACCAATTGGTGAATCGATTTTGTCCATTGACACACCTGCCATTTATAAGAAGAATGGGAACAATCTGATAAGAATGACAATTTAAGAACAAAAGGCAGTGGTAATAAAGCATAGGTCAGCACCTCCGCACTATCTTACAATAAGTATTTGAGTATATAAGTACAAGCGTGCTCAATGTAAAACACTGTGCCACTCAACCAGTGTTATCATGTATAGAAAAAAGAGGAGTTTTCTCTACACATTTAAAGACAAAACATAAATTACAGAGCACAGCAACAAGTTAATTTGACCAGCGACCTTGTCAGTTGGTTTTAATGAACACAGCATTATGCAATATGTACAATAGATTATACAACCATCCAAGTACAGAAAACAAAAACACAAAAATCCTGGTTATGTTGACGTGAAGTGTGTAGCATAGATCAGACAGCTGACACTTGTTTCGTCGTGTAGACGACTTTTTCAAGGCTTAACAGCAAAATAGTAAGGACGCTGGGTAAGTTTATAGAATCCCTTAGTTGTTTGGGAAGAGCACCAGCAATGACGGGAGTCCAAACTTTCTAATTTTTGTTTACAAACAAAGCTTCGGAACACTTTCAAGAAATATGCAGTGCTATATATGCGCGTGTTGAGAGCAAGGTACGGTTCGGTGTATCCAATTTTCAGAGCGCAAGTATAAATAATCTTGTAAATCGTATAAAGCCAGTCTGCTTGTTATGATAAACAGAGCCTCAGGGCAAAGACTGTAAAACTAGTGGTACAGCAGCAGTAGTCACAGCTGTACAAGACCTGACATAAAACAACGCGTCCCGCTTCGTGTGGTGAAATCCTCCACATGAAGCGGGACGCGTTGTTTTGAAAATTGGATACACCGAACCATACATCACTCACAACGCGCCGCCTATATAGCACTGCATATTTCTTGAAAGTGTTCCGAAGCTTTGTTTGTAAACCAAAATTAGAAGTATAATCTGTTGTACATATTGCATAGTGCTGTGTTCATTAAAACCAACTGACAACAAGGTCGGTTGTCAAATTAACTTGTTGCTATGCTCTGTAATTTATGTTTAATCTGATAAAAATGATGACACCCTTTCTGCTGTCAAAGAAATGATCACTAAAGGATGGCCTAACAAATGTGGTGAGTTGCCCAACAAACTCCAACCCTACTGGAATGTAAGGGATTATCCTTCGATCATTGATAAAAGAGTTGTTAAGTCCCAAAAGATTGTACCCCCAGGTAAAATCTGTGACCGCATTATTGAGATTGCTCGTGAGGGTCATTTGGGGAGGAGCATGACCAAGAACAAAATCAGTAGTTAGCATTGGTTCCCATATATGGATGAATGAATGAATGAATTGGCATTTGCAGAGCGCATGGCTACCAGAAGGCCTCCCAGCGCTTAGGAACAGAACCTACACAAACGGCCATTAAACAGCAGGGAACAGGAAAGTTTTAAGCTGTCTTCGGAAGGACAGATAATTGTCTTCATGGACTCTATGACGGAAGAAAAAGTGAAGGATTGCCTGGCTGGTAGTACCAGCGATAAAACTAAACTCACTAGGAAGATTCCCCTTCTTCCAGTACAGGTTCCAAATAAACCGCAGGACATATTGGGTCTAGACATAATTAGACCTAAGAACTTTCATAATGTGTATAATAGGTATATGTTTGTAATGGTGGATTATCATTGACAATGGATTACCACCAAATTTGTTAATAGTATTAATACCGCTGCCTTAATTGAATATCCATTTGATACCTTCTCTAAAGAAGGTTTACCTAGTGGCGTGATTGACAAGGGTGTACAGTTCACGTCTGATGGAATGGTGCATTTCCTGAAAAAGCTATGCATCAGCCACATAAGAACTTCGCTTTATTGCCCCAAAGCAAATGGCCTGGTGGAAAGGGTCAACAGAATGATTAAAGAAGACATACAGTTCGCTCAAATCACTGGAGAGCAGATTGATAAGGCCATCAGGAAAATGTTATGGTTATACCATACCACTCCTATTACTGTGTCTGGCATATCTCCTTTTGTATCCCTTAAAGGGAGGAATCCGGGCTCTAAATTGAAACCTAATTGGTTTAATGGTGGATACCTGGTATGGATTGATAGAGAGGTTGCCGGTCAGAAAGTAAAGCACCATCAGATCCTTTACAAAGGATGGTATGACAATAAATGGGGAACAGTCAAGTGGGACTGTAAAGTAGGGTAATGGGTAGTGATCAAAAGACCCTGCAACGCTAACAACAAGTTTGCCTCCTTATCTAAACCAGAAAGATTACATGAATCAAGCTAAATTGCGGTCGCAAAGGGGCAGATTCCCAGAATCTTCCCCTTTGCGACTGCAATTTTTGCATTTGGGATACATCAATCCCAAATGCAAAAATCACAATTTGTGATTGCATTTAAGGAATCGCAAATTGCGATGCCTTAAATGCAATGCAAGATTGCATTTACAATAGTGATTTCGCTATTATGGACCGCTAAATACAGGTTATTGCAACCTGATGGTATTTAGCAGAAAGTTTGAAAAATGCACTAGAGTGCATTTTTCCAAGTTTCATGTCACTGAGTAGAACCCTGGGAGTAGTTTGCGTAGTAGCGCTACGCGTAGCTACGCGTAGCTACGCGAAGTGCACTTCACACTACACAAGCTACGCGTAGCTACGCGAGCTGCGTAGTGCGATAGGGAAAATGCTGTTCGCACTGATTGCACAGTGCCGGCTGCTTGTCCGCACTGTGCAATCATTGCAAACGGCATCTTGCACAGTGCAAGTGGTCATTTTCTGTCGCTCGAGTAGATTTGTACTCAAGCAGCAGTTTTCTCAACGTGGACTGGTAGTTTCTCAACGCGAGCGGTCGCGAGCATAAGCGACCACTCGCAATGAGAAACTTGACCTCCTTGGGTTGAGAATCTCACCGGGAGTCTTATTTTCCACGCTCGCGATCGGCAACTTGATGTTGTTGATCGTGAACGAGGAAAAAGTCTCGCTAGGATGTAATTTTGCTCGCTCGCGGTCACCAACTTGACGTTGAGGAACGCGAGCAAGCAAAAAATGCCCACTACGCCACCTGTTTTTGCACTGTGCTACGTGCAATTCGCGTAGTGCGTAGTTGCGCAAACTACGCAAGCGTAGCGTAGTCCTATGCCCAGGGTTAGTTACAAACACGCATGCACACCACAATTTCAGGGGTGCAAAAGGCTGTCCCTTTGACACCCTTGCACGCTTGAAATTGCATGAGCAAATTGCGAGTACCAATTGGTACTCGCAAATTGCGCATGCAAATTCCCATTCATTCCTATGGGCCTAGGAATGAATGGGAATCCATTCCTTAATTGCGATTTGCAATTTGCAAGTTGCAATTAAGGAATGTTTGGGAATTGCTATTTTTATAGCGATTCCTACATGCATAGGCTTTTGCGAGTCCTGAATTGCGATTCCTTATTAATCGCAATTAAGGACTCGCAAAAGCATATCTTGATGAATGTGCCCCTAAATGGGTAAAACGCAATGTGGTAGTACTAGAAAGTGGGCACACTTGGAGTATGGATAACTTAGCTTGCTGCCCTGACGCTCTTATCGCTGGTGGGGGCGTTCCTCAAGATACTCCTAAAACTCTTCCAGTAACACAAATAAAAAAAGATCCCAGAATCTGCCGACCTCCTGGTTGACAATCAAGTTACAAAATGGGTTCATGTTACTGCTTCCATTGACCTAAATGTCTCATTTTCTGAAAGGTTGTTTTATCTGTAATATATTTATGCATTTGTGACTCCTCATGATTCTGTAAAAAAAGTAGATATGTTGTAAGTTACCTTTGGTACATTCCTCCCCCCCGCATACCTTTCCATGTATGTAGTCCGTACCGTTTAGAATTGGAATGTTGTAAGGGAGGTCAGGCAAAACGTTGTGAGAGACCAGAGCGGCGGCTCTTTCAGAGGACTCTGGATAAGAAAGCCTCTTTTCTTCCACTTCATGGTCCTTGCTTACTTCAATGAGTTATGACCTCAGTCTCCAAAGGTGTGATATGTGACACTTTCTGCAGGTTCAGATTGTGTGACTCTACTCCCCAGACTGACTTTGTATCCACTCATTTCCCCATGGCCAAAGGAAAGCTGAGAGAAGATCGTCTGCATATGGGGAATCTGAGTTTAAAACAATACCTGAGGATGCCAATTCCTTCTAGTACCATAATCAATTAACGACAACTGATTAAAAATGACATTGGGTGTTTTGCATTATAACATGAATGTCTTCCCCTTTGGTTACGATGGATGCCTGTAGATTGGCTTAGAAAGTTTCAGAAGGAATGAGGAGCAAGATGAGCAGTATGACCAGACAGGGTCGGCCCGGGCTATAGGGCCATCAGACAGTGCCTGATGGCCAGGTCTGACAGATCAGTGTATGAGACGTGTTTTTTTAGCTGTTTCTGGGCCTGTTTTATACCCACGTGGGATGGTTTTTATTGCTGATTTCTCTGATATTAAAAGAACAATCCCTGCAGCAAACAAAAATGCATGCATTCTTCCATACCTTACAAACTACTTGTACAGCGTTGCTTTGCAAGTTCAAAACTGGCCTGATTTGGAAATGTGGCCCACATTTTTGGCTATCTGGTTTGTTTTCATGGGCCATTTTTATTCCTGTGCCCGGTCCTATGTTTTGCCCCAGTCTGACCCCGCAACCAGATCTTGAAGGCTTTCATAGTTACCCCACAAGGCAATAAGATAAATCAAGAAGAGATCCAGTGGAGGAGAGGAAAGAAGAACATGCTTATGACTATTTAAAAAACCTTAAAACATATACACTCCATACAATTTCATATAAAATGTTTTTTTAACAAATCCAATAAAATCATACAATTAAGAATATGTTAAATTAAAAAGTGAGGGAAACATACAATAAAACATAACAGAGACACCTTCATTCTCAAGAAAAGCAACACATTTAGTGATCTCCTAGTGATTAATCACCCGCACATGCTCTAATCTTCAAAGCTGCCTTAATACATTTGGAGACCACCAGACTCATCAAAGGGGTATTATGCATCAATAATTCAATATTAGTCTGTCAACAGAATAGATAACCCACGATACATAAAATTGGTGTTAAAAACTTTCTTTCTCCTATGGACTGACCACAACCTATAGCGAGTGGTAGCTATCTTGATTGCATGGGGCCCAGTAAGGGATCTCATAGGAAAACACAAACAAATATTAGGAGCACAATGAATAGAAAGATAGCAGTATGTATTTTGAGGCTAATGATTAAGGCGATTGTTATTGGTGGTAGTTAGATGATTTTGAAGGGAATGGGCATGTGATTGAAGCTGCATTTTATGGACCATTTGCGCCTTACAGACCATTGGTACAGGAGTTAGGTGGTAGCTATATGCTGCACCAATTGTTCTTCTCTGGTTCTAAGTTATCACTTGGGAACTCTCATATTGATTTTACCGTTCACCTAATTTTTATGCTCACGCACTAGTCGTGATGCAAGTCTAATATTTCTATTGTTCTGGATTCTTTTCATTTTGGGAAAGATGTTCATGCACCATGGGGGTATTGATTAAGCTTGGAGGTGGGAATCCGAGAGGAAATAGGGGTGAAATCAAGGGCTTATGAAAAGAGCTAACCCATCTACCAATAAAAACATCTGTAGACACCTTTGCCACATTCATGCGTACCCTCACTGTTCCTCACACTGATACCACACATTAGTTTAAGGATGGCATTTTACATCCTATCTTCCTTGTAGTATTCTAACACAGAGATAAACAATTTCATGAAAGCTAAATTAATGAAGCAAATCTGACAATAAATGGAATAGACATTTTGCACATAGCAAACATTATGAAAAATTGGAAAACTTTATAACAGACCATCTATCAAATCCTGAGTTAGGATGGGGAAAAAATTCAGTTTAAAGATCATATCAATACTAACCATCCTGTGCATGAATACCAGCCTGGCTTTAGATCATGCAGCAGCATTGAGACCGCTACCTCACACATCATAGATGTGCTCTTAGCCACAAATAAAGATGTCCCCTGCCTCTTGATATTGCGAGACCTCTCAGCTGCTTTCTTTACTGTCGGCCATGCCACTCTCCTAAGCACCCTGTATTCTCTAATGGGACTCACTGTCAGAGTCCTTCACTGGTATTTCTCCTACCTTTCCAACTGACTCCAATTTGTTCAAATGGGCACCTCCAGGTCACTAAAAAATCCCTATCCCATGTGGAGTCTGCCAGGGTTCCATACAGCCTCCTGTCATTGTTAACATTTACATGGAGTCTCCTAATTCTCTACTCATAGATAACAGCATCAAGAATCACCAATTCACCAATGATATACAACTCTATTTGAAAGTCTCCTCTGCTTCAGACAACAAAAGCCTCAAACATTGTTTGCAAATCCCCCAGACCTGGATGTTCAGAGCCTACTTCAAGTTCACCCCAACCAAGACAGAATTTCTGTTATTTGCAAATCCGCAAACAAGATACAGCACACTCCTGCCTCAATGACATTACCCTTGATGGCTTTCTTTGACTGCCATGTCACTTGGATTCACCCCAAACACCAATCTCAATCAATCATAGTTTATTGTATGTGATTACTTAAAATTGTTACAATTTACAATATATAAAAAATATCTTCACTTACACAAATGATAAAACCTCCAGCTTAGTCACAACATAATAATAAAAAGAACATGCAATTTTTAAGATCCAAATGACATTGATGATACGCATGAGTTGTTAACTAAAGTGCAAGTGCTAAACCGCCGGCATGTGATGTTATAATTTGTATGATAGTTACGTTTCCTGGAGTGACAAAATACCGTAATATGGATTCGAAACAGAAACCATCTGCGTTCACTGTTTTAAGGGAACTCAAGCAACTAAGTTTGTCAAAAAATGTTAAGTTAACTAGCCCTATTGAAGTAAAATGTGCCTGGAATTGTGCAAAATTTTACATCAAAATTTAAAACTAACTTCGAAAATTCTGTGTTCAAATTGACCCATGATAGGGTAGGCATTTGGTCCTCTTGATACATGGGCTTGTGAGGTACTGCAGTGATTGAACTGAACCCAAGGTGGCATTGTTCATACTTTTTTATTCTCCTCTAGATCTGCTTGCCGTAAAAGTTTCCTTACTTCTGCCATGTATTTCACACTCCGGCAGGACAAGATTATGGAAGACCCTTCCATCCAGCGTATCACGGCTTGCCTGCAAGTGCGAATGTTCAATTAATTAAAAATGGGTTTTAAAAGCAGGCTCCTCAAATCCTTGACTGCAGGACATGCACATAGCAGGTGAGTTAATGTTTCATTGAAAAAGCCACATAATCGTCAGTGTGCTGCTCGATGATTGCTTTTCCAAGATGGTTGTAGGTCTTTTGAATCGTGCATACCCAACCGGTAATCTATAAAGCTCTTTTTTAACTCAACGCTGAAATGGGATACTAAGTAAGCTTGAGGCTTTATAGATGTGTAAGAGTTTATCACAGTCCACCCATGCCGACGTTTGGAATTGCTTTTTTATCTTCCAAAAAAGATTTCTTCTTTGCTGCATCATTAACAGATTTACTGAAGTTTGCCCGATCTGCCGTGCTGTTCCATGCTACTTGTATTTCAAGCTCAGCCAAAGATTTTCTCAAGTGCGCTCCTCATGAATTAGGTGTTTCTTGATCCATGTGGTTTTTAATTCCTTCCCAGCATAGAATATTCAATGAGCCAGGCTCGGATGAATGAAATTTATGACATAGCTTCACAAAGCCGTTCATGCTCCAGAAATTCTGATTCTGGAGGCCGAATTCCAGCCGAACCTGAGCGCAGACGCAGACTTTGGTAGATTGAAAACAGCCTTGTAAACCTTCGTCTGGAGCTCGTTTAACAGTTCAGCCTACTTATCGCACCAGATAACTAGGCCGTATGACAGTGTGGGAATAATTTGAGCTGCCATCACTTTTAAGATGTGGTTATGGTTCGGGCAGCCCAATTTTTTGCACAGTTATCTATATGCGAAGATTAACGATTGCGCTTTTGTTTTTAGATCCATTTTGCGTTCCTTGTATGTTGAACCCTTTCCCAATTTTATGCCGAGGTATGTGTAGGACGCTTGCTCTTCTACTGCTGCCCGTTTTACGAGTCATTTGAACTTTGTTTTATTAGGGTCCACTAGGAGTACAACCTTGATTTTCTCTTTGTTTAGTTCCAGGTTTTCCTGGTCCAAATAAGTTGCTAAATTGTTTATCACTCTTTGTAATCCAATGGGGTTTGGCTCAACACCACAATGTCATCTGCGTACTGTAAAAAGGGAATAGGCTCTTTGGCCAAGTTTGGCGGATGATAATCGGCTGCATGCATGTATTAATGATAGCTGCGAGGAGCAAGTTAATTAGGCTCGGAGCCAGGACGCATCCTTGTTTTAGGCCTTGCTGCGTGTGGATACTGGCGGTTGCACTACACCCATCGCCTAATTTCACTCTTGCCCAAGTTTCACTGTGTAAGGCGATTATTGCATCCAATAATTTACTTGGTAACCCCCATGCTTTTAGTTTTTCCCAGAGACGATTTCTGCTCACTCTGTCGAACGCTGATTTCAGGTTGACCAAACATGCATACAACCGAGTTTTCTTTTTTGCCACTTTTTTAGTTAAAAGTGCCAAGATAGCCAGATTTGTTGTCGTGCCCATCCCTGGTCTAAAGCCTGTTTGAAACTTAGGGATTATGTTATTTTCATCCATCCAATCTTGGAGATGAACTAGGAGATATGATGCGTAGAGTTTGGCCTCTAAGTCGATCAAGGATATCAATCTGTAGTTTACAGGCTTACTATGATCTCCTTGTTTGAATATTTGATGAATTATATTCCCTTTCCAGGATTTGGGGATGTTGTTCTGTCTGTAAATCTGATTAAAAAGAGGCGTAAAATAATCTGTCCAGAAATCTGGAGCATATTTAAATAGTGCATTGGGAAGCCCATTTGGACCTGCTGCCCCCTCTGTTTTTAATTGTTTTATTATTCCTCTTCATTGTTTGCTATCAATCACGTTATTTGATTCATTGCTAGTTGTCTCTTGTCCTAGTTCTTTACTGTCTGCCTGGGGCTGAGTGGTGATTTTTTCTAAATTGAGTCGTTGATCTTGAGATGATTCTAAGGCCGTTGTCGCTGTAGCTCGCTTTTCGTACTTCGTGCTGCTATACATGTTGAATCCAGATTTCTTCTCCGATTCCTGCTTCTTGTTGGAGTCTTGAACCCTTTGTCAGGTTATTTATGATGCCCCAGAATTCCCTGCTTTTTGGCAATTTACTTACCCACAGTAGTTTTGTCCAGATTATTTCTTTATACGCTGTTTTCGCTTACCTCAGCGTCTTCTTGTAATTGTTCCGTATTTCCTTCAGTTTACCATTATCTATTTTCCTACCCATTCTTGCCGCCACGGCTTGTCGCACCTCTCTTGCGATCCTTCTCTTTTGATCTCGCAATTCGATATTGAACCATGGCTCCCTCCTGGTGTCTGTTCTTTTTTGACTTCCGTGAGTGGCTGGAAATTTTCAGATGAGAACGAGGCCCAAATGTTCCCAGCTTTTTACTCTATCCTTTTCTATCGGGGTCCCAATTTGACTCATGTATTTCTTAAGGGTATCCAGTATGGTCTTCATGTCCAATCCTCGCCATTTTAATTTCCGCAGGTTAAACTTTTCTGTGTGTTGTACTAGAGAATTTATTTTTTGGACCTGAGCGAGAGTAATATTGATGTTCGTGATATGCGGGAAGCGATCGCTTTCTACGCGTGGGCAGACTTGAAATGAGTCTATACTTGGGACAAGATTACTGCTGGTAATGGTGAAGTCTATAGTTGATCGACATTTTCCACTCAAATATGTTATGGCGGCTGGTATATCTCCAGTTATGTTACTGTTCAGGATAGTCAGACCATGGCTTTCCGACTCACGCGTTATTGTTTGAAATCCCCAGTCCTCTAAACACCAATCTCAATCTCCTGCAATCTACAGCACATCTCATCCAGGGTCTGAAAAAATATGACCACATCCTGATTCCTAATTGAACTCCATTAGCTCTCCTAGCTAGCCTACACCATCTTCAAAACCAACTGCATTATTTACAAAGCCATTAAGTCTAGCACCCCCGCTTAACTTGCATTCAAGCTCAGGATCTCTGGTGGTTCTCGGCACACTAACAGGCAAAAGATCATCAGACTGCAGACTAAGAAGAAAAAAAGACAGCAGGCCTTTTCAATCTATGGACCTAGTATCTGCAACAGCACCACTGTATCAATTAGGACCTCCCCCACGCTCCCCCAAGTTAGTACAAAATTTAAGACTCACCTCTTTAAAGAACACTACATTACAATGCATTAACCATCAATAACCCAGCTTCCTCTCCTATCACTTGTTGACTTTATTCTTTTCTTTGACCATCTACAGAGCTCCGCTGCCTTTTGGCTAGGTTTTGCTGTAGAAATACCATATACATACATACATACATACATACTCTACTCACTACCTCGGAACTGGCACCAATCAGTTCTCAAGGTCCTTTTAATTTTCACCTGAGGTGGAGAGCAGACAAGTGCCCCTGTAGCAGAGGTCCATCGTCCACATTCTATTGCCTAGGCAGGGAAGTCCATCAAGGTATTGATTAGTCTCCCCTGGCTTTGGGCTGGAGGGGAGTTGTGTTGGACCTAGCCCTTTCTGCAGGGCCATCCACAAACTTTTTGTCTTCTTCCTCCAACTTCTTGCTGAATTCGTTTTTGTTGGCATTAGGACTCTGTGCACTTTACCACTGCAAACCAGTGCTTTCTACTCTAAACATGATGGAATTGCCTTTTACCCAACTGTCATATTTAATTTACTTTTAAGTCCCTAATAAAGTGGTACTACATGTACCAAAGGACTGTAAATTAAATGCTACTAGTGGGCCTGAGGCACTGAATGTACTGTCCACTTATATAGCACTTTAAACGTGGCTCAGACCTGCCATTGCAGCCTGTGTGTGCAGTTTTTAAATAGCCATTTCACCTGGCAAAATAAACCTTTTTAAATCCATAATAACTGAATATCCTAGACTCAAAAATTATTCTTGTAAACCTAGTAATCAAGGTGAGTGTGCTGCTTTGAAGCGAAGCCAGCTTGTCCCCATAAAGGAATCCATTCTACCCTAGTCTACACAAAGGTATCTTAGTAACAAAGCATACTACTATAAAAGCCCGTAGGCTGAAATATATTCCATACTTTTAAAATAGCAATCAATAATACACATATCATTTTTGATAGTTTTCTAAATAGTTCTTTAACACAAGCAGTGTTATACACAAAACAATGAGTTGTTTATCCAGCTATGTTACTTCACATTAGTTTGCATTTGAATACATTCTCAGCAAGTAAAACAGTATGACATCACGACTTGTTTGTAGATTGCAAAGCATTTCAGGGGATTCCAACCTTCTTCAGGGACAACTTAAAATACAATGATACTCAATTTACTGCCATGAAGATAACAGTGATCTACTAGTAGCAACTGGACCCTATCAGAAACACAAAGGAGCAAAACAAGATGAGGTGAAAGGTATTAAAAAGCCATATGTGTGACTCCAAATCATCAACTGCTGAATCTGTTCTACTCATGAAAAACCATGTTCATGTTCCATCACTAGTGCTGGAAAAACATCAGTGCTGGGCAGCTAAGTGTGCGTGCCTTCGAGTATTGCCCATTCAGTCAAACACAAAAATAACACAACCCGCTGTGTCTTGCTGCCTCATTAAAACACGCAAACAAACAAACTTAAAAACATCCCTACCTTTCATCTCATCTTGCTTTTCTCCTTTGTGCTTCCGATAAAATTAACCTTTTTCCCAGGCCCAAACCTTTGTGGAAATATGGATTTTTCTGGTCAGTTATGTCCCCTATCTTGGACCCCAACGGTTCTATGTGCATGTTACAAGTATGTTCCCTCCAGTTCCAGTTATGAAGACGCAAACACATGTGCGTCCACCGTCAACATGTCCTCTGTCAGATCCGCCATGAATAGGCCGGATATTCCATTCCTAAGTATGAAAGGCCACCGGTTTTATATGGTTCACTTATGCCATTCTACAGTCCAGGCAAGTAGGCCCTGATTCTGTCATCAAACTCTTCTTGCCTTCTGCCTCTGAAAACTCCAGTCTGAGCCTGCATCTGTGACCATGAACTTTGTCTTATTCTCTGCGCGGCTCACGAAGCCTGACATCAGCCTATTCTCTGCCAAGAACTGTATTTCACCTTCGAGTTATCTGCTTCACCCCTTAGCCGATGCATTCCTGTCTAGTAGTTTAAGTAAACATTCTTCCAGCTACCGAGCAAAAGGCCCGGCTTCTCTGTCTTTATGCAAGTAATTCATAGTCCTGTTACCATGGAATATTCCTACCCCCTCGCATTTAGTGTAGACACTTAGACGCTTGTACACGCACGCACAGTCAGTATAGCATAGATTCTGTCCGAGAGTCCTTCTTTTGTGGATAACATAGTTCTTTAAACATAGGATGTTAGATATGATTTGGGATTAGGTTGACCTGACCCCCCAGACTTTTCGTCTCCACATGTAGAGCTAAATGCCAAGTCCCTTCACCCCCTAGTTGCACGTCAATCACACGTCATGCTGCTGCGCGCGCATCTATGCCAAGTATTATCTTATAGATCCACCTATATATGACATCATAACCAATTATGTTCCTTTTTACTCCTTATTACACCCATTTTCGGTTACGCATATGAATCGTCATTTTCCTTATCAATTGTTACGCCTACTGCATTCGCTTCATTGTAATGTATGTACTATAAAAGTCATTTCTTGTCAATAAAGTATGTACTTCACTTCCTGAACCTCCGTGGTGATGGAACTTGGAGCAACCGATTATAATCGATCATTGGAATAAAGCCCATTCCGAACCTCTAGTACCACGGATTCTGCCTCTCATTTTACTGAGCTATTTTATTATGTTTCTGTATCAAATTAAGTTCCGGTAATGAATTTTATTTACCACATGAATGGCGCCCGAACAGGGACACTTTCTCATCTCACGCGCCGGCGGTGAGTTGCAGGCCCGGTCTCCTGCCACAGCTGGACGGACAATAACGCGTACCAGCAGGATTTCCTGTATCTCCCTCCGGTCAAGCGGGGGCGACTGAGGCTGCGATCAACACCCAGACGAGGCGGTGAGAAGTGCGAAGTATCCCGACCAGAGCCTAGCTGAGAGAGCAAGATCCGAGGTATACAGAGGCCCACCAGTTCGAAGTCGAGTCCAGTTTCCGACGAGTCGAGTCGAGTCCAGTCCGGTCCAAGTTCAGTTTCCGAGGCCTTCCGTTTCCGAAGCTACCCGGTGAGTACCATTACAGGGGAGGCATTTCTGACGTGCACATAGGTTGTGCCGGTCAAGACGGGTTTGGGTACACAAATCCGGTCTGCACTGTTTTAGCAGTGTATATGTACTGTTTAGCAGTATATCAAGTATTCCGAAGTATCTAGCTATGGTCAAAGAATTAGGCTTGGTGATTAGTTATGCAGACGATCATCATTGTTGGTTATTTTAAAGGTTAAAAAAAAAATGTTTAATGTTTAATGTTTGATGTGTTAAACGTCCTGCATATCGTGGTATGAATGGTTGTTCATTATTGTGCTTTTGTACTAAGTGTGTTCAAAATCAAGTATCAGATCAGTTCTCAATATGCCGCTCTTTTCGAAATTAAGACAGATCACTACAAGAAAAGGGGTACTCGAAGAAGCCGTTCCTATTCCTCCTAGGGACACTCCAGGGTACTTCATGTATCACAAACATGGCTTAGACGCTATATTATTTCTTGATTTATGGGTAGACTACACCAAGGAATTACCAGAAAGTCAGAGGTGGCCCACAGCGGGAACCTGGGATGCAGAGTGCATCATGAAAGTAGAAGAAGAGTTATGGAAAAGGAAAGTCAGACAGGCACAGAAAGACGCCATTGAGTTATGGCGTAAAGAATCTCATAGACGTACAGAAAAAGCACTTCGACAGGAAGAAAAGAATAAAGAGAGTTCAAATAAAGTTCGAGAAAATCTATTGATTGAGGAAGGTATCCGAGTGAAATCAGAACAAGTAGACAGACAAAGAAATGCCCTTATGAATGGTATGTATCCCCTTCTGGCCGAAGGATTACCTAAAGCTACTCCAGAAATACCGAAAGACTTGCCGCCCCCATTATTCCCAATAAAGGTACATCCTAAGGGGCATCCTAGAACCGCAGAAGATGTCTTTCTCTCCTCATATTTAGACGACGCAGCTCCCGAATATGCTAATTCCGCCCCACATAGACCGCATACCAGGGAGGTTCAACGCCAAGATCCAGTACCCGTATCCCTACAGCAACAGATCGTGTCACAAGTTCCGGCAAGCACATCTGTTTCTACATCTGTTCCTACAGCTGCTTCTATAGCTGTG